>NW_026260083.1:0-597447 GCF_024291825.1 Alternaria postmessia | reverse complement strand
GGACATGAAAGCTGCATTGGCGTTACCTTCGCCACATCTGGCGGACAAGAGGACCCTTTGAACTAAACTTTTGGTTGAATGGCTTATGAGAGAACCTTCAAAGTTCTCAGATATCACTGTCACATCCTACATAGCACACGGTTGTGACGGTGGAAGGCCTTTGATGGTAGCGGATGTCAGCGCGTGTAGAGGCAGTGTATTGCACGGCGAGTCCGAAGACTACAGCCTCTGCGGTCGGTGTCATAGAAATAAGCCTAACATCTTATCTAGTTGTTACTAGATGGAACATATGCTGCATTGGTTGACGACATCATCGTGGGTGTATGAACGAGAAAGACTCCGTTTGGAGGAAGTTGAGATGGAGCGCTGGCTGACTAAGCTACACTATAGCGTTCTGGCCCTTGCATTGCGGGCAAGCTGGCATCTCCGTGTATGCAGCTTGGCGCTCCACGAAACATACGAACCGAACACACAACCAGAGCAGCATCACCACACTTCCACCATGCTGTTCCCGTCCTTCGCCATTCTTGCTGCGGCAAGCAGCCTGCTATCATTTGCGACAGCGCACAACATCCAAATGAAGGCTCACCAGCGCGAATGCTTCCACGAATCTCTCCACAAAGATGACAAGATGACGGTCACCTTCCAAGTCGGCGACCGGGAGTTTGGAGGCAGTGGAAACCTTGAAATCGACTTCTGGGTGCGTCAATTGTGTCTCAATCATCACCTCTAAGCCGCATAGCTGACTTGCTATGCATAGATCGAGACGCCCTCTCGAAGTTACCAGGTTCACGAACGCGGCGTATCCTCTGGCGACCATTCCTTCGATGCGAAAGAGGATGGCAAATACACGTACTGCTTCAACAACGAGCACTGGGGCGCGAACACGAAAGAGGTTTCATTCAATGTGCACGGCATTGTCTACGTTCCCGAATCCGAGGCGCCACAAGATCCTTTGGAGAAGGAGGGTGAGGACACACCTTAGGTCGGCTTGAGAGGACCATGCTGACAGAACATAGTGCGAACCATGTCGGAACTCGTCGCGCAAGTCAAGGACGAGCAGGGCTACATCATCGTGCGCGAGCGCGTACACAGGAACACTGCCGAGAGCACCAATGCGCGCATCAAGTGGTGGAGCATCTTCCAGCTCATGGTACTGGTTGGCCAGGGTTTCTTCCAAGTGTGGTGGCTGAAACGTTTCTTTGAGGTAACCAGCACCTGCGCATTCCAGTCTACCACCTCCAAGTGCTCAACTAACATGATAAACAGGTCAAGCGTGTTGTTTAGTCTTGCAATCCCTCTCATGGACCGCGCGCGACACAGCATGTCTCGCTTCGGTCTCTGTTTCAAGCTTTTATGTCTGATCTCCCGGCGTTGAAGTGCAAGCTTGAGTAAACAAGCATAGGAAAGAGATGGAAGTACTGGGGATCCTTCATACGACTCATCAGCGAGATACTGGGTAAGACTATCTTCGTGTATGCATTTTTCATTCAGTTTGCCCAGAGTTCCACAATAAACCATGGATCTTGCTTTTGCCTGCAGGCTTGGCACAGATCGAGCCGTCTAGTGATTCGCCCAGATCAGCTGCTTCGGGCCAGTCTGGCGCTCTTGTAGAGATATGTATGTAAGTGGCTCTCAAAAGACAAGTGTTGTGAATGTCTGCATTTTCAGCTTGCATTAGGCGTTTCCGATTTGTTCACCTAAACCCATTCTCATCTGCAACGTCTATATATAAGCTTTCTACCTTACACTACCTCTGTTCAAAAGTCTTGATTCTATCCTTCGCGATCATAGCTGCGTTTGCCATTGCAATCTCCCAATTCGTCTCATTACGCCAACATCAGGACAGCCAGGCAGCGACATCACAGTCTCAACGTGGCGATTGGCTGGTCCCTACACGCAATCATTGGGTGAAGGCAGGAGACACGTTATGACTTCTTCTGTCGGTGTGCTAAAGTCTGTTGTTGGGTAGCGCACCTTCTATCACTCATCGTTGGCGCCTTCCACGCGTCCGTCACCACGAGCAACGGCAGTATAAATAGTCAGCAACCCCCGCTCGCCTCTTTCATCATCAAATATGAGCCACTCGACTCGACCTGCTGCAAGTACTTCAGATGGACCCTTCTCAATACGGCGCGCCTGCTGGCTGGCCTCGGGATATGGCTTTGGATGACCTGTATGACACTACTACCATGCGCAAGAACCTCATTGGCGCTGCCTTTGGCGACCACTTGCAACACAAGACTTCCGCCAGTGGTTCCATCCCAACTTCCCTTTCTCTTGATTCGGAAACCATCCACCGGCCGCAGCATAGGTACAACGTGCCTATGCCGCGTTGGACGGACGGAGAGCGACCGCCTACTCCGCCTTTTCACCACCAAAACGATTTCCCCCAATATCATGGCCAATGGAAGACCTCACTGTCTATGCGAAGTCCTCCAGACTATTCTCCGCTACCGGAGACCCAGGCAAACTACACGTCCCCGTATGGCACATACACACCAGCACATGATCGACTCACAGGACGACCTGATTTCCAAAGTGCCTCATCACGCCAGCATACTATCCAACCTCCCCGCCTACATCCATCCGCGAACCTGTTACACTCGTCACCCCAACAGCAGATCACTTACCTGAAGCCGACTCTTAAAGCGCCCTCTATTCAGCAGTGGCCAACTCACAACCTGGCATCCCACGATTCAAAGGTCGATGCAGCAACAAGGAAGAAGCAGGACGAATACAGGCGAAAGGGCGAAGCAGCAAGGAGGAAGACGATATCATCCCAAAATTCAGCGCCGCAGTATGCTCCAATCCCTGAACCTGCATCAACCCCCCGTCGTAAACGCAAAGTCGGGATCCTCGATGATCTAGTCACACCTACCCCAGCTCCGCATCATCGCTCTCTGCATCCATCGTACGGTCAAAAGCAGCAGAGTGACACTTCCGGCGATGTAATAAATTATCACTCGACCCCCCAAGAGCCGCTGTCCTACAACATGGACTGGATCGGTCAGGAGCAGTATCACACATCAATCCCATCATCCCATCACCCGCATTCTGCGGGCGTATTTGGTGCACAACTCCCTCTGTATCCGTCTCAGCATCCACCACATACACCCACGCCACTTCCACCGTCATCCCTCAACATTATCGACCTTGAGACTATACCTCAACACATCACTCGTAACTACGATGAGTACAGATGGCCAGTCAAGCTCTACCAACTACAAGCCGAAAAAGACTTTGATTTTGCTGAGTGCTTCTTGGAAAACCACTTCCAGCAAAACATCTACGATTCGGATGAGCATAAGTGGCGCGCTCATACAACTAAGGGTTTCATCAAGGATGGTGATAGACTGTCTATTCTGGTCCTACATAATGCAGCAAATCCGTTCGAGTGGGGCATGTCACCTGTATCGACTACCAGTATTGGTGTATATGGATTGTATGCCCATGAGCATAACGAGATCCATTGGACGACTATCGCCCCCAGTATTCCGGAGTGGTTCGACTCATGCTCAAATCATGGCTACCTCACTGTCAAGCAAAAATGGCATCCCGACATGAAGGCTTCGGAGAAACGCTTCCATCGCGCATATTGGCTCGCAGCTAACATGTTGCCGCTTAATCGCATATTGAACAACAGCCTGGCGCCCGAAAAGCCACACGGCTTACTCGAAGACGACGAAGGCGACAGCTTCGTAGTTACGGAGGAGGACCTACAATACAAGTGGACTGAAGGAACAGTAACAGTAGAGAATTCGGAGAAGATCTGGCAGAAGCTCGTCGATGAAGTGGATGCGTTGAGTTTGGAATCGCTCGATTTTGAGCATCTTGCTACTGGTGGATCTGAAAGGGCCTTTGTGGTTGATTGAGATTTCGAGGAGGCACGTCGTCAATACAAGACGGCTATGGACTCACATAATGAAAAGAAGGGTATTCGAGAAAGGAAGTAGCCAAAGCTGAAGACACCATAGCCTCATTGCAGACAAAAAACAAATTAAAATATGAAAACACTTCTGACAGTCTGTTACAATCTGCGAGCATTACGAGGCAGGACGTTTTTCCAGGCTATACACGAAGCACTAAATCCCCTGTAAAGGGTCTTTGCTGTAATTGCCTAGGTGGGATTACAATACATTACACTAACAGTGAAGAAAAGAACGAACTTGTTCGTACTGCTCTGTTTCTTAAATGTATCAAGCCGAAGCCCTGAATGGCACTAAAAATAATCTAGCTTATCTGCCAATCGTCACGATACAGATATTCCTCTCTATCAACCATACCTGCCACTACTCATCAATGTCTTCCTCCTGCACACTCAACGCATCGACACTATCCGCAAGGCTCAAACCCGTTCCACCTGCCCTCAGCGATGGTTTCTTCCCTTTTCCCTTTGTCCTCTTCTTGTTCTTCGCTCCACTGCTTTCACCCACCGGCGGCGCGTCCCTAACCCAGCGCGAGATAGCTTCCGCCCTCTCCGTACTGATGGGATACTCGCGACCGTTGTCCTGCGCCCAGCGCTTGGGTGGTGTGGGTTGCGGCGACACTGGATTCCCATCTGCATCACTAGGAGGAGATTGCTGTCTCTTCTTCTCGGCTTCCTCATCTTCTCTGTTCCGGCGTTCTCGTGCGCGGACTGCACGTTGGAAACTTTCTTCGTCAACAACACGTTCGTCGGCTAGAGCTTCGAGTATGGCTTCGTGCTTTTGACGTTCGCGACGTTGAGCATCAGTTTCAACGCCGCTGGAACCGTTCATGCCGTTCTTTCCTGCTAGGTCTGTAGAGCCGTTCTTGCCACCACCGCCGTGGCCAGGTAGAGGTGCCGGGCGGCAGAGATTCTCCCAGGACGTGGATAAGCCGATCCAGTTTCCAGCTCGTCGAAGGACTTCGATCCAGTCTGCGCGTGCAGGGGATCGCGCAGCGAGGAAGATAGGGTAGCCGTCGCAGACACGGGCCAGGCGAGCGGCATTGTGGGCATGTCGGAGGTGTTCTTTGGGGGGTGTTTGAATGAGTGCATGGCAGAGGAGAAGACTGTGCAGGGCGTCTGTAATGAGCGGATGGTAAGTTATGCTCTCGTGACTATCAGCAAAAGCGGTGGCTGCTGCTGAGGCCGGGGTCTCGGAGGAGTTGCGGGGTGGTGGGTAAGGGGGTAAGGAGCTTGGAGGGGCAGCGTCGAAGAGCTGGGAGACTTTGAAGATCTCAGGTGGGGGGAGTTTAGGCCATGATGCGCGGTCTGAAGAGGACTTGGTAGGACCACGATGGGGAACGAGGGCTTCGGATATGGGTGACGAGGCGCCATTTGTCTGCTCTATTAGGCGATTCATATTTGGTTTGATCTTGTCATTCGAATAACCGTTCGCATTGCCGTTGGCCGAATTACCTAACCTACGCAGGAACTCTTCAGCAAGCTCGGCAGAGATGCCAGGGGTATAGTCGAAGTGAGAGAGGAAGGCGACGTAGTCTCGAAGAGCGCGTTTGGCGTTCTGGCGGACTTGCTTGCGGGCTTCTAGACGCAGGTGATTGCCGTGCGCTTCTTCTGGTGTCACCGGATCTGGTTCTTTGCCTTCAGCAATCTGAGCATCACGCCGCGCCTTTGCCTCTTCGGCTGCCTGTAGACCATCTAATGCAGCATTGACGTGGCCGCATGCTATGGTAAAGTATACGCCAGCGCGATGGAACAGTAACTGTGTCTCAAGCGAACTAGGGTGGTCTTCGTCAGGGATCTTAACCTCCTGTCTCCAATCTCTCCCGTACTGTTCCTGGAGTGTCTTTGCTAGCACCAGCTGGTCTTTGCCCGCTCGATGCTGCGCCATGATATAGCGTGCGGTACTCAAAGCCTCACTCAGGTCCTTGGCCGAGTTCACATAGTCCTCCTTGAATATCCTTGTCAATGCGCGTGTACGCAGGGGGCTCCCGTCGTTGGGTCGCTCGCTGATGATTTCATTCAAAGTATCCAAAGGTGTACATTGCGCCATCATGCGGCTGGGAATCTTCTCGTGGAAGAAGTGGACGTACTTGGCGTCGATATTGTTGGGCTCGCGCTGCAGCACCAGGTGCGCGACGTCTTCCAGCGTGCTTGCGCTCTGCATGGTAGCTACACTGGCGGCAATCTCGTCGAGATGGTATGCCTGGCTCAGCTTGTTCGTCGCCAGCTCGCGCATGCGGTGTTTCCGCTCTCTACTCAGCTTCGAGGTCCCACCTCCCCCGTAGCCTATCCCCAGCGCCGCCGCGTTCCCAAGCATACTATTCCCATTATTGAGGCTGTTGCTGAGGGCGGCCGACGTCAAGCCCGACGTGGCGCGCACAGCGAGGTTGGTGGCCTCGTCAACCGCCTTGCGGATCTTGACAAGGTCGTAGAAGACGGCGGGGTCAATGGGGTGCGGGCGCGGGGAGAGGTAGTTGCTATGGGCGAGCGACTCGAGGACCTCAGGGGGAAGCTGGAGCCAGGGGCCGTGGAACGAAGAGATGTAGCGCCAATGCCTATAGTGCCGCTATTAGGGTATTGTCTCTCTGCATCAAGACGGCAGTACCCGCCCAAACTCACTTGTTGCGACAGATGATGAGGGCAGACGTCGAGGGCTCGCTGGCCGCCTTCTTCGCTGCGGCTGCCCCGTTGCTGGCGGGCGGCGGCGTCGACGAGGCGCTGCCGCTGGGCGCCGCATCGGCCTGCGCGCTCTTCTTCTTGCGCGCCATGTTCCAATCTTCTGGATATGCAACTCTGACCGGGGACGTCTGCTCTGCACTGGCCTCAGAGATGCCCTATCGATAATAAATTTCGTCTTGGCGTTAGCGCGGAGACGGAGCTTGCGTCGCTGTCTCCGACACGGCACTCTTCACCACCATCTCTCACCTCCGCCGCCCTCGTCGCCATCCTCCATCACCTTGCGCCTTCATTCCATCGATGTGCGGCGTGCCATCTTTCACGGAGCGACCCACCTTCGCTCCTCCTACCACCGTTACCGTGGTTACAGACCGCGGCTGCCACGGCCGCCCTTCGCCTTGATGCTTGACAAGGGGGAAGTAACGGCTTCCTGCAGCGCTTCTTCTCTAGCGCCTACCCCACTGGTTCTTTGCAGGAGCGTTTGCGACAACGACGACGCTCTCATGCTGTCATGCTCTCACCCTTTCTATACCCAAATATCTTTCCTTAGCCGAGACATCTGATTACCCATTACAACCACCAGCGTCGCCGCCACATGCCAGGCCACCATGCACAACCCCTCTGTCGTTACACATCCTACTCCGCCAGCCAATCATTCACTTCTTCACCCATCATAGTGCTGTCGACACATGGTCCAGCCTTCGACTTTCTCACGGCTTTCCGACATATCGCCGTCATTGGCGGGACTAAGTCGCCGGACGGGCTTCTGTCCGGAATATATGCGAGAGTCGCTGCATGGTGGCTTTGCCATCTCCCACCCCAACTAATACGCCGGCGACATGTGCCGTTCCTGACTGCATCTATGGATCGACGCACGACCTTGACCTGGTTTGCTTACTGTTTAGGCGATGCGATTGGCAGAGGCAGTCCCGCCTTGGCCATGGCTAGACTACTCAGTATACCGTCTCTTGGCTTCGACGAGCACGCTGGTTCCGCCTTAACCATCAGCCAAGCCAACGAGTGCGGGGAACGCTGTAGAGGCAACGATACTGATGTTGAACTCATACTGACAACCTCAATCTTCAAGCTCTTTTTCTTATCAGCGGACGACCTTCTGCATATGGAAAGACATGATATCGCAAACAAATTTTGTAACGGACATGGCCCATGCAAGCAAATTATCGCATCCACATCCTACACCATCATGCAAGTCGTTGGGAGGTTGTTTCGACCTCTACCTTCCGGAACGGCTTAGCGAGAGCCGTCTTGCAGCAACATGGAGACCGTCCTCATTGGCCCAAATCCTGTTGGTCACACTGCATGCATCTATCGTTTGCGCCAACTCATCCCGCTCGGCACGTGCATGTGCTGATGCACTTTCACTCAGATCAAGTTTGCTGTTCATCGTTGACATGTAAGAGATGGTCGCTACACTAACTCATGTGCAGTGTGCATCAGCGCGACATAGCGGTCCGATTATGAGCTTCATAGCGTGCCCTTACAGATTGGAATTGGAACATTCAGTTCGGTCGCGGATGGAACTGAACCGCGATGTAACTACAATTGCGTATGTTGCTGACGAATGCCTTGCCGTTGAAAATTGCCAAGTTGCTGTCGCGTGGCGCTGGTCGTCTCGGTCTCGGTCTCACGAGTACAGCAACTCCATGCACGCCACTGAGGCTGATTGGCGCTCCATAACAGGTGTGATGCTTCAGTAAGGGCACCACAGTCCAGTATGTCTAGGTCGTGCCGCTACCAGTTGAGGGGTAACAACAATCGGTCTTCATGCCGAACTTGAAACATCTGCGTGTCATGATTTCGGCGAGTTGCACAACGTTTCTACATCCTGGCGGTCATCGAAACAACTGCCGACTTGTGCAGGTTGAGGCTGAGGGATCACCGCTGTTGCGGACGTTTCGTCCCAACTTTCGATCACCCGCTGCACTGACACGGCACACGCTCCGTCCGGGAGATACTCGACAAGGATTCTTGGCCATCTATTCGTGGAGCTTGACACAAAGCTTAATTCAATGCGCTAGCGTCCGACTTCAACCAGGCCTGCGCGGGGTGGCTGACGGAAGCTAGTTCAGCGTTGATGAAGTGTATTGCGGGGTAATTCGACTCCCAAAGATCTCGTCTCTTGCAGACAGTCACCTCAGAACGCAATGAGGGTTGGCTGGTATCGTCTTATCAAGTTGAATCAAGCAGTTTGCGCTGTTTCATGGTATTTCAGATGGGCTCGGGGAAAATGTCAAATGTGACCGAACCCTGGGTTTCCTATGCTTAGACATATCGGCAGCATGACAAGCGCTTGTCTAATCTCTTAGTGCCCCCTGCTGCTATCGGCAGCGTGACTATGTCTTTGCGCCTCAGTGGTGTATTACGACAATAATATCGAATCGCTACTACGTCAATTCTCCACTCGTCCTACAGCTTGCGCCTCGGTCCCTCAAGACGGAAGGTCGAGATTTGAACAGGGTATCACGTATGCCAGTTGCAGTTCCCTTCCTTATTGGATATCACTAGACCGGCACGCCGATGTCCATTTGCCATGATTGGTAGTACCCCGATGCGAGAGCACCTGGACGTTCTCAGCATGTTTCCATGCGAGTAAGCGGGTAGAAGTGGGTGTGTTGGCAGGCCATCTAGTAGGTTCAGCTCCTGCGCTATGGCTTCAGGACCCGGTTGCACCGACATGAGGCTACCTTGCCGTTGATAACGCCGTTTTCCAGGATGCGTGGAGTATATCTTTGCCGCAAAGTACACTGTGTTGCCCCTCAGTTAGCCTCCTCGACTGCTCAACCTTTTTTGATTCCCTATATCTTGGTTGTTCATTGTTCGCTTGCTATTTGTTTGCTTCACGTCAGTTCATCATGGAGTTCTTCAGAAAGCAGGCCCAACGGAGTCGAGAAGCGATAGCCACCGACACCACCCTTCAGCGTACAGTACGGTATGGTAACAAGGCTGTTCGTGCCGCTCCTTCGGTTGCGGGCCAATACCTGCTTCAAAAGGCGCCCATCATCCAATGGTTGCCAAAGTACAATCCACGATGGCTCCTCAACGACACGCTGGCCGGTATCACTGTCGGCGTGCTCCTCATCCCTCAGTCTCTGGCATATGCCAAGATTGCGACAATACCTGGACAATATGGACTCATGTCAAGCTGGCTACCAAACTTTCTCTACCTTGTCATGGGAACATCTAAAGGTAAGCCATCCAACTGGGGCCGAGATTGACCGCTAACACCGTTCCCAGACTTGTCCACTGGTCCGACTTCGCTCATGGGTCTGTTGACGGCAGAAATCATTGCAGATGTTACTCAAGACGGATACTCACCACAAGCAATCGCTTCCGCCGTTGCCATGTCCGTCGGTATCTACTCTATGGCGCTAGGCTTGCTCAAGCTTGGTTTCCTACTAGAGTTTATTTCCGTGCCCGTTTTGAGCGGCTTCATCTCCGCCGCCGCCATCGTCATCATGCTCGGCCAGATCCCTTCGCTGTTCGGCATTTCTGTCGGGTCTGGTACGGCCAACATCATCCATGACCTCTTCGCCAAGATACCCCAGTACGACGGTCCGACATGCGGAGTCGGTCTTGGTGGTTTGCTGATGCTATATCTCATGCAGAAGATGGGACAGCGCTGGGGCAAGAAGAACAAGGCTATATGGCTGTTGGCGCTTGGTCGCAGTGCTGTGGTACTCGTCCTCTTCGCTGGTATATCGTACGCAGTCAACAAGGACATCGACCTCGAGAACGATGACCCTGTCTGGGCACTCAGCAAAGTCAAATCTGATGGCATTGCAACACCTCGGATGCCCGACTCAGCTCTTATCGGAAAGGTGTTTGCTAGAAGTATTGCGCCCTTCATTGCTGCAGCACTTGAGCACTTGGCTATTGCCAAAGCCTTTGGCCGCAAGAATGGATATGTCACTGATGCTGCACAAGAGCTGGTCTACCTTGGGTTTACCAACTTCTTCAACTCCTTCTTCTCATCCATGGCAGTAGGTGGCGCCATGTCACGTACCGCTGTTAACTCAGAGTCTGGCGTCAAGTCTCCGGCATACGGTCTGATTGCTGGTGGTGTCGTCATCCTTAGTATCTTCAAGCTCTCACCAGCACTATACTGGATCCCCAAAGCCACACTTGCCGCTATTATCGTTACAGCAGTCTGGCACATCGTAGTTCCTCTCAAAGTCTTTTACGGATACTGGCGAACCTCGCTCGTCGACTTCACTACCTCAATGCTAGCCTTCTGGCTTACCCTCTTTGTCTCATCAGAAGTGGGCATTGGCACGGCCGTTGGGTTCAACATTGTCTACCACCTTCTCTTCATGGCATTCCACCGCGTCCACCGCCTCACTTCTATCGAGGTAACCTCTCACGGCCGCCAGTCTGGCATGCATGCCACCCCTCTTGATACCCAAGTTTTCCGCATTCACCAATCCATGCTTTTCTATAATGCTTACCACATTAAAACACAATGCCTTGACGCGGTCCAGACTTTCAATTCTGGTGACGTGGCTACCCTCGAGGCTGCCCACGCAAACCGCAACTGGAGCGTCGCAGGCAAAGATCGTGCCTTGCGTCTACGCACCAAGGCCGAGATTTTGGAAGAACCTGTTCAGATCCGTAGTGTGGTGCTGGACATGTACGCGATGCACAACATAGATACGACTGGTCTCACACATCTCAAGGATCTCAAGGCAGATATTGAAGCGTATGGCGGAAAGAACACACAGTTCAGACTTGTGGGCTTGAACGATCGCGTCCGCGAGCGCTTTGCGAGATTCGGATGGCAACTCCGAGACGCGACTGAGATGAACAAGAAAGGCACGGTAGTATATGACACTGTTGAAGAAGCTGTCTTCCGTCGCTCTAGGACGTTTTCGTCGGATGAGATTGAGGTGGAACCTACTGAGGTGTTTGTCGTTGGGAATGAGAAGAGCAAAGTGTAGATGAACTGTTTATGATACGCATGCTGGATGTGCAATGTCTCTTCTTCATTATTCTCCTACTATACAAATGTAGTTACACAATTCTATGGCAATCTCTCCGTTATTCTTCTTACTGAGTTGTGGCATTGAACTTTTATACACAAGTCATGATTCGCAATCGAGCGAGGAAACATCTTGTCTTCGCCTAGACATACCAAACTCCCATTACTCTTTGCCTTTCGTTTTCTCGTCCCTGTGTATTAGCTACTCTGCCCCTACTACCCATTCAATCATTTAGGTGTTATCAGTTATTTCAGCAAGACTACCAAACATCTCTCTACAGTACTTCCTGTTACCCATCTTCTACTCCGCCTCGCCTCGTAATGGGTTCATGGTGCTGGATGTTTGATCCTAACGCAATTGAGATAGCATCACGCGAACCGTACGTGTAAGTCTAAAGATGGTCTGTTTGTTGAGTTGGTCAGGATTTAGAAACATTTCTAGCTGCGAAGTCGCAGCAGGGTGACGCTGGGAATACATATGGCTTTGTGCCTTCCAAAGAGTTGCGTCAGGACATGATGACAGGACATAAAGCTGACGGTAGCGCCTTGGGTAGGCGTACTGGCTTGCCCTCATTTCGGTAGTGGGTCTTGAAGCTATTTTTTTTTCTTGGCTGTACAAGAGTAGATTTCCCAGTAGTTTGCTTCGGAGCGGAAGACGAAAGCGAAGCAAGCGGATTGTCTAGCTCTTCTTGTGAACAGGTAAATGTGATACCTAGAGTTTTGTGCATTGATCGTGGGAGTGTACAGTTCTTCTTGCGGCTAAGTGAGTATGCCGGCTGAAGAACTAGGCATCCATTGTGGGAGCGACATCACTTTCACTGTTAACTCAGACTTTAAGGGTCTAGGTATCCTCGAGAGCGATCGCTTGGTGTCTTCCTTCAGATTTTGGGAAGAAGTTAGTAATGTCAGCGGTTTGTTGTCAAGCTCAAAACAGCTGTTCGGACGAGCAGGTGCCCAGGTGGTGTTAGTGCTCTAGGAAGCATATCAAGGCCCCTTTGGACTTCGTTGAGTTACTCATTTCCTAGAAACGTCATAGCAAGCGAGATCGAGAACGTTGTTTGACTTTGTGGCTCATGGCTGGAAAACCCACTGTGATCGTGTCGTCAACTAGCGAGTTAGCCTTCGTCCTGTAGGCAGTGAGTGCAGAGCCAACAGATACAGGCTTAGTTGGCGACTTGTTTTTTCCATGCTGGAGGAGTATACTACGAACAGATTCAATATCACTTTCTCCGCTACTTCGATCCGGTAAGCATAACGTGAGATAAGGCTGTTTTGTCTCTCCTGCGCCACCTCAGACAGACGACAGTCGTTCTGGAAGGCATGTGGGTGCTAGATCATATCGTAAACATCCGTAACACGTCCGAGCACTGATTGAATTTCACGACGGCTCTGGTTCTGGGCTTGAGATTCAGCCATCGGTAACATATTGTGCAATCGGATTGATCGGTACGTATGAATCCCTCGAATAGCTGGGGGTAGGCGAGTCAGAGATTGACTAAGATAGAGATGAGGACGAGGCGGGCACTGTTTCGTGTACATCTTCTTGAATCTGCTCACAACGTGTAGAAAGATGGCAACATTCAATGTCACTTTGCATCACTGCATTTGATACTTTTGAGAATCAGGTGCCGAATTTGGCCTCATAGTAATTTCCCATCTCCCGAAAGGCGCTACCTCCCTCTTATCCGGTCATACACTCCTCATGTGACGAGTGACCGGCTGTGTATATTGGCTTGAACGCCTTTTGATGTTGACAAATGGAATTAATAGTTGCCTTTACGATGCCGAGTAACTTGCAAGGCTTGCTGCCTGACGCTGGTATCATTTTAGCTTTCGATGATTGTCATTTGGTCAGTATACTGAAAGCTTCTTTTGTGCTTTGAGGTAAGTGCGCCCAATTGAGGAGGCATTTCATGCTGAAATCAGTGCATAAGTGTCGCTATCTTGAGCGCGCTGCAGTGATTCAGAGAATACAATTGTTGCGAAGTGGAAATTTGCCTTATTCCGCAAGTATCGGCGTTCCCTCCGCGGAACTCAGAAATCATTGGACAAAGGCGAGCTCAAAGGGCGTCCCCCCTCCGGAGAGGCGTCGGAAGAGGACCTGAAGTGATAAACGCAAAGAAAAAGAAACCAACCGCATGATGCAGAACCAGCGCGTGACAAGCGTGACAAGAAACGAAATGGTGTTGCGGTTGGACAGAGCCGACGACAACAGCAAGCCTCTGGAGAATGTTGGGAAAAGAGTCTACGTCATCGGCTGCGGACTAGTGGAAACAGGAATAGCGCAGGAGCGATCGGTGTGAGCTTGTCTGGGCAGGATTGTGAACATGATCTTCTGTTTGCATGAATTTATTGCTTTCTATAGCATGGGGTATCGATGAATCTCTTTAACGGCATAGATCAAAGCCAACTTTTAGTGAATCGTAGTCTTCCGCTTACTTAGAACATTTGTCTGTTCTTCATCTCCACAGGCAAGAAGCACATCAACAGTGCAGATAGCCAGATACCACCAGCACCTAGCCAAAGGATACCGGAACTATTGTTAGCAAGAAGCTGAGCACCCGCATAGGGTGCGACAATTCCTGCAATACGACCTAGGCACGAAAGCATGCCACTCACACTGCCGCGATAGACGGTGTCGAATAGTTCCGGAGCGGACGCATACAAGACGGCATTGAAATACTAAAGTTCTATCAGTATTAAAAGTAGTGACATTTGCATACCGCACTTACAGTTTGCATGATATATTCCAAAGCGTTCAAACCCACATAAGCCGCAGTGTTAGACACCTGGGTGTACATGGCCATGGAAACACCCTGGCAGAGAGCGGAGAAGACCAGAGACCATTTTCGGCCAACAAGAGGCAACTGGATAGATGCAAGAGCGAGGAGAGCACCGATAATTCCTGGGAAGTAGATGATGAGGTACTGCTGATATGTGTCGCTCACGGTTCCCCGACCCTCGTCAACATTGTTGCGTAACAGGATAAGTGGAAGGAAGCTACCCGCAAGATTGAAGGACCAGTAGTCGCCCTATCCGTTGTTAGCAAATACCAGAATTTCTGCGAGTGATGATGCTCACCATGTATGTGATCGCAAGTAAGACGAAAATAAAGGCGGATAGTTTGTTAGTAAAGATACCCTTGAGGCGAGTCAATTCTTTTCCAAATCCGCTAACGACCTTCTTGGTAGTGGTCTTGGTGTCTTGAGGGCCTTCGTCTGACACTCGTACGCTTGATGTAGCATTGGAAGAAGCATCATCTATGGCGGCGAACATCTCCATGGTCAACGTCGGGGCCGGTTGCTTGTTGAACTTTGCAATCCTGTGCAAAACATCGAGAGCCTCTTGCTCTTTTCCTCTCGCAAGCAAGAACTTAGGCGACTCATGGAAAGTGAAGACGAAGTAGCGGAGGAAGAACACTGCCAACGTCATGCATCCAAGAACGATGACAGTGTAGCGCCATCCCATGTTGCTGTCAACTGTACAGCAGGCTTCTCCAGAATTGACGCTGGGGCAAGCTGGCAAATCGGGATCACAGCGCCATTTGGCTTGACCGGTGGTGCCGTAGGCGATGCAAGATGCAATAGCAACACCGATTGGTTGCCACATGGAAAGAAGGGCGACAAGGAAACGTCGGTTATGAGGTAGAAACTCAAGTGCTATGGTTGCATCAATCGGGATGTTGCCTCCGAGACCAAGGGACGCAAGGAAGTAGATAGCGCATATCGCACCATAATTGTACTTGGGGGCAGCCTGGTTACTGGTCAGTTTTTGATTGCAAAAAAGGTGATTTTTGTTCGCGTACCAGCAACAGCCCAAATATTGAAGTGATAAGGCAAGTGAGGTTAAAAGCCCATTTACGACCAATAATATCGACGGCAAGGCCAAAGCCAAGCGCACCAACAGCCAGTCCTGCGTTGGCAATTGCAAAGATGTCTCCAGTGTGTGCATCAGAGACTCCCATCTGTGGATACTTTAGCACGCGTTACCTGCTTGATGTTGCACAACTCACCTCCTGATAAATGGCTGAAGCAATCAGACCGACACCTTGTGACCATGCGAGATCAAGAAAGTATCCAAAGCCACAGAGGAACCAGATGCATATTTGGTACCTTCCCATTCCGAACTTGTCGAGTTCAACATTGATCAAAGCGGCCTTCTTCTCGAAGGTATTGAGCGGGTTTGCGGCAGTGCCTTTGAGAATTGCAGCAAAGGACAAGTCGGTTTGGTCGACACGCTCTACGTCGTTGTAGATTGGAATCTCTACTTGAGGGCGCGCTTTCTCTGGGTGCTCGACAGGTATCTTCTCGGTCTCGGGAACCTCGACAGGTATCTTCTCATCATCGCTGAGGTGCGCTTTGCTGCGCTCCGACAGATTGGCGTCCATCTTGGTGGCGAGTGAGCGAGCGGTAAGGTGCAGGGTATTGTCAGGTGACCTCACGTAGATTGAGTAAAGAGTGGTCGCCTCGTGGTAATGGCAGGTTACAGGACCGGTACAGTGGGACGAGGTATTATACATATGCGCGGGGAACACCCAGCCCTCTCACGCTACCACCAACTACTCGCGAAAACGGATCTAAGCGATAGAGGCGCTACCATCTAATCGCTGATCTGAGCCTTGTCCGTTCAACGGCCCCCGTCTCCAAGACGGCTGAGGTACAGCTGATAGGATCTAATTGGTTGCCACCAACTGATGACGACATCGCAAGCGGCCCCGTCGCGCGACCTTGTCTGGCCTTGTCTCTTGCATGGAGCTGTAACTTCGGCATGGCCGTGTAGCTACAAACTCTGAACAGAGCTAACGAGATGCACTAACAGCGTAGGTACGCCAAACACCTGATAGGTTTACGTCTCCGTGGTAATGCGATTGTAAGACCCAGGCGGCGACACCAAACTATATGCACTATGCAGTGCCCAGACCAACGTATCCGCTCAAGGCTGAAGGTTACGCAGTCAGCTCAGCTGCCGCGTCAATTTCCAGCACGCTTGTTGCTAATTCTTCTCCACTCTCCTTCACTCCACTTTCACTTATTGCCGTGGAGCTCCAATACTAGTTTTAACATCCACAAAACCGGCGCTGAAACCGAGATCTCGCTTTTCGCCATAGTCTAGCCTCTCCATTTTTCCAAGATCTTGAGTTCATGATCAGAGGTCTATACCGGACATGGTCTAGCGTCAAGCCAGACAACGCCACCAAGCAGTACTTGCGTGGCCCGCTTCGGCTATCTGGCAACCGTCTTCACGTCACGATCAATGTGTTTTTTCATCGTATCCACTACTAGGGAAGCGCACTTGACACATCTGTCTCAAAGTAGAACGTACGCCTGCTTAGACGTTGTTGCATTGATACAAGCTACTACAAAGATAGGGACCATGAAGGTAGGAGAATCTGGTTAAAGAACATTATCTCACATGCTATTTACTCAGATTCCATCTCCCATGTATGTGCCTGTCTACCTTCCCAGTCCTATTATTCAACGACCTCAACGACGTTGTTCCTCTTTGGCAGAGAAATGCCAGCGTCCCTTTGCACAACAAGTCCTGATCCGCCGGTCGAGGCGCCCGTCAACGCCTTCCGCAACTGGTTCAAAATCATAAACTCGGTACGGAGCTTTACAGCATACACAGCAACCTTGTAGAAGCCTTGAAGGTCGAAGTATCCGCTAAAACACAACCCCATAACGCTGCAATCGAGTATGATTATAAGCACATTGACAGCGATGAGATTCCGAAGATTGGTACGCGTGGTTTGGCGGCAGTTGCCAAGAAGTTCCATATTCTTGAGGTATTTGGCAGTTTCGTAGATGTAGAGAATGTTGATGAGGGTCTGTAAAAGTGAAAACACCAAGTTAGTGCGTGTCTCACATGCATTTTGGTACGGTCGCAACTTACCTCTTGGACGAAGAACGCAGAGACTTGCACTTTGTCCCAGGTAACATTGGCGTGGTGAAGTCGTGCTGTGAAGTTTGGGTGACGCTATGATCGATTAGTATGGCACAGTGGCTTGCGACGAACGACGTGCAGCAATCATTCCGAGCAAAACTGTGGTGAGGCCAAATATGACCGAGTCAACAACGATCATGTAGAGGACATAGCGTCCGATTTGCGTGTTCCTCAGTACGAGGTTGAGGCGAGAGTAAAGGACAAGCGACTGAGCGACCACATATGTCAACCACGCCAGCTCAACAACGACGATAGACGAGTACGCTTCCCATATGTGGAAGTTGAGTAAGAGGATCGCGATGCCGTGAACGATGAGACCCCAGCTGCACAGTAGGCAGCTCCAGAAGTACAAGCTGCGGCTTGTGGTCCTGGTGAGCAGGCGAACGTTGAGCTCAATGCAGAGGTACAACGCGACTCCCAAAAACGCTGCTGCGGTCATGGAAGACGGAAGGCCGCCAAATTCGGTTACTGCCGCGTGGATAACGTCTTCTGAGGTTGTGGACATGATGGCGAGCTTGAAGAAGATGCGCGTGGATTATGTCTGCAATATGTACCAGAGAGTCGAGTTTGCTGATCTGAGCGAGGTAAACGAGAGTTGATGGAAGGGTGGACTGGCATAAAGAAAAATTTGAGTCGACGAACGAGGTTTCGCGGACCGTGCCTTCCTCAATCACCTTCATCTTCACCGTGACTACCACTTTGGACTTGACACCAACGAGGCGATGGTGCATGCGAGCACGTCGTACCTACCGAGCAGTCTGTTCTACCTAAGTTCTCTCTTGTAGCACGGCAGAATGTTATGAATGTGTCCTGCTATCCGGCAAGCAGGATGGTGAAGTAATCATAGTCGAAAAGCAGAAATATTGAATAGGATGATAACTTTTAAGATCTACCTGTTTTCTAGGTGCAACGGGTGACGGAGCATCGTGCCAGCCATCATTATGCTGTGAAGATCATGTGTTTTCGTGTTTCATGCCTGAACGGCTCACTTCCCTACATGTATGTTAATCCCAGCGACGTTCTCCTGTCTGCTCAAGATCTTCTTAGGTCCCCAAGTACCAGCTCTACCACCAGGGTCAACAAGATCCTTCTTGGGACTCATCCTCTCACCACCTCCAACGCCTCCACCGATCTCGTTGATGTTCTTGGGAGCAGTAGCCATCTTGAGGGTGGACAGGGAATTCAATGGTATCGCGCGAGTGCTTGCAGACCCACTACCACCGCCGCTTCTCTTGCTCTTGGGCTTCTTTCCAACTGAGGTCTCAATCCAAGCACCTCCCTCCTTCTTGGCCCTGCGCTCAGCCTCTTCTTTTTCGCGCTTCATACGCTGCTCTGCCTCTCGCTCTCTTGCCGCCCTGTCACGAGCCTCACGTCGAACACGTTCCTCCTTGGCCCGCAGTTCTGCTGCCTGCTTCTCTCTCATGGCACGCTCACGAGTTTCGTAGGCTTTGGCAAACTCGTGTTGCTCGAATCGGATCTGAGCTTCGGCCTCGATGCGGGCCTCAAGCTTGATGCAAGGGTAGCAAGGGAAGTGCGACGGACGGGGCTTGTCATCTTCGCTGATGTCGGGACACACTGTGTTGGATAGAAAGCCTGTGCGGCACATTTCGATGTAGGGGCGGTCAGAGAGGTGGCTGCATGTGTGCAACTTCTTCCAGTAGAGACACATGTTAGACAGACCTAGGTACAGTCAGCGACTTGTGGGAGATACGAGTTTTGCATGCACTCACGTCGTCAAGGCGTAACTCCAGATTAAGGCGAGCGGGTGCTGGTACTTTGAGGGATACTGGAAGAAAGGAATGCAGGTAAGGGCGTGATAGTTGTCACTGTAGACCCCAAGATGGTTGGCAAGTCACACCAGTGAGGTGAGAGAAGGTTGGTGAGTAGCCCATGCTTCGTGGAGGTGGCTTGTCGCATGTGACTGGCAAGAGCGCCCAAGATAGGTGAGAGAAGACGGTAACATGCGAGGGAGGAGCGGTCCTGCCTCAACTGGGAAGGCAATGACAGAGCTCAGGCACTAAACGGCAACTAGACAAGGACGAGTTCTGGTGCATGGCTAAGGCCAGCGGTACGAGATACTGAAACTATAAAGGGTATATCCATCGCATTATGCGGACCGCCAGCATTTGGTGTGCATCTGTACACACGTCTAGCGTATCCTACCTACCCTGAAACATGCGCAAGACAGCATGTCGCACCCAAGCGATGCCGCCAAAAATGGGCCTAGAAGTACACGGAGAGTGGCGGAGAAGGACGCAAAGACATCTACGCCTTCATCTTTCGTCGCATCTCATGGCGGGCGCCACGGTGCTCGACCTCGGTGATGCGGCTACCGCCTATCTCCTTGATCTTGGCCACAAGGGTATCGGTCTGATCAAGCTCTTCAATATCGTCGCCACCTCCGATGCTCTTGCCCATCAGTAGAATGTTGGGCACTGTCCGCCGACCTGTAGACTTGTGTAGGAATGCTTGTAGTTGTTGGCCTATTGGGCTTTGATCGAGCTCAACGACGTAGGGTTCGGGTTTGATGTTGTATTTTTCGAGGAGAATGTGTTTCGCTTTCTTCGAGTAAGGGCAGTAGGATTTAGAGAAGATGATCACTGTGGTTGGTTAGTGACTACGCGTGGGACAGGGGTAATGCAGGAGTAGCGTACTTGGGCTCTTCTTCAGGATGGCATTGAGCTCCATCTCAACTTCATGGTCTTCGAGTGTCTCATTCTCCTTCATCGCTGCTTGGTCGTGCGGTCTACCGCCCTGTTGCGCGACGCCAGGAACCTTGTCGCCATCCATCTTGACTCTGCCCGCGACGCTCTTCTGGTCTTGACCCTCAACTTGGACCTTGTGGTCCGCGTATTTGTTCTCGGCGTTCTTCTTAGCCTGATCCTCGGCAGCTTTGAGTCGCGATCCGACGCTCTCCGCGTCGCGTTGCTTGGCCGCTTCTGCGTATTCTTTCTCTTGTAAGGCTTGTTGCGTCTTTGTATAGAAATCCGATGATTGTGTTTGGTGTGCTGCTCTTGACATGTAGAAGAGGACAACAATTGTGGTGACGATGAGGATGCCAAAGAACTTCATGCGACGTTGTGACGGCATGATGGCGATGTGTGTACGGGTTGAATATGTGTCGTTTGGTGAGCGGGCTCGTTCGTGCTCAGAACTTGCTAGGCTGATGTGTGGCTCGAATGCTGTCAAGTACCAATGGCGCCGATAGTGTGTAGTCTCGGGTATATGGGTTGATGAGGTGGTGTTGGTAGAATCCGAGGCTCGAAACAGTTTCCCAGGCTGCAAGTGTCGCACGAGCAGCGGATTAGCGAGCGCGGGCGTACAGACGCGTGTTATCGATTGGACGTTTATGATACGTGCGGCATAATCCTGTGAGTAGACGTGTACAGAGAAGAGGTACACAATAACTGCTATTGTCGTTGAGGCAGTGCGATGGTTTAGAGTGTGTTGGAGGGTTGGTGGGCCCTTGGGAAACAATGTGGAGAGATGGTGGCCCTGGCTCCTGCTTTGGTTCGCGTCATGCCGCTTTCCGCACGTCTACTCAACACCATCCTTGTCACCTGCCCGCCTGCCAACGCTGTGATTCGCGATTCTACGCCACCGTGCCTGCCTAAATCCTTCCTTAGTCACGACGAGCCCTGGTTGCGACAGAGTCGCGTTGACTTCTTCTTTGTTCGTGCACTGCCATATGGGCTCCATGTCCGCCTGGAACGCATTACACATGGTTACGTCGAAATGTTCAAGTTGTCCTGACGCAATGCGATACTTTGACAAGTCCCCTGTTGAAGGCCCCCATATTAACTTCACAGGCGCACCACTACAGAAGGCTCAAATGTTGTGCTGTGCCCCCTCTGACCATCCATCCCTGACCGGCTGCGCTATCGAAATGCGCCCGATGCTCCGTCGGAGCGTGACAGCGCGTTGAACTCAGAGGCCTCAGGGTTCGAGACCACGAAAGTCGGATCTTCTACTCTATGAAAGCACACATCTGTTGCTTGCCGACTTGGTCTAAGAGCTATCTTATGCTCTACCAGATTTTACTCGAAGTATAGAGTAAGCTCCCCGCATCGTGGGTCTCACGAGGACATGCAGGCTGCGGCCAGGTTCTCCACAAACACGGCTGCAGTGCTGTACTGAGTTTAGCGCCCACCCATACCGCTTTCGTACATTCCGCTATTCACTCCAGAGTGTGATGCTTATAACATATAAATTCGACAAATAGTTGCTTTGCCTACTCTAGCATCGAGTACATCAGCAGATTACGCTTTCCCTTACAGCTCCACGCCTTTGATCATTGCGTCATCTGCCAGTCCATTATGTCTCCGCCGACTCCGCACCTCTCATCAACACCCATATCCATTGTACCCTCTGCGTCCGAAGTAAAGAGCGGGAGGCTCGACCAACGCAATCTTGAGATCGCAATCAGAGCGCTCTCTCGAGATGGGCTTGTGGTGCTGGAAGACATGGTTGATCATGCAGTCTTAGACCGACTCAACAAGAAAATGGTCCAAGATGCACTCGAACTGCAGGCAAGGAAGGACAGTCCCTTCAACTACAATAAAGGCAATATTCAGCAAGACCCTCCTATGATCAATGAGTGGTTCAGCGATGAAATCTACATCAGTAAGTGTTCAGTTCGGCTAGATTTCCGACCGTTCGAACGCATACCAATGACAGATCACAGACCCGATTGTCACACAAGTCACTTCAACCACACTCGGTCCCGGACCTTCGTTGCGCTTCATGTCGGGAAACACTGCCCTGCCACCTACTGCTTCGTCGCCGCCAGCTTCTCAACCGACCCACAATGACGCAGACTTCGATCACCCCTCGATTCCCTTCGCTCTCGTGGTAAATGTTCCTCTCGTAACAATGACACCAGAGAATGGGTCGACGGAAATCTGGCTCGGCACACATCAAGGAACCACTATTGCCGACCAAGAGGGTGAACACGGCGATCGTGCTAGCGGAAGGATCAAGCAGCATCTCCTTGACGCTCGCCGCGAAGTCCGACCACCATCTCAGCCAGTTGTTAAGAAAGGCAGTATTGTCGTTCGCGACCTTCGGCTTTGGCATGGAGGAAAGCCCAACCTTGGTCAAGACCCGAGAGTTATGCTTGCAATGAGTAAGTCAACGCTGCCGTTGTGTCTTCTACATACCTGAACTTTTGCAGTACACTTCGCGCCATGGTACAGGAACTCGATGCAAGTCGAGTTCGCTGAAGAGCTTGCCGACCGGTTGCCCTATGAAAAGACTGGTTTGCAGATCGCTGCCACTTACGTGTCTAGTGAGCATCTGCTTAAGAGTTACCTAAACAGGCCTTACGGCAACGCGTACGATTTCGATCAGACCGAGAAAATTGAGGGCATATTCTGAGGTGAGCTTGGCCGCTGCTGATCACTATCTCTACGTCTGTTCAGTCACCAGAATTGCAACGTACTATTGTCATTACCTAAATATAGCAATATTCACACTCCGCTCCGCTCACTTGGCATTTCAAATTCACATATATGATACCCCATATTTTCGCAGGATACCATTCGTGCAGCTAGAGATGTGTCAGCACCACCGCCAAGAAACTATATGCGCGCATAGCTGGAGTCAATTTCCCATTGGCAGGGCGGCTTACGCGAAGTGCTCAGTAAGCTTCCATGGCACGTCAATCAAAGCACATGCTGAAGCTTGGCGGCCACTGAGCGAACATCAACATCAGCATCAGATCATTCCACCCTGTGTTCTCTTTCTCTAGTCTTGATTTTTTGTTCATTCTCCTGGTGATACTTCACCTTGTTTCCGCGGTTGTAGACCAATCTGGTCGAATTTATCCTTAGTTACTGCAAAGCCCCGTCAATCACACTCGACCATGTACGTCTTACCGGATATTCAGGATGTTCATGTCACAATGACACAACCGATCGTCGAAGTAAACGCCGGGGATGCTACCAGAGGTTTCAAAACAGCATTGGCAGTGGAGGTACCGTTGATGGTCTTGGCTTTGAGCACCGTCATCCTGAGAGTGTACTCAAGACTAGCGATTAAGAGGAAGATCGCACCTGATGATGTTCTAATTATGTTGGGCACGGTATGTGAGGGACTAAACTAGCCCGTCGCTTTGTACAGCCCATGCCTGACCGAAGCTGACCACGACCAGGCAGCGGCTGTCGCACGTACCGTGATATCTTGTATGAGTGCGGACGACAATTGGGGCTACGACCGAAAAGGGTGCGCATGGGGTGCATCGAATGATAGGATCTGTGCTAATCATTATGCTAGTCCCGATAAAACGTCGGAAATCCCATTCTATCAAGTGCGTCATTCCCCTGGTGCATCGTAACATACTAACATGTGTTAGCACATCTTCGAGCGCCGTGTTGCGTACATCTTCGCTGTCACATTCACGCGGTTCTCGGTTTTGGCTTATTACCTTCGAATCTTTCCACCGGGAATGGCATCGCTCCGAAGATGCTGTTACGTTCTTCTCTTCCTGGCGCTTGCGCATTTCATCGAAGTACTCACCGTCCTCATAGTCTTATGCGAAGACATTAGCAAGCTATGGACCAGGAACTGGCTCGACTTCACTGGATCACAGTGCTTCAGCTCCGCGATATATAGCTATTCTGCAGCCATTGGTGATAGTATAGTTGATAGCTTGATCTTCGCACTCCCGATTCCCTACGTGTGGCAGCTCTCCAAACTAAAGATCCGACAACGACTTGGCCTTGTACTCATCTTCGGTCTGGGATTTGTCGTTTGTATTGTCGCTCTTCTCCAGATTCCGTTCATTAAGCGTCGCGAAGGCAATATGCGATATTTTGGCAGCGCTGTCAACATTTTGGTTGCCATTCAAATCTCATTTGCCATAATCGCAGCGTCGCTGCCAGATCTGCGCGCGTTGATCGCACGCAGCTTCTCAAAATTCTCGCCACTTCACCACCGCAGTCTCGCCACAGTTTCTAGCAGTGATGAAGAAAGACACCGAGGTGGTCGGAGTGACGTTGAGCAAGGACTTCCAAATCTGGACGCAGTTGAAGGCCCTTGTGCAGCGTCTGAGAGCAAGAGGTTGTTCAGAAAACCAGATTGGCTGAGGAATAGCATACCGGGGAGTTTGATGTCGACAGTGATTACACACAACGAAGTCACCAGGCTCTCAACCGAAGACGTTTCGAGCATCCCCCAGAGGCCAGAGAAAGCGGCAAGCTGAAAGAAATCTGTGAAGCATTAGCGGCCGTGCAGTTTGTGAGGAGAGGCTAGATAAGGATTGATGTTGCGTGACAGCAGCCTCGTCTTTTCTCAGATCTACATTTTGAACTTGAGGGGTGCGTTAGTGGTACGTTTATGTCTGAAACCCCCTTTCGTCAGATGGAGGTGGTGCTAACGGCATGCAGCCGAGACTTACAGAACGCGCACGGCAACCCAAGATACCGAGTCGTCAGCTAATGATAAGCCGTAACTAAGTACCCCCAGCTGCGGCATGATAGATAGATGTGATCCCAGTACGCCCGCCTGTCTGCGTCTTTCACCAGATGACTAAAGTCATCAAGCTTTGCTCGGTAGACCAGATGTACTGTGTATTGGACCTGTGTTAAGACAACGCTGTGAGATTTCCGATGTCAAGATAAGCCGTGTCTGAGAATTTGGAATACCGGATATAGCTACCTCGTCAGCTGAGATCATTGCTACCACGTCTTGCAACATACCTAGGTACTCATGATGACGATTGGGTTTTCCGGCGGAAAGCGCTTCATTACCAGATTCAACTGGGCCAGTTAGTAAATACCCTTCATCAATGTATGTAGTATCGCTTTCTTTCCGAACCGTCTGTCAACCTATTGCGTCCAGTATATAAGTTGTACTTTGTGACACAGCGTTGTTAAAGACAGAGTTGGAGACTTCCAAGGTTGCTAAGATCATAAAATCCTTGGCTTGATCCGCAATATGAGCTATACAATTTAGGCAGGCGTTTCCAGCTTCAATGTGGTAGGTCTCCTAAATGGCTGCTTACACATCCCTCCATCACTCAGCTGGAAGCCGCTAAGTTAGCTTACATGCACGCGTCAGGGACCAGATACGGCTAGACTGTCCGGATGCTGCTACCTCGTACGTTCTTCCAAATGCTCGGGACCAACCAAGCCACTAAGCATGTGCGAAGGCTTCCCGACGGCAGCGCTCTCCATGTCCTGTGCCTCGATATTGTCGGTGCATGAAGTTGGAATTCAGGGTGCATGCTACTTGCATCCAGCAATGGGAGATATAAGATAGCGCAACCGCGCAGATTTCGAGTCTGCATCCTATTTACCAACTACTTAGTTGTATCGCGCACCTGAACCCTGAGAATGACACCCAAGTACGATTTCGTGATCGTTGGCGGTTCGTTCCCGTTGTCCTCCTATGCATCCTTCAACACTAATGGTTCTATCCTCAGGTGGAACGTCAGGCTGTCTCCTCGCCCACCGACTCTCCCATTCGCTACGCAAACCCTCTGTTCTCCTTCTTGAAGCAGGCACCACCCCCTCTGGTGACTACCTCCGTGCGCCCTACCACCGTTACTACGCCCAAGCTCTCCGTCCAGATCTTGACCACGGCTACGTCTCCGAACCTGAGCCTGCTTTGAACAGCAGAAACATACCGTATACAAGAGGCAAAGGTTTGGGCGGGAGTTCCATCTTGAACTTTGCCGTTTATCTGTACGGCAGTGGCGAAGATTACAATCGCTGGAGCGATCTAGTAGGCGATGAGAGCTGGAAATGGGAGTCGGTCAAGAAATCTTTCCAAGCTATCGAGAACTACGACTTTTCGGGTTCAGAAGACTACAAACATCTTGCTGATCCTAGCACTAATTCCCATGGTACGAAGGGGCAGTTAAAGGTTGGTCTCCCGCCTGTGCTCGAACAAGGCGTGGTGCCGCAGATGGAGGCACTGGCTGCTATGGGAGAAAAGATCAACCTTGATCTCAATTCGGGCGACCCGATAGGAATTGCAGTCTTCCCGCATAGCTATAGTAAGGAGGGGAGGAGTACTAGTGCGATTGCGCATTTGGTGGACCCGCCGAGCAATCTTGAGGTGTGGACAGATGCGAAAGCGGAAAAATTCGTATGGGAGGGGAAGAAGGTCGTTGGCGTTGTCACGGAAGACGGACGAGAAGGTACAGCCTTGGACTAAGATTGATCAGAGAAATTACAAGCACTGACAAGATACCAGCAATGGCAAACAACGAAGTCATCGTTTGTGGCGGCTCGATCGACACGCCAAAGCTCCTCCTTCTAAACGGCATCGGACCGCAATCCGAGCTCGAGGCAGTCGGTATCGACGTCAAGATCGACTTGCCTGGGGTCGGGAAGCACCTTAAAGATCACGTCCTCACCTTCATGACAGTCGAAGTCTCGGGCTCAATCAACTCCAAATACGCCTTTGACAATAACCCCGCCCTTGTCGCTGAAGCTCAAGAATCCTGGACCAAAGACCAAACTGGCGCCTTCGCCCTCCAGAATTCCTCACTTTGGGGCGGCTTCCTCAAACTAACGGATTTGGAATCGTACGAGGAGTATTCGGCGCTTCCACTCGATGTCCAAGAATTTCTGTCCAGAGATCAAGTTCCGACATACGAGTTCATCAACAACTCCATACTCTGGCCACCAGGCACACAGCTCGAGGAAGGGAACACATATATGACTTTCCTTGCTTTCCTCATGAACCCTCAGTCCAGCGGTTCCGTCACACTCCGGTCAGCAAAGGCGTCTGACAAACCAGTCATTGCGCTAAATTTCCTCACGCACCCCTTCGACGTCCGTGTTTTTCGCGAAGCTATCCGCAACACGTGGCAGAAAATAACAGGAAATCCTGTCGTTGCTCCGCATATTGTGCGTACCATTCTTGGGCCAAAGTCCATGGGCGATGCGGATTTGGATGGTTTTGCAAGGGAGAATGCCAGTACAGTTTGGCATGCTTGCGGTACTTGTAAGATGGGAAGGGACGACGATGCAGAAGCGGTTGTGAGTAAGGAGTTCAAGGTTAGGGGAGCGGAGGGGTTGAGGGTTGTGGATATGAGCGTTGCACCTCTTACAACGAATAATCACACGCAGGCTACGGCGTATCTCATTGCGCAAAAAGCGGCGGAGAAGATGGTTGTGGAGTATGGACTCGATAGGGTGAGCTGAAGAGTCACACGTTTGTGTGGTGGGTATGGTGGAAGCACGCTTTACTGTCCTAAGAGAGAGACGTGAGTCAATATGAAATGTGAAACTATGCGGAGAAAGCCTTGACAACAGAGACTTGACCTTCCTTTTCGGTAATGTTGACAGCTTGCTGCGTACCTGTCATCGACTTACGGTGTAGTGGTTGGCATGTGCAAAACGGAAGGGCCAGTTGCCAGCACAGCAGGCGGCCCACAACATCACACGAGCCCTGCAGGTACACGGCGGAAGATATTTATAGCCGGCCGGAAATCTGGAGTCTGGATCTTGACAACGAGTAGGACAAGTCAACGGTTTTTCGGAGGCAGCGGAAAGAAGTATAGCGATACCAAGAGGCTATGCGCGACTAAGGCAAACCACTGCACCAGCTTGCAGGCTGCATGCGCAGAACCACGGGACTCCGCGAGGCAGAGTGCTTGAGGAACTACTGCCCGAAGCCAAGACAGGAATCTGGCTTTGACCAACACGGGCCGGGCACATCCTTCTGGGGGAAATTGCTATGACGGATGGTGGTATTGAACGTGCGCTGAGACGAAGAGGGTGCCTAGGTGATGCCGCGACGGTCGTTGCTGGGTGAACCGAAGGCGGAGCGAGCGCTCAGCGTCACTGTAAACGACACCCCCTCTGATAGAGTCGTGAGGCAGCACACATCTTCTCATAGAACGCGAACTCACTTGATTGACATCACGAAAACGACACGACGTACTGTTCCCACTACTGGACTCTAGCCAAGTTTCAAAAATCCCGCAAGCGCATAACCCCGGTGTTGCTGGAGTTGGTGAGGAAAGGTCCCCCAACCACCCCCAACCTCTCCCGCGGTTTCCAACCACACGATTATTCCAAGTGTACCCTTTTCTTTGCGCACCTCCTCCTGCACGATTACACACATCCTACCACCCTTTCTTCTCTCTATAATTCAAGTTCAAAATAATAGCTGACTTTTTGTGGTTCCAAACTTGCACCACCAGCGGAACCAGTCACCCACGCCAGCAGACACACGAAAGACACGCTAGCCAACGGATCGACCCCGCAGCACCAATATCCACCCATTCACCGCTCCCACGCCGACTGCGCGATATCTACGAATTGCAGAGCGCTTCTTCTTTCGCTTCTCTCCCCGTTTCCTGCAAACGGTCCTATCTATTCCAATCGCAGTAACCTCGTTCTTACTGCGTTTGGTCCTTCAATCGCTCATCTCTAATCATGTGGCTTTTCAATGCTCCTCCAGCCGTACTCGGCCTGGTCGCATTGGCACATCTGCCCTCAGCTCTCGCAAAGCCATACCCCGTCCACATTGAAGAGTTCCAAGAACTGCACAACGCGTCGCAGATTGTCAAGAAGGCCGACTGCGACAACCCCTGTGGTTACGGAGGCTGGCTATGCTGTCCCTCGGGTTCAACTTGCTACACCGACGCAAGTAACCAGGCGCAATGCGGCTCTGGTGGAGCGACCACAGAAGCAGCAGGCGGCTACTGGCAATACCACACTACCACATACGTCGAGACAGTCGGTCTCCTCACAAAGACCGAAGTCTACAGCACATATGTCCCTGCCGTCGCAACGCAGACATGTAGCCAGTCGCAAAACCCCTGCGGTTCTACTTGCTGCGACTCAGGCTTCTACTGTCTGTCTTCCAGCGCCGGCACTTGCGCGCTGATCGCTGGTGGCAGCTCCGGAGGTATATCACCATCTGCTCCTCTGCGACCAACTAGCTCAGGCGTAGTAGTCATCACCTATACCGGAACCCCCACCGCGACCGTTCCCTTCCAGACACCCATCCCCACCGGCGCAGCAGGCGGCGGCCTCGTCCCAACCGAAGAGAGCAACAGCGGTCTCAGCGGCGGTGCCATCGCTGGTATCGTTATCGGTGTTATCTTGGGCATATTGCTACTCCTCCTTCTCTGCCTCTTCTGCTGCGCTCGCGCTCTCTTCGACACTCTCCTTGCCATCTTCGGCATCGGCAAGAAGCGCAAGCACACGCACGAAGAAACCTACATCGAAGAGCACCACCACAGCGGTGGCGCTGCTGCTGGAGGTCGCTGGTACGGAGCCGGTCGTCCTTCTCGCCCATCGCGCGCTGGTTCTGAGAAGCACAGCGGTGCGAAGAAGGGTTTGGGCCTTGCGGCTGGACTTGGTGGTCTCGCGCTCGCTTTGGGCCTGAAGAGGAGACATGATGCCAAGGTTGACGATAAGAGTACCACTGTCAGTGGAACATCATACATGTACAGTGATTACACAAGTTCGAGTAAGTAAATCCACGGCCTTGAGATTCCCAGCAGTTTACTAACAATCATACAGGCAGCGCAAGTTCATCTGATCGCCACACACGCCGAACACGCCACTCATCAAGAAGATAAACGTCCCACCCAACGGAATCTCTCTCGCAACTTTTCAAAACTGTATAAAGTCTTTATTTGCTTTCTCCTTGTGTCTAGCTCCGTGCTGATACCTTATGGCATGGGTGGGTTTTATCGTGGGTACACGGGGCTTCGACAATGTTGACCCTGTTGGCGTTATTTGGGCGTTTTCAGCGGAGTTCGCTCACGACTGCAAAGCGACGTCTATGTTGTGTCTTGGTTTTGGTTTTGGTTTACTTTTCTTACTCTCTCGACGTATGCGATTAATGAGGAAATGCGTATGCAAGGATATGAGACACGGGATGGAAGAAAGATGTATATGAAAGCAATGGTATGGGAATGAAATCAAAGACGATTGTGAACACGAGGTATGCTCTCTAACGTGATGTTAAATTTGGTGTTTGGGTGTTACTGCGTTCCGCTCACTAGAGTCAATCGTCAACATGAAGTACGCATTGTCTCTTTTTGACTTGCATCGTAACTAGCTCACTAAATGAGCCCACGAGAAAGGCTGTAACTCGTCCCATGGAACCTCAACTAACGGCCAACCCTTTATAGACTCTGGAAGGTGAGTAGGACTGAATGTACCAGACGTCCAAGCGGCCTTACAATGTGGGGTAGCCAGCAAGTCTTTAACCAAATCAAATCCCATAATCCAAGACTGTGGTGAGAGTCCCGCGTTGACATAGAGTCTGACATTGACAGTCTCTGTGGACGGGACCTGTTGGATATAGAAATGCAAGTTGACGTCTGTTTGCGCACCTAGCGAGATACGCATGCCAATCCAATCCCGAATCAGGATTTGCGCTATACTTCTGCCGATCACTATTACAGTTTGCTTGTCAGGAACGGATGAAAGTGATTCTGAGGTTGCTTCTAGAACCTGAGACACGTTTGGGCTGAGGTCTAGAGTAAAGTCTGGAATGTCCCGCTCGAACTCGTACTCGCGTATAGTATACTCATATTGCCATTTTGCATAAACGTATGCATGGTTGGTCTGATTCACAAAAGGTCCGAAACGTGGATCCGTGCTTGCTAGTCGTGGTGTAGTGGGAGGGCTTCCGATATTCTGGCGAGGCGTAGGAGGAGAGTTGTTGCTATCCATATCGACATCTTGAATGGCCCCCGGGGAAGGGATCAATCGTATTCCCGGTGATCCAATTTCGGAAATTGTTGCGTAGCTTACAGCGGAAGGGGTTGCTGCACTTCGTTAACACCTTTCAGTTGACACATACGTCCAAGCAACTGACATGCTGCAGGACTTGGAGCATATATCATGCTCTCACGAAGGTCGTGTCTCTTCATCCATCTCTCAATCTTTTGAGGTTCGACTTCTTGACCTCTCACACGGAACCTGAGACTACCCTTATTTGTATCGATAAGGCCCCTCTGTTGGCGATGTCTTACGATGGCCTTCATCTCTTCTGGTTTGATATTCTTATCCAGCTTCCATTGAGTCAGACGAGATCTATACTGACGAATCCTGTGCAGCTCATCAGCCTGGTTATGATGCAGCGATGGAGGGCTTGTCCCACTCAGCAGCGAATCCAGTTTCTTGTTCAATCATGTTTTTTACTTCAGGAAGCGGCCGTCTTTCCGTAAGGTGCAGCTGTATAATTCTGTCTCTGTATGGTTCCCAGTCACTCTCGCGGAGAGTCCGCGCTTTCTTCCTCCGCGGTCGAGTATCTGGGACAATGTCTTGTAGTTGAGGCAGGAGCGCAAATACCGAAGTGTCGTTAGTGGCTGACATCGTAGCCGGGCCAAGATTTACACTGCGTGGATTTCCGAGAAGCTGTAAGAATTATGCTTGTCGTCCAGATGTTGTGATGCTGTCGAGACAGGAGAGCCGGAGGGTTTCTGACTACCTCTGAGGGTACACAGCGAAACGAAGAAACAAACCTCTGTATGCTTGGAAGCTAGATGGTGGGTCTCTCGTGGTGGTTTATATGTGTGGTGGGCTGTGCCACGAGGCTGAACTATATCTAAACGCTATTGGCCAGCAGACAGAAGTACAATTCATACTAGACACCCCCTGGTCGGCTAGATGCGCAAAAAGGTCCCTTCCTGCACGTTGAAAACACAGCATGAGTGACCATTAGCCAATCAAGCAAGCGTCAGCAAAAGTACAATTTCGAAGGTTTGACACCTAAATAACGACACAGAAGTACAAAACAGCCTGCCGCTCAGGGATTGGCTTCTTGACTTACTATTGTTCCCGGAACGCTGTGGCTTTGCAGAAATCTCGACAACTCAGCATGCAAAAGTACAATGTCGAAAGATATAGAGAAGGGCAATGAGCCGTGCCGCCTTCTTATCGACAGACATCTCTAAATGCTATGATTTGAAGTAGACTGTGGGTTAGCCGTAGAATTCAATGCCTCTTGACAGCCAGTCCACCGATTCCATCGCAGCCATCGTGTTTGGCCTGCTTCAACTTGCTGTTGGCCTAGTTTCTCTTTGGCAACAGAGGCAACTACCCCTAGCATACCGTCAGTGTGTCGACGAGCCACGCAAAGACCGCCTGTGCTGACAAGCTTGTAGAGCAAGGAAGCGACCGGAGAAGATATACAATCTGAGATCCGACGGATGCAAAAGTGTAAGTACTGCTACACCTCGGTCAGGATAGTATGAAACAGAGCTGACTCAAACAAGCCTGAGAGCGCGAATCAAGAGTCAATTCGAACTGGGTCAAGGAAGAGCGAATCTTTGCAATCTTTCAGGTGATTTGACGAAGTATGAATTTCTTTACACGGAGCTGTGCGTGGTGGTCAGAGTCGTGGTTGCTTGACAGATGCGTAGATGCGGTACAGTGGCGACATCGGATGCATTTCACGGGCCAGTCGGGATTGACAAAAAAGTTTGCAGGATCTGTGAATGAGAGTACGCAGTCGTGTCGCGAAGCCCAGAGCAGGCACCAGTGGTGATGTTGTGGATTCGAGGGTTGGCTGGAAGCGCAAACTCCAGGCGGAAGTGACGACTGCGCCAAGATTAAAGTGGGATGGCGCTAGGGTGGAGCTCCAGCACCTTCGCTGTGACAAGTACTCACGTAATAACCTCCTGCCCTGCTGCGCCTTCAGCCTTTGCCTTCCTTACATTTACACCCTCCATACTCAACCAAACCAGCGACGAACTTGTTGACCTTGTTTGTCCATCTTCACAACTCTAAACAGCAGCACTACCCCGCGACTCGAATCCAGGCGCCCGCGACCGCCACACCTGACAGCGTCTAGGCTTCACGACAGTCGGCAAACTGGGGAAGCGGAAAGCCGTTGGCGAGGACATTCGTCCCAGCAAGAAAGAGAAAGCCATGACAGTAAGTTGGCCCGGCGATTAGTAGGGAGTGCTTTGTTAGGTTGCGCCTCCGCATCTGCAACTCATGTACTCGACATCTCCTACACTCTCTGCACTGCAGTACCTTTTGCACTATCTGGTCTCCATCTAACATATCCAAGGAAAACATGCAAGTCGACAGCCCTGCCACCGCCGTCGAACAACTCAAGGAAGCCTCTGGTAGTAACGGCGACATCGATGAATCCCTCTACAGCAGGCAGCTGTACGTGCTGGGCCATGAGGCCATGAAGCGCATGGGCTCTTCCAATGTCCTCGTTGCTGGTCTACGAGGTCTCGGTGTCGAGATTGCGAAGAACATCGCCCTAGCCGGTGTTAAGTCGCTGACACTCTACGACCCCAAGCCCGCCGCTCTCGCCGATCTATCGTCGCAGTTCTTCCTTACTCCCGCCGATGTGGGGAAGCCGCGCGCCTCCGTCACCGTGCCTCGCGTCTCCGAGCTCAACCCATACACACCTGTGCAGGAATTCAGTGGAAAGGATCTGACGTCAGACCTGTCGCAGTTGAAGCAGTTCCAGGTCATTGTCCTCACCGACACGCTGCTCGACGACCAAATCAAGATCGCAGACTACTGCCACGACAACGGTATCTACGTTGTCATTACTGACACATACGGTCTGTTCGGCACCATCTTCACTGACTTTGGCAAGAACTTCACCATCGGCGACCCCACCGGCGAGAACGTCAATAATGGCATCATCGCCGGCATCGATGAGGAGGGTATCGTGTCAGCACTAGACGAGACAAGGCACGGTCTCGAAGATGGCGACTGGGTCACATTCTCCGAAGTTGAGGGTATGGAGGGCCTGAACGGCTGTGCGCCTCGCAAGATTGAGGTCAAGGGACCATATACTTTCTCTATCGGCGATGTTTCTGGCCTAGGAGAGTACAAGAAGGGAGGACAGTTCATTCAGGTCAAGATGCCAAAGATCATCAACTTTGAGCCTTTCAGCAAGCAGCTCAAGAAGCCTGAGCTTCTCATCTCCGACTTCGCCAAGTTCGACCGACCGCAACAGCTACACGTCGGTATCCAGGCTATTCACAAGTTCGCGAACTTCCACAAGGGCGAGTTCCCACGTCCTCATCACGAAGCCGATGCGGATGAGCTTTTCAAGATCGCACAAGAGATTGCAGGTCAAGGGGAGGAGAAGGTTGAGCTGGACGAGAAGCTCATCAAGGAACTCAGTTACCAAGCGCGCGGTGACCTCAGCCCTGTCGCTGCGTTCTTCGGTGGCATGGCCGCTCAGGAAGTTCTGAAGTCCGTGTCTGGAAAATTCCACCCCATTGTTCAGTTCCTCTACTTCGATTCGTTGGAGTCAATTCCCACCTCCACAACCCGTTCGGAAGAGCAGTGCGCCCCGATTGGCTCGCGCTACGATGGCCAGATCGCCGTTCTGGGTCAGGAATACCAGAAGAAGCTCAGCAACGTCAAGCAGTTTCTCGTTGGTGCAGGTGCCATCGGCTGCGAGATGCTCAAGAACTGGGCTATGATGGGTCTTGGTACTGGCCCCGAGGGCAAGATTACCGTAACCGACAATGACCAGATCGAAAAGAGCAACTTGAACCGACAATTCTTGTTCCGACCAGCAGATGTTGGAAAGCTAAAGAGTGACGCTGCAGCAAAGGCTGTTCAGGTCATGAACCCTGATCTCAGTGGAAAGATTGTGACACTTCAAGACAAGGTCGGCCCAGAGACTGAGCATATCTTCAACGAGGAGTTCTGGAATTCTCTGGACGGTGTAACAAACGCGCTGGACAACGTAGAAGCGCGCACGTACGTTGACCGACGGTGTGTGTTCTTCCGCAAGCCTCTGCTTGACAGTGGTACTCTCGGCACAAAGGGCAACACCCAGGTTGTTCTGCCATTTATTACAGAGTCTTACTCTTCATCGCAAGATCCTCCCGAGAAGTCCTTCCCTATGTGCACACTCAGGAGTTTCCCCAACCGGATTGAGCACACTATCGCCTGGGCGCGAGAGTCATTTGATTCGCTATTCGTCAAGGGTCCGGAGATCGTTAACCTGTACTTGACGCAACCCGACTACCTTGGTGCATCGCTGAAGCAGTCTGGTAACGAGAAGCAAACTTTGGAGACTTTGCGGGATTTCCTGGTCACCGAGAAGCCGCTGTCTTTTGACGACTGCATTATTTGGGCTCGTCATCAATTCGAGAAGAACTACAACCACGCGATAGCGCAGTTGTTGTACAACTTCCCCAAGGACTCCAAGACCGGCTCCGGTCAGCCATTCTGGTCAGGACCCAAGCGTGCGCCAGACCCATCGAAGTTTGACTCTTCAAACCCAACACACTTTACCTATGTGGAAGCTGCTGCCACCTTACATGCGTTCAACTACGGCATCAAGCCGAATGCATCGAAGGAGCACTACGTTGAAGTTCTCAACGACATGATCGTCCCTGACTTCCAGCCCGATCCTACTGTGAAGATCCAGGCCGACGAGAAGGAGCCAGACCCGAACGCTAACCAGGCTGGTAGTGATGATAATGAGTCGCTTGATAGCATTATCAAGCAACTTCCAGCACCAAAATCTCTCGCCGGATTCAAGCTTGAGCCTGTCGAGTTCGAAAAGGATGATGACTCCAACCACCACATTGACTTCATCACTGCTGCCAGTAATCTCCGTGCTGAGAACTACAAGATTGAGCAAGCGGACCGTCATAAAACCAAGTTCATTGCTGGAAAGATTATTCCGGCCATTGCTACCACTACCGCCTTGGTGACTGGTCTCGTCAACCTTGAATTGTACAAGATCATTGACGGCAAGACGGACATCGAGCAATACAAGAACGGCTTCATCAACTTGGCGCTGCCATTCTTCGGTTTCAGTGAGCCGATTGCAAGCCCGAAGGGTACATACCAAGGGCACGATGGCGAAGTAACGATCGACAAGCTATGGGATCGTTTTGAGGTGGATGATATCCCCCTCAAGGACTTTGTGGACCACTTTGAGAAGAAGGGTCTATCGATCCAGATGATCAGCTCTGGTGTTAGTTTGCTCTACGCATCATTCTACCCTCCAGCCAAATTGAAGGATAGGATGCCTCTCACGTAAATCTCTCCAACTCCCCTCTTGTACGCAGACACTAACAAAAGATAGTATGAGCAAGCTTGTTGAGCACGTCAGCAAGAAGCCAGTACCCGAGCACCAGAAGAACGTCATCTTCGAGATTACGGCTGAGGATCAGAAGGAGGAGGATGTTGAGATCCCGTATGTGATGGTCAAGTTGAAGTAGATGTCTCATGACTTGGGCAGTGGATAGGTTCCCAGCAAATGGGGATGAATATGACGTGAATTAGACGAGCATAGCTTGCATGAATAGACACATGACTTCAAACCTCAAACGCGCCCAAGCATTCAGCTAGTGATGATGTCGTTTTGTTCTAAACAGTTGGCTCCCGAACAGAAACAATGAACAACTGAAAGCAGTGGGTCGAGTGTCATGGGAGATCTGCTCGTGCCAATGAAGATCAGGCTGGCCGGTGGACCCGCGCGGAATGCACGCTTTTGGTTGTAGGTGCCGAAAGTCGGACGAGACCCGTGGGGCAAAACGCCAAGCATTACAGCCCTATCACCAATGTTGATTATCAAGCCTCTAGGACTTTCCCTCAGTATGCAACAATGTAGTCTTCACACCCATCCCAATCACATTCACACACATCATGGCGCCCTCCCTAGAAGAGCCAGTACAGGTCGATTTCGAAGCGCCACTCAAGGCTGCGCCGAAACTCGTTGCGCCTGAGCCAGGTATGTTTGCCCCGCCTCTTTTCGCAACTCGGCGAAAGTACAATACTAACATAGTTGCGACAGAACACTGTCCTGGTCCCGAATCCCTCACAGCCGGTCAAGCAGATTCATGCGCAGGATGTCCCAACCAGTCAATATGCGCCTCCGCACCCAAGGGCCCCGATCCCGACATACCCATCATAACCGCACGCCTCTCCTCGGTGAAGCACAAGATCCTCGTCCTCTCCGGTAAAGGCGGCGTCGGAAAGTCGACCTTCAGCACAATGCTATCACATGGCTTCGCATCGAATCCGTCATCGACGGTCGGGCTCATGGACACAGACATCTGCGGACCCAGCATACCAAAGATGATGGGTGTGGAAGAAGAGACAATACACGTCAGCGGAGAAGGATGGGAACCGGTATGGGTCAGCGAGAACCTCGGAGTCATGAGCGTACAGTTCATGCTACCAAACCGCGACGATGCAGTAATATGGCGAGGCGCAAAGAAGAACGGTCTCATCAAGAAATTCCTCATGGACGTAACTTGGGGGGAACTGGACTTTCTGATCGTCGACACACCACCGGGCACATCCGACGAACATCTCTCTGTAAACTCGTTCCTCAAAGCCAGCGGCGTCGATGGCGCGGTCCTCGTTTCCACACCCCAAGAAGTCTCGCTTCTCGATGTTAGGAAAGAGATTGATTTTTGCCGGAAAGCCGGCATACCTATACTGGGCATCGTTGAGAATATGAGCGGTTTTGTGTGCCCGGGTTGCAAACATGAGTCTCAGATATTCAGAGCGAGTACGGGTGGTGCAGCAAGGCTGGCTAAGGATCAAAATATACCCTTCTTGGGCAAGGTACCACTGGACCCGAGGATAGGCATGGCATGCGATTTTGGGGAGAGTTTCTTAACAGCGTACCCGGACAGTCCGGCATGTGCTGCTATCAAAGAGGTTGTCAGGAGAGTTGGGGAGGAGATTGGGCTGAGTAGGGAAGAGGTGCTGCCTGTGGATGAAGAGGAAGTCTGATATTGTCAAACACTAATGAGGTTTGTTTATGAATAGGGATTATTGATATTGTAAATTGAGCAGCATAAATAGTGTTACGCATCAGCATATACTCGTGGACGAACCCGCTTGTCGCCAATAGCACACACGATCACATGATACAGAGTCCCTCAGTCGGCCCGTGGCAGAAACGTAAAAACTTACGAAGACGGTTGACGCAAGCATCGCAGATCACCACAATGGACTCACTGGAACATGACATACAAAAGAACACAAGAGATAGAGTGATACGAATTAGGGGTATCTTCTCGTTTTGTGTTTTCATGAGGCGATGCCAATGCAGACTTGCGGTACTGTAATGCTACCTGATGGAAACCACACTCGTGAACAAGCATAGCCACTTGACCCCTCTTGTCACCGTCATCCACTGCCACAATGGCGCCGCCCCGTTGGATCTTCGTGTGGCAGATTATCGTGTGGAAATTAGAGTGGACTGGCAGCCACACCACAGCCATTGATCATCGTCATATACAATGCTTGGCAAGGATAGCGGGTGCTTGGCGCATGCATCGAAAGCTTGGTTGGGTAGCTTGTGGCGCGGGAGGAAGATAATGAGCTCATAGACTTTGCGAGGATGAATGCAAGAGACCGAAAATAGGTTTCTTGAGGAAACTGACATATGGGGTGGGTGGGATTGGAGACGGCGTGTCAGACCATGCAGAAGATCGCGATAGGCCCCGTGTGTGAGGGATGCACTGCAGCGCGGAAGCGTCGAGGATGTCATGGCCCACCCGGCTAGCGGCAACTATCCCTGCCGTCCCTTGTGCCATCAATCACAGGCACAACAACTTTCAAGACTTTGAGGCTAGAGGCGCTTTCATTTTGGCCCCAGCCTTTCCTGAAATTCTTACTCTCCCCCGCCTGATATCGTTTCCATACTACCCGCGCTCTCCATAGGCGTGCAATTGCTTCAATTGCGACAGGAACGCGACTTATACTAGCGGCGCGCATCGTATCTGCGCCTGAGCTCAACTCTTGGACCCTGAGCGCATCGCCATTGTAGGTTGCCGCGTGGTCTAGTTGACTCAATAGGCTGACCGGAGTGTAGACTGGTAAACATATTCGACGCGTCTGCTTATATACCTGCGCTTTTCTCTCGCTGTCCAACATCGCTCGCGATCGGCTACTACCATGGCCGCCGAATACCAACAACATGAGGACCCCAGTGGCGTGATAGGCATTGGGGCCGGGCCTCAGGTCATCAGCACCTCGGGCGTGGTGGATGTCATCATGGGACCGCTCCTCAACTACAGACGCACCAGCAACCAGCAGGCCGGGCAGCCCGTCTGGCATGGCAGTGTCCTGATTGTTACTACGCCTGGCCAACAGAACCCGAACGAGGCACAGCCGAACCCCCAGCTTGTGCTTTCACCAGCTGGTCCCGTCGACAGGAACATTGGCGACGTGAGGTTCAGCGTAGATGCGCGCACCTTTCACGGCGAGAAGCTGTATGAAGACAGCAAGAGGGCCTTCTGGCGCTTCCGTATCGATGCGCCCATGCAGCCATTCGAGTCGAGATGGCGTTACGATATCCAGAACCTCAAGTACACCGACACCCAGAAGGAGGAGAAGCCGCAGAACTTCGTCGTACCTTCGATTACACAGTCGATGCGTATCATGTTCCACTCCTGCAATGGCTTCAGTGTAGGCACTGATATGGACGTCTGGTGTGGACCTGTACTGTGGAACGACGTTCTACGCATGCACGACCAGCGACCCTTCCACGTCATGATCGGAGGAGGCGACCAGATCTACAACGATGGAGTGCGAGTAGACGGCCCTCTCAAGCCTTGGACCGATATCCACAGCCCCCATAAGCGACGAGAATTCCCCTTCGGTCAGCAAATGCGTGCCGACTGTGATGAATACTATTACAATAACTACGTTAGATGGTACAGCCACGCACCCTTTTCTACGGCCAACAGCCAAATCCCTCAGGTAAACATCTGGGATGACCACGACATCATCGATGGTTTTGGCTCATACACTGACCACTTCATGAACTGCGCCGTCTTCCGCGGTATTGGTGGTGTTGCACACAAGTACTACCTCCTCTTCCAGCATCATCTTGCTCCTCCAAAGAGCACTTTCACGACCGATGCGCCGCAGACGACCGATGTAAGCGGCCAGGGAGAAGGAACAACGCCCGCCGATCCTGCCCAAGTGCAAAACACTTTCGTCATGACCAACGACGAGGGCGACCCATCATACCTCATAGGCTCAAAGCCTGGCCCATATGTTGAGGAACGTAGCCGTAGTATCTTCTGTCAGCTAGGTGCGCGCATTGCCTTTGCTGGTATTGATGCTCGAACAGAGCGTACTAGGCATCAGGTCAACTACCCCGAGACTTACAAGATGCTCTTCGATCGTCTGGATGCTGAGTTCACTGCAAACCCAGAGCTCAAGCACATGATCTTGCTGCTTGGTGTCCCAATCGCTTACCCTCGTCTGATCTGGCTCGAGAACATCTTGCAGTCACCCCTGATCGCACCCATCAAATTCTTGAACAAGCGCTTCGGCTTCGCTGGAGGCTTCTTCAACCAGTTCGACGGCAAAGTCGATTTGCTCGACGACTTGGATGATCACTACACTGCGCGCCAACACAAGGAGGAGCGTCGTAACCTCATGCACAGTCTGCAGGCCTTCTCTAAGAAGTTCTCCGTGCGTGTCACCATTCTCGGTGGAGATGTACATCTAGGAGCCATTGGGCGTTTCTACACCAACCCCAAGACACATCAGATCCCTGCCGAAGCAGACCACCGCTATATGCCCAACATCATTAGCTCTGCCATTACCAACAAGCCTCCACCACAAGCCGTCGCAAACCTGCTCGCCCGCCGAAACAAGATCCACCACCTTGACAAGGAAACTGACGAGACGCTCCTTGAGATCTTCGACCGCGATCCGGCCCTGCCCGACGGCGTCAACGCGACAAACGGTACTTCTACCGCCCAGATCAATGGCGATGGCAAGGACGGAAAGATCGAACCCAAGACTTCCGCCGCCAACCACGCCACAATGCCCTCCCGCAACTACGCCATCATCTGCGAATCCAATATTCCCACTCCCTCGACCCTCGGTGTACCGCCCGGCTCCGCCCCTTCCATCCACACCAACAACACCGCCGCGTCCAAGGTCTCTGCTGCTCCCGGCAAGAAGGACAACATGCGTCTGGGCTTCCATATTGGTGAAGAGAAGGCTGGTACTCAGCATCCCGCTGCTAACGGTATCGTACCCTCCGGTCTGTGTGGACCGTATGGGTTGGACGTCACACTTAGGGTGGAGATTAGCAACCAAGATCGGGAGGGAAGGACGGATGGGTATGGGTTTAGCATTCCGGCGCTGGATTGCTCAGCTTATGCTGATCGGGATGCGAAGTGGTAGATGCGTGTATCCTGAGGGAGGGAGAGCTTGGATGGTGAACAGAAGGGGGTTGGAGGGGTAGATAAAGAGGCGCCACGGTGGAGGTTACTGGTTGATGATACTTTGCTTTCTTGTTTTGGTCTATACCCTCTCGAAAGTCGCTTGGCTTAACGCCATGATGTGTAGTAGTTAATAAGTGTTTAGTCTGTAATGTTACCCCTTAATTGGGTTGGTAAAGCAGAAGTCTCGTTCCTTACGTTCTTGCAGAGCACAATGATGTATATGTATGCAAGAACAGCTCGGTGCCAGCATGTATCATCTCAAAATACATTGGTTACCTACCCGTAAGATAATTGGTAGAATAACCTCCGTCTCCGCGGTTTTGCAGGTTGAAATCCATAAAGTTCGTTCTGTCTCGACAAGGTATTTACTGCCGGCATGCGCAGCCCCACATGGTGTCTTGGGTGTTTAGATGCGTGGGACTTTCGCCCAGAAATCAATTTCATGGCCTGTCAATTGTACTCAGCACTAAACCCTTCTGCAATTAGCGGGATGCCTGATAGATACTACCTAGTAATAATACTGTCTGGCCCCATTCTCTTCGAGGACACCATAGGCCAGATCGTATATCCATCCGCGGAGTGAAGAGAGGACCCTGCATACCGTACGAATGCGGGCTTGAGAATTTCCTTTTCCCGTAAGTATGGTGCGAGGCTGAAGAGAACACAATGTAGCCCGCGCACGTGGTAAAGAAGGAAGGTCCGAAGAGCCGCTTACATCCTTCGTGTCTCAAGATGCGGAATCGAGGGTCCATCGGAATACTAGTCCCGGTACGTGTTTACCCGCCCGCCCGTTGGCGTTCTAGACGAACATTCCCCCTGCTATTCTCTTTCGTCCGACTGGTGCAAGGCGTAAAAATGCTACAGCTCACCCTCTTGCCGTTGTACCCATGTCGAGCAGTCCTGTACCCAAGGATTTGGTAAACGGTTTTTCGCCTCAATGAGTCCATTGCCCGCTGCATGCTGCACGCTTGGGCTGAGATCCTATACAAACTGGATATGTATAAATGCGCTTATGAGCCACAAAGAGCATGGCAGTCAGGGACCGTCCTGTCACTCACTATCCTTTAGACTCCCCATCAGTCCAAAATGCTGGCCAGATCCTTCACTGTTTCTTTGGCCTGTGCTGCCCTCGCGTTTGCACAGAGCGCTTCGCTTACTGTCCCACCTGCTGCAGAGACGCTCGCTGCCAAGATCACGCCTGCAGAGCTTCCTCTTTTCGATGGCGAGACCATACAACTGACAGACGATGTCGTAGCTACGCTCCTACAGAACCCTGATCTTGCAGAGTATGCGTCACTGTACGAGTTCGAGGACAGCTCGAACTCTACGCTTTCGGTGCGGGCACGCCGCACTCGTAGAGCTCTTCGTTGCAAGACTATGCCTGGGGATGAATTATATCCGAGCAAAGCTGCGTGGAGTGTTTTCGACACCTTACTTGGCGGTGCTCTGGAGAAGATTGTTCCTATAGGCTCGTCCTGCTACAAGAAATCCGAGTATGACAACTGTAAGTGTACTTGTACAGACTGCATGTGAAATATACACTGACTTCGTACACCGACATCTAGACGATGCCGCAAAGTGCGCGAACCTGGTGAAGAACTTCGATCAAGAAGAGATTTAGTTAGTAGCGATACTTGACAGCGAACCGACACAGCCACTAACAGCAGCAGCTATGTTGATAACGGTGCACTGATGAACCCTCTGTGGTATGGAATGACCTGTCCCATTCCCACTTCAGGCGACTCCGCCAACGGAACTTGCACCCAAGGTGGCTACTCGGAGTATGCTGTAAAGATCAGCAACGTTGCGCAGATTCAGTTAGCAGTGAACCTCGCACGCAACCTCAACCTTCGCCTAGTCGTTCGCAACACTGGTCATGGTAAGTGTCTCTATACGAACTGCATGTAATAAATATACTAACTTCGTACGCTTTGATTTAGACTACAACGGTCGCTCGGTAGGGAAAGGTGCACTGAGTATCTGGACGCATGGCCTCAAGGAGATCAAGTATGTCAAAAACTACAAGAGTTCGATGTACAATGGACCGGTCTTCAAAGTCGGAGCGGGCGTCCAAGGTTTCGAGCTCTACCAAGCTGCCGACAAATATGGCGTCTCCGCTATCGCTGGTATCTGCCCTACCGTGGGTGTGTTTGGAGGCTACTCTACAGGCGGCGGGCACAGTCCTCTAATGCAGTTGTTCGGCGTGGGGTCTGATCAAATCGTCGCTCTCGAAGTCGTCCTTGCTAGTGGCCGTTTCATTACTGTTACCCCAGAGGTCAACAGTGATCTTTACTGGGCCATGTTAGGCGGTGGAGGCGGTACCTTCGGCGTGATCACATCTGCTGTAGTCAAGGTCCACCGCAAGGTCCCGGTCACTCAGTCTTCCTGGACCATCATGACGTCCGAGGCTGTTACAGTCGAAAAGTTCTGGGAGGCATTTAAGTTCTTTTTCGACAACATTCCCGTTTACAACCGAGCGAAAACCTACTCCTATTTCTCCCTCATGAAGCTCGCACCAGGAACTTACATGTGGTCGATGGGCCCATTCTTTGCCACGGACAAGACAGTCGAAGAGTATGACGCTCTTATCAAGCCTTTCTACGAGAAGTGTGCCTCGCTTGGTATTGAGCTCAGCCCCAATACAACCCACCACGACAGTTTCTACCCAGCCTACCAGGCGACATTTGGCACCTTCAACTATTACATTGGTGGCGCCACAGGTATTGCGGCCAACCGTTTGTTGACATCGGAAAACTGGGAGAACTCTGAGATTCGCAACCAAACAGTGGCCGCTATTCAGCAGATTGTGGAAAATGCTATGATGATAAATATGTACCACCAGCGCCCTATCGACCCGGAACAAAAGGGTATCAATTCTGTCAACCCTGCTTTCCGCAACGAAGAGAGCCAGATGGTCGTCATCAACAATGTCCCCGAAGAATCCGCTGCGGGGTGGCAAGCTACCGTCGAAAAGATCACCACTGAGGTCATGGCTCCTCTACGTGAGATATCACCCGCTGGCGGCGCGTACGGTAATGAGGCCGACATCGCCGAGCCGGATTGGCAACAATCTTTCTGGGGCTCCAACTACCCCAGGCTCCAGCAGATCAAGAAGAAGTATGATCCTGGTATGCTCTTCTATGTGCATCATGGTGTTGGCACCGAAGGCTGGGCCATTGATGACAACGGCATTATCGGCGCGGGTGTTCAGTCGACGGACGGTCCATTGTGTCGCGTGTAGTCGTGTTAAAGCGATGCGCTCGGTCGTGTAGATATTTCAATGCAAATGCGATATTCTCAATGGCATTTTTCTCGATGAACTCCCGGACAATGACACGCGTCACCGAGGCCGCACGGCGCTTACAGTGTTCATGGACGCGTATGGTAGTGGGCGTCCCGTCTGCCAAGACATTGATGCGACGATATAGAAACGTTGTTTTGAGTTATCGGCAGTTGTAATCTGCCTGGGCAGGCGTCGATGCGATAAAACGGGCGGACTGATGAGGTCGGGCTGTCCCATGATCGACTCTCTGTCACAAGCTCAGAAGCCATACGTGCTCTTCTATAATTTTCCGGTGGTGCTTCACAATGCGATGTGACTGAAGAGCGGAAAAATCGCCGTCGGTTCCGCTCTTTTACGCGTCGAAGGATTTGCCGGTGGGAGCTTTTTGGGGGGCTGTGCGACACTTATGCTGCAGACGCGGAGTGCGGCCGCCTCCCCGTCCCTTAGCCCTGTCATCTGCAAGACGTTGTTCTAGAAGATCTGAAAGCGGAGGGAAAGTCGATGCGACATGCATGACCATGTCTCGTCGCACGTCCGCGCCTATGAGGAGTCGAGACGTGCAAGGAGCCGGGTTGTTGCGTCGCAGGTCATGGTGAGGGCCAGATTGTCAGGAAAGTGTATCGAGCGCGAAGCACCAGGGCAGGTACACCCGATTAGTCAACCTTCAACAGTCTGTCACTACTACAGGCAACGGGATGTAAAACAAACAGAGATCTCGTCCTCCGCCATGGCTTCCTTTCTCACGCCTCCGTCTTGTGATCGTCAGCTGCTTATTCTACAAATCTGCACTCAAATCTTCGGAAGACTCAGTATCCGACGCGGAATCTTCAACATCGGTCTCCAGCATGTGCCCCTTCAGTAAGCTTGGCAACTATATCGCTCTTTGATATCGCTAATTAAAAAAAAAGCTTCGTTGCCTTCTGGTGAGGGTCCAGCTCGCTTCTCCCCCAGCGCTGTCAAGGACTGGCAGCCCAGGCGAAAGTCTGTCTCGAACGCTTGTGAGCGATGTCGACGGAGGAAGATTCGATGCGACGGCGAGACGCCCTGCTCGACGTGTAAACGTTTTGCAATACAATGCGTGAGAACACAGAAACCAAAAGAAGTTGTGGCATCGTGAGTGCTAGCATCAAGACGCGTCATTGCGTAGTCACATGACCCATGTTCTAATGAATCTGAAGCGAACATCGTGAAGCATTAGAAGGACGAATACACCAGCTCGAAGCACAGTTGGCCAGACACGTTAATGCGCCCATGCATGGTATGGAATCCATCGACCAGAACCTCATGGCCGGCACGCCAACATCCTTCGACTGGCAAGCGACGCCTTCGCACCTCAACCTCGACACCACAATACCCGCCACATTCACCGCCGATGACTTGGATATGGGTTCTTTCTCAGCCAGAAGCGGGAGCATGCCTTCCATCGCCATAGATGAATGTGAGCCTTTCCCCAACTTCTCCACGCCGTCTTCACCAGTACCTTCATTATGGTTAGGTACCACGCGTGCCTCGTCACCCGATTCGATGCCACCTGGATCCGCACTACCGCAGTTCGGAACGGCATACCCACCCATGAGCAAACCCATGCCATCGTCGATCGAACCGCACACGGCGCCATCTTGGGAGTTCATGGCTCAAGCAAGCTCCAGTCAGTTACAACCAGGTACTAGCAGTCGAGGTCATTCTCGGAAGACTTCAACCTCTTCCCTGTCTCAGGCTAGTAATGAGCAGGCCATGTCGCCAATTCCTGAAGTCGAGGATGACATCCTCCCTCTGGCTCCAGCACCACGACTACCCCGTCAAGGCATATTCGCTGCTCGTCATACGGAGAGTCCTGGCCCAGGCTCTTCCCGATCAAGTTTCACCGACCGCAGTCGTGCTCTGGCAACCACTCCACTTCCCAGTCGCTTCGAAGCAGAGACCTTGACAACGGAGTTCGTCCAACATCTCGAGTCCCTGGACTATAGAGCTTACTCCATCACCCCCTCACTCTTCTCTCGGTTCTGCGAATCTGTTTACCCCAACTCTCAGCGACCTGCTGTCGAAATCTCTGCCTCCATGCCAATGGCACGCTTCCATGTCTTCCTAGCAATGGCCATTGCGATGAAGGTGAGGATCAAGGATGCGCCAGAAAATACAAACGCGCTCCTTGATACTTGCTACGAGCTTGCCATGCAGCAAGCTTGTTCTTCCACATTCTGGCAAGAGACAGGTGGGATGGAAGCAGCTCAACTGTTGGCACTTTTTGCCTCGCTTCGCAAACCTGCTAGCGAAGAGCCGCGCGGTCTTCAGCACTCCTTCTCTTGGTGAACAGTAGAGTCCCAAGATGATTTTTTTTTCGTACTCATGACTGTATGTCTTCTCTTTCCTTTCTGTTTATCCTTGATCTTTCCGAAAAGTCGCGACCATTCCCGTGTCATCTTGTACATATATAGCATACCTTTACGAACGGCAGCCTTCTTGCAAGCGCAATAGATACCATCCTATCCATGCTGAGAACCTGTGTCCTCTTGAATCCCGTATCTTGCTCTTCTTTCGAGTCGCAACAGGAGAATGCTACGGATATCATCTATGCTACTGCAGTATACATGTAAGGTATCAGACGCGCATACGGTCTCATGAGCGGCCAATTGCCCTTGAGCTGATGAGCTATCAGAAGCCAGTCATGAGTCGCAAAGATAATGCAGTGCGAAATTTTGGGACTTGGGGCAATCGCACCAGATGCGAAGTTCCACATCTAGTAGTCTTACATGGCTCAGGTGCTCCTATGTGACTGGAGAAGAAAGAAGAGGCAACACTGGCGAGGTACTGCTTTGCCTCCGTGACGGCATTCGGTCGCAGCTTACCCGCTGGCAATGCCGGCTTTAATTCCGAAACATGGGGCGCGGTATACCCGATTTGGCGATTCCCCCTCAAATACCTTACCGGTGGTTCGCAGAGCCATAAGACGAGACCTCCACTGACACAAGGTGCCGCAGAGAGCTTGAATGATGTCGCAGATTGACGGAGCTGAAGTAGCGAAGCACCACAGCAAGAAGGACTGCTGGATAGTGCTAGATTCCAAGGCATACAATGTGACAAACTTCCTGTCCGAGCACCCAGGTGGCGCACCGATTATCCTCAAGAATGCCGGGTCGGTGAGTAGTATTGCAGTATTGGCGCAACTCAACACTGACGTTGATCAGGATGCGACGGAAGAGTTCAAGAAATACCACCCGTTGAGCTATCTGGACGATTATCTGCCCAAAGATGCGTTCCTCGGACCTGTCGACCCCAACACATTCGGCCAGCTACGCCAGATCAAGAGCGAAGAATCAACAAAGCCATCCGAAACCGACCCGAATTCCAACGAAATTCCACACGTAAGCCTCTGTGTCTCGACCACCGACTTTGAAGCAGCGGCCAAAGCAGTCTTACCTCATAAGTCGTACGTTTACGCTTCTGGATCCGCCAACACAGGTGCATCGCTCAAAGGCAACCTCGATGACTGGGGTCGTATCAATTTCCGGCCGCGTGTAATGCGAAACGTAGGCGATGTAGACACGCGTCGCAAGATCTTCGGGCATAGCTCACCGTACCCATTCTACATTTGCCCCATGGGAACGATGGGCGCCATCCACGAAGCTGCTGAGCCGGAAATGATCCGAGGAGCAGTACGGAAGGGGATCCACAAAGTCGTTAGTACTGCGAGCTCCAAGAGCAGCGAGCAGATCATGCAGAGCTATCAAGATGAGCAAAAACGACTTGGTAATGGCAGTCCGACGCAACTATTCTACCAATACTATATGCCCGTCGACCGCAACAAGGCTATCGAGCTCATGCGCATCGTCAAACGCTGCGGGTATAGGGGCCTGTGGATCACAGTCGATACGCCTGTTCTTGGTAAGCGAACGGCGGATCGATATCTTCAGGCCGAAGAAGCACTAGCAGTTGGTCTTGCAGAAGAGAGTACTGCAGAGTGGGAGACAGGCGGCGATAACGCTTTCGCACCTGCCATGGGTGGACGGCCGGTACAAGGCCAATTGAGTCCGCATACCACATGGGAAGATCTAGTGTGGATCCGCAAGGAATGGGATGGACCGATTGTGCTGAAGGGAGTGCAGTGCGCGGATGATGCGAAGCTAGCAATGGAGCATGGTTGTGATGGAATCTTGCTCAGTAACCATGGGGGCAGGCAGTTGCACACCGCACCGAGTGCGCTCATGACGTTGTTGGAGATTCGAACGTATTGTCCAGAAGTCCTGGAGAAGCTGGAAGTCTTCCTCGATGGTGGTCTGAGAGATGGGAACGACGTGCTGAAGGCGCTGTGCCTGGGTGCGACAGCTGTGGGCGTAGGAAGACCCTTCCTATATGCGCTTGGAGCTTATGGGTCGAAGGGTGTTGAGAGATGTGTTGACAGTAAGGATCATCGCGGTTTGAGAGTCAAAAAAACGTGCTAACATGTGACAGTTCTTGCGGATGAGCTGCAGACAGGCATGCGCTTGTTAGGCATCACATCGCTGGACCAGTGCAGACCTGAGATGGTTAATGCAACGAGACTGCTGAATGAGATGTGGCGACCGGACCAGTTGAGCTTGAAGAGTAAGCTGTAACAATACGACTACCAGTCATTCGCGGATATATGCCCGAGAAAGTCCAAGTATTACATGTCAATGTGAGGGAAGTCTGCTACAGGCACACTTTGCGGTACCCCTCCACTTACCCCAGAGATTTGCACTTCCAGAACCAATAGGTAAAGGCTCAGCCCGCACTAGACTGATGCTGCCGCTGTCGCCGATCCCGCCGAAAGCAACGGGCTCAAAATTCTTCTGCCCCTCAACCCCTCCTCACCCCACCATGCTTTTACCCGCAGAATCTCGACGGGAATATAAGCGTCGCATTCAAATCTTCTTTCATCAAATCTTCCTTAGGTGAGATGGCCGAGTTGGTTATGGCGCCAGGTTAAGGTTATCTTAACATATATTCCTGGTCACGAAAGTGGCGTGGGTTCGAGTCCCACTCTCATCAGCATTCGTCTGCTTCAGCAGATACCCCAGGTCATTTTTTTGCGCCTTTATCATGCTTGGATGGCTGTGCCTTTGCGCTTTTGCCATGTCTGCACCTAGTTTTTCATTTTGTTACTGGAATACCATTCAGCATCCTACCTCTAGCCTGCTTACATCTTAATCTGGAGAAGTTCCGTGTTGGGCTGTTTCAGAGATCGTCGTGTTATTACACATCCTCTTCGATAAGAGAGCAAGTTGGGCAACGGAGACATGTTTAAAGAAAGCGTGTCCCGATAATGTAGCATTGTTAAAGAACCTGGAGTGTACTGCTTAGTTGTGGTTTGTGCATTTCCTTAGTTACTTCCTAGCGACAGCAACATGCGCTACACATTTGAACCCCTCTACTTCGATTACATCCGCGTCATTTTTTCCATTCAAAGGCCTCTGAATTTTCACGGCAGCTTTTTTCCCGGCAATGTTCAATTGCTTTCTGAATTCTTCGTTCTCTTCGTCCGTCCACTTTGGACCCATATGCTTCCACATGCCGAACAAATAGCCGCAAGTCTCTTCTAAACTCCTTGAAGCATAGTAAACTGTCTTCTCGTGCAACTCAACATCTTTGAATCCTGCACCTTCCAGCGTCTTCTTGAGATGCGAAGCTTCGAACCAATCGTCCGAAACAGGCCAGCGAAACAAGGGCTCTTCTGGCTTGACCGCTTTCTGTGCTTCGTGTACAACAGCCATGTGGCCTACAGACTTCCAACTAGTAACAATCGCTGTTCCTCCTGGCTTGAGCGTACGATGGATTTGCGCTGCACCCTTTGCCGCGTCGGGGAAGAAAAAGATGCCCATGTTGGTTATGGAGTGCGTAAACGTCTCATCGGGGTATGTCAGGTCGACACCGTCCATGACATCAAAAGACAAAGTCGCCGAAGACTTTGTAGCTGGAAGGGTGTGCCGCGCTAGATCAACCATCGATTTCGCATTGTCGACACAGGTGATCTTGATCGGAGTATCTGGGTATTTGAAAAGAATTTCTTGCGCGACAATACCATTCCCGCATGCGTTGTCTAGAACGACGGAGTCGGAGTCGATTGGGGGCAGTATGTCGACCAGATGCATGGCAGTTTCGCGAGTGCAGCCACCAGTAGAGGCCTCATAGCTTGATGCGAGCGTGTCGAACATTTCGCTGGCGGTTACGCTGGGTTTACTCATGATGGCCGGCTGTTTGCTGTTTTGTTTCGAGCGGTACAATGTATATGCAGAGAGAAAACAAGGCGAGGTTAGTGAGGTACTTATAGGCGGCCTGAGGCTTACGAGAGACCAACACAGCTGACATGCGTGGTGGCTGACGTGAAGCAAACCAACGCGTGTGATACGCAGGAGGCATCAACAAAACTCATAATTCATCGGAAGAATTTCTTCCTTGTTTGTACGATCAAAGTGGATTGGTAAGTCTCCGGATTTCTTCCTAGCCGAGAGTTCGGATACTTTCGCCCTCTAAAGTACCCGAGCTTAGAAATCGATTGTGTATTCTTCATAACAATCGAGAGTCAATCGTACGTACTTTCAAAGATTCTATTAAAAGTGAACTGGTGTATCCTCCTCTATGCAATTCTCAAGTTACCCAAGCGGTACTTCATGCATTTGGTAGCGGAACTCTCTAGCATTTACATCCCTATCTTGCCGTTTATGGCAACGCACACCTCTTCGATGCTAGTTTGATCTAACTTTAGGGAAGAAATGGTTCGCCTGCGTGCACGCCTTAGTAGTCAATGGGATTCCAGAAGGCGCACCAAGGCCTTTTTATTTAGAGCTTCGCATCCTTCTTGAACCTGATCAACCCATCTTGGAAGGTTGTCGCAATATGCACTCCACGTTTATAGTCCCACATACGACTGGTATGAAGTGCTCTCCCACCTGTAGCTCTAGTGAGCCAGGCCTCTTGCACAAACCATTTTCGCCCGTCTTTGTCACCATCCTTGTGCTCTTCTAGGTTGCAGAGTGGTAGCGAGCCGTCTTCCCACAAGGTCGGATCGGCGTTTGGGTGGTCAATCCGTGGCTCAGAGGTCATGAGGAGATCTTTGATACCGACATGAAAGACGACACTGTGAGATAGGGATGCCATGCGGGTGTAGTCTCGCGGCCGACCGAGATGGTTTGGGACGATGAAGAGAGAGTTGCGATCCGATGCATACAAATGTGCGCAGGCATGCATGTTGGCCTCTCGTGTCAAGTCAAACTTCTGATCTGAGTCTGAGGGAGGCGGATATGGTGCGGTAGGTAATGGCAGTGAACCACGGAGGGTGTAAAAGGTCAGTTGCTTTCGATCGAGCGGATGGCGGCTACGGTTGTAATCCGTCATATCAGCCTTACGTATGTGCAATCCAGCTACGGGGTTGAAGTGTTCTGGATGCGCTGGAAGGTCTAAGCGTGGATTCGCGCAGTCAGTATATGTCTCACATATAGTTCGTATGGGGTCACTTACATGTTTCCCGGAAATATTCAGAATCATTGCTTGGAGCCGCTGGATGCTCCATCGGCTCATCGGCTTTATCTTCCAGTGTATCCTTGTATAGGTCCCTCAAATCCACGTCCTCTTGGACATCGAAGGGTGAGGTCTCTTCCCTTTTGAAAGAGCAGGTGCATACAAACATATACCCATGAGCGGCAACCTGGCTCACGGTCACGTCTCGGATGCAATAGTTGTAGCCATCTCGGATTTTTCGAACGCGGTACGTGTAGTGTTCATTTGGCTTGCCGCCTAAGATGAACCATCCGGTGATGTTCTATCATATTAGGTAGCTGCCGTAATAGTACGACACTGGTAGCTTACATGTATTAAGAACCCTTCTGCGACAGTTTGCGCTGCAGCCCATGCAGCTTGGGCAAACACGTGCCCGCCGTATGTTCCATTCTCGCCGCCAGTTGGTGAGTACGCTTTTACGATCGAGCGGAATGTCCTATCATCGATACGTTCAAGTTCGATTACTTTTTCGAAAGGAAGTACGCGTTTATCGTCGGTGAAATATGGACGAACAACCATGACAACAATGGAAGCTTCCCAGATGGTACAGATTGATTAGTCCGTCTTCTCGAGGGATTTGCTTGAGCTGAGTCGATATTGGTATTTACAGCTGGTGCAGACGCGACGCTAAAAAGTTACCTCGGAACACGCGGGGTTCGGTTGGATGACGGGACAAGACAACCCCCACTAGTGTCACTCAAGCCGTATAGATAGTCATGGCACGATATGATGACCCAGGCTGTGCGATGCCTCTGAGACCGAAGGAGTTGCAGTTCTCTACATGCTCAATGTTTACTTCAGTCCGATCTTCCAGACCTCTTCTTCAGGAACCATAGCCTAACAAAGTAAAACACAAGACCACAAAGCCAGATCCCTACGAGAATCGCTGCCTGTATGGGCGCGAATACAGCGCCTCTAACAACGACAAAGCCGCTGATCAGGGCAAAAAGTATAGGGATAAGAATGAGAGGCTTCACGGGTCGGGGTAGATCGGGCTCTCGGAAGCGTAAGATGATGGCTCCAAGCACGGTGAGAAAGAAGAAAGCATATTCAGCCAGCCCGTTGAGGGTTAACAGGATGCGCATGTTTCCGAGCAGAATATATATGCCAGAAAGGATAGTGTTGAGAATCAAAGCATTGCTAGCAGTCGTCAGAGAGTGATTGTCAAAGAATGCTCGGGTATATACGTACATCGGAGACTCTCCATTGTCCATGGCCATATCCGCTGGCTCATCCGAATCGGCAATTTTGCTTACTCTGAGGGTACCAACATATCCGACTGTGCCAAAAACACGCGGGAACCAATTGTTGTTCGCCGCTGCCACAGTCATCCTTCCAGCGACGAAAGAGTTACCAAGGGCGGAGCCCGCAATTACAAGACAGATGAGCGCTGTAGCAAAGTAAGCTACACCCTTGCCAAGGAAATGGGTAACAGCCGTCTGGTGTATGTCAGTACGCAAGATCGTGGCACTTAAGTTTGCAAAACTTACTACAGCAGCAGCATCCGTTGTTGATACAACCCCCCAGGGAAGTAAAATATAGTAGACCGCGTTAGCTGCGACATAACAGAGTATGATTGTAGGTATAGCGGTGTTGATTGACAGTGGAAGCTGACGGCTGGGATTCCGCAACTCAGCTGCAACATAGTTGGCTTTGTCCCAACCAGAGTATGCCCATAGAGCTCCATAAAGAGCAGTTGAATAGAACCCAAGTGACTCCCATGTAGTCACCTTTGTCCAGTCGAACCTTGATCCGTCGGGTAATACTGTGTCTCTTGGCGAGAACCAATTGTTTTGATGCCAATCATGACCTCCGAGGTCCTTGCTCTTTCCGACAAAGACAAAGACCACGACTAACCCAGATATGATAAGCAAGGAAATGGTAAGCAGTTTTATGGCAACGAAGAAGCTAGATAACCGAGTGCTCGTCTTGGTGCTGATGGAGTTTAGAGTCGTGACACACACTAGGACAAGCAGAGACAGCAATTTATGCGTGATAGGCGGATCTGGTTCATTCACACCCAAGCTGGAGTAGATGGACTCCACAAATACGATGCTGAGAATCGCAAGTGTAGCTGGCATGGTCGCAACGACCCAAGACCAAGCCGCCATGTATCCAAAGACATCTCCATAAATGTAAGTGAGATATGGTTGGATGCCGCCTTCGCCAGGAAACGCCGTACCGAGCTCAGCCATGGTCAGAGCGCCACTCCATGCTAGAATACCGCCAACTAGCCATACAAGTAGCCCAGCGCCAGGTGATGGAACATTCGCATCGATGGGTCCTGGCGATGAAAATACTCCGGATCCGATGACGATGCTTATCAGGAGCGCGAAGCCATCGAGCGCACCCAGGTTGCGGGCAAAAGTACTTCTCGCGGCGGTAGTTTCATCGTATTCCTCATCTGGAGCGTACGACGTTGTCGATTCCTGGCGCAGTAGAGGTGCTGTCTCTGAGGATGCCATTTGTCGCGTTCTTGAAGTGTACAGAGGCTTGATAAGGTAATCGTCGTTGTTTTGCCGAGGTGATTGCGCGCCACACGCGTCAACGCGGTGTAACTTAGAGAGCTACGTGTCTTCTCTGAGCTTCAGAGATGTCGCAAGCATGTATCTTTTGATATTGCTAAGTTAAAGGAACCAATCCTCAATGTGGTGGTAGGAGAGGACAGGAAGGCTGGATTGGCGTGTGTCGCGCGATGCTATCGCGTCAGGATGAGCCCGAGTTACGTCATCCCGATTACCCACCACATGCCGCGACATCAGAATACGAAACTTCATTCACTAATACACTTGCAGACGTACACCCATATATTTTAGAGGGCCCGTTGAGCTGAACTATTTGCAGATTCATTTTTCGTTTAGTACGACGTCATCCTGCAGACCTTGACTTGACATCTTTCTCTGCCAACCACATAGAGCTTGGAACCCTATGGCCAAGTATCCGCTGTCGCCAAGACGCACATGCATCTATTGGAACACATACGGTAGAAGATTAGCACTATGTTGCCTCAGAACCTGGAGAGACCAGATTACAACAAATCGATTGTTGGGATGGACCCTTAATGTCCAATGAGATACATGTCGCCCAGTGACAGGCTAGTCGGGCTTAAATCAGGGAGTGACTGTAATCTAGAATTGAGGCGTTCCCAAGGCTTCCTACCCGACGAGTCATCCCAATAAGGAAGAACGATACAGCAAAGAAGAAATCATAAGTAGAGACGCGACATTAGACGTTGGAACACCATAGATAAACTTCTTGAAGGTGTAAAGAAGGTCTTGCGCAAGCGGTATGTATCCGTATGCAACTCTGGTACTAGGACTATAGGTAGATTTATCATCTCTCATCTATGCAACCATGACAACCGAAGGCATAAATACCAACATCCTCTGACTTGTGGACCACATATGATCTGTCTTTTGGTCGCAGTGCTGGGATGGCCAGAAACCTGTTCGCTAGCGTGCCTTCACATGGGAAACTGCGGGGAGGTTAAGCTTAAATCTTTAGTGCAATGACAGACCAATGACGCTGGGTGGGAATCATTGGCCCTTGCAGAGTTAGTGTGCTGTATAAGGCTTAGTGATGCCCATCATCATGGCGACGTCATTTCTTGTGAGCTCACGGTTTGCTCGCAGCTGCTTAAAGGTCTGGGTCCCTGGTCGAACTTCTATTCATCACACATTGCCTTTTTTCAAGATACCCAAATCTTTCTCAACTTTTCACCAATCTCTTCCTCCAATCAATTCACCGAGAAGAACACACATACCAACGCCACCATGTTCTCGAGACAAGCAACCCAGAATGCGCGGTTTGCAGCCCGTTGTGCCCGTCGTCCAGCTTCGCGGGTAGCCAGCCCCCAGTTCCGCGCCCAACAACCCCGCTTCCAGTCTACCGAGTCAGCAACATCCGGCAACGCGGGTGCCGGCTCACATGCCGCAATCGGTGCCGCATCTGGTGCCCTTGCAGCCATCACAGTCGGCTACATCTTCTACAGACAATCGGGTGCTCGTGATGTTGTAGTAGCTTCCAAGACTGCAAAGGGCTACGTCAACTCAGCTACACAGAAGATCAAGGAGCAAACACCAGAGCCCAACGAGGCGCTGCAATGGCTGCGAAATGCTGCGCAGAGCTACGCTGCTTTCATCCCCGGTGCCAAAGGCTACGTTGACTCCGCCTTCGATGACCTCGATGCTATCCGTGCAAAGCACGGCAAGGAGGTTGACCAGATCGTCACCGAGGCATACGACGAGATGCGCCAGGTTCTCGGCAACGGTGATATGAGCCTCGTCACCGCACACAAGACTTGGGACGTTATTACCAAGCACATGAGCCGCATCGCAGATCTTGCTGGCGACGCATCACAACAGATCATGGACAACCACCCTCAGCTCAAGGAGAAGGTTGGCGGTAACATTGATAAACTTAAGGAGTACGGCGACAAGTATGGTCCCGAGGCCAAGAAGGAGGTCGACAGGACATGGAAGCAGATCAGTGACGTCGTCAAGACTGGCGTAAGTGCGTCGAACATTGAGAAAATCAGGAGCATCGTGCAAGAAAAGGTGGAGAAGCTGAAGAAGATGGGCGATGAGGCTTGGGACAAGGGTATGGAGCAGGCAAAGCCCTACCTTGACAAGAACCCTCAGGTCAAGAAGATTGTCGAAGAGAACGCGGATGCACTCAAGGGCGGAAATGTCCAAGAGCTGTACGAGCGCGTCAAGTCTGCCGTCGAGAAGGGTGATACTGGCGACCTTGAGTCATACGTTAAGAGCGCCGCCAACAAGGCCAAGGAGTCTGGTTTCGGTGATATCGAGCAGTACTTCAAGCAGATCCCTGGCGGCGACCAGATCATGCCCAAGCTAAGCCAGCTTCAGGACGTTGCCCAGAAGCACGGCGACGAAGCACAGAAGCTTTTCAAGGACACCATCTCGGAGATCTCCAGCCTCCTCCAGAAGAAGGGTGAAGAGGCATCCAAGTTGGCCGACAAGGCAAAGGAGGACTCTAAGAAATAGGACACGACAGAAATGTTGTCCTAGCATGATGAGGAGTGTAACGACTACTTTACTTGTACGATTATATGCATCATCGGCGTTGACCAAGTCCAGCGAAAATATCTTAGCATCTGTAAACAATCTTGAAAGCAACTTCAATCTGACTACTATCTGCTGTCGCCTTCTCTAGCCTCTCTGTGATGTCCCACATTGGTTCGTCGCACAGTCGGCTAGAGATGATTGCATCAAGGTATTGTGCGGGGGATGCATGTCCATGACTGCCTGCATGCAGGAACTGCTCACTGTGCACACCGCACACCGTGTTGACGTCTTCTGGAATCCTCTATGCGGGGTGAACTGTCGGTGTAATATGTACATGTACGTCTTATAGGCTGCACACAGGAGTTGCCGCCAAACTAACCCCGCGATCGGCTAAGGAGGTGAGTGGGTCTGTGGTGAAAGAAAGTGGTGAGAGAAGGCGATGGCGGCGTTCGTGCGCCCAATGGACCGGGCACGCTCCACTGAGGCAGCCAATGACGTAAATGCGCCTCCCCTCCCCCCGGCTGCGCCGCCCTTCTCTGACACCTGGCAAGCGCTGCTACTCTATTTACTTGTCCCTCAACAAATTCCCAGCCCTCTACATCTTCTCACTCCAATTCCCCACTTGTCTCTACCAAACTCTTCCTTTACACGTCGATCGACACTACTCCTACCGCCCACCTAACCCAGACACACTACACAACCGCAACCATGGGCAAGGTAAGCATCGGCGTGCTCACATGTACCCCGCTGGTACCCCGCTAACACGTGCATAGGCGAAGTACATCATGCTCGACTGCGACAACACGCTCGTCCAGTCTGAGCGTTTTGCGTTCGAGGCCTGCGCCGACCTCACCAACCAGGTCATGGAGAGGCACAACATCGATGCCCGCTACACAGCCGAGTCATTGCTCGAGGACTTCGTCGGCCACAACTTCCGTGGCATGCTCAAGGGCCTGCAGGAGAAGCACAAGTTCAAGATGCCCGACGACGAGATGGAGGACTTTGTCGCACAAGAACTCGGCGCCGTCACTCTCAAGCTCAGCCAGAAGGCTGTCGAGTGCCCTGGCGTGACCGAGCAGCTCACCAAGCTCAAGGAGGAGGGCTACCCTATGTCTGTTGTCTCTACTTCCGCCAAGAGCCGCGTCGTCGCTTCCATCGAGAAGGCCGGCATCGCCCACTTCTTCCCTCCTGAGCACGTCTACTCTGCTGCCACCTCACTCAACCCTCCCTCTTCCAAGCCCGACCCCAAGATCTACCTATACGCTGCCGAGCAGCTAGGCGTCAAGCCTTCCGAGGCCATCACCGTCGAGGACAGCAAGAGCGGTGCCACTGCTGCCATGCGCGCCGGTATCCCCTGCATCGGCTACGTTGGCATCTACGGCATTGAGGAGGGCAAGGACAAGATGGACCAGATGGCTAAGCTTCTCACCGAGGAAACCAAGTGCGCTGCCATCATGTACGATTGGAAGGACTTCCCAGAGTGCTTGAAGAAGGTCGAGGCCAAGTTGTAAGTCCTTACTTCGACACTTCTGTAGGCGCTGAGGAAGATGAACATTTGATGAACTCGACCCGCCATTGCGGGGGAGCTTACGATTACATTCACGACATCAATGATTAAATAGATTCAGTAATGAACAATTTAGCGGACATGGTCCCATTCACATTTACATTCACATTCATATCCACGACAACCATCTTTACTGTTCCTTTGTTCTACCGTGTTTACTATTTTGTTTGGTGACGCAATGGTGGGACCCGCGCCGTTCGTGGGCAGGCACAGCGTTCCAGGCTCGGGTGACGGCCCAACGCTGCCCCGCTCCCCACTTGGTACCTGCAAACTTCAACGCGAAACATCCCGAACATCGAACTTTTGCCTTTGCCATCCCAGATCCCTAGTGCCAGCTTTTCGTCGCGTCAATTTCTGCTGCTCACGCGTCCTGCAATGAGCAGTCTGAGCCGCCGTGCCCATGTCGACGGTCCGATCCATTAATGTGCTGATCCTCACTCCGACCTCAGCGCTAGCTGGCTCCTGATTCTCGGACTGAAGAGCCTATAGCTTCGGCTAGTGAAGGGACGTCTGCTTTGCCAAATCAACGCTCACGTGATTACAGAGAAATCAGCTGATCAATACCGTGCCAAGCGAATGTGCCTCGGTAAGAACAGGGCCTCAATATTACGCAAAGTCGTGCTCTACCACACTCTTTACGCAAGACCCAACAACCCCTTGTCCGCCGGGTCTTTCCACAACGCAGAATCAACACTAGCCACTGAACAGCTGGATATGACATGCGCGAATCCTAGCACAGAGTTTAACGACAGCACCTCATCCTGTTGTTATCTTCGCTCAACAGATCTGCACCTTGGCATTCTGGCGGCCAAGACATGACCAAGACATGCTTGATAAAGCCTCCTTCCTATCCTGTCGACAGCTCCTTGCTCGAAGCTTTTGCTTCATCTAACACCACCAATGTCATACCCTGTACGGCATTGGACTTCATATACACGTTGCTTATGATCTTTGCCGACTGCCAATCGTGGATCTACACCACCTCGTGTGATGGGTCACTACATGTATAGTAGCATCGAAAGGGGCAGGTATTGTGGCTACCTGCCGGGTTAGCCATAGGCAGTGCAGAATGGATACTGGCATTTGGAGTACCTCTGTGTCGGAGAGCACGCATTTAAGAGTACGTGAGAAGCCTGCTGTGACAATCCATCGGCACCTGTCGCATCGTTCAAGTCACAATCAACATGTATCTACGCACAGCCCTTCTATCTTTGTCCGCCCTTGCGGCAGCAAAGGAAATGCCAAAGGACGAGTTGAGAGCCGCACAGCTTTATGACTCTGGCATCAGGCACGAAAACAACGTTGCCCTCAAGAAGGTCACAAACACACTCCTTTCCTGCGAATTTACACTAAGCCTTAACAGGAGTCATGGGCACGTCAGGAAGCTGCAGGCATGTACAACTCTGCTCAGTATGCTGAGATCAAAGACAAAGTAGAGTGTCTGAACGGTACTGCGGTTACTGGAAATGACGTTTTTCAATGCAAGAATGTCAGTTCACCCACCATGCATCAAGACTCTCAACCATTAACACATTCAACCAGATTGACTTGCTCCATTTCTTGTCCCATGCTGAGCTAGGCAGCACTCGTGGTGTCGGATCTTCGTCATGGGGCTGGACATCCGAGGACGGTCGCGAGTTCGTTGCTATCGGACAACAAGACGGTGCCGCATTCGCCGAAATCACGGCTGAAGGCAAGCTCTCATATCTGGGCCGTCTGCCAGCCTACTCTACGCCTAGTACATGGCGCGAGATCCGTGGCCAGAACAACCTCATGATCATCGGCAGCGAGGCAGTCGGCCATGGAATTCAGATCTTCGACATGAAGAAGCTAATCGACATTGACCCTGCGTCCCCCGTGACTTTCAGCAACAACGGCGATTTGACTGGTCACTTCAAGGGCCTCCCTAATGGCAGAACTCACAACGTCGTGACAAACCCTGAGACCAACTTCATCTATGCCGTTGGTGCGCAGCCAAGGACGGACAAGTGCAAATCTGGAATCATCTTCATCGACATAACCGATCCTTCGAAGCCAACAAGCCCAGGCTGGTAAGTGTGACTTTATGTTGGAGATGAGATCACTGCTGACCAAGGATAGTGCATCGGAAGACGGATATGTACACGATGCTCAATGTCTTATCTACCGCGGACCAGATTCCGAGTTTGAGGGCCATGAGATTTGCTATGGCTACAACGAAGATTCTCTCACGATATATGACGTGACCGACAAGAAAGCCCCAGTCATTCTGTCCAACTCTTCCTACGAGGGTGCGGCATACACCCACCAGGGCAACGTTCTAGACCCCATGAACCAACAGTTCCTCCTGCTCGACGATGAGTACGATGAATACGACAAGGTCGGCCCTGCTATCCCTGGTCATCCCATCACGTACATTTGGGACATCTCGTCTCTCCGCGCGCCTAAACAGACTGGACTGTACAAGAGCGGAGCAAAGGGTATCGACCACAACCAGTATGTCGCGAACGGCTTCGCATATCAATCGAACTACGGCACCGGATTCCGTGTTCTTGATGTCCGCAGCATTCCCGATGACCCGACGGGTGCTGGTGTGAAGGAAGTTGGCTTTTTCGGTATGTAAAAACGAACGTCCTAGTCTTAGTGTACCTTTACTTACATCTACCTAGACGTATACCCTGAGGACGATAACATGCCTGGAGGTGGTACTGTCGACTTCGTCGGCACGTGGTCGAGCTATGCGCTGTTCAAGAGTGGCCACATCTTGATCAACACTATGGAACGTGGTGTCTTCATCGTCAAGATGCAGGAGGGATTCGACAGATAGACGGATAGAGCATATTCATTTTGGAATTACTCGTGGCAAAAATAAGTTTAGGGTTTATTATCAACGTCGATCCCGGCTGTATTCCGTCGGTATCAGTGCGGCTTTCTACCAGACGATTGGTCCATGATGAATCTTCGGCGCAATATTGCGCATACTTGGAACTTGTAGATTGGAGCCATCAAAGTCGGAATTCAAGCAATCAAAGTCCTGCCATGGTCTGGCCTTAGCATCTAGCGGCGTCGGTGTCACCGTTGTTCATCGTGTTTTCTTTTTGTCCATGTCCGCTTGCCACGAAAACGCGTCTAGCCGCCAAGCTTGCATCCCTCCGCGCAGGATCTAGTGGCGGAGCAACACTATCGCCTCTTGCTGTTTCCTTCGTTATGATTGTGGCGTAGGCGCGCCAAGAAGAAGCTGCGGGGATTTGGGCTTGGCTCCATGTCTAGAGGTCCTTCCTTCCCAATCAAGTTGCGCCCGGCCGTGAGCTAGATGTCTCCGCCGAGAGAAGCGGCTATTCTCCTTCCTCATGCAATACAGCATTGCGCAGCCAAGCAGACCTTCATCAATCGTGTCGCCTTCGCCCCAGCTCCTCGCCCGGCTACCCGTTTTCATGGGCCCACTGCACGTCCTGACTTATCAAATTGCGGTGCCTGAATGACAATGGAGCGGCGATTGATACAGCAGCTGCCTGTATTGGTTAGTTCTGCAAGCACACAATGGCTCAAGTCCGCTTCCTGGACCAGGTATATGGATACGAGGTATAGTATATAGAGCCAGTCTATACCTGTGACAGGTCCCAAGGCAGCTTCCTCTTCTCCTGGCTCATCTGTCATTATCCTTTCTCAAGATGAGGTTCGTCCCCTTCGTTGCGCTTGCTGCGCCTGTCCTCGCACAGTACGATGCGAAGCCAAAGCCTACCGCAAAGCCCGGAAAGCCGCATCCATCTGGTCCTCCTAGGAAGCTCGTCTCCCCCAAAGAGCTGATCAAGGAGATCAAGCTCGAGGACTTACTTGAGGGTTCTCAGCAACTTCAAACTTTTGCCGATGAGGCTGGTGGCAACCGTGCCTTTGGTAGCACTGGACATAACGCTACGACCGAGTGGCTCTACCAAACGCTCAAGGCTACCGGGTACTACGATGTGTATAAGCAGCCTTTCGTCGAGCTCTTCACTGCCGCTACGACCAAGTTCACGGTTGCTGGCGAAGAGATCCCCGTGTCTTACATGACTTTCGGTCCCTCTGGTGATGTCACCGCAAACCTTGTCAAGGTTAACAACCTCGGATGCGCTGTTGATGACTTCCCTGCGGAAGTTTCTGGCCAGATCGCACTCATCTCGCGAGGCACTTGTCCTTTCGCTGATAAGGCTGCTAACGCCTTGACCGCCGGTGCAGTCGGTGCAGCGATCTACAACAACGAACCCAACACACCTCTGTCTGGTACTCTCGGTGGCGAAGGCGACTACGCCCCCGTCGTCGGTATGACCAAGGAAGCCGGCGACAGCCTTTTAGCCAAGCTCGGCAATGGCACAGTTGAAGCTACTCTTTTCATCGATGCCATCCGCGAGAACCGCACCAACTACAACGTCATTGCCGAGACGAAGCAGGGCGACCACGACAACGTACTCATGCTTGGTGGCCACACCGACTCTGTCTTTGCCGGTCCTGGTATCAATGACGATGGATCTGGTACCATCGGTACCCTCATGACTGGTCTTGCTCTGACCAAATTCAAGATCAAGAACGCTGTTCGTCTCGGCTTTTGGGGCGCAGAGGAGTTTGGAAAGCTTGGTTCCTTCTACTACATGAAGACAATCAACGGCACTTTCGGCGGTAACGCAACTGAGGTCAACAAGCTTCGTGCCTACCTCAACTTCGACATGATTGCTTCGCCCAACTACGTTCTCGGTATCTACGATGGCGATGGTAGCGCGTTCAACTTCTCCGGTGCCCCTGGATCCGACAAGATTGAGAAGGACTTCGAGGAGTTCTACGAGGAGCGCGGTCTTCCCCACGTCCCCGCTCTCTTCTCTCTTCGCTCCGACTACGCTGCTTTCCTCGAGAACGGTATTCCTTCCGGAGGTCTGTTCACAGGTGCCGAAGTGTTGAAGACAGAGGAGGAGGCACAGCTCTTCGGTGGTGAAGCTGGCCAACCACTCGACGCATGCTACCACCAAGCTTGCGACACTATTGACAACCTTGCTGAGGATGCTTTCTTGCTCAACACTCAGAGCATCGCGAACTCGGTTGCCAAGTACGCGCTCAGCTTCGAGGGTATTCCAAGGGCTAACATGACGCTTCGCAAGCGTGGCGCCGAAAGGAGCAGGCTCATGTCGAGGTTTGATGATGGTGGCCATGCGCACCACGGCCAGACTTGCGGTGCTGGAAAGCATACTATCTAGACATCGTGTTATTATATGATCTATCGAGGAGTTGGATGATGATACCATGATGTGATGATGTTGTAGAAATAGAAAACTCGAATGTAATAAAACATTTCAATCCATGACCTTGTCTTACAATCCCCCGTTGCATATGTTTGAGTAAACAGCCGCGTGGCCTTCACAAGTTTGACTAGATTCCACACCTCCTTGTTATGTCGATTCATTGGGACAAATATCGTTCTCGTGCTTGGTTCACCACCGGGTCCCTCTATGCTCCAGATCTCCATGCGAATGCAAAGCTTATCACAGCCAGAAGGCATGCGTTTGTGAAGATAAATACCATGATTCCAATCGCTTTACCTTCTTCTCTTCTGTGCCGCGCGACCTATCTTGTTCCATTTCTGCCTCTACTTACCTTCAAAAGTGCTACACTCACACTCACACCATCGCAGTGAAGATAAGCATACCAAGCTCCTGGCGTATGCAAAGATAATGAGCGAGTGACAGAAAGAGGATAGACCGAGAGCGGAACATGGAATTGGGGCGGAAGATCTGAGGTAAGAGCGGACAGCGCACACTATGATGGCGGACGACGGTGGACACTACAGCATTCCCTCCCTTTTGCGATATAGCATGAATTGAGCGAAAGTACCTGAGAGGGTGTACTGCGTATACGAGGTCGGCGATCGAAAAGAGACCGTGAGTCTTTCATTCTACATTTTACAAAGTTTAGTCACGTGCGACATCGGTTTGGTGGCTGACTGCGGCGCTACAGCCCTACACTACCAGCATACTCCGAGTGATGGGCAGAGGCGCTGCCACAAGCTTGATGCGTATCAACCATGTAGAACGTAGTGCGCCTGGTGACGTCGATGATCCGGCGGGAGCCAGGTATTTGAGATGGCGTACTACAGATAGCCGCGTACCCGGCATGTACAAGGACTTCCCAAGTTGGGCGACGAGAGATCGAACTGGGTTTTGGTGGCTGCGAACGATACTTACTCTGGATTGAGAGCATGTGTATTGCTGACGAGGAACCTCGTGTTCTCGGTTATTGAGATCGCACCGGAGGCGTCCATTGCCGGCGAAGTTTGCGGGGCGCGCTCCGTTTGGCCTGGGACGTTTATCGGCGACCCTGAATCGTTAGCTGATCTAGCCACGCTCATGATGAAGATCTTAGTCGATCTCGCGAAGCTGTATGCCATCACAGTATCGATACCTAAGTTCTTGGTTCTGTATACCTGGAACCCAAGGCAGCAAGTGCAAATCGGCCAGGACCATTCGACTCGAAACGCCGGGTTGCCCAGATGTCGATGATCGCCTGGACCCGCCTAACGCATGTCGTAAATCTTCCCGACTTCTCCAGGCGATCAGCGACAAGGCCTTCCGCGATTCTACTGCGGTCTTATTAGGGACATCATATCCACTCCACAGATCTTGTTGCACTGTGATGAGGGATTCTGAGTTTTCGCTCGGAAACAAAGGTCCGATCTTGGTAATCTTGTCTAGGCCACTCAGTGCGCGTTTCATTCGTAGCCCTGTTCCCTGCGATCGGAGCTTGCTAAAACTCCGACGTTCATCCAGAACCAGTATACCCTGTTAGGAGGTGCCCGGACCTTTGCAAGCTGACGCCGCCTCGAGGTTGAACGGACTGGAAATCATTCGCGCAAAAGCGCCTTGGAAGGCACGAGGCACGTGGTATACGGTACGCCATACCACGCCAAACGGTACGGCCGCACCGACGCTAACAGAAAATCGCCGGGGGTTGGACCGAAAACATGGAAATTGAGGAGACAAGACGAGGAATTCCGGGCCCCCGGGAGCCGCATTGATCATGACAGTTGTAGCTTCAATGATGCAACGGAGCCCCACAACTGTGAAGGAAGTCAGAATCCAAAGTCTCAGTCGCATCATGTGTTGAAGCAGAAGGTGCGCCGGCTGCGACGTCTGGTTGCAGAAGAGCTGAGTAGTACGTTTCCTGGTCATAGTATTCATGCGACGCGGTCCAGTGCAACTTTACTTTGCAGCCATCCGTAGTCGACATCTGTAGGCAAATCACAGTACGCGGAAGGATCGCCACACCTACCGGTAAGCCCACCGTAGCTAGTAGCTCAACATCATCGTAGACACGGTAAAATCCTTGCGCGCCGCCAGGAATCTTGACAGGCGCTATAGCTTGGAAACAGCACCAGCTGCGCCGCCGCGCGTGTCAGAACAGACCTCTAGTTTCTACTCCGGAGTACATCCCTCACCGCTGCCAGCTGTGAAGGGATCTGCAAACTTAGAATCTGCCAATGCTATGTCGCAACCAAGACATCGCAGCCTGAGCGCTTCCCCGGCTGTCTACATGCTGATATGCATCTACCTGAAGCTTCTGCAGTAAGATTCGAACACCACCCCGCGAAAGGGATGCCCTTCCCTGCCAGGCGAGCATTAGTGTTCCAATAAGATAGATCCCGTCCCGTACGCAGGTCGGACCAGGCACCGCACTATCCCAGGGCAAGCGACAATGCTGTTACAGGCTTAGTAGCGCGATTCACGAAAGGATCGGTCGTTTGGCGTCCCAGATATCCACACAAGCCTGACGCCCAACGAATAGAAATAATCCTTCTCGAACATTGGGCCACTACGCCACTTTCTACTGAACCTTATTCCGACTCGAGAATCTGTCAACTCTTCGCTTCATCTCCTGAAGTCTCCTTAGCTGCCGTTATGGACCACTCAGTCTGGACAAAAGATGGCCAGGGTCTCGCTTGTGTCATTACGATTCATCCTCCACCGAGCCTATATCGCATACAACACCACGTTCGCTGAATTGTGAACGCTCGTTGTAAGGCCTTCCCTCACACTGCACCACATTTCTACGCCGACCCAACATGAGCGGCGAATTCAGAGATGTACCATCCTTTCAACCATGGGGCCCTTTCATCTCAGATAGTTACGAGAACGAGCCTATCACCAAATCAGATATCATCATCGCCTCCGTGGTGTGGGCGCTGACACTGATCAATGTCATCGTAGCCCTATGGCTTATACAAAAACAAACACGAGGATCTCGATCACCACTGAGGAGTGTGTACATCTGGATGATATGGCTGGAACTTATCGTTTCGTTCGTGATGGGACTTGAGAGTTTCCTGCACTTGTTGAAGTACATCAGACCAAGTAAGTGGCTCCAACGTACGGTAATTTGTGGTTATACTGATCAAACTACAGGTTTCGCATTTTACTTCACGATCCTCTTCTGGTGGTGTATTCAGGTTCAGCTTCTGTTGCAGATTATCATCAACCGTATTCGTGTCATCGTACCTGACCGAAAGCGGTCGAGGTGGATCATGATCACCACTGCCGTCTTCGTCACCGCCATCAACATCAGCGTGTTCAACATCTGGATTCCAGCACGGTTACAGATTAACTCAACGTAAGTTGCATTTTCGCTAAGCGCGTTGTATGAATGGTTGAGATGAGAAAGATGTTTATCTGAACTCAATCGACATAGCAGTCGTGGCAACGACACTGTTGCAGAGAGCGCACTCAAGTATACCATACAGTGCACTAACAAAGCATCAGGTATCATCTTGTCAATGAGTACTGGGACCGAATCGAGAAAGGTCTTTACCTTCTTGTCGATGCAGCGTTGAACTGGTATTTCTTGAAGACTGTCAAGGAGAATCTCATCAACAACGGCCTCACCAAGTACAACAAGCTTGTTCGCTTCAACCAGCAGATTGTCATGGTATCACTTCTTATGGACGTCATGATCATTGCTGCGATGTCGATACCAAACTCTTTTGTGTACGTACTTATTCCATTGAGCGCCCACCTAGCTCGCTTTCCTAACCCATCGTTTTCTAGATACATTCAATTCCACCCACTTGCCTACCTGGTTAAACTCAACATCGAGATGACAATGGCCAACCTCATCAAGCGCATCGCAATCTCCACATCACGCAAAACCGGCATGGCATCTATTGCGCAAGAGTTCAAATCCTCGTCCAACCAATCCACATCCGGCCAGCGCACTGGCGGCACAGTTCCCCACAAATCGCGCGGCTCAGTCCACGAGCTCGCGAGCTTCGCTTCCTATACTGTCGATACGAAAGCGACAAGCGACCAAGACCAGCATCGTGTCGTCAGCTTTGCCCCCACAGGAAATCAAATCAAAGAGACAAGGGAAGTCATCGTGCATACTGAACCAAATCCACACTACGAGCGCAGAGGCTCTGAAGTGGAGATCTCAGGGGGTCATGGGAGGAGACAATCGCACGGCGTGGTGATTGAAGAAAGAGGACTGCCCAGGCAAAAGAGCCTGGAGAGCATAACCGAAGGCAATGAGAGTATGAGGAGTGGCTTGACGCCGAAGCGGCTAGTGGACGATAGTGATGACGAGGCGGCGCTCGTGCAGCAAAAGAGCTGGGGATGGCCGAGACGACCGAGCTGAACATGAAGGCCATTGATGTATAGAATCTTTGTTTGCTCGTTTAGCACGGCTCGGTTGAAATATATAATACCTATTGATTTCGCGATATAGACATGCGATGAAATGATAATTATAGATCGAATAATTACGATTAGACGGAATGTTTCTTTCCTCATGCTTGTGTCCTGTTAGCCACGCTGCGACCCTCGTAGAGCATAAATGCTTTTCTCGACAACGTTCTCCAGTCGATTAGAGCGCTCTCTTCCCCTCGGCGAATATCAACCACACTCATGTGCGTGGGCGCATGCTGGAACCCGGCTGAATTGGACAGGCATCTGATTCTAAACAGACCAGCACTGGGTATCAGGTGTTGAGTGATCACGCCGAGCAGAGTTTCGGAGACTATACGTCAGATACGCCGAGTTGATGGGCCGAGTGGTTCTGCCGAAAAGTAAGCAGACATGATGCCGTCGGTATTGTGAGATTCGATGTGAGGCCATGCCGATATGCAAGACTTGATACTTCCGGGAAAGCCGCTGCTGCCCTGATCGATAGGATGGCAACGTATGCGACGAAAACTCCATTTGAAAAATGAACTCACAAGACTTTCACTTACCTTATCATTGACATGGCAATGACAAGCCGGTGTAAATCACAGCTTCGCCTAGTCGTCTGTCTGAAACCACAAAGACACGCAGAGAGAGCGGATATTTTATCCATCAGGAAGACAAGAGGTTGTCGCGCTGTGCGCTTGACTATATTAGGTAATCTAAACATACACGTGACATTATTGCATTTTGATTCTCACTCTTCGATGCTCGAGCAGAAATGCATTGCGAGTACGGAGACTGTCCGCACATCGGAGATTGCTGCGAGGATGTTGCGGGTAGAAGGAATGCTCACCTTGCTTCCCCGGAGCAAAGCAACGATTCCCCCGCACTTGCCAACAAGGAAGGTTTGCCGACCATGCACAATAACCGTTCAGGAAAGATTGCTTGGCATGCTACACGCGTACACGGATTGAACAAAGCTGGTAAGCCGTGTACTCAGCTGATGGCACGTCCCGAGTCCTATGACCATGTTTAAAAGATGCTTCTTGTGCTGTAGTCATATAAACGTCTTCAACTTTGCCATCACATAGCCTGTATTCGCTCAGGTTTCGTCCCTACGTCACTACACAAGCCACGAACATGGGGGTAGGCGATATCTCGATCCGCTCCAGCGAGCGTCCTGAGACGGGCAGCGTCAACATACCAGTTGGTGTGTTCCCAGCGTCGTCAAAGAGCGATTCAGTCGATGCACACAGGGTTGCGAACGAGATAGTCACACGGTTCAACGATGCGCTTGCGAAGCGAGATCATGCAGCGATTGCAGACCTTTTCTGCAAAGACAATAGCTACTGGAGAGACCACTTGGCCATGACTTGGGATCTGAGAACTGCGAAGGGCAGCTGTAAGTGTCCCTGCGCGGACTGCATACGAGACATAAACTGACTTCGTACGCCCACATTCAGCCGAAATCAAGAAGTACTTGGACTCTAGCAAGGTCCGGCTGGAAAAAGTCGAAGTGAGCAAGAGCTCGGATTATCGGGCGCCAAAGTTTGGAGCAATCGATGTTTTGGGCGACGTCAACGGCATAAATCTTTTTGTGACCTTCGAAACAAGTGTTGGGCGTGGCGAGGGTGTCATGAATCTCACGGATGACAGCGGGCAATGGAAAGTGTTTACGCTCTACACCTTGCTAAAGGAGCTCAAGGGTCATGAAGAGCCGCTGGGGCACCGACGGACGAAGGGTGTTAAGCATGGCGGGGACCCAGCCAGAAAGACCTGGAAGGAGACCCGGGATGCGGAGAAAGAAGAGATTGACCCGAAGGTGTTGATTCTAGGTGCTGGACAGGGTGGTCTGACAGTTGCTGCACGCCTGAAGATGCTCAACATTCCTGCACTCATGGTGGATCAGAACGAAAGAGTTGGCGATAACTGGCGCAAGCGGTACCGGCAACTCGTACTGCACGACCCAGTGTGGTACGACCATATGCCCTATGTACCTTTCCCAGCACATTGGCCTATCTTTACCCCCAAGGACAAGCTCGCTGAGTTCTTCGAAGCTTACGTGAATCTGCTCGAACTTAACGTATGGACTTCTACGAGCCTCAAATCAACGTCGTGGGATGAGGGCAAGAAGCAGTGGACCATGACTGTCGAGCGTCGGAAAGCAGATGGATCCGTTCAAACGCGGACTTTGCACCCGAAACACATCGTGCAGGCAACTGGTCATTCAGGCGAGAAGAATTTCCCCCAGATCAAAGGCATGGAAAGCTTCAAAGGCGACCGGCTATGCCACAGCTCTGAGCATCCTGGCGCGAATCCAGAATCTAAAGGCAAGAAGGCTATTGTTGTAGGGTGCTGTAATTCCGGGCATGACATCGCGCAAGACTTCTTCGAGAAAGGGTACGACATTACTATTGTGCAGCGCAGTACAACATGCGTTGTCTCCTCCGAAGCCATCACCGACATCGGCAACAAGGGTTTGTACGATCAAGATGCGCCGCCCGTTGACGATGCCGACCTTACTTTCTGGGGCTTGCCAAGCGAGCTTCTGAAGGCACAGCAGATCAAAGTCACTAAGATCCAAGCTGATCATGACAAGAAGATCCACGACGGCCTTCGCGCAGCTGGCTTCGTTGTTGACAGTGGGCCAATGGATTCAGGTCTTCTTATCAAGTATTTCCAGCGCGGTGGCGGCTACTACATCGACGTCGGAGCATCTCAACTCATAATTGATGGGAAGATCAAGGTCAAGCAAGGCCAGGAAATTGCGCAAATTCTACCAGATGGAATCGAATTCGCGGATGGTGATAAGCTGGAGGCCGATGAGATCGTGTTCGCGACTGGGTACCAAAACATGCGCACGCAGGCACGTAAGATCTTTGGCGATGAAGTAGCGGACCGCGTCAGCGACGTGTGGGGATTCAACGACGAAGGTGAGTTCAGAACCATGTGGCAAAAGAGCGGTCATCCTGGGTTGTGGTTTATGGGTGGTAATCTGGCACTCTCAAGGTTCTACAGTCGGATACTAGCGTTGCAGATCAAGGCTGTAGAAGAAGGCATGATAGAAGATGCTGAAGGTGCGAAGGCAAGGCTGTAGTGATATGTGACTACCATAGAACCACAAAAAGGGCCGCGGAGGTTCAACGCACCTGGTTCAATCAGCTATCCGAAGCCTTTCTCTCAAGTTTTGCCATTTTCAGATCTAGCGCGGGGTATGTCCCCACTTCTGGGTGCCATCTTAAACGACACAAGCTCCAAATCTGCATCAACTAATCTGCGTGCATCATCCGTCATACGTGCATACTTACTCAAGTTCTTCCTCCAGACGTCATGGCATCGAAGCCCCAGGTCATCCTCGTCGTTGGCGGAACGTCCGGAATTGGATACGCCATCACGCAATGCATTCTTTCATCGCCTTACCTACCATTGAATGCCAAAGTAATCGCATTTGGGCTTATAGATTCAACCATCAAGCTCGAGTTTACGAAACAACAGAGAGAGCGCCTAAGGATAGTCGAAGGCGATGTCACAGTAGAGGAAGACCGAGAGTTAGCGGTCCAGACATGTTTTAACCATTTTGGAGGACTCGATACATTGGTGTACTGCGCGGGCGTTATCACACCGATACAAAGATTGGAGAAGTTGGACATGGAAGCTGTGAAGAGAAGTTTTGATATCAATGTTTTCGGGGCCATGAGTATGGTAAGTAACAACTTGACATCCTAGCACTCTGAGCACATCTCGTACTGCAAGGTATTGCTCAATTACTGTCCTCATGACTAACGTCTCTTAGGTTCAGCTCACCCTCCCACATCTCCGTGCGTCACGGACATCTCATCCTCTAAATGCTGGTCGTGGCAAAGTTATAATCTTATCTTCAGCATGCGATACTACAATATCCTACCATGGTTGGACCCCTTACAGCACCACCAAAGCCGCACTAACCCGGTTCATTTCCTGTCTCGCACATGAAGAGCCTCTACTCAGCGTGCAGGGCGTATACCCGAAGTTGACGCGGACGAAAATGATCGATGGATTAGTTGAAGGGAGGTATCAGGGGGTTATGGCGGACCATGAGATTGAGCGGTTCAGGATTTGGGACGAGATGGGCGACGAGATGGTGGAGCCACCTGAGCTCTGCGGAGACGCTATTGCGAAGTTGGCGCTTGGACTTTTCGAGGGTGGAAAGAGTGGAGAGACTCTATATTATTACGAGCACATTCCACGGAAGATCGCGGGGACATGATGCATATGCTGACCGCGATCTGTCTGATTGGTAAAGCACAATATTCATGCGTATGAAAACAGTAGTTTCGTATTGAATCTCTGCTCAAGATCTCAAGCTATCTTTTTTCCAACGAAGGCTTTTCATACCTTACGCTTCTCCTTCGCAGCCTCCTTAATGATATCCGCTGCCTTTTCCGCAGTTGCATAAACAGTGGTCATGATATGGGAAGCTGGCAAGATGGGCATTACACTCGCGTCCACAATCCTCAAGCCCTCCACGCCGTAAACCTTCAGGTTCTGGTCCACGACACCACCATCTTCTCTGGAACCCATCTTGCAGCTACCTGCGGGGTGGTAGAGTGTCGACGCAGTACTGCGGATAAAAGCGTCGATATCCGCGTCGGCGGTGACATTGCCTCCGGGCGAGACTTCGAAGGGGTTGAGCGAGAGAATGGACGGCGCAGCAGCGAGTCTTCGAGCAAAGTGTACACCTTCGCGCAACAGTGCAGTATCGACTTCGTTGCGTAGAAATCCCACATCGGCGACCGGAGCATCGAACATGCTGGGCGAACTTGCCTTTACACTTCCACGCGAGTATGGATGCTGGAGTCCGAGAACCATGACGCCGTCAGCCCAGATGACCTCCATCATTGCGGAGTCATTAGCCTGAAGCTTCTTGTTAAGAGAATCAAATTGCGCTCCATAGCCTCGTGCGACTTCAGCGGGCGTGTTGGGTGGGAGGGAGGCGGATGATCCACCAGCGACAGCCTGAGACAAAATGGATTGCGTGGCGTTAGAGTAGGTTTGCACTGGCAAGAAAAGAAGGAAATCGCCGGTCGGGGAGGTCAGTGGGCCGGATCTGTCATTGTCGTACTGCTCGCGAGCTTGCGCGGCGAAGGTAGTGTTCGTTGTCAGGGTGTTGGTCAGGATAGTGGTGTTTACTGTGCCGCTGTCAGTGGTTTCTCCAGCTGGAACATATAACATTATACTCACGTATGTTCACTACAGCAATAGAAAGATGGTCGTGCAGATTGTATCCAACGGCAGGAAGATCAACAACTGTCTCAACATTGATTGACTCGAGCAGAGAAGCTTCACCAATACCAGACACTTGCAGCAGTTGAGGCGTATGCAGCGTTCCAGCAGCAAGAATGACTTCCCGCTTGGCTTTGGTCTGTTGGCGGGTCGCATTTGCAGAGGCCGAGAACTCAACACCAGTTACCTTGACCGCTTCCGTATCGTTGCATTTTTCTGTGAGAATACGCGATACAAGGTTGCCGGTAAGAATGTGAAAGTTTGCGCGCGCTTCAGCGGATGCATAATAGGCTTCCTCCGCGGAGGATCGTGTTGCAGTCTTTGGGTCCAGGTTGTGTGGGCAAAAGTAACCACCGAATGCGTTTCCAGTTGCTTGGTCGTTGATAGAGATACCGAGTTCCTCGGTAGCTTGCACTATGTTCTCTAAACAAAGCGTCAGTATCTCATGTATGGCAAAATTTGTGTTGGACTCACTCGTCGTAGGCCAAAAGAAGGGAGAGTAAGTTGTTTGCATATATCCTTTGTCTCCGTGGTATTCGGGATTGACTTCGATGTTATATTCTGCCTCAATCTCTGGTGTCGGTGGCGTAAAGTTCTCGTTCTATAACCTGGTTAGATGCTTTGACGCTGTTGCTGAGCAAACGTACCTTTTTGAAATATGGCAGGAATGTTTCAAAGTTCCAACCCTCGTTTCCTAACGTCTCCCATCCGTCGTAATCAGATCGCGCTCCACGATCAAAGACCATGCGATTGAGTTTCGTCGATCCGCCCACAATTTTGCCTTGCGGGATGGAAACAACGCGACCGTCCAACCCTTCATCCGCGGCGTAGGAGATATTCCAGTCGTACTTTGTTCCAACAGCACCGCCTGCTAGGCCTGGAATGGTGACATAATCCTCATTTTGGTCGCTGACACACAGGTTAGTATCTTAGCGATGCATGTAGATCTCATATAACTCACAAATCGCCAGCCTCGATGACCAATACGCTTACATCTATTCAGGGTCATGTTAGCCGCCTGCATGCCACGCGACATGTGTAAAGCCTACCCTGATCCTCGGATAGTCGATTGGCAACCGTGAGACCCGACGCGCCGGCGCCTACAATCACATAATCGTATTCTGGGAGCACATCTTCTGCTCTTGAAACCAGTTGCGCATTGGAAAGTGGGTGTGCGAGAAGACTAGTCGCAGAAAGGGCGACAGTCACTCCGAGACTCAATAGTGAAGGCATGATCGCAGCGTACAACAACAATCGTTTGTGTCGTCCTGCCAAAAGTACTTAGGTATATGTACATGTACATGTCGAGCAACCGTAATGACACCGCCAGTCGGGCCGCCCGCATCTGCCGATGTTGAGCACCAAGAGCGGCCCAGCCGAGGCGGGTTCATCAGGCTCGTCGTCATATCGCCGCATGGCGCGTTGGCGAGTTTCCGATTTATAATAGTTCAGCGGCTTTTGTACTACGTATGCAATAGCTTTTGAGCACAAACAGATTAGCGGAGGCGGAGTTGGACCCCACCCGATCCTCCGACCTTATCCGGGGAGTGTGCCGTGGTGGCTTCATGCGCCGTTATTGTGGCTTAAAGGATCGGCTTAATGGACCCGTAATTGGTTTCCAGCATCAGTTCGGTTCCTTGATGGAAGCAGGCTGTGCTAAGTAGCCTAAAACAAATATGTGGTCCCTTGTACATCTGAGCCAGTCTATCGGTCCTGTTCCTTCCAGTCGCAATTGTTAGTGTTGCAGCACAGTCGAGTACACATCACGTGCCATCTGTGAGTCCTGTACCTCGGGTCGGGCGAGTTTCGCTGGCTGTCGTTGGCAAGCACGTAAGCTGGCAAGCAACCACCCATCAATCTCGAGCAGTGTAATCGACGGAAAGAGTTGAACTGCCGACGCGATCTAGAAGCTCGAGCGACGTAATAATTGTTCCGCGTTAAGATTTAGAGATGAAAGTCGGGTTGCAGAGACACCTTTTGGGTGTAGCGCTCCCAGAGATGCGGTGGATTACTTGCAGATGAACATGTCATCGTTGCTGATCGTCGCCCAAGAAGTACACCAGTGTTTGATGCGATCCATGTCCACCCAACCATTTGTCACATCCGGGCTGCGAGCATTGAAGCACATTGTGAATCCAGTAGATCGATTGAGATACACTGCAAGATCTGTCTACAGGGTCGAGAAGCACCGCTGAACGCTAAGAGCAGTAAACAACAAATGTGCATAAGGAATCCATCAACGGGCAAATCTTCCCACCTAGAGAGATCAATGCGACTACTCACGAAACCGCCCAGATACTACTTCCTTGCAATCTGCTACGCCTCCTCTCCTTCTCCGATCGCAACTCTTTCTCCCTACTATGTTGGTAGTTCTCAATTATGAGGCTATCACTGGTAGGTTCCGATATTGGTCATTCAGCAGCCTTCCTCGCTATTCCATCAACAGTGAAGATGACAAAGGTATCCTGTCTCTTCGGCGCCGACATTGCGGCCTCGACGGACGAGTGATTCTTTCTCTCACTGACCGTACGCTTCTCACAAACCGACTGATGCTCGCACCCCTAGTGTTTGCAGGCGATCTCCTCGTACATGCTGACGTGTGAATGGAATGTTTCCTTGGCGAACTTGGTGTCCCAATCAAGCCAAGAACCACAATCGTTACACTGTTTGAACCCCTGGACTGACTGCGGTGTTAGTTCTGATGCATAAGTAGGTGAGCGCAGCCAGACATGCTATCAAAGGAGGCATGATGCTGGTAAAATGAATTGCCAGCTGACGCAGTTTCATGTCATCCTTTGTTGTACGATAGCTAAGCTTAGCCGTTAACATCGGCGCAGAATCCCAAAATCGACGTCACTCAATAGTATGTCCAACTTCGCCTACGAACACCAGCTCATCCGCTTCGGGCGCCTGGTCTACAGGTTCCTGCACATCCGCCCCACCATCCATCATACCCAAGGCCTTTTTCCTCAGGTTCAGTACAGCCATCAGGTGGTTCGCATTTAGGGGTTCCTCTTTCTTCGCTGCGAGAATCTTTGCGGTTTTGATCGCGCTCTTTATTTGACGGCCATTGAATTCCAACTTTGCCAAGTTGATCAAATCTGGTTCCTCAATGTCGATCTTCTCGTTTTCCATGGTAGCCAGGAAGTTACGCCAGACCTGCTGGCGGTCAGCTTCTGTAAGTGAGCTGTAGCTCAGCGTGATATCGATTCGAGATTCGAAAGCCGTGTCGATGCTGCGCATCCGATTCGTGGTCAGAATCATGATGCCTTTGTAGTATTCGAGTAGGCGAAGGAAAACCGAAACAAGTTCGTTGCGTTGAAGGTTGTTTGATGTGCGCGCCTCCATGAATACGTCCGCCTCGTCGAGGAGGAGAACAGCACCGAAGTGGCCGCACAGCTTTAGTGCCTTCTCAAGGTTGTCCTCGACAATACGCGCTGTCGTTCCTAGGTCACCAGCACCAAGCTTATACAGGGGTCGACGCAGGTGTTCCGAGACAGCCTCCGCGGTAAGTGTTTTACCAACACCTGGGGGACCACAAAGAAGCATAATCATGCCCTGACCTTTGCCGCCGATGAAGCTAAACGTGGATGGATAAAGTCAGTATCTTCTCAAGGGCAGTTCATACGGGGACATTACTGACTCGTCGAATGGCTTCCCTTGCTTGAACTGATCACGGTCTACCAGAGCCAGTACCAAGTCCTTTTCATTCTGATCCAGTACTAGACTGTCGAAAGCACGCTTAGCCCATGGTATCTCATGGATCTTTGTGACATCCAACTTCAACCACTTCTTCTTTTCAATATCGAAACCTCTGACATAGTGAACAGCCAAAAGGCATTCTTTGTCGGTCATTGGCGAAAGGTCCACTTGGATTGGCGATCCCGCAGTGTTGGGTATGCTGGAAGAGTACCGATTCATCGATTGGGCCCAAGTAAGTTGTCCAATCTCGGATAGTTGAGCATAGTCCGGAAATGATGGAGCCTCGAATTTGTGGTATGCTCGCGCATCAATGACCATTCGTTCGTTTACGCGCTCTTCATACTCGTCGGTGAAGGCTTTGAAGAAATGGCCGCGAAGCTGTTCGAATCTCCGACCGCGAGTGATAAGTCGCTCACGAACCTTTTCTTCGTTTGGAAGTCCGTCGAGGGGTGAAACCTCCAGTGTAGTCAAAGCTCGCAGACCTAAAATTTGCGTGTATGAAGTCAGTGTATGGCTCACATGCATTTCATAAGGGGTCATCTCTCACCATAGTATTGGGGTACACGCTTTGCTTGAGCAAGAAGACCACATCGTCTTCCATCCCAGTCAACCACATCAACGCCGATCGACCAGCATACCGGGATGGGCGGAGGAGGATACATCAGTTGGCAACTACGTACCATGCCAGCCGAGTCGGTCTCATGTTCCAGAACTATCATTGCGGGTATATACACTAGATTCAGGTCTTCGAACGCCACATGGCCCGTCTTTTTCACATCTTCGATCTTTTCGAACGATTCCTTCAGCAGAGGCTCAAGAACTTCCTGGAGCAACTGCAGGTGGCGTTTGGTTTCAGAGTCCGGGTCCAGATGGTCTTTGTAGCTAAGCATCGCTTGCCATCGATGAATGAACGGGAGAAATGGTGGTGAGAACGACTTCATCTCATGTTGTGTCAGACCCGGGTAGCCTTCCAATATCTTCTCCAGGGCCGTATGGAGAAGCTCACTGTTTATGCGTAATTCGTGGATAATCCATTCGTCTGTTTTCTCATTGAAACGATGGTAAACATTCACTGCAAAGGCTTCTCGAGTTTTCTTCGTTCGTAGCTTATCGCCAGTAGCACCGTAATGAAGCGGTTTCTCATCCACCCAGTGAAACCTGTCTGGATCTTGATCTGTCGGGACATAGTATATGTCTCGGTGACTGCAGCGCTTGCCCTTCTCTACAGCCTCGGCTAGGTCATCTTCGGGAGGGAGCTGATTGCCGGGAGGTAATCCAGGTCCTGGAGGAGGAACAAACCCAGGCTGTGGACCCAGACTAGGGTCCCAGAACCCGGCGTAGTTCATCTGAATCCAGTTAGTAGCTTGCTGAGAGTCTAAGCTGTAGCGCTGGTGTCTGACCATCTCTTGATCTGAATTTGGCCTTACCCGGCGTCGTCGGGGCCGCGACCGTGGGCTACTGACCTCATATTGCAGCGGCATACCAGGCTGACTGCACATGTTTCTTTTTAGACGAGGTTGTACAGTAGTAAACGTGTGAGTTGTGCGTGATTCTGATAAGGTCAAGATACTGGCAGCACGATAATTCGAAAATAATAATAAGAGAAAGCGAAGACGCGGTGCACGATGATTCAACAAGACGAAGGAATACTTGAGAGACCATGGACACCTTTTTGAGTGTGTAGCAGACGTCTTAGATCGAGGTTCACCGGAAAGACACTCGTGCGTCAATGGATGCCTGATAAGACCGGTCAAAGCCTTGCTACACGAAAGCCTCACGAACCATTGGCTAGGGGCTTAAAATAAGACCCCCGCACCTCAACAACACCCGGAAGAGTAAGTCGGCGTGAAGAACATGCGTGACACCACACCCGTGAGCGAAAAGGAACAGAGCATCTAATCGCATCCTCCACCTCCATCACCTCCTCCATCTCCACCGGCTATGTCAAGACCATGTCCACCGCCGAAGCCAATAGTATCCATGCCCGCATGCCCAAAGGCTTCATGACCTCCGTGCGATGAGATATCGTGCTCACCACTCCCAAAATCATCCTTTGTGGAGCATGTAGAGCTTGGATGTACGCTATTCGTCGAATCATCGTTTCCACCACGCGTGCAGCCACGATCTCCAGCGCAGCCAGGGTCGTGGTGTATAACGTTCGGTCTTGCACCAAACCCAGAGCCATAATGTTGGTGATGATCGATCTGAGCGAAAGGACCAAAGAGCAAAGACCGGATCGCAGGGTCAGTCACATCCTGCACCCTGGGTATATCTGAGGCACGCGATCGGTATCTCGGCGGTAGAGGTATAGCTGCGTCTCTTGTCTGCACAGGCTTGGTGCTGGCGATCGGATTGAGTTTTATGAGACGTGCGGGCTGTCGCTTCGGAGTCGACGAAGCTGCGGTGGCTTGTCTGAGATCGCTATTTACTACTTGGTGTTCGGAAGGCTTATGACGACGTGTAGGAAACTAGTGATAGTCAGTAGAAGTCTACAATCTTTAGTGCTAATACCATACTATGCAACACATCGTGGCGGGTTCTCGTGACGCGTGAGGATAAGCTGGAAAGACCCTGGTGGTCAACGCAAGTTATGGACACGAAAAGACACAGGCTCAAAGCATGGAGCAGGACCGCAGTGGGAAAGGGTTGGCTGTTACGTTACGCACATATCGCCGTCCTTCGCAGCAACACCATAGCCCGGGTCCTGCCTTGTGGTACCCGAGGAGCCGTGGTGCAGCCTTCAAAAGTACCACGATTTGTACTGTCCAGGATAGAAGCGTAAAAGACTACACCTTTGATGAATCGCATACCTTGTCCTGACTAAGATAGCCCTGAACGGCTCGTTTCGCTGCATCGCGCAACGCGACTCTACTAATTAGCTGCAACAGCTCCTTGCTTGCATTGTCTCGCGGGAAGTTCATGAAGACCAGAAGTGGTTCGCAGATTACAGCGTATGGATTTCCGGGTATACTGACCAAGTGCATCGCGACAAACCTTGGGAATGCAGTCCCTCTCCCACGACGCGACAACAGTGCGTGTAAGGATGGACTTTTTGGACATGGCTCCCCACACATTTACGCGTTAGTGGTGACTGCAATGTCAAACAATGCTAACAATGAGACGACATGATAACGTTGACCGAGTTAGTTGATGGCAAAGTGAGGTGGCAGACACGATGAGCCAGAGTGATTGTGGCCAGCGCTCGCGCTAGGGCCGGCGCGACATTGATTCTGCTAAATCGCTGCCACAACACGGCCATAACATCTTCTGCTGTTGTTCATTATAGGGCCGAATCCTGCGATAACGATTCAGGATTTCCAATGAATTTACCACCCAGCCATGCCACCCATGAGCAGATCCTCGAGTTTATGACATCATCGCAGCCTGGCTGTCCACATCCGATACGAAACGCAAGGGCTATCGGAGGGCCAACCCAGAATGATTGTGGTGTGAACCCCTATACCAAACAGTATATCGCGCACACGCAAAAGTGCGTCAAACTTCACTGCTACGGTCGATTATCCGACACGTTGTAGATGAAGAACCGCTTACAATAGCTCAATGGGTCCCTAGATTGAACCGTCTTCCGGGCGCACGTAGCAACAGTCAGAGCTGACAATCTGAGACCCGAATCATCACGTTTTTCCATGGACTGCCACGTCGACGAAAACACGTGAGATCCTTGTGTAAATCACTTCACCGCTCCACCCAGGAATCAAGGCACCATGGCAGGATACGAGAGTTGATTGTTGACATATGACAAGTCATGGCTGATATGTCAATTCACTCATAGTATAGATGTCATGTGCAAGTTGATTCACTCAACACAACTTTCGTGTTCTTCAACTCAAGCCCCAGAACTTTTGCGCTGAACGACCCCACAAACCCTTGCGCACTTCATTCCACCGCACCACTTAAACTCAAGACCCCTACTACGTCATATTTGTGCGCCATAGTCAATCTCGGTCAACCAAGGAGTCGCAATGTGCTACCACAACTACTCACAGCACAATGGGTAAGTCGTTTCGTACCGCAGCGGGATCGCTGGATAGCGGTTCTTCTTGAAAACTACCTCTCTGACTGCTTTGATTTACAGGTGCGGTCATATTGGGGAGTCGCATACGCACCCATGGACGCTGTGCGACACAGCGATAGAGACGCTTAACCGAATTCGCGGGCCAAACTCCCCACCAGTCTCTCCGCCTGCAGTAAACTTCGCATCACCACCCAAGCGCAGCTCGTCTACACGACGTTTTTTCTCGCTGAGTGGCCAGCTTTCCCGATCATCTACAAATGCATCAATAAATTCGCGACGCGCTGTTTCTGGCCCTTCAGGCGCAACCACGCCCAGAACCTCAGACTCAAGCGCAGGGTCCTACAACTGTACCACGACTCTGGACTACAGCACCCTACCAGATCACCAGCTCGCGGCCGTGAGATGTGAAGTCCCAGTCAAGCGCACCCATGTCAGTAGGGAAATGGTCGTCTGCAAAGATTGCGCACGCGAGATCGGCCATATGCGCAACATGATCCGGACTTATGATAAAACCGGTAGCATACGTGGCACCATCGCGTTTGAAAAGTTCCTTAAGTGGGAAGGAGAGGGCGGAGGTGAAAGAGAGGGCGATCTGACGGTACCGTTGAATGATGGTGATGATGGAGGGGTGTTTGGGGCGAGGCAGGCCATCATTCTGGGTCATCCAGAAAGCTCGTTGAATGCCGAGGGGCCGCGTGGCCTGGGAACTTTGGAACGCGAAGGCGGTACTGGGTATTACTATTAAACAAGGGGATATGCCTCGAGGGATTCAGAAAGAAGGGTGAAGACGTCTTGAGTCTTGGTGGTGACTGCGGCTGCGCAACCCCCTACCATTCGTGTGGTCCGGCCCCTCCCTTAACTTACCAATAGTGTGTCATAGGTATGCAAGTATGAAATAATGTTCGAGATCCTTCTTCATCATGTGACAAGACGATCGCGATGCACGACCCGGAAGGCCCGCCCCGCAGAGTTGTCAAAGGTCGTATGAGAATTCGCATCATGGTATGGTCTCGCCACGGTCTTGGTATGCCGCGGAGCTTGTACCTGGATATGCACACACGACCCACACAAATCACTATTCCCGTCACCAGTCCACATGAGTCAGAATTCAAAATCATGCAAGGGAAGTGATCCTCAGGTCAGGATTGCCGCGGGGCACTGCTATTTGAATGTTCTGATCAGCTCAGTGGCAAACTCCTGTCGTCCACGTTTGGTGCATGTTCAAGAAGGCTACATTGTCATATCCCGTGGAATGTACGTTTCCATCTACTTCCCTGAATTGGAGTTTTGCGCATTTTCTGTATCCACGGCCACTTCTTTGACACTGTTCCCTGTTCGCACCACTCGTCCCTAACACCATGCATCAAAAGTCCCATATCCGGAAGCTGCTTTAGGCTGCGGGGCGGCAATCACGGTTGACGTGTAACCTTGAAGTGAATCCTACATCCCGGACATGCAGGATTGCAAGCTTATTAGCTGATTCATATGTCACCTCACGGCTTCCTGCAACCTTGCCATTCAAGGTCGCAAACAGAGAAACCTGTCTCTAGGATGCTTACAATCCTACTGTTCACCAAAGTAGGACTAATGACCATTGCCCTACAGATTTCAGGCCTCCAACATACCCAAAGGCACATCTCTATCATCCTGTCTCCCACATGCATTGTCTAGGTAGAAAGTGGACTCAATTTTCTGTTATACATCACGGTGCCAAAAACTGATTGCTGAAAATAATTTGCCTTTTCCGCCCACAATGTGTCCATCACCCATAGCGATTATATGCACGCCTCATGGCAAAGCAGTGATAATTACAAAGGCACCGAGTTTCATCGGTAAGTTCCGTTACTCGCATGGGTATCGGAGAAAGTCACCGGCGGCGAATAGACTGGCAGAAGTGACTGACGCTCCGCGGCGTCTGGTGAGCACTACACTAGGTGGGGAACAGCTTCCGTGCAGCTCCACATTTTATTTATAGTCCCAGTGGCCAGTGACCTCGATTAGAATTTCCAAGTCTGGAGATGATCGTGAACGCTGCCTTTCGTTCGTCGGTTTTGCTCTCCGCTGCAAACAACACTCATTCCTTCCTGCCTAAAACTTTCCACACTGAGTAGTTTGCTTTCGGCAACATCCACCGTAATCTCCTCTTGCCACTGACCTAATATCTCTACAAGGAAACTATCTGCCCGCGGTAATTGCTTCCGCGGTGCGTAGTCGCGAGCTTGAGATGAGACCAAGCTATTGGTTCGGCGTCAATTCTGCAGTCTTCAACAGACTTGTTGTCTACCTACCCAATGTAGATATATGGTCAAGTTTTTGGGTATGCCAAGCCATCTCATCTCCTGCTACGAGAGTGTATTGGTTCGGCGCAACGTCCGCAGCGTTCAACAGGCGTATTACCTATTTACTCGAAGAAGCTGCCATGTGGAGTTCTCTTCCTCCGCGGAAAGTCAACATATCATACGAACTGATATTGGATTAGTCGTATGTCGCCATCAATCAATAGAAAGATCTCCGAATTATCCAACAGAATTGTGTCACGGAACCATCGCATTGCATGGAGACTCAACTCAAGATGTGAAATAACATTGGCTTGGTGGTATATCCGCAGTTTTCAACATCCCCAAGATTTCCCAGAATAAGCAGGTAGTGGATCTTTTCACATTCGCGGTTAATGAGTCGGATATATCAAAACTATCAGTGACGTTTGGGTGTAGTCAAGATCAGGCTAGTGACGGCTATACAGGTTCTGAAGGCTGACCTGGACTTTCACTAAGACAAACAGAACAAGAAGAGGTGAGGAAGTACGAGCGAACTACTTCTAGCATGATCACGGTACCGCTGTACCCGGAAAAGAGAAGTTTACGAAGATACAGACACGCCACTGACTTGGTGTACAAACGAGACCATCGTAAAGCCAGCTTATGAGAGAAGTGAATGACACTAACAGTCATCACAAGGTAGAGACAGTATTGACGCGCTTTCCACAATGACCACTATGTACCATGTTCCTTTTCACGGTCTCGTCCTGCAACCTTATCCACACGGAGAAAACACCACTAGACTCCGTCACACGGGACGTACTCACTAACTGTAAGATGTCTAAGAAACACTAGTCCTTTTGCAATGATGAATTCCTTTCCTACCTAGGTAATCTCCATCGCACTACCGGTTTCCACCACCAATCACGCAGCCAACCGTCCTGCCACCGACATCATATCTGCGCAGTCGATCTCCGAGTAGCATTGCATCAACGCGTCTCCAAAGAAGCTGCCGTCATGTGCATCGAGCTTCACACCCGCTACCGCCGCTGCGCACGCACGCGCCTCCTTCATTGGACTTACTGCCTCATTCTCACACCTTCCCAACGCCAACCAAGCACTGGGCGCGCCTGCAGAAGATACAAACTGCGCTACAAGGAAAGCAATGATAACGTCGGCTGTTTCGAATGCAAACTGTCGGAGATTGCTGGCTGGGGCGCAGTGTCAAGATCCCCAACTTCCTCGAATCTTTCAGAGACGTCGCCTACCGTGGCTAGTTTCTTGGACTATGGGTGCAGGTCACCTACTTTCCCGGCGTTTGTGGGGAGATCGCCGACATTTCCGATACTAGAGAAGTCGCCGACGGTCTCTACGTTCGCCACTTCGGCTGGGTTGCTAAGTATTGGCACCGGAGAAAGGGAAAGCAAAAATAGCGAAACCAGTGTTGCTGCGAGCGATAAGCCGCTAAGTCCAGAACTAGGAGATTGGCGGACGAGTGGTGACAGGAAGGAGATTTCGGGAAAAGAGCTGGTGGAAGGGGCTAAAGGAGGTGGCGTGAAAGGATGGTTTAAGAAGAGATTTAAGGCTAGGGAGGGGTACGATGGTGCAACTTTGGGATTCCAGACGATGGATGCGTAGGCTGCGAAAGTGGCCAGAATACAGTATGCTTTAAGACTACATGGGTAGGACCTGGTTACAATGTTGACAGGTAAAACATCGACTACCTTCGCGCTGTATTCAGGATATTCGCATGCCAATCGAACGCGCTCCATACGTACCAAAAATGCTACATGACAACGATGATTGTGTGCTCTCCGCTATTTGCGCAAGCAAAAGCCTGTATACCCCCAGATATCTATACGCTCGCCTTTTCTTTGCAAAGATCATTAATGCTTTCGTCTTTTACCAAAGCTTTGTCTCAAACCTCTCCCTCAGCTTCTCATATTTCTTCACATCGCCCACACTAGGTCTAACAGTCTTGGCTGCCTCAACAAAGTCCAACTCCTCCACAATGTCACTGCGCCGTCTTAAGGCATGCTGTCCGGCTTTTCGTAGCATACTCTCAAGATCGGCGCCCGAGAAGTTATTGCAAACATCTTGGCGGCCTATCTCAGCAAGTTCGGGAGCAATGACGCCACGCTTGCGAATGTGCGCTCTCAGGATATCGACACGCTCTTCTGGCTTGGGAAGTTCGACGTAAAGTAGGGTCTCCAAGCGTCCAGGTCGGAGCATCGCTTCGTCGATCATCTCGGGCCGGTTGGTGGCTGCGATAAGGTAGATGCCTTCACGCATGGATAGGCCGTCGAGTTCGGTAAGTAGTGTGTTGACAACGCGTGCGGAGGCTTCGTGAAGCTCGGTAGAGCGTTTAGGCACGAGAGCATCGAGCTCATCGAAGAAGATAACGCATGGAACAGAGGATCGAGCGCGCATGAAAACCTGGCGTAGAGCTCTTTCAGACTCTCCTACGTACTGCAGCCTGTTAGCATCGAACACAGATTATATCAGAATATGTAGCGTACCTTGTTCAGCAGTTCCGGCCCCTTGACACTGATAAAGTTCGCCTTGGACTCTGCCGCCACCGCCTTAGCCAGAAGCGTCTTACCGCAACCAGGTGGTCCCCATAAGAGTACACCGGTGGGTGCAGAGATACCAAATTTCGCAAACTTTGCAGGGTCTTTGATAGGCTCGCAAATAGCCATCTCGAGCTCTTCGCGGACGCCTGCCAGCGCGCCAACGTCTCGCCATGTAGTGTCCGGTACGGTAGCAAAGCCCTCTCGTTTTGACGATGGGGTAATAGTAGGCAGAACGGCTTCAAAGGCTTCCATTGTGATGACAGTATCTTCGAAACCTTCTGGTCGGGGAGCTTCCGTGTCTCTTACACGGGTGATTAGTCGCCTAATCGATTGGTTCATGAGGCTATCGGCATTAAGAGAAATGCCACCGTCGATCTCCATCGTAGTCTCCGCGTTGGCCGCCTGCTTTTCGAGTGCTCTTCGAAACTGGTCCATGGACCATGTGCCCGCTTTGCTTACAAGATCTTTCAAATCAGCGCCAACGAATCCTGCTGTCCTCTTCGCTAGTACACTGAAATCGACATCAAGGGATAGCTTTGGTTCGCGTGTAAGAGCCTGGAGTATAGACCGTCGCATAAGCTCATTCGGTACACCCATGTTAATCTCGGTATCGAATCGGCCTCCTCGACGCAAAGCTGGATCCAGACTGTCGGGACGGTTTGTAGCGGCCAGTACGATCACAGGCTTTCCATTGTTGCCCTCCATAGCAAGACTGTCCATCGATATCAGAAGCTGGGCAACTATCCTCTTCTCCATCTGACTCTGGGCACTGTCGCGCTTGGGCGCAATAACGTCGATTTCGTCGATGAAGATCAAGCATGGGGCAACCTCCTTGGCCTTCTCAAAATGTTCCCTTACTTGCTTCTCAGACTCTCCAGACATACCCGACACAACGGATGGACCCAAAATCTCAATAAACGGCACACCGAGCTCGGCAGCGAAGGCTCGACTTATGACAGTCTTACCACATCCTGGTGGACCATGGAGTAATATACCGCGTGGTATTGGGATTTTGCGGTTCGCATATTCCTGAGGGCAGAGAAGAGGCAACACGAGATGCTCTTTGAGCTGTTCCTTGACTTTTTCCACGCCACCGAGATCTTCTAATGTAACCCCCGTGGGAGCTGCTGTGTCGATCTTGCTCTCCTTCTCCTGTGCCCCTGCCTTCTTCTGTCTCTTGGCTTCCCTCTCCTCTTTTGTCTTCCCACTGTCTCGCTTTTTGCTCTTCTCGCTCTTCTCACTCTTCTCCCCGTTTGCAGCTGGCGGGATTGCCCATTGGCTGACAATCTGCTTATTCATCCAATCGCTTGATCGGTCCTTTTTGTCTTTCGGTTCGTCCATAGTAAAGTCTCCTTCGAGTTCTGCCATTTCGTCTTCGGAATCGGGTTCTTCGTCTTCGCGGATAACGTCAATTACGCGGTCGATTGAATCTTCGATTTGCTTCTTTGGCCGTCTCTTCAGGCTCGAGTTGGAGCGTTGAATATAGTCGTATACGGTCGACGGGCGCAGTTTCAGCGCCGACTCATTTTTCTCGTCGAGATATTTGCGCACCACCTGGTACACTTCCTTGTCCAGGCCTGCCTGGAGGGAGGGTCGGCCTTTTGATACCATGACAACTAGCGTGGTATCGCAGAAGTGTCAAACGTAGAGCGAAGACGGTATTTATGCGCCAGGATGAGTGTAACGTAGAATAAGAAAGCCGGTTCGGTACGGCCAGTGTACCTTGGGCCAGAGGAGTCTATGATGGCTGCGTTAAGTGTCAATTCCCGTGATCTGGAACTGCTAGCGCTAGTGAGCCTTAGCGCCTATTATCAGGAAACAGGTACGAATGCGGCACGAAATGGTCACGTCGGACTTGGACTTGAGAACAATGCGACGGTGCTATTTCACTTTTGATGCGCATGCTCGCGTCTCCAAAAAAGTTCGCGACGACTTATCGATAAGACTAGCGCAGAACTAGCCTCGGCCCTAGCTCGCATACGTCAATCAAGGCACAGGGACATGTCGCATGCGCAACCCTCATCACTCATGGAGATCGCAGCAATATGGGTAACTCGAGCAGCGCAAACAAGATCTCTGCCCAGGATAAGTGAGTCAAGCCCAGCAACGTGTTAAAATGTCGCTGACATGCCAGGGCGATCCTGGATATGAAGAACCAGCGCGACAAGCTGCGACAGTACCAGAAGCGAATCACCGTCCTCACCGACCGCGAGAAGGAGATTGCGAAGGAATGTCTAGCCAAGGGAGATACAGGCAAGGCAAAGCTAGCGCTGAGGAGGAAGAAGTACCAGGAGGGTCTCTTATCCAAGACCGATGCCCAACTAGCGCAGCTGGAGATCCTCACCAGCGACGTCGAGTTCGCCCTGGTGCAGAAGGATGTCTTGTTTGGTCTGCAGCAGGGAACGGCAGTTCTCAAGGAGATCCACAAGGAAATGGGCGGCATCGAGAACGTAGAGAAGCTGCTGGGTGAGAACGAGGAGGCTCGTGCTTATCAGGAGGTGCGCCGCATAGCCAAGCCTTTCGTAGCATGTATGCTGATAGACATTCCAGGAAATCAGCGAGCTCCTTGCGAACAAGATGTCCAACCAAGACGAAGACGAAGTCGAAGACGAGCTCGATGCTCTCGAAGCAGAAGTCAACGGCACCGTTCCTGCGTTACCCGACGCGCCTGTCGCACAGCCACAGTTCACACCCGAAGAGAAGGCGCAAATGGCCAAGGACAGAGCGGCGAGACGGGCGAGGGAAAGGGCTGCCGAGCAGGCATCGCAGCCCATGTTGGCATGATGAGACATGGCACTGGCGTATAGATTGCATTAGAGCGTGGCGTTGGGGTGTTTTGCTGGCATGGCGTGGACGACGTGACACTTTGGGCATACTGCATTTTTGGTACATGTGCGCACATATACAAGAGTCTATATGGAGTTACTTCTACGGCTTGGTGCATGTGGTGACCACGTGTGCGAAACGTGGGCAATGATGCATCGTCCTAGATGTTTGCCCCTTATGTCAGTCTCGCTTTCTCTTCACCCACCGAGCACGTCATACCATAGCTCCTGTCCTACATCTACACCATCTTTCCTGCCATCCATCTACGACGCCAGAATCTGCCGACCCTGCATCAACAACCCTGACCCCGACATCCATCCGCATCGAAGCTCGAAGCTACCCCGCCATCCACCCCACCACTTCCAGCCCTACCGCGCAAACACACCCAACATTGCCCACAAACATGTCGCACTCACACTGCCACGACGAGCATCACGACCACTCCCACGCTGACGGCCACGACCACAGCGACGACATCACCCCAGCCCTCCAGAACATCCTCTACGAACAACTCGACTTCCCCAAGCTCGTCACGCTCAACGAAGATGAATCCAACAGCGGTCGCGCAATCTGCCAGAAGACATGGGCCCAGCGCCTCGAACCCGAGCCCGAGCTGAAGAGCAGCGCCGATGAACAAATCCTTATGACGGTGCCTTTTACAGGCCAAGTCCGACTACATTCCATCATCCTACGAACGAGCCCTGGCCCCGACTGTCCCAAGACCCTCAAAGTCTTCGTCAACGAAGATTCGCTCGATTTTGAAACCGCGGCCGAAAAGGAACCCACACAGATACTGGAAATCAGTCAGACGAGCGAGGTGCAAGAGATACCCGTCAAGAGGGCCAAGTTCGGCACAACACGCAGTCTGAGCTTATTTTTCGAGGACAACTGGAGTAATGGCGAAGAGGACGAGACGAGAATAAGCTATCTGGCGTTCAAGGGCGACTTTATGAAGCTCAACAAGGAGGCTGTGTCTGTCATGTACGAGGCCGCTGCGAATCCCAATGATCATAAGAATATTGTAGGAATTGGACAGGGTGTAGGACGGAGTATACAGTAAGAAGACGAGCGCCTGGCTAAGGCGACATGGCCATGTTGAGGGAGCTTCACATTGGGAATGGCGCACGGTATGGTGTCAAATCAGGTTCATCAGGGTCATTATCAGTTAGCATGGATATGCTACAGTCTGTCGCTTCTTGAACGCCAATATATGTATATTAAAAGCATTTCAGTCTGAAGGGTCAGCAAAGGCGCATGGAACATTTATTAGAGATGACATACTCAGCGTATCATTGCGCTTTCGTGGGTATCGTGTCGTCCATGTATGCATGTATATCCTTTTCCCGTTCCGTGTCGCCTGTCGACTTGCGCTCTGAATGCATCCACTCTCAACGTCGCTTGTTTTGTGGTGTTGCTCCAATGCAGTATGCTGGGCACATAGTCCATCTCTCTGTGAGGCCGCGTAAAACCCTCTTCGCCAGCTTCCGAGTCCAACTCCTGGTATCCGTTCGTGGTTTCTTTCCTTGCTCAAGTATGTTTCGTTCCTCCCAGCACCTCTCCGTGAACCTTCCCCCAGTCGATCTTTCCGTCAATCTCTTCATCCACCCTACCCACCACCGCCACACTGTCACCCCGTATAATGTACAGTCCGAGTGGTACCTCTTCACTAGGCTCTTCGTCTTCTATCGGTCGGATGATGCGCTCGACGGCTTCTTGGAGGACGAGGTTCATACTACCGTCGCATGAGTGGAGAAGGCCGACCATCGTGCGGCCATCGAGGGTAAGAACTGATACACGCTCTAAGAAAAGTCAGCAGGGAAGATGATACCACAGCAGACGGGACTTACTGTTTAGGTAGGCGTTTAGTGCCATTGTGAGGGTTTGGTTGGGGTATGCGTTGGTTTGGGAACTCGGATATTATCTAAGGGCAGCTTCGTGAGACCAGCAGATATAAGATATGCAAGAGGTGTCCTTGAAGCGCTATTTGCACGCGCTCGAAGGATGCTCGCGCAAAATTCCGTGGTATAGTATCGCGTTGTGGAAAGGTTGCGACTTGCTCAAAACTTGGTTCGTCTAAGTTCTGAGGTTCGGATGGATATTCTCGGCGACAGAAGGTTTGCTAGAAGATGTCTCGGACGAGTGGACGAGGAACACGGCGAGTTGCTTGCGCTTGTCACGATTTGGTTGAAGCTGCACATGAAGCTCGCGATGCTTTGCCGGTGGAGCTTCAGATGGCACGTGCATTCGGCCAATCAGAGTCGCAGGGTCATGTCTGCCTAGGTACCTAGGTAATGTCTTCGTTCTGAATGTCACAATTATCTCATTCTCACAGCTCAGTGCGACACCTAGGAATATGTGTTCTACAAGAAAATTCATATCCAAGACATCGATAACGTCCTACCTAGGTATCATGTACTTGCGTGCTACCTAGACACGCCGAAAAGTCGGGAGCCAGCACTTCCTCTAGCTCTTATTCGCGATGACCACCTCCGGATGACTTACAAGGAATGGAAACTCTGTCTTGTAATAGAGTCTCCGGAAGGCTGTATGGTCAAGGTTTTGTATTCGTTCAAGTTTGGTTTGCACGGAGGTGGTATTGTCCCATGGATGGGTATAGTGGTACCACACCGCGATATTTCCAATTATTCTTAAAGAATCGCTGGCATTCACCCTTTTCTGATTTTTTGACAATACTTTTTTTAAAGCGAACAACATGGCGAATCTTCTCGACGCTGTCCAGCAGTACCCTTTCCTCGATGCACTTTGTTCGCATCTACGCATTGCCGACTTCAAAGCACTTTCAAGAACCAGCTCCGACTTTCGAATCTGTCTCACAGGAAGAAGCAAGCCCGCTCTACCCAAGCACAAGACTAAATATCCGTTTCAACCAGTCTCCAGACCCTGTACTTGTAGTAAGAATCATTTGGCAGACTGCCAGAAGCATGGTCCACCGGAACTGCGTAACCTGCTCGGGAAAATTGACCGAACTTGCGAAGATTCAGATCACGAGAAGAATGGAGCTTCATATCCTTCGATACCTGATGACTGGAAATCCGTTATCTGTGATGCCCTTGGTGATCTAAGCAATGTCAACTCATGCTGCAAGTGCACCCGAACCATATGTTTCCAATGCTGGTGGTTACACATTACCAAGGGAAGTGCCAATACTCGGGGTAACGGTCGGGCACATCATGCATGCTCGACATGCTGGAATACGGATTTTGAAAAGCTTCGTAGCGACGATTCCTCACATGCATTTCCCGCGACACATGGTCATCGTACATGGCGACAGGCGCAGCTTCAAGGCGACTTCTGCAAGTGTGGTCCAGCAATTCATTGCAGACCTTGCACTAACGAGGTCAGCCCACCTCCGAACTATACCCCAATCGAAGAAATATCGCGTCTAGACCAGTTCCTATCTCCGTACCCAGAGCCTTCCCACAGGAAGTGTATCGCTTGCCCCACATACATGTCGGAAGACGGAATAGAAAAGATGAACCACTTCTGCCCTTCCTGCAATCTTCCTATACAAATGCGCAATGGCGATCATCCTGTCGAACGGCAGTCTCAGAAATTAGGCGTCTATCGCGATGATGAAAACGACATCGATCGTGAGGTTGAGACGGTAGGACCCGACTACGAGTCTGTTCAAAAGTTTTGGAAGCGGCAGTGGATAAGAACCAGCGGCCGGTTGAGTCCACCGACTAACTGACAGCCTGTGCGATATGAATGAGAACGTATCAACCAAGGTTCGGTGCTCACCACGGATGAACGTAGCCACTTGGATCGGTGCTCGTACTTCAAGCCCATACGCGCACCTGTGTGGGATTCTGAAAAGCTTCTATTCGAGCCGCCTCCAATCAGACTCCCTCACTACATGTGGCATCGTATCATTGGGTATGTTCTACACTAGGTACTATATTTCCATGCAACAGGATTATACTAACAACTCTTCATCAGGAGAACCTGGGGCTTCTGGACCTGGATCGTGGCAGATATTTCAGGTCTATTTAGTCTAGAAGAGTTCTTGGTCCAGCAATTTGGTTCTGTGTCCAAGTTCTTCACGTACGTGAGAAGATAGGTTTGGAGGAAATGGCAAGGACATCAGTACGTATATACGGTGAAAACAACGTGGGTATCATTTAGGAATGCGTGGCTTTGACACCTAAACCTAATTTACCTCATTCAAGACATTAAACATACGGCCTCCAATAGTTCTCTGTTCGTGGTTCGGACCTTTCAAGTGCGACGGTACTGGAAAACAACATGCATATCGCTTTCGAAGCGGTGAGCCCTCAAATTCGCTCTTGTGACCACCTGTGATGTCTATCAACCCGTGAAACAGGCAAACTGGGTATACACGATATCGGAATAACGTCTTGATCCACAAAACAAACATTTAGAAATGATGGCGGCTGTTATTCATAGTATTCGTGTATGGTGCTATACTCTCGAAATACATGTTTCTCGAGTGGCTGGGATTAAGGTTTGTGGGCAAAAAGTAGATAATCCGGAGTCGGCCCCTCTCGCGCGACGGACCCACGGTTGCGTTGATAAGAACAGTCAAACTCGCGATTCGCAACCATAGTTTGGTTTAAGAGACAAATCCAATACTTCAATTGCCAGATCCTCCGGCTCTGTCCTAAATTCCTACATAAGCTTCAACTGCACTTCTCAAATCAACTTGACGATACGAACATGATCACCGCCACAGTCCGCACCGCAGGGCTTCAAGTCCGAAGCTTTCACAAGACCGCTCTAAACTCAGTTTTTACCGAAACGGCAACTCGTGGGACCAACGAAAGTTATCTTCGCCATCACAGAAAGCACAATAAAGTCGAATATAGCCAGTCTCCCGTCACACCATACAATACCAATGTCAGAGCAGAATGGCAGCGCCATCGTGCAACCGAGCACCATCAGATCTGGCCGTCTTCCCCTCAGAAGCACTCTTTTCATACCAAGTTGTCCTCGCAGGAAACATCAATTACCAAACCAACACATGCGATGACCTTCCGAAAGGACCGCGAGATGCACATCGCCGCACGCCAAACATCGCTTAAAGCACCCGAGGAACACGAGAATCCAGATCGTGAATTTATGAAGACTTGGCTCGGCGTTAAAAGGGAATTTGGCTACCTGCGCTCAGACTTGCTGGACGCTGTGCTGGCTGATGGTAAAAAGGTTCAAAACCAGAGCTTCATGGGGCGGCTTTTTGACAGCGAATCTAAGACTCAACATTAGATAACTACGTGCGCATGCTTATTACCTGCGCTGTGTTTCATATTGCAGTAGTGCTTCTACTTGCAGGACTGTATCTCGAGATTCCATTCCGTAGCGGTGGAAGAAGAGACGTGACGTGTTTGTGTATCACGACTGGTATGTCAATATATGGACACAGGAAATATCGGTAGAATCTGTACACAAATGGGAACAACGGGGTCCTCGCATTTTGCTCATGAGGATCTTTTGTACATACCTCTACTTATCTGGTGTTGGTGTTGGTGTTTTGTGGTGACCTAAAAGAAGCCGGATGAGCATTAATTACCATACCATACCCAATCCAGCATGGTCATTCACGCGCACATGTTGATAAACTGTGTCTTCGGTCCATTTCCGCACAACTACCAAGCTTACACCGTTTTGACGATTGGCACCCAAAATTCCTTGCACTTTGCGCTGTCACCCAGCCTGTTCTTCTGAGATTAACATGCGTACATATCGCCCGACTTCCAGCAGGATCAGTATACGCACAAATGATGTCATTTTGGATGCCTCCCGAGGTCAACATGCACAGAGAATTTCGTACCAGCATCACCAGAGCATCATACCATAGAAACCATCATAGTGTCTGACTAGAAAAGCAAACTTTGCCGCTGTCGCTTTGGTATGGGATTGACATCCTTACAGTTTTAATCGCATCTTCCCAAGTTTTGCGCGAACCTGAGTTTCCGGTTCATCGGCACATCTACAAAAGTCATCGCCGGCATCCCGACTGCAAGGGATATACTCCAGCACCATCGCAACTTCCACAAACCTGCTTGAAGTACGATCTTCCCCGTTGTTCAGATCCCACCCCGATGCCATGCCAGCAACAGGCGCAAAGGACCACGATGCCGAGAATATTGATGTCAACGCGTCGCATCTCCCACCATGGCGACGGAGACTACGTCGCGTAAAGCTTCCAATGCTCCCAGTTCACAATCAAGAAGGCAGCAAGGGGCTGGCCCTCACCACAAGCAAGGGCCACGTTTATCTCCTCGACCAGTTCCGCGAGCGGGTACCGCTACGGATCCGTAATCGTTCTGTCGCTATGATCTCTGAGTTTGTCGGCACTTTCCTGTTCATGCTCATTGGTCTGGGCGGTAACTCTGCTGTTATCAATGATTCAGCCGTTGCTACACAGACCGGCGGAGGAGATCCCTCAGCAGATCCAGCTAAGATCCTTTTCATCGCAACGTCATGGGGCGCAGCTGTGACAGTGAATGCGTGGAGCTTCTTCCGGATTAGCGGTGGGCTCTTTAATCCTGCTGTAACTATGGCTTTGATGCTAATCCGCGCTGTACCACCGCTTGATGGCCTTCTCGATATCATCAGTCAGCTTTTCGGTTCTATCCTGGCAAGTGCTATCGCATACGGACTGTTGCCATCGGGTGCTCTAGCGGCTACTGAATTGGGTGATACGACCACCGTCACGCAGGGGTTGTTCATCGAGATGTTCATTACAGCACAGGTCGTCGTGGCGGTCTTCATGTTGGCAACGGAGAAACATAAAGCTACGTTCATTGCGCCCGTTGGAATTGGATTGACGGTATTTGCGTGCATTCTTATGTATGTATTCTCTTATCTTCCTTTCTCACTATTCGCAGTTCCAATCGCGCAGTTCCTCTTTCATAACACGTAACTTATGTACCTAGGGCCTCAACATATACTGGCGCAGCAATGAACCCAGCTCGATCATTCGCTGTGTGCGTTACCCAAGGAAGTTTTCCACAATATCATTGGATTTATTGGGTTGGTCCGGGGCTGGGTGCCTTGCTTGCAACTGCCTTCTATCACTTGATCCGCAAGCTGGAGTACTGGACTGTAAATCCTAATGTCGACGACTACGAGACGAAGGTTGGAGAGACTATTCGAGATGTCGCAAGCAGGGTTGCCGACATGTCGAACGTTCCTGGGGCAAGTTCGAACGACGATTCATGACTTTAGTGCAAGGGTCGAGACTGCCTTGCAATCGCACTGATAGAGCGCCAAAACGCTCATCTACAAGCCATCTTCTACAACATCGAGCTAGCTCAACCTGATCGTTCCTCAACTCGTCCGACGACATTCCTACCTGAACACCGCTCTACAGCCAGCACAGGTCACCACTGATCAGCTTGAAGAAGCGATACATTTGACAAGGGCTGCAAAATACTCCCATGTCCATGCAATTGCCACTTCAGGACGTTGCTCTTACTATAAAATTTACGGCTTGCGCTTCAATTATGGATAGGTTGGAAAGCCAACCAGTCAAACATAGATCTTGATGGATAGAACTTGAGGGGTTGACAGCGCGATTGCATTCGGTCTGCGAAAAATGAAACATTGCGGGATATAAAGTAGTAGGACTATATAGTAGACATGATGAAGGCTGAGAGCGCTGAACGCAAATATGTTGTATGCATTGAGCGCTCTAGGGCGGCATGAGCTCGTAGCCGGCCTGTGCACAATCGGTATTGCTTGAACCATGTGTATCTGCTCTCATACAACAGAACGATAGCCCAGCGATCAAGTCCAGCCAGGTTTCTAGTGGGCAGAACAAAGGACGTTCGGGAGGCGATAACGCTGCTAGCGCACGGATCGCATCTTGTCGTACCTTGATGTGGACGGGATCCAGCAGAACCTAGCCACCACCAACACCAACCAGCTTGCCCAGCCATCTCAACTTCCTTCAAAGAACGTCCGCTCCTGTGCTCCTGTATTCACCTTCCTATTCGACAATACTGCGCCGCCTGCAATCATGTGGGTTACACGAGGCCTCCACTGCAGACCTTGTTTATCCGGGTTGCCGGTTGCTTGGTGCCTCTTGGCGGCGACGCAGCGTGCCTTGGGAGGCTTGACACCTGCTCAATGCGGCAATTAGAAGGCGCATATCAATTAGACCGATATGTACGATGGAAAGCAGATAAAAAGGACCATTGCCTTGCTAGAGCACGACAAGTGCTTTGTTGCATTCGTCTCGTGTTTCTACCTGACGCGTCGTTTGGGTCACTGAGTGGGGAACGTTGATACCCTGCTGCCCGCAATGCGTTCTTTCGCAATCCTCGCTGCGGCATTGCCGTTGGTTCACGCAATTGAACCTCCGCGCATGCCACACCAGCCTCTCGGCAATGGCACCAAGCGTCTGAGCTACAACGAAACCACTGACAGCCCTGGATCTTTGACACCTTCAACACGATCCTTCACCTGGGTTGGCACTGGGGAAGATGGCGACTACATCTACACAGCTGCCTCTGGCGACTTTGTCTTTGAGAATGTCGCAACAGGCGAATCGTCCACTTTCATCTCCGCTGACCAGGTCCCGGAGGACTACTGGGATTACTTTATCTCGCCTGATGCCACCAAGGTCATGTGGGCCGTCAACTACACGAAGCAGTACCGCCACTCTTACTTCGCTGATTACTTGATCATGGACGTTGCAACTGGAGAGTCCGTGCCTCTTGATCCAGAGCAAGTCGGGGATATTCAGTATGCCGAATGGAGCCCTGCCTCGTCGTCTCAGGTCGCATTCGTCAAGGGCAACAACCTGTACATGTCCACCAACGGCACTATCACTCAGATCACCGAGGATGGAGGGCCCGACTACTTCAACGCTATTCCTGACTGGGTTTACGAAGAGGAAATCTTCGGCGATCGCTACACTCTATGGTTCTCGCCCGATGGCGCTAAGGTTGCTTTCCTTAGCTTCAACGAGACTGGTGTTGGCACATTCAGAATCCCATACTACATCGACGATGATGCTGAATATGTTCCTGTTTACCCCAATGAGTTGGAGCTTCGCTACCCCAAGGTCGGCACAAAGAACCCAACTGTGGTCATGAACATGCTTGATGTAGAGTCTGGCGAATACACCAACATTCCCATTGATGCTTTCCCGGAGGACGACCTTGTCATTGGCGAGGTTGTCTGGCTTACCGAGGAGCACAGCAAGGTCCTTTACCGCGCCTACAACCGTGTCCAGGATATGGAGAAGCTCGTTGTTGTCGATGTAGAGGCTGGGTCGTCCAAGGTTACTCGTGAGCGTGACGGTACCGATGGATGGCTGGAGAACTTGATGCAAGTTCGATACATCGGAGCTGTTGAGACTGCGAACGCTTCTTACGGAAACGCTACTGAATACTACATGGATCTCTCTGATATGAGTGGCTGGGCGCATATCTACCTCTTCCCCGTCGATGGCGGGGAGCCTATCGCACTCACATCCGGTGAGTGGGAAGTTATCAGCGTACCCAAGGTTGACTACTCCCGTGGCCTTGTCTACTACACCTCTACCGAGCACCACAGTGCTGAGTCCCATATCTACTCTGTCAGCTTCTCTGGCGAGAAGACTGCGCTCGTCGATGACAGCGTGACTGCTTTCTGGACTGGATCTTTCTCTTCCGGCGGCTCATACTATGTCCTCCGTTACGCTGGCCCCGACGTGCCATACCAGGAGCTGTACTCTATCAACTCCAGTGAGCCAATTCGCACAATCGTCAACAACACAGCACTTTACGAGAAGCTTCAAGGCTATGCTCTCCCCAACATTACTTACCTAGATATGGAACACCCAGACGGCTACACTTTGGACGCCATGCTCCGCCTGCCACCCAACTTTGACCCCTCCAAGAAGTACCCTCTCCTCCTCATTCCTTACGGTGGCCCCAACGCAAAAGAGGTTCACAAGGACTTCAACCCACTCAACTGGAAGGCTTACGTTGCCTCTGACCCTGAGCTCGAATACGTGACCCTTACCGTCGACGGCCGTGGTACTGGTCGTAAAGGTCGCGCTTTCCGTTCTCTCGTCACTTCTAATCTGGGTCAACTTGAGGCCGAAGACCAGATCTGGGCTGCCAAGGAGCTTGCAAAGAACGAGTGGATCGACAGCGAGCATATTGGTATCTGGGGTTGGTCTTACGGTGGCTACCTCTCCTCCAAGGTTGTTGAGGTCGGCGACCCAATCATCAGCTACGCCATGATTACAGCCCCTGTCAGCGACTGGCGCTTCTACGACTCCCTATACACTGAACGCTACATGAAGACACCCGACATCAACCCCGATGGTTACAACCGCAGCCGTGTTCATGATGCCACAGGTTTCAAGAACATTGCTGGTGGTGTCGTCATTCAGCACGGTACTGGTGATGACAACGTGCACTTCCAGAACTCGGCTGCGTTGGTCGACCTGCTCATGGTCAACCAGGTCACTCCTGAGAAGATGCAGAACACTTTCTTTACCGACAGCGATCACAGCATCAACTTCCACAACAACGGAAAGTTCCTGTACAGACAGTTGAGCAAGAAGCTGTATGAGGAGAAGGCACGCGAGGGCGACAGCAAGGGTGGTCACCAGTGGAGCAAGAGGGGTCTGGGACGCAAATGGAAAGCTTGAACAGCTCTAAAATAGTTGTACATGATAATGCGACAATGTAATGCATAATTCAAAGTTTCACCTGATCTCAGTGCACAGTCACCAGCCACCCGGCCTCTCTCTCAAGCTAATGCTGATGCATAACGGACATCCTCCGATTCTCTCGGTCCTATTCACACAATCAGACTCCTTGTATTTACTCCCATCCTTAGCATTATTCTCTTTGTCGATAAGACTGTGATTTTTCTTTAGTGCGCCGCCGAAACCTGCAGGACCGCTTGCGCTTTGCGCAGTTTTACAAAGTACAGAAGGAATCTTGGGAAAAACAAGCGCTCAATCCACTATGTAGTCGCCGCATGTTTTGATAGATGGTTGAAGCAACGGCTATTGTCGAAGGATATGTATGGCCCGGTGCAGCTGTTGACAGGGTATTGAAAGATCTAGAGTCGTATGCAGATTCACTCGAAATTACATTGGGGCAGGCTGAGCGGTGACAATACGCGTGAACGGCCACGGGCCCTGGCAAACAACTAGACGATTGCGTGACCTAACATCCGTCTGCATTCTGGTACATTCACCTATGTACTCTTAATCCAACACGACATTTGAACACCCAGCCAGATCTATTCCAAGCTGAGAACCTCCAAGACATACTCCAAGATGGCGGTCGATATCACCGGTACCACGATGCAGTGTCTAGACGCGCCAGACTACCATTCACTCAAATTCGAACACATGAGCAGGATATCTAGTCTTGCGGAAGGAAATGTTTACGCGCTCAGATACTTTCCCGATGAGCTACAAGCTCTCTTGAACATTGCCTCGCTCAAATTTCACGAATGGGCTCCTGGTCACTTTGCTTCAGTTTTAGGGTGGCCAAAGGAACCCAAACAAAGCTCGAAACCCCAATCGGCGGCGCTATTGGAACACCTGGAAATCCACTGGGGAGAGGGTGATAGAACTGTTTTGTTAAACGATAGCTCTGCCCTTTCCGATACAGGTATTCGACCGCAAACCATAATCTCTGATACCGACGAAGTATTGTCGAGACTGCAGCGTGGTTTTGAATTCGCACCTCCATTCTCTACTATCCTTACAGTGGTAGACCACGAGCACCTGACAATGCTAAGTGTCTTTTTCCGCTACTGTCTCTTGGTGCAAGGCCATGCTACGGCGACGGAGAATTTCCAGTACAACTTTTGGTTATGGTTCGAGAAACTCTGTCGCCATGTCGCCAGCCAAAGTACACCGGATAGCCCGCCAGAACACGTTGATGTCGCTGCATCGTCAAAGGCTGAGAAGAAGCCGGATAGTTCTTGCAGCCAAGTTGAATCGGATGAACGAGCACATGAAAACAAGACTACAGTTTTGGAGATTGACGAGACAGAGGAAGTTGCAAGCAACCATCGTTTCCATGGAGAACTGGAAACGATGCGGAAGGAAGTTGAGAACTACAAGTTGGCTTGTGAAGAGCAAAGCAAAAAGGTCGAAGAGGAGAAGTCGTGGTTGCACAAATTACGGCTCGCGCATGTGAACTCCGAAGCTATGTTTAGAGAACGTCAGAAAGAGGCAGAGGAGTGAAGGTTAGGCAATAAGTGTTAGTGAAAGAGTCACCAAAAAACCTATGATAGTATTCTATCCATTGCCGGTGTCACATGGTGGAAGACTGAGGGATATGAAGAGGACAGTTTTGTAGAATTAGAAGCCTAGGAACCATGAGAGTTGAAAGTCTCTAGAAGCTAAGAGGATTGTTCAACCGTTCTAGTTCATTGTTGATGTGAGGATGAAATTAGATCTTCTTTAGGTCCTGGTTGTTGATTATGGAATAGTAACGCTGAATTGACAATAAAGCTCGATCCAGAATCGCCCATGTATCGGATCATGAGAGCCGGCAGTACTTCTCTGCCTAAGTAAGAAGAATATCACAATAGTTCGTTTACGAGTTGCCTCCCGAGGCGAACAGAAAGAGATCCAGGTTAGAGAGGCTAGAAGATGAGCGTCGTTGCATAGCAGTATAGCTGGATGAGGTCCTATGCAGCGCCGGAAAAGAACACTAGGGCAAACCCAGACCTGTCAAGTAGAATGACAGGGCATCTGGTTGCATTCGAAGGGTTGGAAGGGCTCTCTATCATAGAGACATCGATATGTGTTACTTTTGTAGAATCTCGTCCAGGAGTTCAACGAACTTGACGGCCATTTTCTTTCCGCCCGATTCGTTTGGCTCAACTCTGGCTGTATAATCACTAACGCTCTTGCCATCAAGAACCTCATGTAGTGCGCAGGGTACTACCTCCGTACCATCGACTCGGACTTCTTTTGTCGCAATCTTGTACATCGCTCGAATGGCTGCTTGCAGTTGACCAGGGTATGAGTTGTATCCTCTATATGTGGGTGTACGATGTCAGTGTATGTCTCATGCATATTTCGCACAGAGATACATACAGTGCCTTAAGTTGCGCATCAGCCCAACTAGTTTGTCCCAAGCCCGACTCGAGTGGGAAGTATATCATACAGACGATGACGGCACGAGGTTTCGTTTTAGCGGTAAGACGGGTGACGTAGTTCTCGACCTTTGTGCCGAACATATGCTTGAAATATTTCAATGCCCCTGCAGTACCATTCTCTAAATTCTTGCGAGGGGTCAGCCAGGCGAGCTGCAGCATGTGGCGGATCGTGGAGGAATTTGGCTTCAAGGCGACATCGTTTGCACCAACACTGACAATTAACACATCGTTGGACCGGATATTGTCGCGAATGAACTCATCATGCGGCATCAGCATCTCGTCTCGATCTCGAAGCATCGACTCTTCCACTGCAGTGTTGATGCATGTAGCACGATCCTCCAGCAGATTGTTGAGCCAAAACGCAACATCTGGCTTTGGGACAACAGGGCTCTTGAACGCCTTGGAATAGATATCTGGTAGCCGAGACGGGACTATAGGACTTCTTTTATCAACCCAGTACTTATTATCGAGAGATGAATCGCCAGCCAAGTATATGATTGGCTTCCCGGGCCGTTCTGTGAGTGTGATGGTACGAAAGGTAGCCAGATCGTCGATAGGGTGACCTTTCCATTCGAAGTAGAAGCGCGAGCAATTCATCATCGGGATCGTAGGTGAGGTTGAGGACGCCATATTCGATCACTCGAAATAGCTGTTTGACGGGGTGATGCGTCGCTGTACAACGACACGCAACGTTGACACGATCAAGTGATATTGTACGCGCAACAAGTGAGAATCTGGGACTCTAAAGGGGTAGTCATCGGCGCTGTGTTGTACGGGGCGAGAAGACACATCGTTGCTGTGCGCTTACGAACGATGATGTGCTAGGCAGCTGCGTTGGAGATGCGTAGTCACGCACGGACCTCTGCAACAATGACATCACAATTAGAAGATAATCTAATCCCCAATGGCGAAGATGAGGTGTGAAATGAAATTGGCATGCTAACAATCCATGAGATTAGTCCTAAGGGACGAAGCCAGAAAGAGCTCGCTCATCCAGTCCGTCTGCCCCAATCGGCCAGAAGCTGCTCCTGCATAGCGAATTGCACGTTCTTGGCCTCGAGCTCATCAGCCAATATGCGATGCTCGGGATCTAAGCACTTCCTTTTATCTTGAATCTGTGCTTCTAGAACGTCTATATCTGCACGATACTGCTTGGAGACCTTTTCCAACTTTACAACAAGTTTGCTCTTCTCGGCATGATCCGCCTCGACGTCGTGCATGCTAGCTACAAGTTGTTTGACAGATTCTTTAGGGCCGTGGATATCGAGAGACGATGTCGCAGAGATTGCACTTTGAACGCGTTGCAGCAACGAATAGTTGCGCTTATCGGTAGGTTGGATATTGATTGTCAGGGCGACATTGGGGAGGGGTGTAACCTGCAGCTTTGTGGAAGATTGGACCACTCCGTTGAGAGATGGTACAGTGCTGAGACTCATGATCGACTTACCGAGATCCTCAAGCCCAGCTAGCAAGGCAGGGTTGTTTAATGGGTTGGTCGTAGGGACAGACATACGCGGCGTTGTCGACACGGTTTGCAGATCAGAAAATTTCAGCGAAGGCTTCATTGATGAAGCTAATTCAGGCTCCGATGCCAAGCAAAAGACTGTTGAGAGCCCGAGCGCAGCTGATGCTGGATAAACCGGAGTACACCGCTCAGGCGGAACGTTGCGATCTGAACTGAGAACTTCGATTTCCAGCTCGGCGGCGCGCAAACGGTGTATGTATTCCGCAATCTCGACTTCGTTGTCTTCGGGAGCGATAGGAACAGTGTCAAGATATGTGATCGCGGAAAAGCCCAAAGGTTGGTTTGAGTAATGATTGGCGTCGGCTTCTTTGATCATGCCAGAAGTGAAGTGCTCTTTGGCGAGAGGCTCTTTGGCATTTCCTTGAAGCTGCTCAACTTTAGCGCCGTAGCTGTCCGTCTGGTGTATCAGTGCCTTGATACTTTCCACATCATTAACATTATCCTCTATCAGGTCAGCATTAGCTTTTGCGAGATGGCGAAGACCTTCTGTTTCTGCCTCGGCGGCAGCCTGCAGTCCTTTCGCATCTTCAAGTTGGTGGAAGATGAAATTCCTGTACTCTTCACAGCCATCCTCATGGTATATATTCTGGAGGCGAGCGTTCTCCTTCTGGAGGTACTTGATGGTGTCCTGGAGGTGGGAGACAGGGCTAGGTTGATAAGGGTTTGCATCATGAGTACTGGGCTTACATGCAACTGAGCTAGTAGGACGATAGGCAGTAGCTCGTGTGGCCCCAATCTTGGCCTGCTCAACGTGAAGGTGACGTTTCTTGTCGGGAATGCAAGCTTGTAGATTCTTGATTACAGACTGCTTTGCGTCAAGTTCGGAGCGTAACTCTGTGATAGTCCTATTGGCGTCTTGCTGAATTTTGGCTCGCTTCTTCCTTTTCTGATCCAACTTTGACTCGATGTCGCAAACCTGGCGTTCAGTATCTTTCCGCAATGTTACCATGTCCTCATTGAGGGCGCCAAGGTTTCGGCTCTCTTTGCTCAACTTACCGGCAAAAGTACGCGCCTCATGCTTCTCCTTGGCGAGGTCACTCTTACAAGCTTTCAGTTCTCGAGATGCCTCATCGCATTGCCATATTAGACTGGTTTCTGTCGCTTGAAGCTTTTCGATCTGTCTCCTCAACTCGGCAATCTCCAAGTCCTGCGCCGAATTAATGCTATCATGACGGGATATCGTGGCTATGTTCTGCTCAGAGTCTATGAGAGTGGAAGGAGAGATTGGCGGAGACGAGACTTGGCGAGACATAGCTTTTCGCTACCCGTATCGCCGCGAAGAGATGCGTCAGTGTGTACTTGAGAACCTAGATGAGAATAGAGAGGGTATTGTACTCTTCTGTTTGATGCATCTCGCATTATGAAGATTGTCAAACACGTGCGTCGATTCATTGTCAGTCGTGTGTAGTGCAGTGCATTGTGAATGCTCAGATTCTAGGGACTTGACTTTGTAGTATACGGTGTATGCGTGGTACTGCGCTGCGCTGTACCTGCCGATACTCCGGCCTATCCTTGGCCGCGTCACGTCGCAGGCTGTAAAAATGAAACCGCGCACCGCCACATATGTTTGACGAAGCGGCCCAAACACCGGTTGAAGGACTTTGGCGTTGAAACAAGGGCCCAACGCGTCCGAAAATAAAGCTGTCAAGTTACAGAATATTTTAGAGGGAAGACAGGCACAAGTTGAATGAATCGTGGGGTGACAAGGCCAGGACAAAGACGAGAAGATGCGAGAAGGTTGTGCAACGCGTCGCATCACTACTGGCGCTAAGGGCTGGGATGACGGCGATTGACCAATGAGCAACAACACAGGTGGCATCCTGATCATGCGCCACTGGGCGGTGACGTCGGTTTCAGGGAAATCAAGAAGGGCGAGGGTCGTGGCAGCATCATCGCTCGCAGGCTGTGCGAAGGCATAAAGAACCAGGCTGCTGCCGTTTTGCAGCCTTCCCCAAGTTGCTCTACACAAACCTCCGCCTACAGCAACAGCCCAAATTCGACTTTCGGTAGCGAAGACCATCTGCAGCCACATTCCATCGTACCCGCCCGTAGTCCCCTGCAGCCATCCATCGCGTAGCCGTAGCGCCTCCATCACATCAACATGGTCGCTCCCGCCCTTGTACTAGGCCTGCGTGGCGTACAGGTCGTCTTCAGCATCATCGTCCTGGGTCTTACAGCCTACAGTATGTTGCATGCAGACCATCGCTGAATATGTCATTGCTAACACATCTGCAGTTGTCGATGCCTACATTGACTGGGTCCCGGCGAGCGTCGCCTTCATGCTCTTCACCTCCATCTGGACCCTCCTTGCTGTTGCATACCTCGTCCTTGCGCCAGCTCGCTTCCCTGTTGCAGCCCACAAGTTTGCCATCGGAGGTGTCGAGTTCCTGACCATGATCTTCTGGTTCGCGGCTTTTGTTGCCGTAGCCTCTCGGTGGGGCAACGCGTGGTGGGTCGGCCGTCACGGCACCTTCTACAGCTGCGGTGTTGCTGCTATCGTTTTCTCAGCCTTCAACTGGTATGTATACCGAATTTCTTCTACCCCCGAGCAATGTACTGACATATGACAGGCTTGCTTTCGTAGCTACCACTGTTCTTGCCGCGCTGCACATCCGCAGCTCACCCAGGAATGACACCGCTCCTGCGCCCAACATGGCTGGCGTCTAAACAACCATCAACTGCTGCGCATGACGCCACAAACGAGGCATTGACCTTATACCCAATGATACCCAAATATTTCCTACTCTTATGCCTCCGATCAGAATGTAATGTCCAGCGCGACGTTTGTGTTTTGCGCGGTGCGTCCAGCTCCTGACACCACTACTCATATGATTCGAGCTCTTAAAGCATTTCGCATAATGAAAATTGTTTTCTGATGACTTCGTTGCAGATTCCAACTGAAATTTTCGTGATGGTCGCGGCGACAGATCTAGGGCAGCTACGATAGACGTTCGCCATACTGTGGCTAGCGACACCGGCGACCAGCGTTTGGAATCATCGACTCTTGCTGTACTCTTTCCGCAGAAACCCATGCGTCTTTCGCTGCCTCTCCTCACTGACCCTCGGGGTACGGTACAGCGATGCGCTACCTGATGCGAGTCATTGTGCCCTGCTGCGTGCCTCCATACGAATCACGAACGAAGCCAGCGCTTGATAGTAGTTGCCTTGGCCGAGTTCACACTCACGACTGCCGTTTCATTGACTTCCAGAAGGCTTCAACTCAGGTCTGCAAAACACTTCACAATGAACACTCTCTCGAAGGAACCGAGTATGCCTTGTTGAATTGCCAAATTCTGAGTACCGCTTAGCCGGGTTGCGATACGCCCGACACTTTCATAATGTTGGATCTTGATGAAGCGCCCACCACAACATCATGATTGCCCTGCATTGGGGGCTAACTTATCCCGGCAAGGTCTCGGTAGCCTGGTCACTCTATCTGCGTCGCTTACATTTTCGGAGCAATCCTACGCCTCCCGTTGACGGAATGTGTACACACGGACCTTGGTACCACAAGCTCTGAAGCTACGGGCTTGGTCTTGTTGGGTGTGGGCTTATACGATTTTGATTGCCATGCTGACGTTCCAACGCGCCTCCCAAACATGATGGTCTCGCATGAAACCCCACCTGTCGCTTCGGCACGTACATTACAAGTCTTTGCCGTTCTCAAGCTATCGTTTACCGCTACTCGCAGTCCCGCCTAGTGCGGGCACGTCTGGGTTATCATGCGCCGACACCTTTTCGTTCTCACCATGACACTGAATATAACCTTCACGTCCCGTCCTCGTAGTCGGCTCAGGGCGAAGTCTGACACACTGATTGTCTTACTATCCATCGATCCAGAGTCAGGCCCGAAAATCGTTCGAGTATGGCGATATTGCCTCTCAATTCACCATTCGAGATCCACGGTGTCGGGTCAATGTATCCTGGCCGTGCCGACCAGCAGGTACGAGTAGACGCTGTCTAGCTCGACGTGCTACTGCGACTCCAAGGTGCAACATGAGGACAGGTCACGTACCAAGAAACAGGTTAAACACAGGCTCAAAGATGCGCTCGCGAGCAGCAAGGCGTTTGTTCGGGCTGTTCTGAGCCCTGTTCGGTAGGAATGCAACCCGGTAATTGGAGGGAGCAAGCCCTATTTAGCCGGCTGCCAAGATATGCAGCCAACGCGCCGTGACGCTTACCCAATATAAGATGCTGGTTCGGTAATACGGTCGCCTTCTCCGCCTTAGCCTACCTAGGCTACGGAGTATCTGGGGTAAAGAGCCGGGGTAGTGGATAGTCCTTTGGCCATGCCGAATTATAAAGGGTATACCCCCAGCCTGCCCGGCCTCAAGCAGCCTTCAGCGCTTCAACACCGGCATCATGGGTCTCATCAAAGCTCAGGATGGTACTTCCGACCCCATCATCACCCGCATGGTGGAGCAGGACAAGGTGCGATGGTGGAAGAAACCGAATCTGCGCATCATGTACATCTGGCTCTTCTGCTGCTGCATGGGCGTCGAGATCACCTCCGGCTTTGATTCTCAGCTTATTGGCACGCTCCAGTTTTCGGTCCCTTTCAACACATGTAAGCTACGAACGTGGTGGCACCTAGCTCAATGGACCTGACAGTCGCAGATTTTGGAGATGGCTACAAGGACGCAGATGGCGAAGCCAGCATCGAACCCAAGATTATTGGTTTCATGTCATCATGTTACCAGCTCGGCTCCATTCTCGCTGTTCCGGTTGCACCATGGCTGAGCCAAAAGTACGGCAGACGTATGTCGATCTTCGTCGGCTCCGCCATCATGGTCGTTGGTGCTTTGCTGCAAGGATTTGCTCAACACAGTATGTCCACAATTCCGCTAGCTACTTCATGACGATCATGTTGACATATTTCAAGTTGGCATGTACATCATTGCGCGTATGCTACTTGGCTTTGGTATCCTCTTCGCGATCGTCTCTGGTTCTTCCTTGATCGGAGAGCTAGCTTACCCCAAGGAACGACCCTTTATGACCTCACTTTTTAACGCTTCTTACTTCATCGGATCCATCGTTGCCGCGGGTATCTCTATCAAAACAACAGAGATGGTTGGAAACTGGGGCTGGCGTGCACCATCTCTGCTGCAGATTTGCCCGTCCGTCCTGCAGATTTGCACGGTCTTGTATGTCTCGCAATAGAGATTTGGGAAACTGTTACTGACTTAGACAGCCTACTGCCTGAGAGCCCACGTTGGCTTGTCAGCCGTGACCGCGAGGATGAGGCTTTCGCCATCTTAACGAAATACCACGCCGAAGGTGACCCAACCTCCATCCTCGTACAAGCCGAGATGGCACAGATCCGATCTACCATTAAACTCGAGATGGAACACTCCAGTCGCTCGTGGAAAGACATGGTTCGCACGGCTGGTATGCGACGTCGTGTTCTCATTGCGTGCTTCCTCGGTCTCTTTACGCAGATGAGTGGTAACACTTTGCTCTCTTACTACCAAAATCTCCTGTTCAAGTTGATGGGATACACCACCAAATTCGCTAAAACACGCATCAACATCGCCAACCAATGCTGGAGTCTGATGAATGCTGTCGTCATCGCGCTAGTTGTCACTCGATTCCGTCGTCGCTGGATGTTCATGCTTTCCGCTGCCTCTATGACCATGGTTTTTATGGCCATGACTATTTCCTTCCAGCGCCTCCAGCTTGCTGAGTCCCAGGGAACCAAGAACCAAGCCGCGCAAATTGCCTCGCTCGTATTCTTCTTCGCATACTCCCCTTGCTACAACATCGGCAACAACTCCCTTACATACACCTACCTGGTCGAACTCTTCCCGTACGCTCAGCGAACCATGGGTATCGGTATTGAACAGATGTTTGGAAAGCTTGCCGGATTCTTCTCTGTCTACGTCAACCCGATTGCGCTTGACGCTATCGAGTGGAAGTACTTTGCTATCTATTGTGGATGGATTACTTTCGAATTTTTGTTCGTGTATTTCATGTACCCTGAGACGTACAACCGCACACTCGAGGAACTTGCTTTCTGTAAGTACAGATTGAGAACATTATTTTCCGGGCTATTGCTAACTCTGATGCAGTGTTCGAAGACAAGGAGCTTGCAGATGAGGCGGTCAGAGCTGTTGAGAAGACGGTCAACCATGGTCACGTCGAGGGAACGACTACCGAGCACGGCAAGATGGAGACCACTACCATCGAGCGCACATCTTAAACTGAACCTCGCCACCATACTTCATGTAGCACGTGCGCCCAAATTCGCCATTACTTGGCAAATATACAAAGTCTTTGCGGTCCATGATCTACGAGGCACCTGCGTTGTCACATGCGCTCATAAAACTTGGTGAATCGAATGCCTAATGAACTGTCTTTTTACGCCAAAGAATGATACGTGACTAGAATGGGTGGTAGGGTAGTCGCAACAAGCATTCATGCTTGTACCCAAGTTTAAACAGCACACACCCGAGTCCGCGCCGTTACAACAACCCTGGTCAATCTTTCACTGTGGGCCACTAACCGCAATCGCCTTGATGATCTTACCATATGAGTTTTCTGAATGTTCATCTTTGTCGTTGCTGTCAGCGCTTCTTCTTCTGTTGAAGCTTTGTCTACAATTAGATTGTTTAGTTGTTTGCGACGAGATCATAAACGTAGCGCAATTATTTGCGTTATCGCAGCAATCGGAATCTTATTGGTATGAAGATTTCGATTACCTTGATATAAGCTACCCATCCCATGGTTCTTCACACTCCGAAGAAGCAGTCACTTCCTATGTGATGGCAGCGCAGCGCTTCAGCATACTTAAGTAATTTTCGAGACGCGAATCGATTGTATAATCTTATATTATGATCATTATCTTTAACATAGTTCCCCATATATGCACTGTCCAAACCTCACCGCTACCACGATTGAAACATCACTGTAAAACTCAGGCATCCTTCTATGCTCCTCGATCCCTCCTCGATCTCTTCATGGCTGTATACTCTTTCAGTGAGATCTTCTTTACTGGCGGAGAAGATGCAGATATCGCAGTGGTATTGGGCAACACATCAGCCACCTCATATGCCAGAGTAGCTGCTGGAGTAGGTGTGGGTGGCGTGACCGGGCAAGGTGGTATCGAAACGGGTGTTGGGGTTACACTGATCGTCCGCTCACTATCAGTAATCGTTCGCTGGCTATCGCTCCAGGGGGATAGATCCGGCTCGTTCATGGCCAACAGTATACGTGCGGCCTCTTTATCTTCCTTGGAGTACACAACCAGCTTGTTCAGTATTAGCATAGTGGCTGCAGCCTCTCGCTCTTTCTCGGTATGGTTCCCAGGAATGGTGTCGAACGTGCTAGACCGGGTGTCAGTTGTATTGAGGATGGAGTTGAAACTCGAGTGACCCTCGGCAGCAGCAGCAAGTTTCTGTAATGAGCTCATCATTATCGTCTTGCGAGTAATTGGTGGATGGTTCGATTTAATTAGGGCTTGATGATCGGTTGAAAAGTTGAAGGGTGGATCGGGAACTGGTGGAGTTGGAATTGAAAGTTTTCGTGGAGAAAAAGGGGAATAAGTGCAGTGTGGACCGGCTTAGGATCATCTGCACGTAATCACTTTTCTACAAAATATAAAGGAGGGTTCGTGGCGAGATTGATGGACCGATTATCATGGTGAATGGTCACTGAGCCCGCAGCGTGGAGACATAACAGGTAGGCACCAATATAGGAGAGAAAACATGGCTAGATTAAGGCTGATGGTAGACTATAGGTCTTGATTCCTATCTAAAAGAACCTACGTCAAGTGTTTTGTGAGCCAAAGCTTGTTCCAATGGCCATCTTCCGCCATCAATATGTCCACCTCTCCTTGCCTCTGCTTCATCCCTAACTCTATCTGTTCAACCATCTGGTCAGCCGCGTCAGCCTTCGGTTTGTGTCTCAAAACTTTGTAGCTTCTAGCTATCGGGGTCTTCTCTATCAGTTGACATCATTTTTTTTCTTGCGGTTCTGATCATTTCCCGCAAGATTGAAGTGGATAAATGTTCGGATTCTCGAGATAAGGGAACGGAAAGAATGACTAGGACATACCGGTACCATAAAGGTATTCTATAAAAGCACAGTGTCAAGGTCTGAGGCAGTATAGTACATTGCCATGCTATTCAGAAATCTGGCTTTTACCTACATGCATGTCGCAGGTATATACCCATCTCACTGTATTAAGACCAATTATTCTTTGCAGTCTTTGAACTAGGCTTTGGTTACCGCGGTACAATCTCCCAACCTCATAAAGTTCGTACGTCCGATGAATGCTTTTCATAGATGGATTACGCACCTACTGCTACTTCGTCATACTAGCGAGTCACTATATTGTCTATCCACCCAGATTAGGCCAACTCTCACTTGGCTCTCACGACCAGTCCCGCTCGCGCCACGTACTAGGGTCACCTTTCATGGTCCTCTCTTTCTCAATGGCCCTTCCTGGGATCAATGCTGGCCAACCATCTTGTCGCCATTCATGTAATCTCCAAGACGCATGATAACCTAGTGTATCATCGCTGGCCTCTATGCGAGGTTCTGCATATGTTGGATCGATGGGTAAGAGAAGGTTCTTCTGGAACACAAGGTGAGACGGAGCTGCGCTTCTTATCCCCAGTATTGTCTCAATCTTGGCTTCGGCCTCTGTCTCCACGTCGATATGATGTCCTTTTCCGTTTTTGATATTCTCAATAGCCTCGTCATACACAGCAAGGGCAGCTCTTCGGTCTCTCGGAGAGCAAAGATCGCTTCTGGGGTCAATTGGTACCTTCTTGATGAAACGCAGTCGGCTGTCGCTAAGGCGACTTGAGAGGCGCGGCGCACCGCCACCAACATCTGAGGGTGTACTGGCTGGTATGTCTAAAGGGCCACTGTGCAGGAATTCGCTCATAGACAGAACGGTGCGTCTCGTAGGTGCATCCGCTGGTGGAGTGTTGCGTTCACCTGGAACGTAAGTACTTTTGGGCGAGTAAGACATGAATGACGTAACGCGGTAGGTCAACTCCAAAGGACAAGCGGAAGACAGTAGTATGTCGAACCGGACATATAATTTATACAGGAAGATGTAAGAGCGCTAGAGAGATGACTGACAAGACAGCGTGGTCGCTTCCTGGTGAGTGTGACTGCATAACAAACGCGCTATTCCACATTTGGAAACCAAGCAGAACCGCACGCTTCTCAGTTCAGGCTACCGTATCAGTTGCGCTGAAGGTACGTCAACAAAGCAAGGGAAAGGCGATTTAGCCCATTGATGTAAGGCGTCACAGGCCCTCTACCAAGCCATTCCGTTTGAAGGCAACGTTACCAGTTCCTTTTCAGCACCAAACGACCTACTTGCCAGACCTCGGCCAAGCAGTTTTGCGATTTTTCTGCCGAGTTTTGCGTGCCCTCCTTGCATCTATAGTGAAAGTCTCAGTTTCAGCGTGTGTTGCAGAAAGAGACGTAGAGGTTGATGTAGAAGTACTTGTGGTGGGTGCTTCAAATAAAGACTGCTGTACCTACTCAAAATAAGCAAGTTTCATTACCTAGCAGCGATACGACATACTTGAGCCGCAAGCAAGCCTTCGGTACGCTCGTATAACGAAGGCATGGCAATGACATATTCGCGAACCCAACGCAACATCATCGGCCCTGGATAAGTGGGAGGATAGCCCTACAGTATGTAAGTCTCATGGTAGGTTAGCGGATGAGGTGACTGGCTCACCTCAACCCTAAGCGGCTTCCCGCTTGCAAGGGTCTCGATTCGTTCTTTCATAATGACGTTCAATCGGCCGTAGAAACAAGGTGCTATAGTCATAGCGTCCGCGCCTCTTGCTGTGATCTCAAGCAATTCTCGTTGTAACTTCATGATATCTTCGTGTAGACCAAGGAAGAGCAAGAAGAAGTCGTTGCAGTCTTGCTGGGTAGGCTCACCTGCGATACACTATCAGTATGATGGGGAAAAGGATGTATATTAAGGAAGGGCTGCGCACCGTACTCAGCTGCATAGATAGCGTCAATTTCGTGCTGAGACAGGATACTGAATCGACTATCGCGGACGCGGAGTTGCTGTTGAAGCTGAGGGAGCGGATCAGCTGTCTTGATTGCGCTGTTGTGGCGACAACTCGACATGGTGCTTGGTTGGCGCGCGGGAGATCTGGGATACACAAGATAAGTACGCGAGCCGCACGGAAGTTTAGAAGCTTTCAAGGTGAACCTGAGGTTGTATTCAGAATGTTGTGGGGCTGATGGTGTAGCGTACTTTACAAGACAGAGTTCACTCTCACCAAGTTCCCCCAGTAACCACCTATTCGCACCCCTCTCATCTCAAGCGTGTTCAGATATGGTGGTCAGCTTCACACAAGATATCGGAAGAAAGGAGATGAGACAGGTAACGCGACAGCACCTCTCAGGCAGCGTGCCTGCTGGTGACGCTAATCGTAGTTCATCCATCCTGGTGCATGCATCAGAACAGAGCAAAGTGCAGCAATTCGTCTCCTGCTCAACTATCCTTGAGTATACACTGACTTTACGACTCTCTGTTGAATCACCATCGGCGTCTTGTACAATGACTAGTTTCTGTAAAGATTGACCTATCACGAATACCTTCCACGCTGCCTGAGTCTTGGCATGGATAGTATGCAAACGAGCTTGTCAATTTAGAGATTGCGTCCCACGAGTACTTTGTCGATCTTGTGATGAAGAAGAGGCTAAAAAAGTTGCTGCCGCTACCCTCTCGGAAACATACGCTCTTCAAGTTGTTAGCTTACGGTTCAATCTAGCGAAAAGATGGTTTGGAAGTGATAGACATTTGGCTATCCTTCGGTAGACATCTCTGGTAAAGTGTGCACCTTCCAGCAACCACAGCACAGATCGAGGTCAGTGTGCAACTTATCGTACGGCACGCTTTGCATGTAGAAGCGGCAGTCTTTTCGGCTTTGAACATGATGATGTCGTACTGAAACATCGTTACCCATAGCAGGGCGTTCCGAATCCAAGCTTGTTTAGTATCTCTTTCTATTCGCAACAACAGCGCTTTGGATGCGATCGACCGAGCCATGCTGGGTCTGTGATGTGCGCGTCCGCTGCGGGTTTACCGGGTATAAGGGCTGGCCGATCGTTGTCTTCCAACGACCCCTCGGTCCTCTAGTCACAGGAATCACGAAAACCAACAGAATTGACGGCTCGCGGTTTGAAAGACTGGTAGAGAGTGAGGCATTGAAGGTAGTCGTTGCTCGAGCCTAACTGCCAGACGTCACCGTCGGAGATTGCCCGCTTTTCCTCCGATGCATCGCCAAGATGACAGGAACGCCTCATGGGGCGTCTGTCACAATTAGATTTCAAGTCCTGGAGGACTGATATCTTCTGACTATCATGTTTGTTGTATTGAATGGCATGCTGCTCTCGTATTCCCACGACGCGTGTCCCTCAGCGACCAGAAGGCTGCGCCACACCAGGAATGTCTACGCGCGTCTCGGTCGGGTCTAGGCTTGTCGCATCCCCTGAGTGCGGGCTGACGTTCGCAACGCGCTTTTTTTGACATCGGGCCATTGCGATGGGGTGAAACACGTTTTGGACATCTGTACATCTACGACATCGATCTTTGTCTGCTCCTCTAGCTACTAGACTGACAGATGCTACGCAACCGACGCTAGCGACCATGTCGTCTTCTTACCGGAAGCACATGCCGCGTCCGGCACGCCTCCTCTTCAGCGTCCTGCTCATATACGGCTTCTTCTGGATCAAGGGATGGCCTCGCACATACGACGACGAAGAACTCCCTCCGAGCAAGCGGCCGCAGCAAGAATCGAACCTCGGCCCATATCTAGTCGACCATGACCAGCTCGTCGTCGCCGTTACCACGACCGCGAACAACGTGTACAGCAAAGTCGCACCCCTCATCCTCAATACCGACGAGCGAGACCATGGCACGTTCCTGCTCTTCTCAGACCTACAAACGGAGATTGGGAGGTGGCCGGTATTTGACGTCATCTGGCGGTACGGATCCGAATTCATAAAGAAGACGGAGCAGCTGGAGAGATACCGTGCTCAGGTCGACTTCGCGCGGAGGAGCATACCCCTGACCAACTTGAAGAAGCCGGACCCGGAGGAAGAAAGGAGAGACATGGAAATACTGCACAAGTACAAGATCCTGGAGACTATGGCATCCGCGTGGGAGTACCGACCAGACCGCAGCTGGTACGTCTTCGCTGGCGACGAGACATACATCAACAGGCCAAACCTACTCGACTGGCTGAGCCAACACGACCCAGATGCAATGCATTTCTTCGGAAATCCGCCAGCGCCTGCAACGGCGCTTGTCCCCGACCCTTTCGCTGCCGGCGGCACATCCTTTATTCTCTCGCGGCAGGTCATGCTGGAGTTGTTCAAGAACCGCAAAGATTTCATCCAAATGCGGCGGGAGCACATCTCAGAACATTCAACAGCATTCGATCTCGTTTCCAGCGCTCTGCAGGCCGAACTCAAGCTTGAGTTTACTGTTGTTTGGCCAGGTATCTCTGGCTTCGATCCGAGCACCGTGCCATTCTCGCCTGCTATATGGTGCGAGCCCGTCTTGATGATGCACCACATCACCCCAGACCTCGGCATCGATCTGCTCAGACTTGAGAAGGACCGACCTTCCGACCAACCCACCCTACGCTTCGCTGACCTTTGGCACCGCTTCATGACCCCAGAGGACCTGAATTACACGCGTGATGACTGGGACAACCTATCCTCCGAGTCATCGAACGGACGATGGAACATCCTCTTTGAAGGCCAACACCCCGATGCCGACCGAGCTCAGAACGGGGAAGAGTCGCCAGAAGCATGCCAGGCGTCCTGCGAAAACAGCAAATACTGCGTCCAGTGGTCCTACTCGTCGATACTCCAGTATAACTGGAACGACAATCCACCGACCAAGTGCCATCTTAGCAGCAGTATACGCTTCGGAACGCACAAAGGTCCACAGAAGCTGAATATTGACGGGGAAATTAGCACGCTCACTTGGAAGAGTGGGTGGAAAAAGGACAAATTCAAGAAATGGGCGAAGCAGCAACGGTGTAAGGAGCAGCATCAGTAGTTCGAAAGTATTGTCATTTTCAGCGTTTCAGCGATATTCATATTCAAAAAAAAAAAATGTCGACCAAACGTCGGGTTCCAGATTCTTCTTAGGCCACTGTTCTGTGCATCTTGGCCTCATTCTTCTTCTACACGCTATCTCATTAGTCCTTGTTTGATGTCGATTGCTAATTGCGTAGTTACATGTTTCCTAGGCTTCATCGTATGTCCAGCAAGTTTCAAGACAATTGCCTGCAAGCGATTCACTATATAACCCGGTATGACGCTCAAGCACTTGTACAGCCACGCCTGAAGTACAAACCTAACCTGCACCAATGTCAGACCCTGAAGACAGTGGCGACGCACGACCTCGACATGATGTGAAATGAAGCCTTCCACCAGGCAATACGATGGCTGCGAGGAAGTGAAAAGTGTACACTGCATGCAGTTTGCAATTATGAAGTCTTGAGCTCAACGCCTCAAATGTCTGCATCATCATTGTTGCTGCCGTGCCTTCGAACACAACTATATTCACCGCACATGGCACTGATATAAAACTATCCTGGAATTATATCATTCTTTCTACATATCTTCACACAAAGTCAACTCACCATGTCTCAACCGAACTCGAAAGACAATCGCGCCCGGCTTCCCGAAGCCGCCCACGAAGATACCCCTGGCATTGCTGGAGATCAGGCACGCGGCCAGGCTCCCCCTTACGCGTACGATCATGGCATCCTAACAAACTATAACCTTGCAGCGTCATATACAACTGTTTATGGTATGTTGAAAGATCGAGAAAGACGTTAAACAATGCACTGACAATGCATGTGCAGGCGACTCGGCTGACAGGGATTGGCAAGACGTTGCTCTACTGTTCGCCAGTACGCTTCTGAAGGTCAATGCGTTGAATGAGGCGCTCCATCACGCCTTTCAAGCCAGGGATGCACACGCTTTCGCTTTGTGCGATGACTTCGTCCGCAACTTCGATAAGTGCCTTCAGGATCGCATCTTAGCCCTCGCCCGTGGCGAAACACATGACGTTCCGGTATGTATACTTATCAAGTGTATCACCTTGATCGCTACTAATGCAGCCAGGGTCATGAGCGTCTGCCCGGAGCAAGCATGATGCGCTGGGCCTCGAAGAACGCTTCAAAGACTAAAGTGGACTCCTCCACTCAGACCGTAGAAGACGACGGCTCCGTAAGCTGCCATCACTCGTGTTATACCCTGCTATCACTGACCGATTCTAGTCACATTCGATTCCCGAGGTCACAGTAAATATTCCACACCCTGATGATGGGTCTCCTCGCAGGGAGCGTTCCCGTATCGTGCCTGTTGAGAGCACAGGCACTGAAACTGTCCCTTTCAACGATGACCAGTTCAACACCAAGCAGGGGATGTAGATCAGTATGGGCTGCTCTAGCAGGATGAAAACATTGAAAGTAGCCTCACTGATATAGCAGCGAAATCAAACTTTGCTATACCCAAAGATAAAAACACTACGTATTGGCGAAAGGGTTCCTGCGCTGGGTACATTGACCGAACGGAGATCGATGCTGATGTGACCGAGAATGAGCGAGTGCGGAGAAGCCATCGCGGTGGAAGTCAGGTCGTTTCCAGGGCATGTCGTTGACAGCGATAGGCGCGTTAAAAGCGTCGGGGAAGGTCTCTTCCGCTACGTCGATGGTCCAGTCCAAGTTGTGGGCGCCAGATGGCTTTGTTTCCACGCTTTGATCAATTGTATAGGATATGTCGTTGGCCCAAGTTGTGTTCAAACGGGAGGTTGACGATAAAAAAAAGTAAGAAAGCTCAAACAGCTCATTGGAGATGAGTGTGTGTTGCGTTTCAATTGCGATGTCATCGCCACGTTTGGTACAAATGGATCGTGAATGCGCGCCTATAGAAGCATAGTTGATCCAACAGGCAAAAGGAAAAAAGAGCAAAGAAAAGTGAAGCTTAGTGGTGAAGTCACAATTATGGATGACGAGGCGCCTGCATTGACCTGTCGTCTCTCCAACACAGGTACACTGATGCATAGAATCACCAGCCGTCATGCCTTTAATGCAACCATTTTTGGCGCGTGGAGGTTGTCGGGTACGCGTCTACGCCACGGCACGTGTTCTCGCTTGTGCAAGCCGGCCGCTTGGTCCTTCCCTGAAGGATTGACGCTTCTGGGACCTTCAGGGCTGCATCTTTTCAGCCTTGTTATCGATACTACCTCATCGCGGGATTCTGGGTCATCACGCAGACGAGCTCGCGCGAGGTTTAACGTTTCCTTGCATGCCTCATCACAGGCCGTGAGTGTGGGACTGGAGCGTCCAGCGGCGCGCGGCCAGACGCGCCGCGCGATTTGCAACAACAAAGGTCCGTGATCCCTAACAAACTGACCTGACAATGGCCGCACGGGAAATTCGTTTTGAAGGATCATCTTCGCAATCCTCCATCTCCACAAAACCCCGAAAGATGAACCTTCATGCTATTTCAATCCTGATGGCCAAATACGGCGCCGATACCTATCTCAATGCACTGCCATCAGCAGGTTCCATGACCTGGATAGAACCTTCAGTAGGAGAGGAACCTCCAATTCTGGTGATTGGCAGCATAGGCAACCGCAACGTGCTTGCTTATCTGTTGCCACGTGGGGATGGCACTAAGGATGTCCGCTATTGTCTGAAACATATTGGCGATGAGAGTCCGCCCTCGCCATCGGAGCAAATTACTTGTGAAGAAGTCTTGCAAAAGCCTCTTGTCGCACCGTTCAAGCATTTGGTTTGCGGGTCAAAGTTCAAGAGGCGGGTGCTTAGCATGGTGGTCCGGTATTACTTTCTGTCGCGAGGCTACCTAAGCAGCATTGATGCTTGGAATGACGACTTTGGCAAGCGATTCGCGACTATGTTGAGGAAGATGTCCTGGACTTCCAATGGAGGACCGCCCCTCCATAGGACCGTGGAGGAAAGTCCAGAGCCGGAAGATGGAGATAGTGCGTATGGCTTGCTATCAGATAGCGGAAATGGCGAGCCAAACAAATCCAGGAGCACTTTCGTGGAGCAGCAAAGCTCTGCGATGGGAATTCAAGATCGGTGGAACAATGAGGCAAACCCGGATCTACGTCGCCTGCGAGAATTCCTCGATGAACACGACTCGTTGTATCTTCTAGACAACATTCCTGATGCTGAAGATGTCAAGTTTGTGGATCAGACATATATTCTCGAAGCGCAGCCCAAGAAATTATTTATAGGAAGCCATACAAAGTCAGGAGACGACATATATGCGTACATGGTGCTGCTACAGCAGCGTGGCTTCCATGAGATCCGATTCTACGTGGAGAGTGCCCACGGACACAAGACGATAATGTCTGCCGAGATCACAGGCAGGCAGCGTATATTGCATCCTTTCAGTAAGACATACCCTAGGAACACGGGACCCTGCGAACAAGCTGATAGGGCTCGATTTACGCTTATGGTAAAGTGGTACTTTATCGCCGCCGGAATTGCAACGGATTGCGTCTTAGAAGAGACCAAGAGTTATCCTGGGCGTTTTCACGCAGCACTAGGATACATTGCTGATCGAATGGGGTCTGCTGCCGTCAAATCCTCGAAACCCGTTGCGAACAAGGATGCTATACCAGATGATGCTACACCAGATGATGCTAGTGAAAGTTCCTACGTTCCAGAAGAAATCGACGTCCAACCTACACCGCCCCGCGAACCACCACCCAAGGGACTTCGTCTCCCAGGCACTATTACTCGTAAATCGGCTCCCAGCAAGCCACCATCACAACCAACGCTCAGGAAGAGCTCGTTCACAAGGACGTCTACCTCCGAAGAAACTTTTACGCCCAAGACCCCGCCACGCGGCGCTAAGCGCTCAGCCGAAGACGAAACATTCGAAAGCCTCACTAGACTAGTCATGAAACAGCATAATCTTACCAAACACCTGAACGACGTCGACCACGATCTGGAAGTTATGGATGCCCGGTTTGAAGCCTTCAAAGAAAAGTGGAAACGAGAGCGTGCCGAGTTGGAAAAGAAAAGAGACAAGATCCAGGAAGAAAGGAGCGCTGTGAGGAACACGTTCAAAAAGCAGAAGTTACTAGATATCGAGGACTGATGAGCGTTTGGTGGATTTATCCTTTTTGCGAAAAGGTTGGCATATCAGGATAATGAGGACTTTGACTGACATGAACCCAAATTAGCCGGGTGTTTAAACTCAATATTAATACAGAAATCTTTACATGTTACATAGTATCGGGGGCTCACGGTCATTGGGCTTCTCTCACGGACCTTCATGTCTTAACTTGCTGCGTTCGCCGAACAAAGTTCATCAGCCGACAAGTACAGCGGACTATTAGCAGGTGTCGGGACAAAAGTCGAAAGAGAATTTCCCCGCACTACAACAACAAATAAACCTCAACAATACAACCTATTGCTGTACGACTACTTACTAAATATGCCTAGTAAGTATAGGAAAGATAGAAATATATGTATACTTACGTGTGAAACTCCAGAAGGCCGCCCAAGTATTAATTTAACCCCGTACCAACTAGAGCTTTGTGCGTTGCACTATAAGGGCCTAACCTTTAACGAGCTTGCAGCCTACTTGCTTAACTCGTACGGGGTTACTGTTAATCCTCGTACGTTGAAGAGAAGGTTTCAGAACTGGGGTGTAAGCAGAAGGCTGCCAACTTGTGTCGAGGAGAGACTCTAACAGTGGTATCAAGAGAAAATATGTCCGCAAAACTAGATCGTCGAGCTCTAAACCTAGGTCCGACTTTGGTTCTAATGCCAATTCCGACATTGTTGTCTTGACGAAGCCCTGCCCTGTCATGACAGCGCCCTCGATTCAGCCCGATCCCACAACCAAGATATTGCAGAGATTCCTAGAAATCTCGCCTCTGTCCGGAGACTACTCTCTCATCGACGAATACATCAACGTCCTCGATAAGCTAGCCGCTCAAGATGCTGCGAGTGGTGCACGCAAACGGTCGATAGACGAGCTCGCGAACGAAGAAGCCACTATTACGCTCGCTATTGAAGGCCTTCCCGCCGAAGAGAAGCAGCATCTTGCCACCATTGCTCAAGCTTGTGCTAAGGGTATTCAGGCTGACATGGCAACTTTGAGCATAGCTACTGATATGTCTGCCATTCAAGCGGCCATAGAGACACGCAACAAGGAAGCTGAGGTTTCGCGTCAAAGTGTGCTTGGCATGATGACGAAGAGAGCAGAAGAGCTACGTACGCGACGACTGGACGTGCGCCGCAGAAGAGAAGCCGCGTTGGAGGAGTGGAAAGTAAACTCTAACTTTGACACCCTATCGCTACAGGAGACAAAAGAGCGTTTGGAGAAAGAGGGTGGTATGGCCATGGCGGTTGAGCTTGGTAGAAGGATAGAAAGATCAGAAAGCGCTGAGGCAAAGAGGAATTGAAAGGCTTTGGCTAAAGTTCGGCCGTATATGTACAAGGATCCAGTGGAGATGAGGCCGTTCGGTCCTAGAGGCTTCTCAGCCCAAGCAAGGACTATCTATGAGATGACATGCCATGTATCTATCAATCAGCAACATCTAGTCACAACAAGTTATATATCATCCTTGAACACCTTCTTCTTGTGAGAAACTAGCATAACATCATAGTGAGTGGCCAATTAGATAGCATAGTCACGTTCAACAGATACTATGGCAACAAATAGACTTTAATATAGAAATTCCTGAGTATACGAACAGACTAATGATCCCACTGGGCATTCCTTTGAACTGTCATATTCTCTCATAGCCCCCTTATAGAACGCCTTGTAACAGATGCTAATGACTGCAAACAAAGGAAAAGAAAACGCGTCGCTCATCAGAGCACGCATACTACACATGGCTAAGCTAAACCTCTATCTCAGTCTCAGCCTCGGCCATGACCTGCTCTCCCTCATCCAACATATCCAAAACCCTCTTCAAACCACCAACCATGTTATTCGCCTGGCCCACCAACAACAACTTCTCCGCATTCGCCGGCAGACCCAGATAAGTAGGTGGCTCACGCTCAGGAAGGTCGTTGACCCAGCCCATGAATTCCTTCCAGCTGGTCGTGCTGGGTAGTTCAAGGCCGTCGCTATGCTCAGTATCCTTAACAATCTTGAAGTTGTCTTCGAATGCAGCGGGCGTCATGCAAGCGTCGACGAGAGAAGCGAGTATACGCCAGTCTTCTGCGTCGTCGATCTTGCCGCCGTACATCTCAGTGATGAGGATGCGGAGCATCTCCCATGGGATCTTGGTGGGGGCGATGTTGGATCGACCTTGCGCGATAGTGTCGATCCAGGTGTCGATGATGAAACTGCAGCATTCGTAGTCACTGTCATTGAACTCCCAGAAACCCTTCCATCCCAGTGTCGGTGCGTACCGGAGACGCTCTTGAATGACCGCATGGAGGAAGGATAAGAGAAGGTAGACACGCGCCTTCTCCACGGGTTGCTTGTTAGCCTTCTCGGCCAAAGAAGATAGCGAGTCCTTCATGTTGGCGCGAACTCCAGCAGGCTGCTCGTAAGAAAGAACACGAGAGGCGCGAAGAAGGTTGACTGGGATCTTTGGACTGGATTCCATGGACAGGAAGAGGCGGAAGTCAGGGTTGGGCTTGAGGGCTTCGAGACGCTTCTCGAGTGATTGCAACCACTGAGGAGCAAGATGGACGTTCTTGATAAGAACCCAGTTTCCAGTGGTGGCGGCGTTGGCGATAGCTTTGTCGGCTGACGCGGCACCTTCGTTGGAACCCATGGCAATGTTGGAGCAAATGACTTGTTCCCTCTCTACAAGATTGTCGACCTTGTAACTTGCGTCGAATCCAGGGCTGGAGCTGAGCGCCACCGGTGTGACCGCGTTGACTTGCTTGACGATATCGCCCAGATCACCACTTGCATCTAAGATACCCTTGCCAAACACTTCAGTAACGAAACGCTCAACAGCGGGCACGAAGCGGTCCACACGGAATAGCTTGACCAGGACAAGAGCTCGCAGGAGCTTGTCGAATTTGGCCAGATCTTCTGGCCAAGCCTGCGGTACGTGTCGTTCTCCCATCTCTTCGTTGAGGAAAGCATCCCACGCGCTATCTTCGATCTTCTCCAACTCCTCCTTGAACATTGGAATCTTGCTCGCACGCTCCATGGCCTCTTGTTTGCGTTCGGTCTCGGTTGATACGTCAATACCCTTGAGGTCGGGGTCGAGAATTTGGTCGATGTGTGTCTTGTCCATCTTGTAGGGCGCTGCTTGCACGAGAAGCATGGCAAATGTGACACGGTCCTTCTGTAGCAAGGAAAGCGATGTGCGACGGTATGCATCCACGAAGAGCTCGGTAACAATCTGCTCGATACGAGCAGCATGGCCCGTGATAGAACCGTTACGAACCTTGCGTAGCACAGTCTCGAAGATCTGAGTAAAGTATTGGAGCGAGAACTGGTAGAAGTGATTGAGATGATGCAGTTGCTCCAGCACAGCAAAGATAGCTGCGCAAGAACGAGCTACCACAGTGTACTCCTTGGTAATGTTCTCCACCTCGGTCATAACACCAGTGGTCTCGGAAACCTTGTCCGAAATGTCCTTGGCCTCCTTCTTGAGCGTCTCGAGCGTTTCGATGACGCGGTCGTCATCCAGAATGTTGCCGCGCGACTCGTTGAGGGCTTGGAGCAATCGCTTCTCGAGCTGACGAAGATGGACCGCAAACTCTCCTTGCATCTTGATGAGGTTAGATCGGCGCTCGTCGACATCGGGGCGCTCGGATTTGAGGACTTCATTGAGTGTCTGTGTTTGCAAACTGCTCTGCGTGACTGTGAAGTTGACAAATGTGGTACGACTGCAGATATCGGGAGCGAAATTGGCCGAGGGATCGCGTGTCGAGAGGTACAAACGGAAAGACGGCGAAAAGTCAATCTCCTGCTTGCCAAGTTGAATAAGCACACGACCTCCAGTCTTCTGGTACTCCTTGTTGAGGACGTGGTTGAGGATAGGGTCCAGATGTTCGGCATCCTGGATCAAGATCGGGTTACCGAAACGCAAAGAGCTCTCGAGCTGCTTCGTGAATGAGTCATCCAGGAAACTGGTCACTGTGAGACGGCGGTCCTTGCATTCATTCTGCAAGAACTCTGTGGTCCTACCAGAAGGATCGATGATCAGCGGGTAACGGTTGAACCTCTCGAGAATGATGGCGTTCTCCGTACACAGGTCATCCACTGGTAAACCATTGTGTTGCCAGTTCAGGCGGTCATCAGCAGTCGATAGATACTCCGTGAATGGGTTTGTTGGCTTGAAGCTGATTCCAGAGTGCTTGAGATGATCATACCAATCTTCTGTAAGAGCTTTCCTGTACTGCTGATCGTAGTAACCGGCATAGGCGATGAATGCAGCCGCAACTAAGACGTCGCCGACGATAGTATCGATCTGAGAGTCGAATGACTTGCTGCTCTCTTCCCATCGAACGCGTTCGGAGGACAAGCTGTCGAGAAGGCGTACACTGCGATCAACCTTGAATTGAACAGTCGACATCTCCGTCTTGATGGCCTGGGTCTCGCTGATCAGAGCGGCGTATTCGGTCTTGTACCGGCCGATACTCTCCTCGAGGTTCTGGATGAGGAGCTGGGTCTCCTTCGCACCCTCTTCTGTCTTCTGTAGCTCCACCTGAAGCTGATCGACTTCAGCACGTAGGGGTCCGACTCGGTCAAGAATATCTGAGTAAGTAACTTGAGCAGACACCCACTGTACGAGAGGACCACAGGCTTTGGAAGCGCGGTTGACCTTCTCGAAAGTAAAGTCCTCTTGAGAAAGGTATTCCTTCTGCATCTTCCTACGATGGGCTGCCGTCATCTGCCTCTCGTTGTCGAACTGCACGATACTGGCGATGAAGTCGTCACGCCTAACAATGGAAACAATGGTCTTCCAACTGTCGGGCTTATGTCCAAGAATCGTGCAGACAGCTTCCAGCGCAAGCTTGACACCAGCGGGAGGGTTCTGCATAGATCGAACTTCAGTCAGATGTTGTCGCTTGATGTTTTGCACACTCTTCTGTGCCTCCAAGACAGCCGGTTCGGCAGCTGCCAAGTCATGCTCTACCACCTCTTGTCGCTTCTGAATCTCTTCCTTGTCCTTGGCAAGTTGCGCTTGCATCTTGATCGACCCAGCCTTCTTCTGTTCCGCCTCGTTCTGATCCGCAATCATGCGCTGCAGCTTCTCATTTGCTTCAGCATCCTTCTTAGTAAGCTGTGTTTGTTTCTCGGCAAGGCTTGCTCGCAATTCCTTGACCTTGTCGAATGTCTCACGAAGCTTCTCCAGACCGACGTTGAGATGGCGCTGCTGTTCCTCAAGGTCCTCGCGCTTCTCGTTGTAGAGCTTGACATACTGTGCAACAAAGTCCAGGAAGTGACGCGGCGTGAGGTACATCTTCCTGTTTTGTGTCTTCTGCAACTTCGCGTTCTTGCTGCGTAATGAGTGGTGTACTGCGACCATGGCGTTGACCACGCTCTCGCGATGAGATGGTGGGAGGGTAAGTCCACGATAGGCGACTGGAATGCTATCTGGCGCAACGTAGTTTGCGCGGTCGAGATCGACAGACTGTGTAAGCTCGGAGCTGACTTGGTACAGAGCCTGATCAGACCAGTCTCCGAACCAGTTGAGCACGCAACGGTTGAAAAGAGCGGGACTGGTAGCTGCCTTTGATGACAGGCCTTCCTCGGGAGGGTTCATAGTGAACACCACGTGGAGGTTCTTGACAATCTGCTCCGTGAACCACTTGTACAACTCTTCCTGTGAGTCGAGAATGATACCTTGTCGCTGCGCACCCTCTTTGATAGCAGTAAGCAGAGAAGCATACTCATCACCCTCAAACAGACCAGGAACCTCCGCGTTTGCCAAGAGGGTGTTCATGCGTTCGAGGAAACCGGAATCAAGAACGTTAGCTTCGTCCATGATGAAGCAGATCTTTTCTCCCTTGCAACCGCATCGTCGAAGAACAGTACGCAAGTCTTCGTCGAAGTCTTCGCCAGAGTACTTTCCGTGAACCTTGATCTGGTAGACACTCAGACCGTTCATCCAGGCGACGAAGCGCGACAGTGTCGTCTTTCCGGAGCCGCTGACACCGATAAGAATAAGATGACCTTGTGGTTGACGGAAGACACGGTCGATGCGGAGAACATGCTCGAGCACGTCGTTGAACAGAATGAGTGGTACGTCCACCTCTTCCTCGCAGAAGGTTCGGAGACGAGCCTTGACAAACTCTCGGAGTTGCTCGCGCTCAACCGGCACGTAATTCTTGGATAGCCAGTTGGAGAAGAGGATGGGGCCACCGAGAGCTTTCTCCTCGTCGATAGTAGGGAAGTGTTCAGCCGCGATACGGTGGACGCATTCTTCGGTCCATTGTCTCTCTTCTTCTGCGATAAGTCGATCCTGGAATAAGCGTAGTGCTTCATGTGCCCAGATACGGACAAGGCCTTCAATTGGCAAGCTCTCAAGTGGTCGTAGAGCCTCATAGATACCACGTACCCATCGAGTAAGCTCACGGGGGGAGTAAACATAGTGTGGTTGAATGTCTGGCGTGAAGCGCTTTTGCGACTCTGCGTAGAGTTGTACCATGGCCCTGGTAAGAGCGTCTGCATATCCTCGTAAAGTCGGGATGATCTTGAGCACGGCAGTATTGAAGGTACCGTAAATCTGCAGAAGCGATTGCTGTCCGGGGTAGTCGACCATAATAAGCGGAGCATGACGCAAGAACCTGAGTCCCATCGGCGTACGCCCAGCATCTGTGGGAGGGTTACAAGCGCCAACGAATTGTATGCGATCTAGAGTAACCCAAGTCTTGTCAGACGTCCTCCAGAAACCGTTGTGCTCAACCAGCTGTCGCAAGAAGGAGATCGCTCGCTGAGTACCGTACTTGTCGGGTGCAGGCAAGTTGATCTCATCACAGAAGATTACCAGCCAACGGCCAACTTGAGTAGGCGTAAGCTGAACACCATTGAGAGTCTTCTTGTACTCGCAGTATTGCTCGAATGTCTTGATGAGAAGATCCGGTGTAGTCGCACTAGAGAAGTTGAGACCTACAACCTGCATGTTGGGTAGCTTTCGGAGTGCGCTGAACAGTGTCATGGTCTTTCCGGAACCTGGAGGACCGCAAAGCAAGAGTGGCTTGTGCTCTGCGAGCCAAGAGTAGAGAACGTCCTCGTGACGGACCGTGTCCAGCGTCGGAATAACCACATCAGTCTGAGTGACGGAATGGGTGTTGACCTCAACATTCGGTACCTGACTCTGCCAAGTATCCCATTCTGGCTTGTCAGGCTTGACATCGTAATCGATGAGTGAAGTAGATTCGTTGAGGGTGGGAAGCTCGACGTCGGTGAGGCCAGCGATAAGGTCTCCAAATTGCTTGCGCTCCATCAGAGGGCAGTCACCAACTAAAGCCCACACCAAAGCAATAAGCATCTTTTTCGCTAGATAAGTCTCCATCTTGTCGTCCTCAAGAGAGAAGTCCGGGTGCTGCACATTGTACTCTAGGACATTGCGACAAGCCTTGTTGAGCAGAGAGAACAGCGTATTGAGCGCACGAATGTCGGTGTACTCCATGATGTGCTTGAACTTCCTAGCCATGCTAAGGGCTTTCTCGATGAACCGATCCTGGGTGAGCTTGATGTGCAGGAAGTCGGCGATTAGACCCTGGGTGGTCATTGTCTTCTGAGACATCTGGCCTGGAGCAACCGAATCGTCTTCAATGTCCTCGAATGGTGTAGTCTTGAGGTGTTCAATGTAGTTCTTGATCATCATATCGACCTCCACAGTGTCGTCGCTGAACCAGACCATACCACAACGGGAGACAGTAGCAAGAGTGGCGTACTTGAGGGTCTCAACTTCGAACATGATGCGAACGTTAGAAGGCAAATTGAGACGCTCTCCGTTTGGCAGGGTGAGGAGCTTGTTGTCGTCAAGCACGGAATTCAAGTTCTCGACCCACTCGGGGTCAACATCTCCGTCGAATACGATCCAATGGCGCTTAGTGTCCTCACCACGGAGGTTGTCGACAATCTTGCGCAGGATACTCGTGAAGAGACCGTCGGTCCATTCGCGAGTAGTGCTGTCAAGAGTTCCATAAAGCTGCTCCTTTGACATGACCTTGGGATCAATGACGTGACAGACTCCTTCTACACCCTCTACGGCTTGTAGAGCGGAAAGAAGGGTTCTCCAGGCCGCAGACTTTCCGGATCCGGAAGAACCGACCATCATGACACCGTGGTGCAACTTCTGAATCTGGTAGAGTTGAATGATCTTGGTCATCCAAGAATCACTAACCACGAGCTTTGACTCAGCGGCGCACTTGTGGATAGCCTCAGTCAACTGATCAAGCGGCGCAGGGATGTATTCAACACCAGGGAATGACTCTTCTTGGATGGCCATCATGAGCTCAACATCAGAGCGAATGAGCTTTGGTGCCATGGTCTCTCGCAAACTCTGGATGATGATTTGAGGCTCCATGCTCGCTTCGTCTAGGGTCTGGGAGTCTTGCTGAGCGGCGATACGGGCTCGCTTCAAACCACCAGAGCTAACAAGTACACTCTTCAATGCACGAAGACCAAAGTCGTAATGAGCTTGCTTGGAAAGACCCCCTGAGCACCTGTCGAAGAATGGTACAACCTGTTTCGATAATTCCTTGGCCTGAGAGAAACCTTGGGAGTAGAGCATAACTTCTGCAATAAGTTCCTTGTCGGGCTTGGACATGGCGACACTTCGGAAGAGCTTCTTGAGATTGTCAGGCAAGTTCGATCGACCCGCGTAACCAGGGTTCATGGTAATGAAGACACCAGTGTTGCCGTTGACTTTCAATTGACGACCAATAAGTTCGATCTGGGACTTCTCATCCTCAGCACCCTTCTTGAGACCCAGCTGGATGTTCTGGATCTGCTGCGACACAGCTGAAAGAATACGCTCCTCCAAACGGTTGAACTCGTCGAAACAACCCCAAGCTCCGACCTGACAGATACCAAGGAAGATACGACCCATGGCCTGGAAATCGAATGTGTCGTCACAGCAGAAAACCAGGGTAAATCGTCCAAGTTGTACACCGAGAGCTTTGACAGACTCGGTCTTTCCAGTACCAGCGGGACCGTATGGTGAGCCACCAAGTCGTTGGCAGAGCGCCTGTGTGAGGGTGAGGAAACAGCGATCGGTAAGAGGTGTGCGTACGAGGCGGTCCGCAACACCCAAGTACTCAAAGCCGTAGTCGAGGACTGCATTTGCCATCTTGATCCTCAATCGCTGTAGTAGATCATTGCCGGGCTCATATACATATCGCATGCACAGTAGCCACATGTGGTGGGTGGGTGATCGAGCGCCAACCTTCTCAAGCTTGTGGATGACATCTCGCTGGTGAACGAACTCGGTGATAAGATCCTCGCATTTACGGCGTTGGATGGGTTCAAGATCACCCAGAACAGCTGTAGCGAGCAGCTTCAAGACGTTGACTTGTTTCTCATACAACTGAGGCAAGGTCGTTCCCTCCTCAGCGAGAGACTTCTCCACAGCATGAGTCCACGCAATTTGTGTTCCAAGGACGACCACTTGGGTAGGGTACTTGGCGATGTAATCAGTGAAAGCCTGAGCATCCATTGTGTCCGGTTCGATGAGCTGAGCGAACTCTTCGTAAGCTTCGAAAGTCAACTCAGCCAGTGTAGACTTCATGTTAGCCTCTAGTGCACCAAGCCACTCGTTGATCCTAGGTGTCTTGACAAGCGAAATTTCTTTGCGAAGCGTGACCTCTTCTCCTTCCTTGGACGTGAACCCTTGAATCACGCCATCCTCGTCTGTGATGAGTCCAGAAATACCAGCGAACATCTTCCGCAGATGTTTGGCAATACGGAGAACGTCGTTACTGTTACCGATGATTTCCAGCAGGTCTTCGTCACCAACGAAGTAGAATCGAGGGAATGACACACGCTCGCGCTCCAGGTACTCTCCGAGAGCCTTCTGAATCTTGTTCAGGAGTTCAGCAAGGCGCTCTAATGACTTCTGCACACCAGAGATGTTGAGAACTTCGAGCACAAAAGGCTGTCGCGAGACCTTCTTCATAACTGACAAGAATTCAGAGTTGATGTTCTGGAAACGAGCCGACTCCATGGGCAAGAGGTGCTTAATGTCAGCGTTACCAGTGAACACACCCTCCAGGTAAACCCATTGGCGTTGTACATCAATCCATACGTCGAACAGGACGTGTACACGGTTGAGCTTGTCCTCCCAAGACGATGCTTCTTCCTCGAACTCCTTGTAGTAAGGCGAGTGGCGCATAGCCTGTAGTGAGTTGAGGTTCTCGCTGCACTTGGCAAAGAGGTCGTCCCATCCCCTGATAAGACGGCACTTGTTCTGGTAGTTGACAAGCTCCAGAGCATAATTCTGCCAGGTCTCGCGAACCTGCTTGAGAAATTCTTCCAGTGCCATCTCGCCAGCTGCCTGAGTAATGACATCTCGGATGATCTTCTCGCTGGGACCAAGCTTGAGATCCCAAACATCACCGAGGGTCATGGATATTGCGGAGTAACGCTTGTGTGGTCTCAGGTTCTTGAAAATTCTAACCCAATGGCGCTCTTTGACGGCATCAGAGCGCAGCTCTGCAAGGATGGCATTCTCTTTGAGAAGTTGCTTCAGTGTAGTTTGAACATACTCGAAAGCCTGGTACTGTCGCATCCGACTAGGCATGTCCTTGGTCATCTTGAGTAGGTTATCAAGATTCTGTCGCAGCTTGCGGGGCTGGATACTGGTCCACAATACCTCACGGAGGTCGTCAATGCTGGCCCAAATCGTGCCGAGCGCGGACCAGACGGACTTGAAGTCTTGTACTTCCTCCAGCAGGGTCTCCAGTGCGTTCTCCGGAGACGGTGGCAATCCAAGAGCTTCCTTGGCTTTGGAAATGTTGCTGGACTCGCTCTGCAGCTGGTTGAGCTTCTGATCAAACTTAGCAAGAATGGCAGAGGCATCAGCTGGCGCCAGGTTGCCTGCGACAGGTTTGTCTTCCGCCCACTCTCCGGTGATGTCCATGATCTTCTGGTTGACGACCTTGTCTTCGGCAGCAATCTTAGCGCGCAGAGCGTCTGCTTGATCGTTCGCGATCTTGGTCTTTCTCTCCAAGACCTCGTTCAGCGTCTGCCATTCATGGTCGATTTGTTCCATCTGCAGCCAGTCAGAGGGAAACTGGTAACGCTGTCGCGCCAAAGTCGCTTGACCCTGGCGGAATGTGGAAATCTCTGGTTCCCACTCGAGGACCTTCCTCTTGCATTGTTGGACTGTGGTAATGAACGATACAGCCTGAGCAGTGGACGAAGCCTCCAGTGTCTGCATCTCAAGATCTTTGCGTGCCTTCTCGATCTGCACATACACGTCGTTCATGCGCTGGCCCAGTCTACTAGCGAACTTGGTAAGGATTTCCTGCTGCCATTGGTCGTACTTGGCGTTGACCTTGACCTGCACTTGGTCATAATCGACGGTGACATATCCGAACTGGCGACTGATATCGGAGTTGTCAAATGTAGCACGAGTCTTACGAATCTCCTGGAGAAGTTGTAGCCATCGGGAGAGATCCTCACCAAGGATGTCATAGACGTGCTCAGACTGCAGATCCCATAGGGACTGGAATTGAAGCCACTCGTCAACATAAGATGAGATGTCACGGAGCTTGCCCTCAACGGCGCCATATACTTCGATCAGCGAATCGGTGCATCGGCTTGGCAGGTCGGAGAATTGGCTGACCGAGGTGTCATTAGTTGCTTCAAGTCGGATCTCGTATCGTGAAGCCTTGATCTTCTGAAGGGTGCAGATGATGGCGAGCCATTGCTGAAGCTGCTCAAGCCAGCTTGCTCGGGCGAATTCCACTGGCGGGCTGAGGTAGATGACTTGGTTTCGCATAGTAATCTCAAGAGTTAACCGTGCAAGAGTTGGCTTCACCTCGGGTACCTCTATCGAGACGGCTTCACTGACTTGACGTCGATTTCCGTCTTCTTCGTCGATATTATTGAAGACCTCGATCCACAAAGCGATAGCTCGACTAAGACGGACCAACAGAATGGACTCAATGCGCGCGTTCATGTCAGATACCCAAGAAGCAAGGTTGGCATAGCTCTCAAGGTTAAGCTGGTCAATGGACTTCTGGATGGTCTCTAGGTTTTGTTGGAAAGCCTCCTTGGTGTATGGGCAAGTCTCCAAATCCTTCAACGATTTCTCGACCGCAGCGTTGATGTTGACGAGTGTTGCGACCTTGAGTTGAAGTAGCGATGTCGTAGCCGCAAAGTCACGGACAAACTGAACATGCTTGCTCTCACTACGAACGCTTCCACCTCCAACGGGAAAGCCGGATTGTCGGACGTGGAGATCGTAAGCATGCACGAAAGACTCCCACTTTAGAGGAACACCTTTGCCGACAAGTGCTTGCACCTCGTTAACATAGTTGTTAAGCAAGAGAGCAACTCCTCCCATCTCAGCGATGGAGCGCAGGGTCTGAGTGTAGGTGCGAACGCTTTCCATGAGACTAACAGCGTAAGGGTACACACGCTTGGCCTCCTTCGAGATGTTGTTGATGCCGTGGGGCACTTGGTAGCCGCGCCAAGTCAGATTACGAACTTCCTTGAACAGCGCAATGACTTGTGCATCAAAGTTGACGTTCAGCTCCAAGATGTTTCCTGCGGCACGGTTCCTGCTGACAAGGAAAAGACGTCCGGAGATCTGGAGTTTCCTCCTAGCCACCTCTTGGAGCCAGGACTCGAAGATCGGTCGGGTGTCGAGCTTCTTCTTGAACATACTGCTCTCAGCCTGGAGCTTCTGTCCTTCAGCGTGAAGCGCCCAGTCCTTGCCCAGGATATCTTCGACCTTGCCCATGTAGCTCTCTAATTGTGTTTCAATCTGTCGAGCCCAGATAACAGCGCCAGAAACCGGGGGGAAGTCACGGAGCTGCGCCATGGCATGGGCTTCAGAGTTACCGTACTGACGCTTGAAGCGCTCATGAAGTGCCAAGATATCCTGCTTGACGTTCTCAATGAGCTGCGTCTGGTATTCGGAGATGGCACCTCGAATTTTCGGTCGGACGAAAAGTGGGTTGAACTTGGAGAAGACGCGGAACATCTCGCTGGCGGTCTTAGCAGTACCAAGACGGTCTCGAAGCCTAGCGATGATGGAGTTCTCAACACGAGAAGTACGCTCGTTGTACTTTTGCTCTGCTTGTTCGAAAAGGCGCGTGCCTTCAGGTGAGACATCCAGCACATCGACGTCCTTGAGGACATCGTAGGCTTCCTTGACCTCCTTTACAGCGTCCACGTCACCAATCTCCTCGATGATAACCGCCTCCTTGGCTGGGGCACTCTCGGACAACGAGGATTGCGAGCCCAGGACGTTGACAATGGTTCGCTGGAGCTGCTCGTGGTTCTTGCGGAATGTCGTGATGTAGCGAATGCGCTCTTCCGTCTCTTTGTGCCTAGCTGCAATCTTGATCGGGATGAACTTCTCGTTCCTTCGCCTAGTCACTTCACGAGCAACATTGGTGAATTCCTTGACGTTCTCTTCCCATGTACGCCAGATGCTCTCTGCAACAGCCATGATGGCCTGAAATTCGGGGTAATCCATGTGCATGAGTGTCTTGCCATGTAGGAGGTTATGGAGCTGTTTGTCGAGGTCGCCGGAAATAGCTTCAACAAGAGGAAGGGCTCGGCGGACAGGGTAGGGGCAGATGCGAAGCTTCTTGTTCATGTGGCTGAAGATGGATTGAATCGCCTCCTGTACCGCTTGTAGTGAGGTTGAAGACAACAGCTGGTCCAGAGGAAATTCTCGCATGAGCTGGTTGTACTTCTGCACCAGATCCGTGCTCTCCTTGAGCCCAGTGTCTGCGCTGAAGCTGACGGTAGCTTGGAAACGCTTCGCGTTCTTCAACACGTCCAAAGTGAGCCTAACACCGGGACTACCCAACTGCGTCTCAATGTCTTGTAGCCTTGACTCCATGGAGATCCAGAAATTAATCTCTTGCGCTGCAGTTCCAGTAGACACATCTCGAGATGTCTTGGTGATTGTCTGTATCGATTTGATCCAACCATTGACTGTCGACTGCAGTCCGTTAAGGAAGCTACTGTCTTGTACGATTGCGGCAGGGATGAGTTCCGGAGAGGGTTTCACGCCACGCTGACTAGCATCATCCAGCGCACTCTGGATAAGCGGGTGGAGAGGCAGTAGCAGCTCCGGAATCTCCACATTCTGCTCGAGGTTGCCCAAACTGACAGCCAGCTCCGCAATCTTCTTCCTTGTCGCCGAAATTCCCGTCCTAGCATCGTTGTCGCCCTTGCTGTATTTCCCCGCCAGATCGCGTTGGCTCTTGGTGTAGGTGTCAAAGTACGGCTCGACCGCAGACTGAATGAGAGAACGAAGAAACTCATAGGGAGTGCCATCGGGCGAAGAAGCGTTATTAGAAAGTATAAAGCCGGGCAACGTCTGAATAAGGACCTGCTGGCTAAGGGGTATCGCGGGGTCTATGGGTATCGGTCGCTTCGAAATAACAACAAATGCTGCACAAGTAGGAGAAGCCGTAATCTCGGTCGAAATGGTATAGGTAAAATGCTGGGTCGCCCCTGCTGCTTGTGTCAGTTTGGACGTTCCTTCCTCTTCGCAGGGTACTTGCCGTTTGCGCCATCCATGCCATCGATACGGGGTTCATCTGCCCGGTCTTTCACAATGTACAGCGCTGACTGCCCCTCGGAGGCGAAGCGGGCGCATCGCTGCAGCGTGTCCTGTAGCTTGGCGCTGGACAGCAGACTACCGGGTGCAAATAGATCCTCTTTCGAGGCTCCCAAGCTGACGTCAAGGACCTTTTCCAGGTGGTCGACGATGATCTGGGGGTCTATCGAGGGCGGTGAGGGACTGGGTGTGCGTATGCTGCCGTTGGGCGCCCCTGGGTTCAAGGGTCCCTCCATATTGATTGTTTATCGCGTTTGTGTTGCTATGAAGACATGTGGTTTGCGCTTCTAGCGGAGTAGTGAGGGACGGGAGTCGGAGAGATTGCTAGTTGTGAACAAGCACTTGGTAAGGCGGCGGTGATGGTGATGGTGCCTCTGTCTGAGTATATTTCCCCAGTAGGTGCACGCGAAGTAGACGCGCACGGCCGTCACACGCTTATCCTGACTAGCGGCAGCGGCAGGGGAAGCGGAGAGATCGTCGTCTGATTGGCTCTTGAATTTGGTACGTATGCAGTACTACTGGAAGGCGTGGGAATTGGTGTAGCCGTTAAACCGCGTTGTATGCAGGAGCTGTTGCTGTGGTTACTTTTTGCACGTCCAGCAGTTGCTCGCTCCCACACAGAAAGCGGCGAATACCGACAGGCAATGACAGCTCACCACGTGCAAAGTAAGCTAACGTCGGCTCCACTTTCTAAGCTAACTTCTGAACCCACCCGCTCCTTTCATCTCAGGTTTGCAAGGCTGGCACGGAGGTTTGAGCATAGCAGTTCTCATGAACAGGCGTATGCGCCAGACTCTGATTCGGGGACACATGCACTATCTATCTCTCCCTCTATCTTCCAACTCCACATCCCTACCTTGTCCAATATTATCGTCATCGTCATCCCCATCTCCGACAGCAAATGTCCCATCAACTCTGTCATCGTGACCACTCTTTCTCCTAATACCTCTCGCGTCCCTAGCAGTCGCAGCCGTAGGACTTGCCAACCTAACCTCACCCACTTCCTTCAAGCCGATTCTCCTTCTGCCCCAGTTTACCACTGTCCTCCCCCAACTCGCTAATCTCTCCATACCCTCATCGCCATTCCCTGTTCCACCACCGTGTCCACCTCCAGCCTCAACTTTGAACTGGTACTTCAGACAGTCCTTGATGGTAATGAGACCAGTTAGACGGCCGCGATATTCGATCAAAACGACCCGTGGACCCATTTTCTTGAACAGCTCCATAACGGTTTCGAGGGGTAGGCGGGGATGCACTGAGAGTGGTGTTGGATCGATATAGCGGGTGAAGTCTAATGAGGTTTGAGAAGAGGTTGTGGGTATGGAGTCAAACGTTGTGTTGGGTGCTGATGCTGATGTGCCGCTTGCAGCTCGGGAACTGGTGTTGCTAGCAGGAGAAGAAGATGTGAAATAACATTTTGCGTGACCCGGAGCCTGCTGTTCGATTTTGGCGCGATCAATAGCATAGCGTAGTTCTGTTCTGCCGATGTAGCCGACGAGTGTCTTCGTCTTCATGTCCTCCACAATAGGGTAGCCTTGGTAGGCGTTTTCATTCATTAGACGTTCCATCTGACGAAGTTCCATACCTGTGGCTGGTAGACAGACCACGCGGCTGGACATGACTTGGCTAACAGGAACACCAAAGGTGTGTTCTTCTTTGCTGTCGAGGAACGGATAGCCGTTCAGGTAGATCATGCGGTCTGCGATTCCACCATGACCAAAACGTTCGCTAACTGCTTTTGTAACACCCACGACTATCATTGTGGGGAGAATGTATGTCAATGCGCCGGTGATCTCGAACATGATGACCACGACGCTAACCGTGATGTGCATGATGCCACTGAGAGCCGCCGCTGCGCCGAGGAAGGCGTAGGTGCCTGGTGTGATACAAGCTCCATCTGGATCGCAGGCCGAGAAGAAAGCTGAGCCAGGGAAAGATTCGTGCAGAGCTTGAACGCAGATACCGATCATACGACCAAAAGCGGCGCCGATGGCCATACTAGGCACGAAGATGCCAGCAGGCACTTTACACCCGAACGATATAACGACCAACAGGGTGCGTAGGACCGTTGCAATGGCAAGGGTTCCAACATTGTGCCAGCGATGGTTCGCATCACAAAGACGGTCATAGCCCTTGTCGCCCTCACACTCCTGAAACAGAATCTCCATACTCTCTGTCATATCGATCCTCAAGAACATGTTCGGATAGCAGATAACACCAGTGATAACAGCTAGCGTAACAGCCTCTGTAATGGGGTATGCCGAAAGATACTTCTTGCGAAAGACTTGCATCTTGAGATTCCATTTGATGACGAAAGCACCATAGAGGCCGCCAAAGACACCGATGATGATGTAGAAGAGGATTTCGAAAAAGTGCCAGGAGCGGTCATACGAGACGTTGAACATGACGAGCTGGCCGGTTCGGAAAGGATTCATAGCCTAGAGATACGTCAGCCTCAACATAGATGTGATGTTCACATCCATCAGACTTACAGACAGAACCGCCGTAGCAACTAGCGCACAGAAATAACTCCTCCAAAGTGTCTTGAGTGGAAACTGATTGCTCATCTCCTCAAGTGAGAACAGCACACCTCCAATTGGACTTCCAAATGCTACACCTACACCTGCTGCCGCACTCGCACATAAGATCTCTCTCGTCTTGGCCGCGTTCCTTCTGTACTTGTCGAAGAACCTACTGATCACATTACCCGTACATACGGCATAATGCACACTAGGCCCTTCCTTGCCGACCGACAGCCCCGACGCAATAGCAAGCGGCAGGCCAATCGACTTGATGAAAAGCGTGGTGAAGCCTAGGAAGCCCTTCATAACGAAGCCCGCGATTATGCACTTCATCTCTGAGATACCCGAACCAGCTGCATACGGTGCGAAGCTCTTGACCAGCCTTGCCGCGGTAAAGGAGAACAGAGCTGCGAACATGATGTAGAGAACGTAATTCGCTGGCCAAAATCCACTCCAGCGTTTCCACTCAGGGCAACCACCTTCGGCACCCCAGCAACAGAAACTCTCGTTGAGGTAAAAGGCTGTAGTGCAATGTCCCAGTTTGATATCACTCAGCCATTCAGTGATAATATTGAGGAAGGCAGCGTTGAGACCTATCGCAGCGCCAACAAGCGTAACGACAATCCACGCTTGGCCTGCATCGTATGCTTCGGCGATCTTCCGCCTCCATTTCCCTTGTCCTCGGCCTAGGAACACTTTCGCGGTCCTGCCATCTTTCCGCACACCGATGCTATCTCTTTCACGCCGGCGCGCTTTCCGTCGCAGTTGTTCGCGGGCAGCGTCTTGAACCCAGTCTATCGTTGTGAAGTCTTCATACCGCTTGATCTCTGCTATCTCTTCGACAATGGCCGCATCAGTATGTGTAGTTTCTGCAGCCTCAGGGTCATCATGGTCAGGGTCGAGGGACAGGAAGGATTGGCCTGTTGTGCGCCGCCGGAGAGAAGGTGCAAAAGACGTGGAGCGTGAGGGCTGATTGGGGCGCGAGGACGGACGGCGCGTGGACTGGGGACGGAGGGGTGTAGGCTGTTGGGAGGATTGGCGGGCGCGTGAGCCAGAGGATGAGGAACGATTCATCGCATCGTCATTGAAGGGGGTTTTCTTCGCGTGGGAAGAGCGTGGATCAAGTGGCCTGGTTGTTTCGAAGTTTGGAGTTTGGCGTGGCTGCGTATCATCTGGGAGCTATCTCATGCAAGGGTCCCTCCCGTCCCAGCTCCAGATCGACGTCTCGGGAGTCCGATCATGCACAGCCACACTTGCGAAGACATGAACCAAGAAAGATCGTTTTCTCCATATTGTGACTACAAGGTATCTTGAACGTCTTTGCTAGGTTCTAGATTCGTGAATAGGTTGACACAGTGTAGCGCATGCCTCAGGGCTCAATTTACCTAGATCCAATTCCATCATGGTCGGATCAATTTTTGGAGACAGGAAACATCAGCTATTCTACAAGAAAATTCCCAAGTCGATACCACGACACGAAGGGAAGCTCATACGTTTCAAGTCGTATTTATACACTACTTTCAAGGGATACAACATATTTTGTATACCGAAATCTCACAGTGGATTACAACAGATACCTTTAGGGTGCTTTTTGGTGCCAGTCACATTTCACACTGCATACGCTTCTCCACAGCAAGCTTCTTCACACAGCACTTCGGCAGCACTTCGGTATTGAATTGAAAAGTTGTATTTCACTTCATCGTGACTTATACAGGGGTATCATATGTCTAAAAACCTTCATATCTGAATCTGGCTTGCCGGCTACATCTACTTCGTGCACTTACGCACAACTCCATCACGCGGCATGTCTACTCCATCTCAATAGTACCGGGAGGCTTGCTCGTGACTAGAACATGTCAGTATTTGTCTCAGTGAGGTCGCATCCGTCAGACTTACTGTCGTATACCACACGGCAAACTCCGTTCACCTCGTTCACGATCCTCCTGCTAACCCTCTTGAGGAACTCGCCATCGAAGGGGTACCAGTCCGCTGTCATGAAATCACTTGTCTCAACAGCTCTCAACGCGATGACCTGGTCGTGAACTCGCTTGTCACCCATGACACCAACCGCCTTGACAGGCAGAAGCGCAGCGAACGCCTGACTAATCTTCTTGTACAGACCCGCGGCCTTGATCTCCTCGATGAAGATGTTATCAGCTTCCCGCGCAATGCGGACTTGCTCGCGTGTGACCTCACCCAGGATGCGGATTGCGATACCTGGACCGGGGAACGGGTGGCGCCAGACGAGGTCTTCGGGGATACCGAGCTCCTTGCCCAGCTCACGGACCTCATCCTTGAAAAGCTCACGTAGAGGCTCGATGACCTTGAGCTTCATGTCCTTTGGTAGACCACCGACATTGTGGTGTGTCTTGATGGTTTGAGAAGGGCCCTTGAAGGAGAGCGACTCGATGACGTCAGGGTAGAGGGTACCTTGAAGGAGCCATTCGATATCACCAGCGTTGGCAGATTCGTGAGCTTCTGCTTTGATCTTTTCGGCTTGCTTCTGGAAGACCTCGATAAAAGTGTTGCCGATGATCTTGCGCTTCTTCTCGGGGTCGTCAGTTACGCCCTTGAGGCGGTCGAGGAAGAGGTCGGACGCGTCGATGACGGTCAGGTTGATGCCCAGGCCCTCGTCGAGCGTCTTCTTCACTTGAACGGCTTCGTTGAGTCGCAGGACGCCGTTATCGACCATGACGGCGTGGAAGCGGTCGCCAATGGCCTCCTTCATCAGCTTTGCAGCAACAGTCGAGTCGACGCCACCACTGACGGCACCGATGACCTGTCCCTTGTCGCCCACCAACTTCCTGATACGCGTGATCTCCTGATTGACGAACTTGCTCATAGTCCAGTTGGTGTTGGCCTCGCAGATGTCGATGGCGAAGTTCTTCAACAGAACCTTACCCTTCTTTGTGTGTGTAACCTCAGGGTGGAACTGAATGCCGTAGTACTTCTTGGTGCTGTGCGCAATACCTGCAAATGGCGCGTTGGTAGTTGTCGCAACCGTCATGAAGTCCTGAGGCATGTGGCTCAGCTTGTCACCATGGCTCATCCAGACCTCGAGATCGTTGCCCAAGTCCTTGAACAGCTGGTCCATGTGTCCACCGTGACTCTCAACCTTCAGGTTCGCGTGTCCGTATTCCCTCTTCTCGCCAGCAGCTACGCCAGCGTTCTTTCCAAAGTGCCACGCCATCTCTTGTAATCCGTAGCATATTCCCAGGATCGGTACGCCGAGATCGAAAACAGCGTGGTCGACGTGTGGTGCGCCTTCCTCGTAGACGGAGTACGGGCCACCGGAGAGAATAACTCCCTTGGGGGTGAAGGGCAGATCAGCGATCTTGGTAGTGCATGGCAGCATCTCAGAGTATACATTGAGTTCGCGGAGGCGGCGCGTAATCAGATGCGTGTACTGGGAGCCGAAGTCGAGTACCAGGATGGTATCGAACGTCTTGTGGGGAGGAATTGGGTCCGAGTTGTCGGTCGCCATTTTGAAATAGAGAATCGATGTAGTAGAAGTAGAACAGGGAGAGAGAAGTGAAAGAGAAAGGAAAGAAAGAGGGAGACGGGTATCTGGGGAAGGAAGAAGGTCTAATAGTGGGATGCTTTGTGACTGATTCTCACAAAATTTTAGCGGGGCAGGGTCTTGCCTAGTATCTCCATCGATCCTCTGGTACGAAGAAAGGCCGGACGTCTAAGCCGGATTGCTGCCTGGATACAGAGGAACTACACAGAATAGTAGCCCAGAGAATTGCACGGTTGATATCATGCAAGTGTAATGCTACGAACGATTGTGAATCCTTTTGGGGTATCTTGTCTCTATGAGGTACCCCTCGAAAGACGAGCCCCCTTGTACAAGCACTTGATCCATGTAGCTGGAATATGTTTAATTGACTAACCATCGCTTCTGATTCGAAGACAAAATATGCGACATAGTTGCAGAGTCTCTGTGATTGAGCATGTTACCCCCAGGGCGGGGCTGAAGAATTATTCCACAGCCTATCGATAACAAACGTAGTTGCATCGCGCGCAAAGTCGCGTACCCACTGACCTCACCAACCCTGCTCATACTTTCCACACATCTACACAATGGCGAAACGAAAGTCTGAGAGAGATCCCGAAGAGCTTCCCGATGCATCGGACAAGCGCAAACAGAACGATGACGACGAGTCGGGCAGCGACGAGGTATGCGCCTTCCCTGCTAAGGTCTTCTCACGATGCGCCTGCTCACAAATTCGTAGGACATGGATATGGTGAACGTCGACTTTGAATGGTTCGACCCGCAGCCAGCGGTTGATTTCCACGGCCTCAAGAACCTTTTGCGCCAACTCCTCGATGTTGATTCGCAGTTGTTCAACCTCTCTGAACTCGCGGATATTATATTATCGCAACCGCTACTCGGCAGCACAGTCAAGGTCGATGGCAATGAGACGGATCCGTACGCCTTCCTTACCGTCCTGAACCTAGAGACACACAAGGTATGACCTCTCCATACGAGATGTGCCCATTCATATGCTAACGGCAAACAGGACAAAAAGGTAATCCAAGATTTGACAACCTACCTCTCGAAGAAGTCTGCGCCGATCCCAACACTCCCACCTCTCCTCACAACCACGTCCTCCGCGCAAATCGGCCTCATCTTGACCGAGCGCTTCATAAACATGCCCCATGAAATCGTACCACCAATGTACACGATGCTTCTGGAAGAAATTCAGTGGGCGGTTGAGGAAAAGGAACCTTACACATTCACACACTACCTCGTCTTGTCCAAATGTTATTCCGAGATACAGAGTCAGCTGCCGAGCGAAGACGCACCACCAAGCAAGAAGAAGAACAAGAAGGCCGATGTGGGTGAGGAGACATTCTATTTCCATCCCGAGGACGAAGTACTGCACAAACATGCCGTGGGATACACGAGCTTTGAGTATGATACACCGGTGGATGAGGGCGCGAGTGACAGCAAGAGAGCGTTTCAAGAGCTGGGAGTTAAGCCCAAGGGACACATGGTGTTGATTGAAGCAGACAAGTTCAAGGGCGCTGTGGAGGCTGTAAAAACATTCTTGAACGGGCAGTAGATATGGAATCATACATGCATCCACCCAACAATAGAACCAAAGATGGCCAAGATTGACTCTGACTGGTGTTACATTGCAAGGACACAAGCTGAATCTATGTGAATCAAACCGTAGGAAATTGATGCTCGCTCCTATACACACAAGTTGACATCACCGCTGTCCACCACTGAAGAATTGTTCTGCTTAACCAATGACGACCTTGCCCTCCTCAGGGAAGTCGTATGCGGGAATCTCCAGGTTGAGCGGGGCAGGTCCCTTTCTTATGCGGCCAGAGATGTCGTAGTGGGAACCGTGGCAAGGGCAGAACCAGCCTCCAAAGTCACCAGCCTCACCAATGGGGACACATCCCAGATGGGTGCAGACACCTAGTATTGTCAGTTATGACTCGCAGACTGAATCTTGTATGCCTGACGTACCCAACATGATCAACCACTCGGGCTTCTGGACACGGTCCTTGTCGGGCTGGGGGTCACGGAGAGACTCCCACTTGGTGTCGTCGGCCTCCTTGATCTCGGATTCGGTGCGGTGTCGGATGAAGACGGGCTTGCCTCGCCACTTGATAATGACCTGCTCTCGTCAGCTCCAGTGTCCAAGTATTCCACATCGAACTGCGGAACTTACGTTCTTGCCCTCGGGAATGGCAGCGAGGTCGATTTCTACCTTGGCCTGGGCCAAAACGTCGGCGGAGGCGGACATGTTGACGAGGAAGTCTGTTGGGCGCAGTCGTTAGCCGTCCGGTCTTCATCAATTCGCGATCCAAATCATCTCCAAAATAGCCAATTGCTCTCCACCAGCTCCGAATATGCAGCATCGGGCGTTTCCAGTATTTTCCACCCCTCCGCTGGGCTATCGCATGGCTAGGGACCTACCCTGGACAGTCGCCTTCGCGCCAAGCGCACTCAGCGCACCCATGGTTCCGACCATGAAGTACTGGAACATCTTGGGGCCTGTCTCGCCTCCCTTATTCCTGTACGCAGCGAACGAGGGGATCTTGGTCGTGTCTGGGCCGCCCTTGAAGGGGCTGTCGAACGAGGAAGCCGAGGCGTTGCGGGTCTGCAGAGCGGTGGTGCCGGCCGCCCGAGCGACGGGCATCTGGTGAGCGGTCCATGAACGTGCAATGGCACGGGTTGTGTTGGCGAGGGCGGGCATCGTGGACGCGGGTGGGCGGTGGGCGGTGTCGTTGATGGGGGAGAGCTCGGGTTGAGTATGTCGAAGTTTTGGCGGTTTGGCAAGGAGCGTTATGTCAGGTGTCGTGTGATTGGTCGGCCGCTCTCCGCCGCATCGCCATATTCACCTGCAGCGTCATCGGCCAACATCACTACGAGCCTCACACATTGTCTGATATCCATGTCGCATTCAATCCCTTCATCAGAACGGCCATGGGATTCTAGTAAGTCGTGTTTGTGGTTCCTTGCAAGAGTGAGCAACGGCGTGTCCCCAGTATCACCCATAGAATCCTGGCTCGAAGCCAGCATCAACGCTTCAAGATTGTCAAATCATACCAAGTCTATTCCCATCCCTCTCTCTTGAGCACACCATCGCAGGTGAAACAGTTTGTGGTTTGGGCAAGCATTCCGACTTGATTGTCTTGGCGACTGCCTGGATGCTACCTATCTAGGTAGGTACAACCGTCTTTGAATCTATGCAATAGTCTTCCAAATTCAATTCTCCTCGCTTCAAGTACCCTCGCTTTTCACTTTGAGAACTCTGCTACAACAAAGCTTTCTGTTTGAAATACCACATCATGTCTCCCAACGACTCTAACATTAGATCTTACTTTGTGTCCAAGGAAGGAATCAAACCTAGGACAAAAGCCAGAGAAATCGACGAAGGATCAATTGATCGACCGCCAATGTCGACTGCTACAAAGCCACAAGACAAAGGCAAACGCAAGAGGAAACTATCAGGATCCTCATCCCCAGTACTCGAGAAGCGACGAGATACGGGGCTCTCAGAGGACGATACACCACCGCGCCACTTCTCGCACAAAGACTGCTCTTCATACCAGTTGCCCCCATCATCACTCTTGTCTGAGATGCCCAATACCACTCTCATCCTCACCCATCACACCGGAAACATCTTCGCCGCTCCCCCACATACTTTGCTAATACACGCTTGCAATACCCAAGGCGCCTGGGGCAGTGGGATAGCCAAAGCCTTTAAAGTCGAGTATCCAAAAGCCTACGCAATATATCATGCCTTCTGCACGAAAGAGCACCTTTTGAAGTCTCGACCTGTTCCCACTGGCACCGCCCTTTTAATTCCGCCTGTTGATGCTGGACACCAGCACTGGATCGGTTGCCTGTTCACAAGCGCAAAGTACGGAAAGGGCAAGGACAAGCCAGATGTTATTGTTGGGAATACCAAGCCAGCTATGGAAATGTTGCTGGAGCTGGCGAAGATGGCGGGTGAGATCGAAAGTGTCAGGATGTGCAAAATCAATAGCGGGAAATTCGGAGTCGAGTGGGAGCGGACGGTGGGAGTACTGGAGAGAATTGTAGTGAGGGACGACTGGAAGGCTACTGTGGAGGTTTGGGGCCCGGACACGGAATTGAAGGAGTAGAAGGCTGACGAGGGAGTTGAAGAAAGTATGAGACACATGCGAGCAGAAGCAGAGGGACAATCTAATCTGGGGTGTAGCAGAATTGGAACATCCCGCTTTGCTCAGAAGTAATGTATACAACTTCACATTCACGTATCCCGTTGGTTTACTTTCCATGTTCTTACATGAAGTCCTGATGCAGATCGTTGTTCAAACAACCCAGCGCTATTCCCATGATATACCCAGCTAACGCCGTTATGCAATGCAAGATAACATTCGTCTAGAACGTCGCCTCTCTCTCTGCTCTTCACGTCCTAGCGGATTCACTTTTGACCATTAATCGCAGTAAATCCACCGGTTGACCGCCTAGCTTCTGGACTCTTGCTTGCACTCGCCGTAGGTTGGCGAGGTGGGCCGCGCATCTCCATCTCGATTTGCATCGCTGCAGCGTCCTCTTCTGGCTCGCTGTCCTCTACCCGCTCGACCTCCTGGTCGACCTCCATGGCATCGGGCGTCTCGTCTGGTTTCGCTGGCGTAGGCGAGATGGTTGCATCGCCGTTGGTAGGCGTCTCTGTGTCCTTGTCCTTACCCGCGCCCACCTCGGCCGTGTCAACAGGGCCATCCAATGTCTTCTGTCCATTCACCACTCCGTCCTTCTGACCATCCTTGTCCTTCTTCTTAGCGTCCTCCTTCTCTTTCTCTTCCAGCTTCTTCTTCACGGTTCCCCATGTGCTCGTCTTGGGCGCAACATCGACCAAGAACTCTAGATTATCCGTCTTCGCTATCGCACTGCTGACATCGCGGTATTGGATGTTGCGCCGTGGCTTACGTTCGGCTTTGACAACATTGTGTGTAGTTTGCGCAAGGTGCTGAATGAACATTTCTGTCGCTAGTGCGATGGCAAAGGCGGCATTCTTGGAGGTTGTAATGCGTTCGGGGTCCGCTTGTATGATCTTTTGCACGCGTGCGACTGTGCCGTGTGTTAGAATGGTCGCCTACTATGAGGATGGGTGAGAGGACAGGAGTGAGAGTAAGATGTGAATAGGCCATTACTTACGAGGAAGCGATACATGGCCCGTAATCTCCTTGTTTGGCGCTATTGGTGTATTGTTGTAAGGCATAGTGAAAGAAGCAGCGACTGCTTGGTTTGAATGCGCGTAGGGTCGATGGGTTATGTTTGGGTGGTGCTTGATCCTAGGTGTTATCCAAAATGTCGATAGCAGCTCGTATGTATCGAAGGTACGACTTGACGCGGTTAGATCGCGCAGAATAGGCAGGGTGGGGGTGAAGTCGCGTGTGGTAGTAGTGGTGAAGTACGTTCGCAGAGCCAAATGCTCACACCCCTGCTCAATCGCCGCGGGCCTCCAACCGAAGACGACGGAGCGTCATCTGGCGGTGGCTACCTAGGTACCTTTCGTAAGGACCAACCTCCTTTCCTTCTCACCTCTTTCATACCTCCTTGGTGATACCCAGACCTGTGCTACGTATCTGTGAGATTTCCACCTTGCATTGATCTCTATTGAATCGTGTTTCGGTGCCTCTCGTCTCGTGTTGAACAACGCCATTACCGCCCATCAGGGTACCCTGCCAACCATGAAGCTCTCCATCCTCGGGCTGCTCTCCGCGACCGCAACAGCATCCTTGTTTTCGCAAGTGCCATTCCAGGAGAAACCAGAAGCAGAAGGCTTTCAGATCTACCAAAGCCAATTCTCAGAGCACCACTCTATCCGGATTAAGCAGCAACAAAACAGCACCATTTGTGATGCACGCTCCAAACAGTACACAGGCTGGCTGGACATCGGCTCAAAGCATATCTTTTTCTGGTACTTCGAGTCCCAAGATAAACCCTCTGAAGACCCGCTCCTGCTATGGCTAACAGGAGGACCGGGTGGTTCAGGCATGATTGGATTGCTGGGCGAGCTGGGGCCTTGCCTCATCAATGAGTCTGGAAATGGAACCGTGTACAACAAATATGGATGGAGCAAGAATGCCAACATTATATTCGTCGATCAGCCCGCTGGTGTTGGTTTTAGTTACGTCGACGAGGGAATCCCGCTTCCAGCGACGAGCTTCACAGCTGCAGAGGATATGCATCACTTTCTGCAGCTGTTCACCAGCGACGTATTCCCAGATCTTAGCAATAGGGACTTCCACATAACGGGAGAAAGTTATGCTGTACGTCTATGTTGCCGCTACCATTTACCAGACATGGGCTGATCACCAACAGGGCCATTACGTCCCAACACTCGGCGCCGAGATTGTCTCGAAGAACCTAGCTTATCCTAAGCGGCCTCAGGTCAACCTCAAGTCGACTTTTACAGGAAACGCATTTGTCTCGCCCAGAGATACTGCATTTGGTTTCTGGGAAACTCTATGCACGACAAACCCCGGTGTCGAGAGTCCCATCTTCAACCAGACCCGCTGCGACATCATGGCTACTAACCTTCCTCGTTGCATGGAGCTAACTAACGTGTGCTATAACCATCCGGACCCAGCCATATGTATTGCGGCTGAAGAAGTGTGCATGTACGGTGTTATTCTCTACTATGACGGTGAGGCTGGAGCGGGAGGTCGCAATCGATTCGACATCACGGATGGCTGCGAGACGAAAGACGAATTGTGCTACCCTGAGATGCAGAGGATACAAGATTACATGAACACGCCAGATGTTTGGAATGCACTGAGCGTACCCCAAGCCGTGAAAAACTTCACGGGACTCTCCTACGATATCGCATGGGCTTTTGCCCTCACCGGTGATGGAGTCCTAAGCACGCAACCTCAGGTCTTGTATCTTCTTGAGCACGGCATCGATGTGCTCTTCTACCAGGGTAATTTGGATCTTGCTTGCAACACGGCAGGTAACCTACAATGGGCCAACACGATGCAATGGAAGGGTCAACCTGCGTTTGTTGCGCAGCCAAAGCGATCGTGGGAGAACGAGGGGAAGGAGGTGGGGTGGTTCAAGGAAGTTAAGACAACGACTGCAAGTGGGCGAGATACGACATTTGCGTTCGCTACAGTGGACGGAGCAGGCCATATGGTGCCAATGAACAAGCCGAAGGAAGCGCTGGCCTTGGTCGATAGATGGATCAGGAAGAGGAGCTACGCGTAATTGTCGCGTGATTGATGCATATCGCGTTCTGCGTCAAAGTTGCGTCTCGCCCATCGGGAACGCTCCGTGATCGCAATATGCAAGCTTAAATCAGCCTCAGGCACCACATCGGCCTCATGCATGTCATCAGGCTTCTCGCGTTTGGTGCCCGAAATATCCATGGGTGGTGTTTGTTTTCCCCACCATGATGTAATTGCTACCAGCTACGTCATCATGGGTCCTAGCCTCTGCGCAAACTTCAGAACCTTAATAAAGAGGGGAGAAGACACTCACACGAGAACAAACAGCAATCAATCATCACTTCTCACTTCAAACTACACTTTACAAACCTTCTACCACTCCCACATACCCCCCACATACACACATACAACATGTCTGGAACTTCCAACGTCGGTAACAGCGCGGTGTACGAGTCTCAGGACCAGGTCACCCGCTCCAACGCCGAGATCGAGCAGGAGAAGAAGGAGAACCGCTTCCACGAGGGCAAGGATAACTCCCACAAGGCACAGGACTCCAGTATGTTTACCTCAGCCCTGCATGTGTTGCACTGCGTCGGTGTGACGCGATACTAGCCGTCTCTTCTCAAAGAACAATCACTAACCATGACGACAGAGGACGAGCGATCCATCGCCAACAAGCTCGAGCGCGAGGAGAAGCGTGAGAAGGAGGGCGAGGAGAAGTCTCTCGAGGACCGTCAGCGTGAGCAAGATGCCACCCTTCCCGCACGCGCACACGGCAACGAGCCCTCCAAGGGAGCCAAGATCGACCAGGAGCTGAGGGAAGAGGACGAGGCCATGCTCAAGAAGAAGGGTGCCAACTAAAGTGGTCGTGATATATAACGATTTCGATACCCCGCACACAGCACAGTGTGCTAGGAGTTGGAGGAGGAAGATAATAACTTGGATTGACGATGAAACGTCTCCATGAAGCCGGCCTGAGACACGGCAAAGGCACGAATGAAATAATTTCAACTTACACTTCTCTTTGGCCGTATGGCAATGTGCGATGGGGCGGATCAAGTCATAGATGGTGACACAAGAACCCCCCACACTGTCGTGCTTACAGTACCCCTCCATGCAGCCTGCCTGACTCGCGCAGCCTCGGAGTTATGCCAATAGCTAACCTCATAACCATCCCGCCTGCGTCCCCAAATTCCCCAATTGCCTTCCCCCACGCTGTGCAAACCTCCATCGCTGCATTACAAAGCATTGCGACGTACATGCCTAATCTCCTGTCCTCTCGCCAATTCTTCCGCGCTGCTACCTCTCTCGCCAGAGCCCCGTTACGACCCCGCATCGCGCCCACGAGTATCCAGCTATCGCGTATCCTCCAACAACAAACTGCGAAAATGGCGACCAAGATGGCAGAGCGCCTCAAGGGCAAGACTATTGTCATCACCGGTGCATCCTCTGGTATCGGCAAGTCGACAGCAATCGAGTTTGCGCGGACACAACCCGATGACCTGAAGCTCATCCTGACCGCGCGACGAGAGGACACATTGAAGGAGCTTGCACAGGAAATCCAGGGTTTCGCAAAAGGCGTCAAGGTCCTACCAGTAAAGCTCGATGTCAGCAAGCCAGATGAAGTGCAGGGCTTCGTTGGCAACCTACCACAAGAGTACAAGGACATTGATGTTCTGGTCAACAACGCGTATGTCATTACTCCTCTACATACTCTGGTCCGCGAGCTAACAGATATATCAGCGGCCTTGTAAAGGGCGTCGCTCAAGCCCCTGACATCTCCCCCGCCGACATCGACACCATGTTCAGCACAAACGTAACCGGCCTAATCAACATGACGCAAGCCATCCTCCCCATCTTCAAAGCACGCTCCACACCCTCAGGTGACATCATCAACATTGGCAGTATCGCAGGACGCGAGCCCTACCAAGGTGGCTCCATCTACTGCGCTACAAAGGCAGCTGTTCGCTCTTTCACAGACGCCATGCGCAAGGAGCTCATCGCTACAAGAATTCGCGTTATCGAGATCGACCCAGGGCAGGTGGAGACCGAGTTTAGTGTTGTAAGATTTGGCGGCGATAAGGAGAAAGCAAAGAAGGTGTACGAGGGCGTTGAACCGTTGACACCAGAGGACATTGCCGAGGTTGTCGTGTTTGCTGCAGGGCGAAGGGAGAATGTCGTGTTGGCCGATAGTTTGATCTTCCCGAACCACCAGGTATGTGCAGCAAGAGTCGATGGAACCACGAGGAGAAGGTTGCTAACTTCTTCCTTCAGGCAGCTGCGACCGTTATGCACCGAAAACCTGCTGGTCAGTAATGTGATATTCGATGTATATATAGCCATTGCTCATCCGCATATCAGAGATGGAGCAGGCATCCCGAATTCGACCATCGTTGTAGAAGACTTATTTGCTGTTGCCCACAGCAACCCTCGCGCTTGCTATTCTCTCTTTCCTTTACCTTTTCCCGCGATGTGTCCCCTCAGAAGTATTGTGTCGATGTTCAAATCGTTTCCCTTTTGGGCGAGTGAAAGACGCAAAGATAATCCGGCCCTAAGCAGAATATGGGAGCAAACGCAACCACCGTCACCGTGGTAAGCGCCTTCAAAAAGGCGACCCGCAGGTAAAGGCTTTCATGTTTGTTGAACAGCGACTTCGGTTGCATCTGAATCTGGTGTAAAGACACCACGCCTTTCGTCTCACATCACCCAAAACAATCGACCAAGTGTCAATCACCCAATTACACATTCTGTTGAGAAATAGCCTCAGTCTGGCATTGTCTATCATCGCGGATGCAAACCTAGCAATAGACACACGAGCGAGATGGCCCGACTCCGAGTTCCTGCATCGTCAGTTCGGGTTCGCCAGGCGACATCTATATACGCAGTCTCTAACAACCGAGCTACTAGACGAAGACATGAAGGCCAATCTGGGCGCGTACGTTAACGACCAGGAAGATGAAGACCGATCATGGAACGATTTGCAAAACTTCATACGAGAGAATCAGACCTTCAAAACCAAGTCTTCTGCAAGGGCGAAGCTACCCTCTTTGGCTCAATGCATGGCAAGGGCAGGTGTCGATAACGCTGATTTGGACCTTGAATCTGACTCAGAAGACGACGAAATTGATCTCAGTCAAAAGATCGAGCATGCTGTATCGGCATTCGCTGAGAAGATCAAAGAATATGAGAAGGATGAGAAGGAAGACAAGGAACACGTTAACGCTGACCCGTTGAACAACAACTATCTCGTCCACCACCCACCTATGCTGTCGCCTCTGGAGTCTATCGATATCTCCTACCCTTACAACAACAAGCAGAACTTTGGAATTCGCAGGCACAGCGACGGTAGGTCACTTGCGTCGCTCATCGCTCGCGCTGATGAAATCTCCGTTTCTTACAACGAAGATGTCTGCTTGCCTTGGTCGACTTTCGAACCATCCTCGCTGTCTTCATCGCCGAATCCGTCGTCTGACGCAAGCGTACTGGATCTATCTGCGGACGACGCACTTGCTTTGCTACGCGAGCGCTTCCGAATCGTACACAACGTAGGTGGTGGTACAGGTTACTGCCGTCGGGAGTGGCTAGATGCCAAGTTCAAGACGGGATGCAGCACGGTGCATGGGCCGTCCCTGTTGCGGTTTTCGACGAGCTGCTATGAGCATGTACAGCCACCGGTGATCACGAACGCGAGTACCGCCACACAGCAGGACCAATACGACCTCGTATCTCGTGTCAGGATTTCGCCTTCCAAGGATACACTGAATACCAAGTCGTCCGTTTGGACCTCCGCCTTCTCGAAATGCACCTCCATGACATCAATATCTTCCTATCAGACCGATCGTCTACAGTCAGCAAACAATGAACATCATCTCCATATGGATGGCCCCGGTATGGATGTCGAGAAGTATGAGCGCGATGACAAGCGGGATCGAAAGCGTGTTGATAGCGTACCTGTCCTTACCACTAAAGGTTGGTCTGATGAGCTACAAGTAGAGGATATTGAGCAGCTATATGCACCACTGTATACGTCCGCCGAAGATACTAGAGATGTCCCTGCGACGTTCGTGGCAAACAAGACCCATGACTCTCCGTTAGTGCGCGAGCGGACTGTAGACGATAATGTCTCAACTGATTTAGATTATGATTTGGAATCAGAACCGGCGGCCCATGATAGTCCCAACAGTATGCGGCGTAAGTGGACTAGCAGGATGAAGCATTTCATTAAAATGTTGCCAAAGAAGTCAAAGCAAGCCACACGCGACTGCTTTAGGGCTACAAAACAGTTCTCACGGACGGCTTGGAACTTGGTACCAGCTGCCGTACAGAGCCGGCGACCCTCTCCGAAGATCGACAGCGTTATCTAGGCGGTCGGCCAGGGAACTATTTGAAGTTGACACGATTGGCCTCACGGACCGTTATAACGACTCCGCATTTCACCCAGAACGATGGTTCGGCGAACGTTAGGGCCTACTTCAGATCGGAACATATGTTGGGAAAATGGTAGTGCGCAGAATTCAATCGAAAATCCTCCGCGGAACGTGTTTCATTGGGCAACACAGACGTATTTTGTACATTGTCTTTGTTTTTGCCATTTCTCTTTTGGCGCGCTAGGGAAACCCGGATCAAGACAACCATTTGTGTACAGAACTAGCATTTCATCTGTGAATATAAACCCTTGCGCGTACCCATGAATGTCCTCAAGCATTTTGTGCGAAAGCCAAAGTGTGGGTTACAATTGACTCAGCCTACGAGGAGTGAACCCTGGTTCGATCAAGGGTCATCCACCGTCGCAAAGTCAGCACACAACGCTTTCACTTGCCAAAATGTCTTCAGCCCCTCATTCATTACATAGTTTTTTGCCCGTCGTTTCCCTCTTTACGAATGACTGCGCACACACCATCATCGCAGAACCAGCAGGCATCAGGAGTGTTTGAACTCTCACCGTCACACACTCGCGATTGCACTTGCAACTTGTCGGTCCAGGAATCCCACCGCATCACGCTCTTTATCACAAAGTCTTCTCGGCTTACCTCGACCTGATTTGGTTCGCCGTTGCGAAAGTTGACATATCGACCATCTTCAACCGTTTTACTATCCCTACACACTATCAAACCGACACATTGAAGCCACAGGATATGGCTTCCGAAGATCTTATTGTTGATAGCCGCAAGTTCGACTGGGCTGATGACGACGATGATGATTTCGACCTGGATAGCTGGAATGCTACCGCCGACACCTCCGCGCCTACCGCCGCAGAGTTAGGTCCTCTTCAAGTCCCTCCTACCGGAGATGCGACGAAGGAAGAAGATGAGACCTACACCCTGTCCCGCATTCGCAACGAGCGCGCGTTTTGGCATTCTCCCGTCGGCGAAGAGTCATCCGACACTGAGCTTACTCAGAAACCAGAGCCTGCTACTCAATTGCCGGCCGAATATTGGTATCTCGCCGTCCTTAACTGCCGCCCAGAGCATCAGGTTATGTCCGCGCGGTTCGATCGTATAACTCGCGCTATTGGCTTGCGCTACGATGGCAAAGAAGACGCAGAGGCGCCCGCCTATCCGGAGTTGAGCAGCACCAAGAACTATCGGTCTAACTACATGAAAGGGTTTCAGAGCTGGAAAATGAAACATAGATCGCCCTCATGTGTTAAGGTCTATCGTAATTCACCCTTAAACATCGTCACTCCCATTGAAAACGCGCACGAAATCGACGACATGGACGACGGTGCGAGCGAAGAGGTGGAGGAGGTGCTCGATGAAGACGAGGCCATGCAGATATTCGCCTTTGAACAACAAGAGCAGGATCAGGTTTCCTTCTTCGATCGTCCCGAGCACGACCAAGAGGCCGATCGCGAGATGAATGAAGAAATTGACCGCATGCTTGTCGATCAAAGCAGGAACAACGTCGACATTTCAGAACAATTCTCGCGCAAGGAGCTGGAGGATTTGTATCGTCAGTACAAATCTCAGCAACTGGAGATTGCCAAAAGCGATACTGAAGAGCTATACGCTAATTATGGGCTTGATGTGATTGAAGAGGAAGATACCGCTTCGATCGATAGCTGGGAGGCCGGTAGCTGGGGTGAAGAGGCTTTTGAACCTTACCATGCTTACGCTCAGCGTCACGAGATGCCGTTCTTGGTTACTGACATGACGGAGAACAACGGAGCCTTATCCTCGCTATCAATTCCGCTCAATGCCCCGGCAACGGAAGGGGAGTTGGATTTCAACAGCGTGGTCTTTGGAGACGAGGACGAAACCCAGGATTCCAAGGCTGGGGTCACTTCTGAGACTGATTCCGAACCTAGCGATGAGGGCTATGCATCATCCTCACCACCTATCACTCCCACTCTTGAAACTTTTCAAACTATTGGCAGAAGGCATACAAAGGACAGCTTTATTCCAGCTGAGATGCGACTGAGCTCGTCTTCTATGCGCCGTAAGACCAATGGCCGGACTCACTCCATGGATGCACTCAAGGAGTTTAGACAGACTGCCAGAAATGAGCAGCCTGTCGACGACGCCTTCGAAGAAGATGAAAACTACAACATCCTAGAGAGTGCTCGACGAGATACAAAGTTTGATGATCATTTGGAGAATTCACTCAGAGCCAGCAACAGCCCCGAGTTTACCCTTATCGTCGTGCCACCGGAAGGAGAGGAAAAGACCAACGTTTGCCCTCTCAGCGATCTAGCGCTGATCTTGATCGAGGAGGCCAATCGCGTCATTCCAGACGAGGTTGAACATGGGGATCATCCCACCAACGATGAAGGACGTGGCACCCTCAATCTGTCCTTCGCCTTTCCAGGTCCGTCTTCCGATCAGACCTCATCCGTAACAAGAAGTACCCGAATTAACACATCGCCGCATGCTTCTCCATCATCCAAGTCTTCTTCTCGTCGCTGGTCAGATCCTCCGAAATATATTCCTGATCCTCCGTCACCCTTGCCGTCCCGCGCTACTCGGCACAAGAAACAGAACTCCTTGTCGCTCGACCATCTAGCTAGCGTAGTCACGAAGAGCAGATTCTACATATGCGAGATGCCTTGGACCCAAGTTGGTGCCATGGCAGCCGGGGTGGTTGCTGGTGGGCTAATAAGTATGGCCCGGCGTCATTAGGCTGGATCTACAAGGCGCTGCTTGCTTGGGCTCAAGAGGAAAAAAGGCCTGCGATAGCTATTATTGGCAGGTAAAAAAAGCACCAGTACACATTGCAAGACTGCCAGAGGGCGTGATTTCTTTCTTTTATTATCTGGATTGGTTTGCATAGTGAGTGTAGTTCTGTTGGCAGTTGTGGTGGCGTCATATACCCGGTGTGCTTTCATACACATAGCATCATACAGTTGAGGCAATACATTAATCAAAAGTTTAACGATCGAGATGTTCCATTATTTTGGAAACTAAATAGTATTCTCATCAAACGTATAAGCTGACTGCGGATATTCACAACTCGAGCGAAACCAGGAACATTCGAAGGATACTGTTGAGCTACATCGAAGTCTTTTTTCACCACAACCAGATATAACGTGATCGTTTCAAACTGCATATATTTCTGATAACCGTAGTCATCAAGATAAAGAGAACTATATCAAGCTATTCATGTAAGTTTTCCACCTTCTCATACCGGATGAGCAACCTTGGCCGTCAAAAGGTTCCGAATATTTCCAACGAAGAAGCTCAAGATGAAGCAAACACCACCAAAAGCGATCGAGATCCAATATGGCCACTGATACGCCAAGGCGAAAGCCTCTTGCGAAGCTGCCAATATTATAGGGAACGAGTCTCGCTTCAAAACTTCAGGGCTCGTAGCAAGAATCTCTTTGACTTCATCGAACCTCGCGTTACCCATGAGGTTGGTAACGTGTGTGATGACGGCAAGTCCTTCAGCTGATAGAGGGTTGATGATGGCGCCATACGCTAAGGTCTTGGTGGCGACGATCTCGGTCAAGTGTATAGTGACTTTGCGGAAGAAGAGGTTGGAGTACACGGCGAACCCGATTGCGCCACCAAGGTAACGGATGCTAAGTGTGATGGCCGTAACGGTGGCAATGAGTTCATCCGGACAAGCAATCTGCGCAATGATTGAGGAAGGAATAATGACTCCACCGACTCCGACGGATGCCAATGTGACGACAGCGTAGACTACGTTGAGGTTATCTGGTCTCGCAATGCACATGGCTCCTGTACCAGCTGTCATCATGGCAGTGAAGAATATCATCAACTCGCGGACGCGGCCTTTGGTAATGGGAATGAGGACCAGGCAGACAACCGCGCCGCCGATGATGCCAAAGCCAATGGGTAGCGAGCGAATACCAATGCCGACCGGGTCGTCACCTATAATACTCATGTTAGTACGATCGTACCGTGCGGGACTACCGGGGTATGTGTTTACCATAGACATTGTAGACCTCGGTCGGCCAGAAGAGCAGCATGACGAAGTAGTTACCGCCACTGAGGAAGGTGATGAGAAGGATTACGATCATGGTCCTTTTGGCTTTGTGGAAGAGCGCCCGCGGAACCATAGGGTATGGAGCATACACTTCCCATACGAAGAAGGCGATGATAAGCACGATACCCAGGACGAGAGGCACCGCGTTGTGCGGGCTACCCCATTCATACTACAAAATGTCAACATTGCCGTGAATGCTTGCTCTGAGATCATATACTGACCTGTGATGCGCCCCATTGTAGCCCCATCATGAACAGAGTGATGCCAACTGTACTTAGGATACCGCCAATGTAGTCGACCTGGCGGAGGACATGGCGGGCAGTGTACTCCTCAGTCAGGCGGGACGGATCCTTGTAGCAGAAGATACATAGTATCAAACCGACGAAGTTCCATACTCCAACCAAGATGCCGTTGTACCTCCAGTCGCTTTGTTGAGCGATCAACTGAGCCCACAGCACTGATGGGCAGAAGGGAAGGATGGTGATCACCACAAGGCCAACGTACTTGCCGCGGTCCTTGATCGGCACGACCTCTGCTGTACCGGCGAGGGCGATAAGCTCGTTCAAGCCGGCACCGATGCCCGAGAAGACCTGACCGGCTAAACCGTATTAGTGTGTGGTATTTTATATAAGGTTGCGGCACTTACCGATGGCAATGTTCATAGTGTTTGCGGTCGCAGTTATGATCGGCCCGATGATGAGTGCTACCTGGCCTACGATAGCCACCTTCTGACGTCCGAAGAGGTCTGACAAGGCTCCCACAAATGGACAGAGCGCCGCGTTTGGAATGAGGTATCCAATGACAAACCAAATGTATCGATCAACTCCACCAACATCTTGATAGATGAGCGGAAGGACTGAGCCGAAGAGGTAGAGCGGAATCTGAGAGCCAATCCAGAGGAATGACATGCAGACAAGAGTCATGAACAGCTTTGCGTTCATCTGGATATGCCATGGTCAGAGCTGAAACTGAAGTGCAAAGCGTCTGCACTCACCTTCTCATGCACTTCTGGGCCTCTGCTCATGACAGGTGCCAACTGCTGTTTCTCGGGCTCGCCCGGTGGGGTGCGAGTAGCCACCATCTCGAGATGGTCTTGTCCATGTTTATCGAAATCGTGAGAAGGGCTTGCTGATCTCGTTGCCTCCTGCATGTTGACAATGGTGGAGCTGAGAGAGCGTATAGTCAGGAAGAAAAAGAAAGTTCAAGACGTTCAAGTAGTTTGATTGCTCTCTTACCCTAGTAAGGAGGGACTATCGATACGTAGTCCTAGCGTTCGATTCATCCCTCATATCTGTCGCGTGGTAGTAAAATAGATAGACTGAATCGACACTAACTTCACACGAGCCGCGGCAACAAAACGCTGTGCGCGGGGCTGACTGGACCAGCGACATGAGCCAAGACACCCCTCTAACAACAAGACGCCGCCAGCCATGCCGTATTGCCCGTTTGACGACTTGTAGATCATAGTGGAGTCTGTGGCGGACCCATTGGTGCGGGGGCCCCGCACGCTTGCCTACTAGTTGCAGTAGCGTCCGGAGTAGAAAGCTTGCCTCATTGGTGCAGCACACGCTCTCCTTCTCCTTTACATAAGGCTTGCCTCTTGGTTGTGTGCTCTTGCAGGATGCCTCGAGAGATGTTAATCAGTGTCACTAAAAAGGGCCCTCGTTCGAGCGACGCTCTGCCTTGCTTGGTGTTTGCCTTTGGAACAGTTGTAGTCGTGTCGAGTTTGGACGCGGCTGAACGACTTGAGCGGTAACATGTGAACGTAGAAAGTACTAACGAGGACGTCGTTGGAATATTCGCACGGCCTCGGCAAGGGTAACCCTTGAGCGCTTAAAAAATGCCTAAATTGTGGCCAGTCCTATGGGTGCTGTCGATCTCTTCTAGGTGTTAACTGCTGTAAGCCACAGCCCTGAAATCCATGGCATTTGGAAAGTTACCGAGGGACATTGACGTACGGCGTGTGTCTGTATTGACGTACAGATTAGCATGAGCCATGCTCGCGGGTACGTACGGGAACCACTGGGCGCCTGGACCAGGCTCCAATGGCTTTGGATCGGGCCTACATTTGTCACACGTCTTACAGCCGATATCTCGACTACACAATCTTCGTACATGCTATAAGCGAACCGTTTCCTGTGAATGTTTGAGTGAGAACGAGTGTGAAAGGTAAGATGTGAGGGCGTTCTTCGAATCCTAGTGCCTAGATCAGAGCATGAAAGTAATATCTCTGCTGTAATCTCAAATCGAGCCGTTCTCTCGTGAGTGTTGGTATAGATATCCAGACGCTGTCGCGGCCATCTCGCACTATGTTATAGTTGACTATCAAGACAGTCGTTAGTTCACGTGGAGTGGTGATACAGGAAGCCATGAGAAGCGAGGGGCTCTCTTCGGAGGATAGCACGAAACCAAGCTGGAGCGTAGACTCATCAACAGCTTCGGCTGAAATGATACTTACTGAGCTCCTTGGAGGGGAAAACATGCCACCGGAAACGGCGGCCTCCAAATTCCAGCTCAGTTTCTCAAACAATGAATTGTGATTGCAATAGATCGAAAAAGGTCCAGCGCTTCTCTGTTCGACAATGTTGGCGCATGTTAGTTAGCACATTGACAGACCGCGTTCCTCTTTCACGCGCTGTCCTTCGAAAACTTTTGCCGCGGCACACAATAAGCGTGACTCTTCAAATGCACCACGTGGAAAGACCCAGCTATCAGGTCCATTCGGGTAGAAGTCCGTTGCAGCTCCAACGTTTTCACCCGCAGCAGCTTGTTGCCTGCACTAGCTGGAGCACATTCACTGTCCCAACACCAATGAATCCGGATAGTCTGGTCCAGCCCCGCTTGAGAGACACAGTGACGGGAATTAATAGCGTAGGACTTGATGTTCACGTCCCCAGGATAGTCGAAGCTGAGCGACGAGGATAACCAGTGGCCGCTGAGAGCTCCCGACTTCTTGAATCTGCTTGCGATGCGTGACTATGGCGACAACTCGGAACAAGATATCGAGACTGAAATAACATTTCCGACCAGATCGACCGCAGCGTAGAACGGCAGCGCTATATATCAGCCTTGAGTAGATGATAGCATCACGATCTGTGCTACTAGTGGTAAATACAGTTGCAAAAAGAAAACTGAAATATGCTACTGACCCGTTTCTTGGTCGGGTTCACTTGTAACAAGTCTGGGGGTAAATTGTTCACGCCCGCTCTTATGCTGTAAGAATGAACGAACAGGGTTCGCAGCGTAAAGTTTGTTTTTGGGATATAGCTTTTCTCGAGCAGATCAAACGCTGGAGTGAGCATATTAGCAGAGGTCGATCAACCAAGTTGTGTTCAGAACTTTAGGGGAAAGATTCGAAAAGCTCTTCTGATAATCCCGTAGCACATGGCTGAGCGGCTTGTAAGGTTCACAGAGACCAAGGGCCGAGCGTCGGCGTTTATTCTCCTGCTTGTTTAGCTTGGTGGCCAATGATCGACCAAGCTTCGGATGCCTTCCCTTTTTTTGTGCGCAGATTAGGACAAATCATATATTTGGAGCGTGCAGTGTTGTATAGTTACACGTTATCGGTCGATTGTTGGGATGGCAAGATGCCGATGCCGGCATCATGCCGGTAGCTGGAAGGAAAGAGATGGGGATCTACAATTAGCGTCTTGGCCTCCCCCCCTCCCGCCCCCATCTTCTAGCACAAGTCTATGAGAGTCCCCAGAGTTGCATCGCACTCTGATCGGATGCCAACATACCTTATTTCACAGTACCTAGGTGTCTTGCCATCGCACCATGATGTCAATTGACCCGAAACTTTCCTTACTAGCCATCAAAGGAGTATGATTCTGATCTTCCTCTCTTTCGAGAAGACTCTCCGCCATGTTCTCCTACTCGCGTACGATATCGCTCCTGCAGAAGGTGCCCCCCTATAACGAGATTTATGCGAAACAGACCGCGCCAGATATCCTGCGCATATTCCAGAGAGACTCAGATGGACCATTGTCTGCACATCAAGGCGACTCATTGTTGTCATCAATCTTGAAGGGCAGATCTGGGAAAAACTGCGGGCTTGAAACATTGTGTACAACATGCCTTTTACGACACAACCTAAACTCTTTGCTGTGAAGATGCACTTTTCATCTACAATGTGGACCTGGCACGTTGTAACACTCTGATTTTACAGCACACCAAGGGCGATCCTGCCCAATGTACCTAAACAGCTCTCCCGTCCCATACCCAAACCTTCAAGATCTACCACTCAACCTCGAACTTCCACTACTGCATCCTCGTAGCTGAGGCGCCTTATGTTTACGGTGTCTCTATTCCGTAAGTACTTCAACATTAGACGTATGGTGCCGTCAATCAACGCGGATCCTGGCAGTATGTTTGACATCGAGTTCGACAACCCAACGTGTAAGTATACTCCATGTACGACCGACATATGAGATATCCGCTAATCTCATACATCGAATTTTAGGCATCATGTGGGCTGTATTGGCACTTGCCCGTCTCGACGAGAAGATACCTTCAGATTTCGAAAGTATTCATGCCTTTAGGCTTCGCAATGCAATCGACGACGCTATTCGAGCTTTCTGTGATGACTGCATGGAAGCAACATGGTCTACACTGTATAGTGATCGAGCATGGCAAATCGTAAGTACACTCAGGCGTACTGCTGCTGATTACCACAGACACACTGAAGACGTTCAAAATCCTGAGGTGGAATGTGGATACCTGATTGAGCTGTTCAATGTGTTCTCCATGCACGTACACCAGCAAGAAGATAGGGACTTTACTGAAGCCTACGGTGCTTTAGGTATGGTGGCTGCTATGGCGATCAAGATGGGAAGCATCCTTGGACAACGAATCTCAGACATGTTCGACATGTTTAACAATATTTCTGCTGATGAAAACGTACCCAACGATACTATTGCCATTCGTACGAATCAGCAAATCGATCTCCTATGTGCAACCATCGAGCAGTTTGTACGCGAGCAGTTTGGAACGAACGGCGCCTACACCCCGGTATCGGAAGCGCGAGACATCGTGGGTCAGTCATTCGTTCGTCTAATCCATGAGCCTCTGCGACAACACGTCGAAAGCGCCTTCAAGATGCTAATAAATGACTTGGCGTTTTGCAGCAGTCATACTGTGAACAAGTATCAACCTGATATCAAAGAGAGGGTTGCTATGTTCTATGAATCCCTCAGCAGATTTTTCTCATATTGTTCGCCGCTGCTGAGCGCCTTCTTCCTTCCAGAGATTTCAGACGACGAAAACGAGCTCGACGAGGACGAAGACGAGGACGAAAACTATCAAGAACACATACCCGAACATGTGGCGAACCATGACTTCAGCCGGTACGACGATTTCGATTGGCATAGACGCGAGTTTGAAGTTTTTGATGTTCAAGATGTACTTCGTGGTCCGGAACACGCAGACATGGATGGTGTCTCTATAGCACTCAGCTCAACCGACTCATCCTGCCCTCTCTGCGCCGACGCAGATACCGAGATGCGGAAGTTAAATGTTTGCAGCCATGCGATATGCGCTATATGTTTGGACGCACAGCTTAGAGTTCAGCATGAGTGTAGGTACAAGTGCGCAATATGCCGAGCAGAGTTCTTCCCTAACTGACCTTGGATGAAACGAGGCTCCCACGGGTATCTTACCTACTCCATTCTTCTATGCCTTATCCACAGAGAACTTACCATAAGCTCATTGTTCTTGGGAATATTTCCCATAAGTATCATGAATGGGGAGCGCTACCAAGGTAGACTTATCAACTGGGTCTCGAGAACGAACGCGATGTTACCTATGCAAGGGTGAGAGGTCTCCGTTGGCGCACTTACTAATGGCAGATCTTGGAAGCCGTCAACTTGCAATCGCGCTGGTGTTCGATTCTGCCATACATAGCGTCAATAATGATCTTCATAATGAGTCGTAGTATGACTTTAATTCGTTGTCGATGAAGTTTACGGAAAGCGCAATTAGATCTCTATTGACACCTGGAGCAGTGCAATGTGAACGTGTTCGTGTTACGTGTATCACTGCACAAGCACCATTGATCTCGCATGCTCCTCGCTTCCTGAAATCAGGTACATGAGTATCATTTAGAACTGTCAAGTCTGGTACTCTGACTGAACTAGACACATATTAACGTTGCGCACAACGTTGGCGTCAAGTGTTCGCACTATGTATAACCGAAGATGTGTTGAAACAGAGCGGCTTAAGTACAGAGTATCTGTTTCTGATTCCTACATGTAATGAGGTAGAAGAGGTCGATCCCCAATCGAGATCAATTCCTGCTTGGTGTACCGCGCTCGGCCCCACTGCGCTGCTCCATATTAGGACCCTTATCTCTCACCTTATCTCTCGGCACACTTCCACAACCTTCTATAACTCCCGGTACCTCAAGCAATACAACTTCGGTGAGATTTCGACACCTACTTAAAACACACGCCCGAGATACGCACAACTACTCCCCACTGTGAGTGTGTCATGGACCATCACTACCATCAACCCCTCTGGCCACTACTGGAAGGCGCATTCGATTACACGATGAACTTGGCGGGTGAGCTTTGGACGATGATTTGGAGACCAGTGGAGCAACCATACACGCAGCCAGCTAGCAAGATGGCCAGCCAAGGCTCACAAAAAGAGGACAAATCGACGACTGCTAGTTTGAAGGCAAATTGGTCGGGAGAAGCAATGGAAGGTTGCCTATCTGAGCAGCTCAAATGTGGAAGATGAGAAACTTACGCAGATATGTCTATGGAGGGGATAGATGCTGGGTATAGTAATGGATGTCATCTACTCTATCAGAACGCAAGCTGACAGGATAATTAGACAAGCTTAGCGCCACGGTCACCAGTATGCAAATGGCCAAGCCTGGCAACCGATAGCTGAGAGTAAAGGTGAATTAGTACAAGTCGCGACTGAATGTTAGCCGACATGCTAACCGGTCTGAAGGGTACCAAACTTGACATCTTACGTGACTGCAAGTTAGGCGGTCTTTACGACTAGGGAAAGCGCCTTTACAGATCGGAGATGCATACAACAATACCTTTTCTCGGTTCCATGAGTAAGCGCCAGTTCGTTGGATACAAGTGGTGGTACTATGCGACATGACGGCATTGTGCGGTAGCGACGAAGTTTTCTGGGGTTTTAGCAATCACCTAAAGGCACATACTAAGTACATCTAAAGCATCCGCGACATCGCTAATGACGAGCCATAATTAGAAAATGCCGCAGCGATGATGTGTGTACCACGCAATGGATATTATATTGCAGATACCCCTCGATAATGAAGCCTTACAATGCAAGTGTCCATCTAGTTCCAATTCATCTAAGCACCTGACTTATTCCGAGGAAAACAATCAAATTTGCATAACAAACAAGTCGATCTAGCATATCACAATGCATCTCTAATACACTCATTGGTGTCTTCGGAAGCTCTCGACACATCGCTGGTGTTAGGTACGAGCGCTACTATTCTTCTGCCTGCGATACCGATACCTCAGGCGTGGAATTGCAATGCCAGTGCTACATATTCTAATATCGCGGTGTACATGGGGCGATGTCAAAGTTGATTGATGCGGACCTACTCTCGGGTGAACCGGAATGGTACGGAGGAGGCATCGCCAATAATTGTAACCTGAAAAGCGTGAACTTCACTTACTTCCAGATATCCATGTTATGAAGGCAACCTCTTAGACGCAGTTGCTGGAATATGTGCTCTTTTGCAAGTGGACCTTCGATTTGTTTGTCACCTACGCACGTGCCGTTTGCGACTTCCTCTTTGGATGCGCTTCTGTCGCTCTCACTCCGCAAAGCCATTGATCGGATCAACTCACGATTCGATTCTGCCCTTAACACTCCCCCAGTTCGCCTAGGAATGCAGGACGCGACTTAAATTCCGATAAGCAATAAGCGTGTCTTAGCAACTCTGACAGTAAGTAATCTTGATGCAGACGTGCTTTACTGCGCTTGCAACTGAAGCTGCTCTGGCGATTCTAAAGATCTCAGCTAACATTCAACAAGGCATCTGCGATGGCCTCGGTACAGCAGAAAACGCAACGCGTTTGGACGCTCCCACCGGCGACGTCGAACTCTGACAAACCACTCGCTGTCGCTCTTGCTACATACCCGGTTCAGGAGGTGGGCATGCAAAAGCTATCCTTGTACTTCATCCAGAATACTGATACCAATCTGCAGGCACTAGTCTCGTTCTTGACACCCGACGATCTCGTTGTTCTTACCCTGATTTCGCAGGCTTTCCATAAGCACATTCGGATGGACGACGCCAATGCAAAGGCCAATCTTCTCTCCAAAACTCTGTGTCCAGGGATGGGCTACTTTGCTCGGGCAATCAGCCATTGCATCTGCTCAGTAAAAACGTTCGAACCTATAGTTGACTGTGCTGGACTCGGCTTCGCGACAGAATCTCGCCCATGTGCGAAGTGCGGAGTCAACACCTGCGACGAATGCCGAATACATGTTCTCTATAACTTCCTCACAGAAGACTCTGGATTTGACCAGCGTCGCTGGTGGGCAGGCTTCTGCTTTCTCCAACCTGAAGCCATTACTGTGTATCCACCCAAGAACTCGGAAGAAGATGCTTGGCATCTACCTATCAAAGACATGAAGCCTCTGCATGACCAGGGCCGCATTCACATTCCCCTGAATATTATTGCCATTGGCGACCCTGAGCCCTTTCAGCGCATTCTCGACCTTGACTTGGGCACTCACCAATTCATCGAGCCTATTGGTCGCACACAATACCCATACTCTGGCGTTCAAATTGTCTCGTCGCTCAACATGATTGTCAACAAGCGCAAAGATCTGACTTGTCCTTCGTGTTACCAAGAACGCCGGACGAAAGGCCTAGCGCGATGTTCTTGTACCCTACGCAAGCGCTTTCTACACCGGTGGCTGTGTGCGACCTGTTACATCCAAGAGGACCGTGCAGATGAAGATCTACGCTGCCATACCCCAATAGCAGACGAGGTAGGGGAGGGTCACAGTCATGTATGCGGTTGCGGTGCGGAGTTCACATCGGAAGCTGAACTGAAAGTCATGTGTAATTGGTGCAAAGGAGAAGTTCAAGGGCCTCAGCAAGGTGCCGAGAACGATGTCGCTAGTGAGAATGGCGAAGACATCAGCAACGACGAGGAAGAAGGGGGAGGAGAAGGGGAAGACTACCCTGATGAGGATCATTCCGCTGCTGACTTCGCGCATGTACCTCAGGACGAGTTTGGCTTCGTTGAGAACCATGACCATTCTCTGTCGGTATACGTGAACGGAGAGTGTATCCGCGGCGAACGTCTTGGTCGGTCCGTGGTTCGTCAGTGGATGAGAATTCAAGGCATGCATGTTGAGTGCACATGCTGTAAATGCAGTAATCGTATCGCTGACCATATTTACGCGGAAGATGAAGAAGACAGGGACGATACGGACGACGCTACAGAAGATGACGATAGCAGTGAAGACGAAAACTTACCTGACCTGGAGGAAGTTGAGTCCGCGGCTGGCTTCGAAGATCAGTGGGGACTAGACTGAGCGCCAACAACAAGCTTGTACAGGATCAGATCACACAGTGTATTACCGGTGAACGTGTGGACTCATTAGCGCCCGAATGGATAGACTCAGGCATGACTGTCGCATGCCATGTATAGTTAGTGCTGTAGATGTCGTAGGAATTGCCCGTGACCGCTCTTCCTGCTCAGCGATATTTAGCCTATCCACAGATGCAGCGCCATCACAATGGAAGAAAGAACAAGCATAGCGATGTTACCAAAAAGTAAAGCCAGCAATAACTTTCTCTTTCATTCATAGTCAGTGATTGGCATCTGAATGACAGGTGCTGAGACTGAGTTAGTAACTCCCCGCAGTCCACACACGACCTCTTGCCCGAAGTGGGTCGTGGAAGCTTGGCACTGACACATTGATGTCGCTCGGACTGTGCCTGATCGCTTCGTCGCCGCATCCCCATCATCAGCTGCACCTTCCAACAACCCAGCATCGTCCAATCGCGGCTTTGCCACACCGACTTCCGCTGGCCAAGATGTGTTCGAGCACGCTGTACGTGCCGCGAGACCTGCTGGTAAGGTGATTGCTACCTGGATATCCATCCTGACCAGGCCGCGATTGTAAGGTTTTAACAACTCGAACACGTCAGACGCGACATGGAGGTTTATGGCCGTTCGCAGCTACCAAACCATGCTCTTTTACAATCAGAATGTCGCGCGAAGTCCCAAGACGGGGAAGGACGGCGGTGAGTCGCAGTACCTTATCGGTGCGACTTCGCCAAGACCTATCGCCCGATGATTTCGGGGCATCGGTAAAATGCTCCAAGCACAGCGCATGACAATGCGTCGGATTCAATGGAGAACACGTCCCGATTATTACAGAAACGTTCGGTCCGTCTATTCATTACTTGGTGGTTCACTTTTCCTTCGCGCACATTGCTTCCATTATCATTACATTAGATTCACGACCTACGCCTGCCGACATACCAAGTTTGATCGAACGCAACTACCACTACTCTTATTCTTGTTCCATCACTTTAGAACGGTATACGTGCTCTTTGCCCAGCAGAACGCTGGATATCGACACTGAGATAATGAAACTATTACCCACCTTCTCGGAGGACCGTAGCGCTCAGACGACATCACTCAAGGACATTGCGCAAGATACAATTGGAGAGACTTACACCGAGGAGGACCCGTCGGTAGCAGAATGGTTGCGCGGATGCATCCCGACCTCACATGATGCCGCAGAATACGTACGCGAGTTGTTTCCGAGCGTACGGTGGCTGAGACGCTATAATCTACACTGGCTGGCTGGAGACGCTATCGCAGGTATGCAAAGTAATCTCCAGAAACTCTTATTACACACGGCTAATACAAGAAAGGTATCACGGTCGGTCTTGTTGTGGTACCGCAAGCCATGGCTTATGCGTCGCTCGCGCGCCTGTCACCTGCTTTCGGCCTATACACAACCTTCACAGGCGCGTGTCTGTACTGGATCTTCGGGACATCTAGAGACATCGTCATAGGTGTAAGTAGATCCTCTAGGCAAGCTAAACTCAGCTAATCATAATCAGACGACAGCAGTCGGATCACTACTGATCGGAAGCGCAGTCAGCAATATCGAAGCCGAACACCCCGGTGTATATCAGCCCCAGGAAATAGCGCATGCGATAAGCTTCCTTGCTGGAAGCATTATTCTAGTCTTTGGTATCCTTCGTCTCGGCTTCATCATTGAGTTTATTCCATATATCCCCATCTCCGCCTTCGTCACATCAGCCAGTATCACTATCATCTCGACACAGCTGCCGACCTTGATGGGGGTGAGAGGGATTAACACACGTGAGTCCCCGTACAAGGTGTACGTCAACTTCCTAAAGGGCTTACCCAGGGTAAGACTTGACGCGGCTATTGGTATCACATCCATTGTGCTTCTTTACCTAATCAAGAACTTGTGCGCTAAGATGGAGGTCCGCCAACCACGAAAGAAGAAGATGTGGTCCTTGATCTCATCACTGCGCCTCACGTTCACTATCCTGCTCTACACTCTCATCAGCTGGCTTGTACATCGAACGACCCCTGCAGGCCAAGAAAAGTTTCGAATTGTCGGCCACATCGAGAAGGGATTCAGTCACGCAGGCGTACCCTCGATGAATGGCAAACTCTTTGGTTTGGTAGCATCAGAGCTCCCGGCAATCATCATCATCCTCATCGTCGAACATATCGCCATCGCCAAGAATTTTGGGCGAAGGCATAATTACACCGTCATTGCTTCACAGGAGATGATTGCACAAGGTGCCGCCAACATACTAAGTCCTTTCGTCGGTGGCTACATATGCACAGGCTCTTTTGGTGCTTCTGCCGTTCTCTCCAAGGCTGCGGTACGTACCCCACTATCTGGCGTCTTCAGCGCAGTGGTCCTAGTGCTGGCGCTCTATGCGCTTACCGCTGTCTTCTACTACATACCAAATGCTGCGCTTGCTGGTCTGATCATACACTCCACCGTCGACTTGATCAAGGGACCCAAGGACTTACACAAGTACTACCAACTGTCACCGTTCGAGCTCTTCATTTGGGTTTGTGGCGTTGTCATTGCATTCTTCACCGACCTTGAGACTGCAATCTACATCACTGTGGGACTGTCTTTCGCAATGCTTCTCGTCCGAATGGCAAAGAGTCCGGGCAAATTTCGAGGTACCGTAGAGATGACGCGCATAGTTCGCGACGATCGCTTCTGCAATAGATCTATTTCGACAACAGGCACATCGCTGCCTCCACAGATATATGGAGAAAACACGTATGACACCAGTACTGCAAAAGATTCCAGACAGGTCTACATGCCTTACGACGCCATTGACAACCATAACCCGGACATCAATGTAGAACCGGCATATCCTGGCGTCTTCATCTACCGTTTCAGCGAGAACTTCAACTACATCAATCAGGCTTACCACGTTGACTATCTTACCTCTTACATCACCTCGCATACGCGCCGAACCCAAGCCGATGACGGTATCCGGGCTTGCGATCGCTTGTGGTGCGACGCGCCGCCTAGCGAGAAGCTTATTGAAGAGTCTTCCTCTCTTCCAGTTCTGAGGGCTGTTGTTCTTGATTTCTCCACTGTCAACATTCTAGACATCACGAGCATTGACGGATTGAAAGGCTTGCGCGAGACGCTCGACCGGCATGCTGCGCCCGGGCTGGTTGAGTGGCACTTTGCTGGTGTGCACAACCGGTGGACACGCAAGGCGCTCACCTTTGCAGGATTTGGATTCCCTGCAACGATCAACGCCGACCATATGGGAGTATGGTGTCCAGCCTATACTGTCACGACCAGTCTTTTAGGTACAACGGGTAATGAGCGTAACGAAATCGAGGCTGCACGGCGGCATGTGCAGAATAGAGACGAAGAACAGGGCAAGGAGTTGGCGGAAACGCATGCTCTTGAGGTACAGTCGACCTCTGCGACCGAGAAGAGAAGATTTCATCCAATCCATGGGGTCGATAGGCCCTTCTTTCACCTCGATCTTCACGACGCCGTTGACGCTGCGGTTCGTGATGCGAAGAAGGCTGACCAGCTTGAGGCGCGCACAAGCTGTTCGTCAACTACATGGTCACAATCACATGAGCAGGGGGGTGAGGCGTAGAGATCCGTTTCGTTATCACGATTTCATACTTCATTGATACTGTTGGTATGCATGGCGTTCAGCGTTCAGGCGTTTGTATTTGGCATTACATTAGCATTGAAGTCATCGGCTTTGGGAAGCGCCGGCTTGAGGCAGCGAACGACTCTAGGTACGACGGCAGACCATAGTATGAGTCAAAGCCTATCAGGGCCAGTGAGACGGACGAGCAGAAAAAGGTTAGAAAGTCGTACAGCTCTTGGATGTGCCGTCTTGGTGAGGCTGAGACTCACTCGACGATTATACGACGCCTCTGGCAAGAATCCTAATGTAGAAATCATACACAGAAAACGCATTGTTGTCATACCAATGTTATAGTGAAAGCGCGGCTTGACTGCTATTATTAAAACTTGAGGCCAACCCATACCCTAAGGCGAAGGAACATATTACTTGTATATCTCTTTGCGAAATCTACAACCGCAGATTCTTACTAAGGACTAGGCTAGTTACAAGAACTCCAAGAAGCACTGTACAGCTCAAGCTAAGAAGCATAAAGAGCTATGGAATTTAAAGGACTCTAGAGGTAGGTTTAAGGTCGACGCGATTAGCTTTATAATATCAACAAGATTAGCAGTGCTGATAAAGATGCAGATGTTAACAACACATTCGGTGGTGGTACCACTAATGATAATAATGGCCAGGACTCTGCTGTCGAAGCAACTCTCTCGTGGTCTTAACGACAACTCGGACGACGAGACTGGTCATCGCCAAGTCTGAATCGGCATTGGCACTCTCAAGCCTTTCCAGCCTTTTCTTGGAATAACAACGACCACCTTCCTACAACAATCGCATCTCATGTCGCGTCCATAGTCCCACGTGTAGGCATTAACAAGTGTCAACTTATTCCCGAAACATCGGACACTATCTTTGATACTTATCTATTTGTGTCCCAAAATGCGAGGCTTAGATATCTGCTTGTCAAGCACAAAACCCCGACAGCAAGATGTCTCACTATCTACGTTCACACCTACTTCGAAGTATCCGCCTTATAAAACCACTCAGTTACCGAATAGCTTACAGTCCCCCTATCTACACGAAGACAAATACTTTCACTCGACTGCTTTCAAGACGTGCGTCGAGCATCATCTTGCCGATTGGAGGAGCTCACTGTCGAGAAGAGAAAGAAAGAGGAGGATCTCCCAGGTACCCTTGCGCCAATTGAGGAGCTCAAGGCCCAGGTTGTGGCCAAGATGGGGCTGTGGGTCGTTAAGAACATGTACAGGATTCAGCAACGGTCTGTATTAGGCTGGGAAAAAAGATCTTAGACGACTGTATCGAGAACGTTTTGGTGGAGGGCTCGAGTAAGGCTCTGTGGTTGACCGGGATGATCTGAGGATCCGAGAATTGGTAGTCATGTGTAAGCTTATGTGATAGAATATCCAATCAAAAGATACGAACTTTACTCATCTTACTCCATCATCACCTTGAAGAGAGAGGCACTTTCCACGCTTGGCACTGACTTGGATACATTCAGTTTCGTACGAAAAAGTCCGATTTACATGAGTTATATCTTGGCTATGCTTTATCTTGAAGGCATACGCTGCGGTTAGCACTATGAAAGCAGAGGGCACGAAGTTTCTAATACCTTCAGGCAGACTTTGCGTAGTGGCGCGATGTGAGTGGTGAGGATCGAGAGTAGTTCCTTCCTCACGTTTGCTCTTTCCGCTTCGAGACATGACGCGACGCGACGCACGCGCCCCACACTTCGAGATAAATTGAATCTCTGAGATTTCTTCTCCTCTTCTTTATCTCTCTATAATGGTTGCATCACATTATAGTGCTCTAGCTTTTGCTATTGCTCGCGAAGATCATCGTCGCTCTTAACTGTAGCGCACTCGGTCCTGTGCTCTTAATTGTGAACCTGTCTAGCCAGGGAACGCGGCTCGCCGCAAACCCCGCCACCAGTGTCACCCTGTTCAGGGAGATGCGTGTGGAAGAAGCCTGCGACATGGAGCTCTCTTTTCTTCGGAAAAAAGTCTCTGACAGACCATTATGGTCCATGGCAATCATTTGCGCTACAGGCACCACTCTTGGTTGTAGCACGTTCCTCCAACGGCCTATTAACCTCTTGTCTGTCCTTGTGGCAGTAAGGGCTTTCTAGTGTGGTTGCACGTTTCCGTAGTGTCCTTGTGGCCCGGATTCGTTTTTTCTCTTACAACGGCCTATTGAGCTCTTATCTGTCCTTGTGGCAGTAAGGACTCTCTTGTGTGGTTGCACGATTCCGTTGTGTCCTTGTGATTCGGTTTCGTTTTTTCATTACTACTATTATGTCTTCCTACGACATTCATCTTTCGGTGAATCGGGCAGAAAGGCGAGAGCGACACCGCGTCTCAAATCGTGACAGGGCGGTATCGGAGCGCAATCGATCAGGAGATGGGAAGCTTGACTCACGAAACAGGCGAGAAAGGATGCGCCTGAACCACGGCACACCCGAAAGCAATGAAAAGAATCCAAAGCGTCACCTCTCCGGACCACCTGCTGAGCCACGAGCCTCCACTGAGACGGTTTCACTCACTCCCTCAAAGACCACCAATCTCAACGATGATATGGCAAACGTCAACAGAGCGACATCTTCATACTCTCCTTCTGTGGGAAGGACGACTCGCAGGAAGCTCGCCATGGTATGCACGCCGAGCAGTACATATTGCCTCAAATCAACTGACAAACAAACAGCAAACTGAGAGCATTCCCAGCAAACAGTTCGAAAACACACCGCCTTCCTTGCACGGTAGCGTGAATCCAGCCGTCCGACCCAGTCTCGTGGTCAAACTCAAGATCCGGAAGCCATCTGGGACCATGAACGTGGAAACGCGTAGGAAGCACAAATCACCGAGCAGCGATGCGATAACCAAGGATGACACTGCTATGAAGGAAGGTGCGGTTAGTCAGGGAACCAGCTACGTCAGGACCCATGAGCTGAGAAGGGAAACAAGAAGTACGACACTTGTGACCAGGCGACGGCAAGGCGATTTAGCAGCAGACGGAGCGCACAACGATACCCCGGAATCTCCGCAACCAAGGAGAAACTCTGCAGCGCGCCTGCGACGAGGAGCCATCGCCTACCCTGTCAAGCTCTCGGAAGCTCGTCTACGCACACCTACATCAGAATCCGGGGACGACATGTTCTCTGACCCGCCTGTCACTCTCAGTAAACCCTGACCGTTGTTGCCAGACACCAAGATACCAGTTTTGAAGCCTCCGACACCACTACAAGTAACCTCCGCTTCAACCTTTGCCCCTTATCCTCCAATGTCACCTCGTTCCGTGTCTCCTTTCACACGCGGAGCTCAAATCGCACTCGAAAACCTCTTGTCAGACCACCAGTCTGATCCTCTTGCCAGTTTGATCGATTTGGTGGAGGAACTGGACGATACAAGGCCGATCGTAAACGATTGGGAGCATGTTACTGTGATGAAAGGGGGTAGTTGGATCTATCAAGTGATGCGCGATGTTTGGGAGGAGGCTGCAAGTGAAACAGATGATGAGGATGACGAGATGAAGGATGAGGATATCGATATTGAAGATATCTTGGTGAAGGTTGCGAAATGGGTTGAGAGAGAGATGGAGAGGTTGCGTGGCAGTGAACAGGTATAGGCTTGGAGATTTATGATTAGTGCGGGAGAGGCGACGGAAATTGAAGCACGCATCATACTAAGTAGAAGGATATAGAGTTGATCAAGGTTGTCTTATACTGTGTATCAAGATTGTTCAGGCCAGCTGAGAACCAACCCTGTGTATTGTGTAGTTGCTTTCGAGGCTTTTTCGTCCATCCGCCTTCTACAGCGCTAATCTCAAACACCAAGGCGTAAACCTCGTGTCTGCCATCTTAGTTTGCTCTTCTTGTGAACTTCAAGTGTATTTTCTTGGCTATCCATGCTCGAGCTCGCGACATGTGCTATGGATGTGTTCTACGGTAATTCTATGTGTTCGTCTTGTCTTATTGTTCTCATGTCGGAGCCGACCGCTTTCCTGCCATGGAACGAGCCAGGCGCGGAGTATGCCTCGCACAAAATTGTAATCGGTGCATGGACCATCCGGGGCGTTAAGGATCTCTGGGGCCAGGATGTGAATCTGGGCCCGCGTGGACTCTTGCTTTACAATCGATAACAATGCCCAATCCGACAGCCACTGGACGAACCTGCAGGACGTGATCGACATGATCGACATGCCAAAAGACTTCCAAACGCGGAAGCCAAGCCGGAAGATGATGTTTCCAGCGGAATGAAGGACGTGTTGGGTCATCGCGGATCGAGATGTCCGCCACCCAACCGGGTTGTTGTCGGCTCCACATCGCCTCGCATTCGTATTCGTACACCATAGCAGTTGGAATAAGACGAGTCGTGTAAAATTTTCTGGGGTGTTTTTGTGAGCGCACATTGTCTGCACTCCCTCAGTATGTCTGCTGCAATTGAGGTGGGCGGAAGAGTTGATGACTCTGTTCGATCATCATCTCGATGTTCTTTGCCTCGTTCATCTCGAAGTCATGCATCAACTCCATCTGTTGCTGCTGGTTTAGTCCGGTGCCCCTAGTATCCTGACTCCAGGCCGGATTGAGATAATCTGCCATCTCATAACCCTGGTTTGCCGCATAGGCCTCGTTGTAAAATGGCGAAGCCATTTGCATGTTCGTCATGTTGTAACCATCTTGCGCCGGCATCGTGAATGTTGGGTTCCACTGAGGTAGCTCAGCAAACGTTGTAGGTAGAGGCGCGAATTGAGTCGTAGGTGCGTAGCTGTATGAGGGCATGCTGTTCTCCATGGACGTCTTTGGACTTAGTTCATTGTATGCCATTGGTGGAGCTTGCTGAGGTGACGTCTGCAATCCAGCTTGTTGCGCGCTCGGCGCACTTGAGAACGGATTGGGCGGATTTGAGAGGCCGTTGGTAAAGTTGAAGAGTTGTTGATTATGTTCGGGTAGGAAGCCGAAAGGTCCTGATACCTTTTCGGAAGGTGTCCGTACCGACGAGGTAGACGCCGTTGCCGGGCTTGTAGTTCGCGATCGGTTGATACCGTCCACAATGTTGCCAGTGCCGACAGATGCAGTGTCAGATGGAGAGCTGGCTGAGATGGGAACGTCGCCGTCCTTGTCGAAGATCTTCATGCAAGCAGATATCAAGTTGTAGTACAGACCAATAGCAGACTGTACGCCGGGCCATCTTTCGGAAGCCTGTCTGATTGACTCCATTGCCACTTTCAGGTGACCCTCTACTTCCTCGCGGCTATGACGTCTTCGCACTTCAGAGTATGACAGTGTCCAGAGCATGGTGTTGATGCACATGAAGATAGACTGCGTAAAAATCCATGTGACATCGACACTCTTGGTCTCAATCTGCTTCATGGTCATGTAGATATTATATTGGCAAGCATCGTAACAGCGGATGGCGGCGTCCAGGGATGGGCGAGGAACTTGTGGAGACGGACGGTACATGAATACGACCATGGTGTTGTATCGACCAATGAACCTATGCGACTTAGTTGATGTACCATGCATGACGGCGCCAATACTTACCAGACCTTGTTAAGTCCCGATCCGCCGTCCATCTCAGGACTTGTGTCTCGCCAGGCCTCGATCTTCGACAGCATCTGAGCGAACCAGGGGTGCTGGTCGTCTTTGGGTTCGGGTTTCTTTCTTTGATAGAGCATTTTGCGGATCTCTAGTTGCAGCAATCGCATCTTGTAGAAATGTATTCCAATCCACTTCTTGAGCGATGCTTGAGGTGCAGGCTTAATTCCCTCCCTAGTGATGTAGACATCGTCGACAAGCTCGCCAAAGTTCACATCGATGTGTTCTCGTCGTGTTGCAAAATGGGCAGGTCTTCCTAGACTATGCGACAAGCCGTAATCCATAGTCAGTATACTCCAGAACAACCGGCGACGCATGTCGATTTCGAGTGGGTCTGCAGAGCGTCCGCCGGGGCCCATGCTGATTGTCTTCTCCTCATGTAGGCCGAGGGCTTGACACAGCCGTACACCAAGACCGATGATGTAGTAAACGGCCGTCCTCGTTGGCGTTAGGAGTGAATAGCCTGCAACCAGGCCAAAACACTGCAGAGTCTTGAGATTCATTGGCTTGATGGCAGCCTCGAAGTATTTGAGGGCTGCGAGATAGTAGCTATCAGCGAGACCGGCGTACTGTGTATCCATCTTCTGCAGACTGATGGCGATGACCATGCGCAGACAGTAATTCTGGTACGGGTCGGTGGAGCCATTATAGACCTCATCGACGTCTTTGGTGAAAGTTGGCTCGTGGAAGATTGGATACATGGGGTGCACTAATCAAGTCAGTTCGTGTATGGGTCATACTGAGACAACCGTACGCGCCTTTGCAGTAAAACAATTCTACCAGTAGATTGGTCAGATCTCTGTTGGGAAGCTCTTCAGCAGCGACGTCGCTGACCATGGGGTAGATTTTGGAGGTGGGTCGCTGGTCTTCCTGGGCGAAGGTGTCCTTGACATTCTTTGCTTCGGCATGTGGCACAATCTCGGATATGCTCTTGGACTCTGTGAACTGCTTGGCCAGCTGCATGACCAGGCGGGTGATGGTGATTCCACTTGAAGGTCCCAGGAATTTGGACTCGTCAGAATCCTGGACACGGACTGTAGCGGCCCCACGCATCACATCTTCAGGGTCCGGCTCGACGTCGTCGCGCTCGAGATCAGCCAGCTGCTTCTCGAGGTCGCGCACCTTCTGCTGCAGGTGCACAACATAATTCCGGGGGATCTTGCGTCCCTTGGTGGGGTCATAGTACTCGCAGTGGGAATTGGTGCGCTCGCATGGCCCGCATCGAGGGAGTCCGGGATCGCATCTTGTCTTGCGCTGGGCCAAGGTCAGTGGACAATTACGTAGCCAGCGAGACGGGAGAGGGTGCTTACCGTCCGGCAGCGACAGCAAGCTGTGAGGGTGTGGGCGATGCGACTCTGGCCCGTGGTGGTGGTTCCTTCCTCAGACGGGTGCGGGGCCCCTTCCGTCTTGGTGTGTGTCGCAGTCGCGACTTCCATCGCTCGTCTCTCACCAGGCGGGCGGACAAGGCGAGGACGAGGGAGCTGGCTTATGATGCTCGGCGGCCTGGGATGTGGGGGAGATCGCCGCGCACGTCCATGCCCGAGAGGTTTGTCGCGCCGGCGAGGAGTGGTCCTGTGCTCTCAGTTCGGAGAGAGATGTCGAGGCGGAGATGGGGGAGAGTCGAGCATACGACAGCGGCACCTAGTCTACGGGACGGCCAAGCAGTCACCTTCGGAGAGTCGACCGGCAGGAGTTTCTTTAACCAAAAGAACAAAGCGCGTCGTCGTCGTATGGGCCACAAAAAAACGCCTGCGCATTACCGAGCGTCCCCAATCAGGCGGCGCAAAAAGGAAGACGAAGCATGACACGCCCCGTCGTTGGTGCGGCGTAGGCTGATGTGGTGACAGGCCGAGAACGTGTCCAAACTCTGGGAGCCGAGAGACTGACGTGCAGCGTGGGCATCGTCTGCAACGGCGCCCTGATAGGCTGCCCCTTCTCCCAGCACCCGCTCTAGCACTTGCCTATCTTCATCTCGTCGCTCGTGTCAGCGTCACAGCTGTCCCTTTCTGCATTGTCTTCTTGCTGCTCGAACTCAGCGGGGCAACACCGCCGTCTGCTGCCTCCCAATTCGTCCATACAGCCGCGGCACTGCGACCGTCAAGGGTTCAGCGAGCCCGCTACGCCACCCGTCAACCCGTTCAACACCACGAGAGCGCCAAACCACCATATCCATCGCTTGCTGCACCGCCTTTTCGGCAACCTGGTCCGCGGAACGCATTTTCTGCATCGCCGCGCTATTCCCACAACGTCGACTCGACCGAGCCTGGTAAGTACCGTCCCGTCTCGTATCGGTCGTAAGGCGAGGCACCTCTTCACTCCACTGCCGCCCTCACCATGTAGTCTACATCCATATCCATGCATTGTGTCTAGTGCTCTTTTCGTTCAGTCCCTGCGCCTGTTCTTTCCATGTCATTCTCTATTTGACTACGTCTCGGATGGTTATCCACCCAGCGTCAGGTGATCGTGCGATGCATACTTACTTGTCCCATGATAGCAGGAAGATGGTGCTGGAAACGCCATTATTACGGGTGAGCAGGCCAGTCGCCGCTTGTTCGCGATGTCGAGCAGCAAAAGTCAAGTGCGACGGTAAACTGCCCGCATGCACAGCATGCGAAAAGTCCAATCGGGCCTCAGAGTGCTCGAGCACCAACGACCAGTTTGCGAGAGGCAAGGAAAGGAGCTATGTCGCGACTCTCGAGTCTAGAGTTGAGAAACTAGAGAAGAAGATACATGAAGCCCGTGCGAGGCGCAAGTCTTCTGGCGTTCTGATGTTGGACATGTCTGAGAACTCGACCCCACGTAGAGCATCTGTCGATACCGTAAAGGCAACGAGACCCATCAGCAAGAGGGCTGAGAGACGTAGGGAAGCCTCAGAAATCGACGACCTCGTTTCAGATTTTGGTCTCCTGTGAGTGCTACCCATTAATCCCGGTGTGTTGTACTAACTCTCCAAGCGCCGTGAATGCTACTGCAAGAGACTTCTATGGCTTCACAACAGAGATGTCTTACGCCCGCTTGATTCGATCGGCCAGCGCAAAAGAGCCACTCCCAACCGGCTTGATCAAAGCATTGCCTCCAAAATACGCAGCAACACCACTGATTCAACATTACTTAAATAACATCTTCACCTTATGGCCAGTCTTTGAGGAAGCTACTCTTTACTCTTCCGTAGAGGCCGTCTATTCACAGGGCGACAATGCAAAACCCTGGGATCGCTGGAGTGTGCGTATGGTTTTGGCTATCGCCTGTCTCTCCCAATCTGAATCGAGGGGTGATACACATTACTCCGATGCTGTTGGCCACATGAATGCGGCTCTTGAGAATGCCGAAGATGTACTACATCCTGGTTACGTCTCCAGTATTCAAGCTTTGATACTCTGGACCATCTACGCCACTATGGATCCCCATCATTTTGACAGTTGGACACTAGTCGGCGCAGCTTCCAGAGCAATGGTAGATCTCGGCATACATCAAGATCCGTCCAAGACTGTTGCAATGTCACGGCCGAAGCTAGAGATCAGGAGAAGAGTATATTGGTGTGTATACTCTTTGGATAGGTAAGTCCATGTTCCCTCTTCTCCTTCTTTCTTGCTAACCGCCCGGTAGATCGACATCGCTCGTTCAGACTCGCGCCTTCTCGTTCTCAGACGAGGCTGCGAATGTCGGCTTTCCATTCCACAACGCTTCCATCTCACCAAAGTTTGCTTCGCCTACATCTCAAGTCTTCCAACAGTCTTTCGATACAGCTGTCGATCTCTTCAGGATACGAGAGATTCAGTCAGAGTGGTATATGGACCTTTTCCAATCTGGACGGGAGCCTTGGCAAGAGCCATATCAATACATCTGGAAGCAGTATAGCAAGATGTCAGAGTGGTTCCAAGACATGCCTCAGAGTACTCTTCCTGCCGTCAAGTCATTCTTCGAGCTCGAACTTCTCTACAGCTACGTCTATATTCTCTCGCCAAGCCCGCGGATACCTCATATTCACGAGTATGCTCAGCGTTTGATTTTCGAACATTGCATTGCATACGCTACGAACCTACTCGCCATACTGGACAAACCTTCCAACACTGTGAAGCCTCCAGTCACCTTTTATGACGCTATGCGCGCTTACATGACAGGCCGGCAGTTTGTGGACGTTCTGTCACGCAACATGGAGATGATCCTTGACCCAAGACCACCGGTACCTCCAACGCCACTGGCTCCTCAAACAGAATCCGAAGATCCCCTGGCACCACCTGCGCAGGTCAGCGCACCACCATTCCCATCACCACTACTTCCTGAAGGACAGATGCTGCCATTAGACCCCACCACTCGTGCCATCAACGCTATCCATGACTTCACATCAGTACTATCCAAATTTGGCCTAAGGTTTGGCTTTACCCACTGGCGTGATCGGTTCCAAAGAGAGTCCGCTGCTCTATCTGCACAGCTTTACCAACGCCAACAAACATCACCGCACACTTCGCCTCCAGTACAACAAATTCCACCACCTGTTACCTACCCTCCACAATGGGTACCGATGCCATCGGTATCTCCACAGGCGCCACAACTCATGTACCCAGGAGGCCCAACAACACCACCAAGTCTGTTCCCGCAATCTAGTCCTTTCGCAAGTTCCATGTCATATAATGGCACTTCGTACGACGGATCCGGTCATAGTCCCCAACCACACGGTATGACATTCGACGCGAGCCCTGGCCAACAGACATGGACAACTCCGTCACCTCAGCCGCTACCTGAGTTGCCACAACCATCCGGCGGCCAGAAACGAAGAGCTATGGTATATGGCCCAGGTTTACCAGCGCCGCAGTCCGGACAAGGTCACAGTCCTGGTGCGTCGTCGATATCTGGGCAGGATAGCAATGGATGGCCACAACAGGAGCAACAACAACAAGATACAAACGGCTACTTCCAAGCGCCACCTTCTATGCCGCACCAGCATAGCAATTCATGGACACAGGATCCGTCGCAAACCAGCTGGGGGTAATAGAGGGACTTTCACAGGGTGACAAGGTAAAAGAACGGCATGCCAACGGCAAACAACATTTCTAGGAAGCGGAAGTCGTGCTCAAATAACGTTAGCCTGTATATTTGGTACGAAGACAGCTAGCATACCACATAGTATACTCGTGGTAAACGTATGAAACGATTCATGATGATATCACAGACTGACTGAATCCTCCATTGCGCCAGTGATCCAGTGCCAGCGTTTTCAGATTGCGAGCACATTCTGTAAAGGAAGTGGCATTCTTTGTCAGTGATTTCCACAATCTTCGAAAACGTCTCAATTACCCATTGCTAACATCCTCGCAATCCACAGAAACAGCCTCCGAGTACACAAGATGAAAGCCAAAAGAATTAGTATCACATAAAGAATTGCTTGTGAGAAAAGGATTAACGGTAACAAGCATTGCACCTAAGACAATGCCATGTCTAGCTTGCTCTAGGAATCGCTTGACGCGCCAAGGAGCGTAAGTCGAGCATATTGTCGCGCCGTGGCAAATGCGCATATGTTCATGGAAGTCACTTTTGTCAGCGAAAATATCCTGTGTACATTCTCGCAGCTTGTGGAACTCCGCGTGTTTACGCATGTCATCTATGTAGCCCCTACCCGGAGCTGTCAGGTCAGGGACCGGATATCCCGTCCCACACAGGCGACAGGAGATGAAAGGCGGATTGTCCACGGTCTTATTGCGTTCGAATAGCGCATGCCAGTCGTGGATATGACGACAAGAGTAGGTTCGACATTCTTCGTGCTGTTCAAAGGCTACTTGTATGTTTGCGAATGTACTGATGCAACCTGAACAGGTATAGGGACCAGCACTGCTCTAATTTTAGCTCAGACCCAATGCTGGGTTTTTCTATGTACTTACCATGGAATTCTCGTTGGTATGAACGGTAGTCTCAATGGCCACCACGCAGCTTTGCATATGCCGTCGATGAGATGATCAAAGACATGTGCTTGTCTCTGCGACCAAGTATCCATGATCATACCACAGAAACCGCAGATAAGAGCTGATGGCAACAAAGAGGGGTTGTCTTTTTTCCACGCCGAGAGAACGTCTTTGGGTATCGAACTCTTGCCGCCCCCTTTATCAAGATGAACTCCTTTGATATGTTGCGAGAGTTGGTCTTCTCGCACAAAAGTCCGACACTCTTCCGGCTTTTCCGCACAGCTACTGAAGTGGCATTCGACAAGGTGGCTCAAAAGAATGTCGCGTTCGCCGCAAACAAAACATCTTGGTAACCGCATGGCTATCTTTACGTCTAGACAGCAGATCCAATAGTAGGGGCAATGATGGATGGCTTCCTCGTGTCGTGCCCACGCGGAACGATTCGGGAAGGATTTGTTGCAGCTAGACCAAGTGCAAAAGTACGAGCGGGTACTTCGTAACGTAGGAACGTTCGAATTCTGTCAAAAGTATTAGATTGTTATAGCGCTGATACCCCCAAATCGTGCTTACAGGAACGATTCACTCACCTGTTTTTCATGCAAAGAGCTTCCATTTGACTGCTTGTGAGTACTTGCTAGAGTTATCTTCCGTCGATGCGCCTCGGGCGGTAATGGTGGTTGTGTCCAACGCTTACGACCACGACGAGAACCCCTTGAATCGACAGAGATATGGCTGCATGAACTTCTGACGCTGTTACGAGAACCAACTGAGCTGTTTGAGCCCGCCGTACTGAAAGCACGCATTGGAGACTGCTGCCTAGACTTTGAGATTGTGTTGCGACGTTTGGATGATTGCGCGTCAACAAGTGGTGCAAGTAGGAAATGGTCGGCTTGTAAGGCTGATTCGATGACTAAAGTAGGAACTGAGTCCTGATCTGCGGTCTGGTTCACATATCTCTCGAGTGAGGCTACGCTGGGCGCAGGGGAGCATCGATCCAAGTCCTGAAGACTATCTCGACCAACGACAGGCTCCAGCGACAGACTACGTTCGGGTCGCTCATGAAGTTCTTGACTATCCACGTTTGTATCTGCGTCGGCATTGTCTACAAAAGTATTATCAGCACCGTTCAAGATCATGAACCATCAATATCGGATGACGAGGGTCAAGTATAGTTGACTTGGTAACAAGACCATGAGCTTTCTTACCTTCTGGCATAGTCTTGCGTGCCCTTGCATTCACGAACCACCTTTTGATGACTGATACAGGCAATCCAGTCTTTCCGGATAGTAGAACCAGCTCACCATCAGTCGGATAAGCGCTATTATCGAAGTGCGCGTCCAACACAACGCGGACTTCGTTCGAAATCTTGGTCCTCTTGGATTTAGGTTTGTCAGAAGTCGAACGCTTTGCGGGCCTTTGATGATAAGCCCTTGTCGGTGGTGATTCTTCGCTGAGACCCAGTACGGTTTTGCCTGTAGGGAACAGGCAGGAACCATTTGCTGACTCAGTTTTAGTCTCCTGTTCATCTGTAGCCACTATGTTCACTCTCTCCGAAGCTCCATCCTTCAGAAGATCCGATGGACAATCCAATCGGTTTAATGACGGCATGCGGGGGGTGGGTAGCCCAGCAAGACTTAAAGTATCCAAGTCGACATCAGCATTGCAACCAGCGCTGTCGTCAAATGAGGTAACGCCTGCGTTGAATTGTGTATGCGAGCTGTTGGGACCTGGCAAAACCTCATCAACCATGAAAGCTGATAGCCATGATTCGTCGAAATCTAGTATAAAGCCTTCGTCGTATTGTGGTAGAGGTTCCTCGGTGGTGTGAAGTGTGAACCAATCGTTCAAAGCCCCTACGCCAGTCGACGCCTCCCAGCCTTGAGACATGTAGCATACGAATTCGAGATTGGAGATACTCGGATGAACAATTAAGCAGACAAACGAAGACGGAGGTGTAGGTGTGAACAGGAGGTGTGTGAGGCATGGCGTAAACTTCTCGGTCACTGTGTTAATATATGGTGAGGCTGAGAAACAAGGTGAGCGGGTTGATTTTCGAGGTTAGAAGGGGCGGAGCAGGGGGGTTGTATCTGCCCAATCGGATGAAGCGAATGCATCTACGCCTGTTATGCAAGATACCAGGGCGAAGACGACGCGACTAGTATGCAGGAGCCCATGCATTTGCATAAGACGCAATGGTGCAGCGGGTTTATAGCAAAGACGTCGAGATAGACGGTGAAGACGCTGCGGCTATGATGCGAAGATCGACAGGGCATACAGACAGGGTACCACCAAGCAAACCCCCCACTCGACGCGGGGCATCTGCCGCTATCTCTGCGCAACACCTATCGACCAATCTCACACCAGACAAAATGCCTTACAACACTCTCGCGCACCCATCGCAACATTGTGCGTTACCCCCAAGATCCTTGCCACCCACTTGAGCCACCGTCACGATGTCGACACCCTTAGAACGCGCCCTGACAGCCATCGACGCCGCCCACGCGCTCGACCCAAACAAAGTAACCATCAACAATGAAGAAATGCCATACGAACTGCACTACGCGCAGAAATGCACTTCCTACCTCGAGAAACGCGCCCCTGATGCCTCAGAACCCCTTCGCATAGCAATCCGCGCCCAACACTTTCGCCGATGGGAGGTACCACGATCCAGCTACCCAATGACACGCCCCGGCTACCACGCCTGGCGCACCTACCTCAAGAAACGACAAGCCGAACTTGTTGAGCAAATATGCCTAGATTCTGGGTACAGTAAAGAAGACAGCGAGACAGTGGGCAGTTTGATACGGAAAGAGGATTTGAAGGCCAACGAGGAGACAATGGTGTTGGAGGACGTGGCTTGCCTAGTTTTCTTGGATGACCAGTTCGAGGCGTTTGAGAAGGAACATGATGAGGATAAGATTGTAAGGATATTGCAGAAGACGTGGGGGAAGATGACGGATCAAGGGCATGAGTTGGCGTTGAAGATTCCTATGGGAGAGAGGCCTATGGAGTTAGTGAAGAAGGCGCTGGCAGGGTAACACAGTTGTGAATTTGAATATTGAATAAAGTGGTGATTTTCATCTATTATTCGTGACGTGAATTTGATCGTTTTGGGTATCGTTCTGAGCCTGTGATATATCCTCCCCTCCTCTTATGGTTGACATGTTGAAGCCTAAGCCCCACCCTCCCTCTTAGCGTACTCCTCCTCCATCGCCTCCTCGTATCGTCGCTCGGCTTCCTTCTCCTGCTCGGTTTTCTCACTGTGGGTCGCGCTCGCTAGAGCTTGCGTAGCCGCATTCTGTACGTTGTGCGCCGTCTGCGCAGCAGCTGAAGACTGCGTCGCTGGGGTGGATTGTGAGGTGGTGGAAGGCATGGGGACAGGCATTCTGGCTGTCGCTGGTTGTTGGTGAATGTGTCGTTGAGTGGTATGTTACGACGTCTGGTTTGGGAGATTGAATGATACTGAGAGTTTGCAGGTAACGATGAGAAAGGCTTGAGGAGTGCGTGGTGGCTGGTATATAGACACATAGCGTTGCGTCATTGTGGCGGTGCAGCTGTGGCTGGAACCTTCTACGACATGTGATTCGCCACTGATTATCGAGGATCAATCATCGCACGTGAAGACAGTTTGCACATAAGGAATGCACGTTCATTTCGGCAGTCCGATACGCGTAAACATGGATGGGATTGGTTTCAATTCTTTTCAGTAAGAGCTGAAGTGATGGCGTGTGTAGACACGCAAGGCCGTTAGGGATCCTCAACCTTTCCTCACGGTCATCGTATTTAGAGCTTCTTTCCCTACGAGATGCTGCGACTAGAACCTACACCATATTTCATTCAGGCGATGTATGCCGTCAAGACTACTGCAGTATCCATACAAAGGTCTCTTCATCTTAAAAGAGTCGCGTAGTTCTGGACCGTCATGCCGGCCAGTAAGTATATCAGCCCCAGTAGAGGATTTGCCATTTGATGCAAACCTTTGGCCTTCTCAGTCGAGTGCGACAGATTTAAAGAAGGCCCACATCGAAAACGGCTCATCTGGACCAAGGTCATTTGGCCTGCTTTATCTACTCTTGTTATTGCTCTCATTGGGGGCTACGTCATCTACTTTGCATTTGGTATCGATGATTCCTGCTGCAATGAACTTACATGACTTGATGATGGCTTCCACCGTCCTTACGTCACATACTCTGACTTGAGTAGAGGTTGACATTGATTTGCTCGAAAAGAAAGGTGATGGAGGTCATGGCGAAGGCCGTCATGGTTCTGGTGATCATATTCCTGGCGGCGATGGTTTTAGCGGACATGGAGGCCATGATGGTGTACGGCCTGACGGAAGCGCCTCTGCCAGACAGAAAAGCACTGGTTCAAACTTCACCGTTTCAACGTTTTTTTTCGCATTCTGGTTTGGATGGCGCTTCGTACGGTTGCGGCTGCGCTTATGAAGTCGCAATTTGTGTCGATCGGGCTACCTCACGATCGGTGCATCCTTGCCTGTCGGCATTCGAGTTTTGAGTGGTCGGTCGGAGATGGTGAATGGATAAGGTGAAGATTAGCGGATAGTCGTTTCATTTTCTTCCTTCCTAAGCTTATTTAGGATGAGACGATGTCACGCAGCATACAAATACCAGGCGATAGACAGACCGATATGACTAGACAGTGATGGGCATACTGTTTGTTGTGTTAGTGAAAGCATAGTACAGTACCCAAGATAACACAATGATATTGACAAGGCTCAGACTTGCCTTTTCTGAAAACGAATCAACGACACCACGTGCTTGAAGGTTCGCCCATCCATCAATAGATAGGACAGCCCAGAGGATATACACCGGTGTCTCAATCGCTTGCTCGGTTTGTAATCATTGCCAAAGGAGAAAGATGAAGATGACTAACCTTATTGACTTAGAACATGTGTGCCCTTCGTTTTGCCTGTCTCCATTTTGGCAGTGCGAGCGCCGAATTGGATCGCACGCTTCTTCTCCGCAGCTACTCTTTTCATGCCCAATTGCCAGGCCAGCAATCGAAGAGCGCGCTTTCCGGGCTCGAGGAACTGCATAGGATCTTCACTATCAACCACTTGCGCCAGGCCGAAATCGCACTTGGCTGTCACCGGAAGACTCAGCGCTAATGCGATGAAGTCTTCATCGAGGAACGGAAATCGAACTTCCCTACTGCTGTCGCTGATAACTCGATCGTCACGACCCAGGTTCCTTTTTCCTAGTCGACTGAAGTCAAGCTCCAGCTCTTCGATCAGGCCGGGGTATCCGTGCCGAGCAAAAGCTACTGCATGTCGTTGATACCCGCCAAAAAGCTCGTCAGCCCCCAATCCGGATAGGAGGACGTGTGCGTTGGTGGTATATGGCTCGGCGTGAGCCTTGTCTGAGAGGTGCGCTAGACCATTCCCGCGTGAGGCGAAATACAGCGCGATCGAAATGGAAAGGTCCATTTCTGTATTGTGCGGATGCATTAACGCCATGACAGTGCTACGGTGGGCTTGCGTCTCGGTGTAGGGCACGTTGACTTCGACGAAGCGCCACTCTCGCCCTGGACAGACTTCTATGAGCTCGGCGTGTGACGATCGTCCAGTGATACGGTCCGGGCAAAGCTCGTACGGACTGGTTCCTGACTCGAGATTGGAATGGATTCGAGGGTTCTCAAAAGCGACATTGAGGAGGTCGATAGATTCGCTGAGCGGTAGGAGGTCGTGACACATGCGCGCGAGGATTGTGCAGTCAAGGCCACCAGAGAAGAGGATGCCGACCTGTGCGTCCTTTGGAGCTCCCAGCGTCGCATTGCTGGTCACTGCCTCTCGTATATGCTGAGTACGCAATTTGAGCGACCTTTCCAACGATAACCTCAACTGCTCGGTCGCGTCCGTGTTCTGTGTTGCAGGCTCGATGTCTACAGTTGGATTCATAGTGGGAAATGGCAGGGTCTGAGTCTGTTAGCAGGACTCGCGCACCAGATGACCTACCTACGAAAGATAGTCCAGAGTCCTCTTTCGGGTCTGAGCGGCGGTGCGGAATCTTTGTAACTGGCAACGACTTCGACGTCGAGTCTGCGGCATCGACATCTAGGACATAGATGCCATCGGCTTCCACTTCAGTCCAGGACTCACCAGAAGCGTTATCGCAAACGCTAGACAACACAAGTGTGCCGTCTGGAGTTGACTTTTGGAGCAGCGATCGTCGTCCCAGACAGTCGCGTCCATAGTAGATGCGATTGTTAGGTGCATCGAAGAAAACAAGGGCATACGGGCCCCGCACGCCTGAAAGCAGCTGAATGACGCTTTTAATGGATGTCTCGCCTGTACTGGCGCACGCATTCAAGAGCTTAGTGAAGATAAGCTGAGAGTCATTGCCATCAATGGCATGTCCAGCAATGCTCCATGCTTCGCCATTCCAACAAAGAACGGAGCCAGTGGCGACGTCTTTGAGAGGTTGCTTGACAACGTCGTTGCCGCGTAAAGCAAGGACCGTTGACAGGAAAGTCGCGTGAAGACGCGTTGAAGATGCCTCGGGGCTGGATTCGATGACAGTTTGATGCTGCCCTGTGCTATCAGGCCCTCTGTTCTGGAGCAGTTGCTGAGTATTCGTGTCAGGCGTCACATGTCCAGCTCGGCTGAGCGAGAAGAAGATGCCGCACATGGTCGGGCTGGTGTTCGCGGTGGAGAAATGGTTTTGGCAACGGCACGTTTGCCATTGCTTGACGCGCTAGTGGGGGCCGCTCGGAGACTCGGCTTCTAGATGCCGGGAGACCATGTGGACGATGCGCAGGTGCAGGCGCAACAGACGACCACGACTGAGACAGTTGACATATATATGCCCTGCTAGAGCTATTTCGAGCTCCATAGAAGACCCATGGACACTTGATCAACCACCTATCGCCTCTCCACAATCCCCAGTCGCAGTCGGTCTATGTCTCCCCCGAACTCAACTCCGCAACACGATGCAGCCCAAGACAGCAACGCCGAAGCGAAGCTAGAGAAGGTCGATGACCAACAAGATGTGGCCACGATGAACGAGAGCGCGCCTCTATCCGGACAGGCCACAGATCCAACGGATTTGGCAGACGACACGAATACCACGACCGGCGCGGGGCAGCCAGTCGAGATGAAGGCCCAAGACGAGGGGCACGTATCGAAGGAAGGGTCGTCGGAGATGGTAGAGAAAGTGCACGAGACCCCGGAGGAGTCGAAGGCGACCCCCGCTGGTGCAGAAGTCGACCAGAGTAAAGATATGGAGGCTGTGCAGACATCGTCTACGGCGCCAATCGAGGAGCTCACCACCAAGACAGAGACTGTAGCGCTGGACCGCGCATCAACACCACCACCTGAGCTCAGCGAGAAATCGGCGGGCAAAGCACCTATACGATCACCTTCGCCTCCCCCTCCACCGCCCAAAGACGACAGATACCTCACGACGAGTAACGTACCTAGCCGAACTACTTCCCCAATGTCGCAAGAACGATCAAGTGGAAGAAATTCCGAAGACGCTGCGGCTGACGACTATGCTGCGAACCATGACGGCACAGGAGACGCTGTGGATAACTCGCGGGAGGAGATACAGAGCATCATGGATCAGTTCGAGGGGGATGGTGGGCCTGGCGAGACTGAGATCATGTCTCCCAGACTGGAGATAGCGACCCCCATGTTAGAGTCGCCTTCAACTCCCTACCCACCCCGAAGGTCAAGTCTTGTGCCGCTCGACAAGCCCTTGCCTATTCCGGCCGACGATGCGGCTTCGATGACTTCACTTCAGTCTCCACCTCCTCGCACTTCCTCTCTACACCGCGTTGGCACTGGTACCTCCTTTGCAGAACCGACCTCGCCCAGCGCACATGCTTCCAAGTACAAGCCAGCGCAGCCAGCACCAGAGCCTGAGCCAGACCTACCCTTCGACTTCCACCGCTTTCTCGAACAGCTCCGTCACCGGACCGCAGACCCTGTCGCCAAATTTTTGCGCTCTTTCCTCTTGGAATTCGGGAAGAAGCAATGGATGGTACATGAGCAAGTCAAGATTATTGGAGACTTCCTCGAATTCATCAGCAAGAAGATGGCACAATGCGAGGTATGGCGGACGGTGTCCGACGCCGAGTTCGATAACGCAAGAGAAGGCATGGAGAAACTAGTCATGAATCGGTTGTACACTCAAACATTCTCGCCCGCAATCCCACCTCCAGAGCCTGCATCACCACGCAAAGGTCGACGGAGACAAGAGCCGCCAGGACCAGGCCGAAGAGGTCAGCATCAAGAAGACGTAGAGCGAGATGAGGTCTTGGCGCAGAAGGTGCGGATATACAAATGGGTCAGTGAAGAGCACTTGGATATCAAGCCTGTAGGTGAGAAGGGCAAGAAGTTTCTACATCTGGCCCAACAAGAGCTGTTGAAGATAAAGAGCTATCGAGCACCCAGAGACAAGATAATCTGTATCTTGAACTGTTGCAAGGTCATCTTTGGATTCTTGCGGACATCAAATTCCGATCAATCTGCCGATGCCTTCGTACCGCTTCTCATCTATACGGTACTGCAAGCGAACCCCGATCATCTTGTCTCGAACGTACAATACATTCTGCGGTTCCGTAACCAGGATAAGCTTGGTGGAGAAGCAGGTTACTACATATCATCCTTAATGGGCGCCATCCAATTCATCGAAGGTCTTGACAAGACGTCTTTGACCGTGACTGATGAGGAATTCGAGAAAAACGTTGAAGCGGCCGTCTCAGCCATCGCTGAACGCCATGCAGCCGAGGAAGCCGAATCCTCGTCTTCATCTGCGTTACTACACCCTACTGCGCCTAACCATAAACGTATGCCCTCACCTCACTATCATCACATAGCGGAAAAGACGACACCATTACGGCCGGAACTCACACAAAGAAACTCGATGGAGGCAGAGACTGCAGGGCCACGACGGTCGACCAGTCTAAAGGATCGCAAGTCTGAGGCGGAGCAGCCAGAAGAAGAGAATGCCGCTGTCGCAGGCCTATTGCGCACAATACAACGGCCACTTAGCACTATTGGTCGTATCTTCTCGGACAATGATACCCACCATCCATCTGGACCTGCGATAGCCCAGAAACCGCATTTACCGCCACGCGCGTCAACGGAGTTTCCCGGTCAGGCTCCTCAGTCTAACATGAACGAGAAGCAACGACCATCGCATGAAGACGACCGACAAAGGCAGAGGTTGACGGCAGAAGATGTCGCTGCGCGACAGGCGTCAGCTGAAGCAGAGGAAGCGAGGCGCATACAACGTCAGGAACACAAGGTCGTAGTCGAGACGCTGACAGGCATGTTTCCCCAGCTGGACCGGGACGTCATCGACGACGTGGTGCGGCAGAAGGAGGGTCGGTGAGTCTTGTTCGAACGCCTCTAAATGATACCATGAAGACTAACAAACATCTAGTGTTGGTCTTGCAGTTGACGCATGTTTAGCGCTAGCGAATCCCTGATACATATATTCATAGGTTCATGGTCGAGTATTGATAGACCTCTGACCTTCTGATATGAATGGATGTTTGTATCTCAAACCATGCTATTGGTTCAACTCAGGGATAAGATAGAAAGCAATTGTACCATTGCTTTAGCTAACGTCTTAGCGCAGTGATAACAGATATCACTTTCTGCTATTCGCTTACACTACCGCCAGCTTGCAGAGTTAGGGGTAACTATAATGTTCACGCACAGGTTATGATAATATCTCCAGGACTGTCTGAGCACGCTGTCGTTGCCGTTATATTTCGAGGCCATAGCAGATGGGTCGAGATGTACTATTCAGCAAAGACCATGCTCGAAGGCAGTGACTGCCTTCTGATCCTTAGGCTATGGTGTTCTGGTCAGAGCTACCCACCTTGCATGCTCGCTTCGCCACCAACAGTACCGTAAGCTGGATGTTGACATTGTCACTGTAGGTCACTCACAAAGCGAAGAGTCTTTTGAAAAAATTAAATTAAAAGTCGTATCTCGAATCTTGACAGTCGTCTAATCCAGGGTCCAAATAATAAAGCGTCCATGCTGCTTCAACTGAAGCAGTTTAAGCATCGTAGGTTCCGTTGCCTCCAGCGCCGGCACCAGCTCCAGCACCAGCACCAGCGTTTCCTCCAGCTCCAGCACCGGCACCAGCACCGGCACCAGCGTGACCGCCGACACCAGCTCCAGCACCTCCGCTGACAGAGCCTGAGCCTCCAACACCGGCACCAGCGTGGCCACCAACACCAGCGCCACCGCCAACTGAGCCACCGACACCAGCACCGCCGCCAACTGAGCCGCCAACACCAGCTCCAGTTCCAGCGTGGCCACCTACACCGGCACCGCCACCGACAGAGCCACCGACACCAGCACCACCACCGACACCGGCACCAGCTCCTCCGTGAGCACCACCGCCGACTGAGCCGCCGACGCCAGCACCACCACCGACACCGGCACCAGCTCCTCCGTGAGCACCACCGCCGACTGAGCCGCCAACGCCAGCACCAGCGTTGCCAGATGCTCCACCTCCTACGCCGGCACCAGCACCTCCGTGAGCACCGCCAGATGCTCCGCCGTTAGCGCCACCTCCGATTCCGCCCATGAGGCCACCGAGGCCACCTAGACCTCCCTTGCCAGAGCCACCGAGACCGGGAAGACCAGCACCTCCGCTGACACCGGGAAGGTTGAGGCCTCCCTTGCCAGAGCCACCGAGTCCGGGAAGACCGGCACCTCCGCTGAGGCCGGGAAGACCAGCACCTCCGCCGACACCGGGAAGGTTGAGACCTCCCTTGCCAGAGCCACCGAGTCCGGGAAGACCGGCACCTCCGCTGAGACCGGGAAGTCCTCCCTTGGCACCGCCTGAACCGCTGAGGCCGGGGATGTCGAGGCCGCCGGAGAGACCAGGGAGCTTGCCAGAGCCGGCACCCGTGAGGCCACCGAGCATGCCGCCAAGACCTCCCTTTCCTCCTGCAGAGCCACCGAGACCGGGGAGACCGGCACCTCCGCCGAGACCAGGAAGGTTGAGGCCTCCCTTGCCAGAGCTGGGGGTCTTGTCGCCAGAAGAGCCAGAAGAGCCAGAGCCAGAGCCGTAGCTGGGGCCTGAGCTAGCGCCACCAGATCCGTAGCTAGGACCAGAGACACCGGTAGAGAGAGGAGCACTTGGCTGAGTGTAAGATCCAGTGCCGTAGTTGGGGCGAGGAAGAGCGCTGGCGATGCTGGCCAAAGCGAGAACCTGAGCAGCGTAGAACTTCATGTTGACGATTATTTGTTGGTTCGAGATTGATTAAGTAAGTTGAAAGTTGGTATCGGATGGATACGATATGTGATCGATATGGATAGTAAAGAAGGTAAGTGCTCTGCACAAACGAAAGACTTGAGACTGAAAAGTCGAGTAGAGTAGTAGCGAAAGTAAGTGTTTTTGGTTGCTGAAAGCGAGAGTGTTGAAGTAGACGAGATCGAAGCTGATGCCTTTTACTTTTTGCGCTGGGAACTGGTTCTCTTATACTCAAGAACCTCGATTTGCATTCTACGTCTTCGTAGTTAGCAAGCATCGATAGTCAGTGACTGGCCCCTGAGCACCATTGTGGCGAGGCTCATAGTAGCTTCGTTTCGAAACATGGCGACTCTATTGAAAGACGTGATGTGATGAAAGGGTTGTCTAGACTGTCTCGTTTCACGCTATCCTCTGCGGGATCGACGACAAGTGTACGGGAGATGCCTGGAATGCGCAGGGTAGGTTGAGGTTAAGCAGGTTAAGGTTACGGGAGATGGCCCGATGTGCGCAGGGGAGGAAACTTAGCCTTCTTTCTCCGCACCGTGCGGCTTTACAGCCTTGCTGCCTTGAAACTAAAGTGGAGTGAGCTTTGGTAGTTCGAGGGGAAAATAGTAGCGTTAGCGTGTCCTTTATTCGTGCCATATCTGAGTCGCGCGCAAGCAGGAGTTTGCCAGGTCGGCTATTTTGACTTCCATTTGAGTCGGATGGCGGAAACCGCCGTTCCGAGGTTGTTTAGCGGGAGCTGCTAAGCTTGTTTCAGCCACCACACTTGACGTTTATCGTTCTACCCTCTCTTACTTGACCGTAAATCGAGCATCATGACAACAGACAGGTATGATGTCCAAAACATTACACATAGTCGCCCATATTCCTTTCTCCATAGATGCAGCGACCACCGGGTAAAAGACTACTGGCCTGTGCGACATAGAGTTTGACGCGGCATCTGAGCTCCTGGCCGAGGTCTTTGGCCTAGGACTCCCCGACTATTCAAGCTTTAATTGCGCAAGAGCCTTTCCCTTACCAGCCCCACGGGTAGCATTTACATCGCTGTTTCTAGTATACCCCTTTGGGGTTCGGAGACCTTGCGGACCGTCAGGCATATCGGAATAGGTTTCTGCTATGGTGGTCGATCATGGAGATCTACTAGTATACCAAGGTACAGTGATGCTTGAGGGTTTTGCTAATGACACCACGAGGTTCTAGAATGATGTCGGTGGTACAAGACGGGTACTGATGACGGAGACTGTGACGAGATGTGCTCGACAGTCTATCGAATACGGCATGTTCCTTCTCCTGCCATCTTGCACTTGCGTCGCAGGATTCTCGTATACTCGGCACGCCTTGACTCGCAACTCCGCTGCCGCAACAAGGAATACCGTTCCCTGTGTTCAAGCGGTGCCAAGCGGCCCCACAGAGACACCGGCCCTTCGCTGTCGCAAATCGAGCTAACAATGCCAGCTCGCCTGACAGCTTGGAGCCGCGCTTGCCACTTTTCAGCACTCGTCGAGAAGAAGACAATTACTCATGATTTTTTGGCGACTGCGTTCGTTGTGCAAATGTTGACTCACAATACTGTTACCATTCACCGCCAGTGCTCGCTATGCACATTCAGAGATAAGACCATGACTATTGCAGCATCCAGCACAACTGGATATTAATCACAAAATCGATAGAAACGGTTTAACGGGGATATCTTGATAGACTAGGGTGAAAGTGGTACGTCCAGCCTTGCACACTAGCATCCTTCAGGATATGTCACACGAAGATCTCAACCGGATGCCGCACTAATCCGAATACACACCAATACTCTGAACATCGCTGTGGTCAGTGTCTCAGGATCGCAGGAATTTGACTATCGAAAATGTATAGACGTAATTTCCAGTGTGTGTTGCCAAAGTTCAAGATCATCTTAAGGGTATCGAAACATCCACTCTATCAACCCCATCGCAGTCCGAAAAAGGAATAATCTTACCAAATTCTTTCTACACAATATTCTTTATTCCTTAAGGGGTTCAAGGGTTCAAGGGTTCAAGAGTTCAAGGGTCCAGGGGCCTAGAGCGCTGCATCGTGCCTAGTTTCGAGTTGTGGATCTGCTGTCCTGGCCTTCCTCTGCTAAATGCTGTCGACGACGGCCTTGTTCGCACAAAAAGGGGTGGTTGCAGCTGCTTAGGCACTTGATTTTGCAACGATGAGATTTTTGGATGGACGTGGCAGAGTCAGCTAGGCTGTGCATCAAGGGAATTGCGCTTTCAGTTCAGGAATGTCATCTTCTTCGCCCAAGATTGCGTCTGCTTCTTGCGCGTATTGCCCAAGAGACCGAGGTCGTAGAGAAGTCATATATTCTCCTCATAGATTAATGGCTCGAAGTTTTTGCATCTATCTAGGGGCTTGTGGTTGTAAGCATCGCTATTTTGAAATCAAGGAATTGCCAATCGTGAGGTTTTATTCAAGAAGCGCATCAACATAGACGGGGTTGGAAAGACAACCATGATCTGTCACCAAGGTTGTTCACGGCTAGATGATCTCTGGCAAGGACTCCTACAGATATCGGGGCATAGCAGAAGTATGACTATCATTTATTAAGCCGCACCGCCTTGTCAATACAAAAGAACTGTGAAAAGACGAGACATTCAGCTTTCTTAACACAAGATGACTTTATTTTCTGCGCATCATTGTTGTGAGTTAACGTGACTTGATTTATGGCTGTGATATCTCTAGTCCATGGAAAGGGACTATATATTGACAAATATTACAGCATACGATCCATCAAGTAGTACTTAAATGCTCGTGAACCTAGATTACCAATGGAGTCATTAAACAAGAATATAAGTTATCGCAAACAACATTTTGAAGGCTTCATAATGTTCAGAAGTATATTTGAGCGGAAAGGTTGTGTCCGTCATTTACTTAGAGTGTTCTTGTTCAACGTTACTGGCTTTTGATTTGCGGCGAATCATCATTCAGACCTCATGGTCTTGTATGCAATACATTTCCAGACTACTCCTATACTAGCGGGTCAAGCTTCATTGCAGCATGCCCAGTATGGCCTCCCATGCCCTCAACTGTATCTTTCCACTCTTCGCCTTCTCGTCCAACTGTCGTTCGTCATAGTTGCCAGCAACCCATTTCTTCACCTTGAGATCTCCCATCTTCTCCCATGTTACTTGCTCGCCGCTGAGATTTAGCAAGGTGATAAAAGCGTTCTTCTCACTCCAACGCCGAAATGCAACGATCTTCTGGTCTTCCATGTCAAGCATTTCAAAGTCACCATACACGAAAACATCTTTGTTTTCTTTGCGACACTGCAGACCACGCTTCCAGAATTCAAGCACAGACAACATGCCGGGCGAAGGCTCAGGGTTTTCTAACTGAGCTGCTGCGTTGACCTTGGGATAGTCGTCGTTGACACGCATCCAGGGCTTTCCGCTAGTAAAACCAGCTTGGGCAGACGAATCCCACTGCATCGGCGTCCTGGCACTGTCGCGAGCTTTTCGTTGCATGATCTCAGCTGCCAAGGCCTGCTTTTCAGCATCGCCAGGATACATGTCACGATATCTACAGGTGTTAGCGGAACGTCCAGATGGTGGGTAGGGGACTTACTTTTTGAAGAAGTTGATACTTTCGATATCTTTGTATTCTTCTGGCTTCCAGTCTTTAGGCACGTTGCGCATGCCAATCTCTTCACCTTGGTAGACATACAGCGTCCCTGCCAAAGTGGTTTGCATCAAGCATAACAACTTGGCGCCGTATTCGCGCCACTGATCACTGTCGTCAGTGTACCTGCTTACGCTTCGAGGCTGATCATGATTCTCGACGTAGAGCGAATTCCATCCATCGCGTTCGAGCATCAAACGCTGCAGTCTATTCACAATCTTCTTGAGGTCGCGCGCATCCCAGGGATGCAGAGTATATTTGAAATCGCCTGGGATATTATCAATATCCACCAAGTCAAACGCAAAGATCATGTTCAGCTCTTCGTTTTCGGCTCCCACGACTTGAATGACTTCGTCTTCATCTCGAACAAATGGCATTTCTCCAACGGTGAGCGTGTCGTATTTCGAAAGTACTTCGCGTCGAAGCTCCTTCAGCCACTCATGAAGTCTAGGACCGTTTGCGTAGTACTTAGCACCCGGTTGGTACTTGTTGTCTTTGACCGAAATTTCCGCATCGGGGAATGTCTGCACCTTTGAGATCAAGTTGATGACATCCATACGGAAACCAGATGCGCCTCGGTCAAGCCAGAAGCGAAGGATGTTGTGAACAGCTGCACGAACATCAGGATTTTCCCAGTTAAGATCTGGTTGCTCGGGCGTGAAGAGCGATAAATAGTACTCCTGAGTGGTTTCATCCCACGTCCACGCTGAATTGGCCTCTCCTAGAATCTGCGCCCAGTTGTTCGGAGGTTGACGGTTGCCATCAGCATCGTATTTGGCGGGTTTCCAGATGTACCAATCACGTTTCGACGATGCCTTGGACGATCGCGAGTCCAGAAACCAAGCATGCTCCTCTGAGGTATGATTGACAACAAGGTCCATAACCAGTTTCATATCACGCTTCTTGATTTCTTTGATAAGGTTGTCAACATCAGCCAAGGTGCCATAACTGGGGTCGATGTCCTCGTAGTCTGCGATATCATATCCCATATCAGCTATAGAGAGGTCAGTACATATGTTGCATGGATCTATTGCTTCCGAGGCTTACCTTGTGGACTCTTATAGATTGGCGATACCCATATCACATCGACGCCGAGGTCCTTCAAGTAGTCCAATTTTTGCGTGATGCCAGGAACGTCGCCCCAACCGTCACCGTTACTGTCCAGGAATGAGGCGGGGTAGATCTGACGCTTTTGTTAATACTGAGAAAGCATGTAGAGTCGAGTCGATATACCTGATATACCACCGCCTCCTTCCACCACCGGTGCTTGTCGGTTCCGACATACAGATCTAATTTTTGCGTTACGGGCGACATCTCAAAACTACCTTCGTCACAGGATGCGTTGTGTTGTGAAATGCTGTTGTGATTAGCATTGAGACGTGCTGTTCAAATTGGTTCACGTCATAGCCGCGGGTTAACCAGTCGCGGCGGCTCCATGAGGTAGTGCATCTCAACGCGTGGGTACGTGGGGCCCCGGGAAACCTTGCAGTGACCACTGTTCCGACATCCGGCCACTCAGCAGCAGACTCAACCTTTTCCTGCCATCGGGTATTTTGACCCATCTCATGGTGTGCTTCGAGCAGCAACGTGCATCACACACGAGTTTTATTCGTTCGATATGGTGAACACTGTGAAGATCGCGCGGGCTGGCAAGGCTCACGCGCCGACGTGCGTCATTAAGCGGCTGCACCGCTAGGCACGCGACCTTTTACCGTCCACAGAAACCGGATGATTGCTACCGCGCAACATGTACCTACAACCACACTCCCATCGTACTTCTGGGCTCTAAAATCTTCGAAGAATTCCTCCACAGTCCGGTCCGACAGCAATTAGCGACAGAATTACTGCGTCGTACAGACTTCAAGAAACTATGACGTACGACAACGATGCCGAAGATAGAGGCACGTCCGGTTCGCGAACACCGCTCCTGGGAAGTTCATCGCACCAGAGAATAGGACAAGAGAGTGAAGGTCGCAGATGGACGCTGATGACGGTGTTACAATTCTTCGGTGGGGGTATCTACGCTCCTGACCCGACCACGTACGACCCCTTGGAAATCCTTCTGAATACTGAAGATGAAGACGAGCGAGATGACCTTACTATACGATGGAGAGACAACAAATTGAGTGAGCTCAACTTTGTTGGTGTTGTGGTAAGTCACTGAGGGGTTCTCGTATATGATTACACCACCGCAATCAGGCTCTCCAGATGTCGCCCGCTTCTTGTCGAACGTCTATGATTGAGATGGGCACGGTCTCACATCCCTCTCTTCTATTGGTAGCCTTTGGTGCTTTGTCCAACGTTCTGTATGCTGACATTATGCAGTCTGCTCTTTTAGCAGGCGTTCTTACCTCTACAGGGAGCTGGCCTAATATCCTACCAAACGGAAAAGAGTCACCATGGTCTGTGCGCACTTCGTGGTATTGTGGTATTATACTATCGCTTTTCAGTATTCTTACAGCTGCCGATCAAACCGTACGATTGCACCGCCTTTCGTCACATCGGGATGGACTGAGCAACATACGCAAGTTACTTTCCAAGACCAATGGCGAGAGGAAACACTCATCAAAGACTGGCCGTCGGACGCCTAGCTTGCTCCAAATCGTCACATGGCAAATGCCAGTGATGTTTCTAACATCGGCTACCCTCTGCATGATCGTTGGGATGTTTCTTCACGTCTGGTCTGCAACCACGCACTTGAAGCATCCGACCATGTGGGACGATAACACCAAGGTATGTTCCCATAGCGGCTGTCTTGTAAAATACTCTAATTCGCCCCCAAAGGTTGCGGTCACGTATAGCACAGTCGCTATCGTTGCAGTCGCATTGTTTTTCGTCGGCCAGGTCTCACTATACTCGCCGCTCCGACGATAACGGCAAGTACAATAGTGGATATGCTAAAAATTCTGGGAACATGTTGGGCGACTCTCTTCTGCTCGGATTGGAAAGTCTGCGTGTCGCCTTCGCCCATGACCATTTTGATCTCGAACAGATATCGATCATATTTGGCTCATTCTCAAGAACTGTTCTCATGCTCGTTTGTTCATCATCCAGCGTCTTCTCGACTGTTCCGCTTGCGATGCCTTACAATTTTCTGTTTGCTTGTTTCCAGTGCGCAGTCTGCCTGGCCTGACTACGCAATTCATAGAAAGCTATAAGACAGTGAAAGCGCATTGACTAAAGCTTTCCCATTTAGCTAATCACTTTCATTAGAAAATCCTACCATGTGACGCTTATATTCGCATGTAGCGCGACGTAGCAAGCCGCGCTCCTTTCTTACAGACTTTCCCTTTCTCTTATCAAAGCCCGTTTATATACATTCTCTGACTTGTATCAGTGCGCTAATTAGCTCCTCCCTTTATCTTATAAGTTCTTCCGGTATTCGACTATATTTCAGATTCCATTGAACATTCCCAACACGACCATCGATAGCAACTCACGCTTTGCGATAACCCCTTCCTACGTACTACCATAGACATCTTACCCTCACTCAGCGAATCATGACGACTGTATCGGTAGCTGGTTCGTACGAGCAGTACAAACTCGACACTAGCCGCTTCATCTTCTGGCTTGTCGTCACTGCGCGCGACAACGGGTACAAGATTGATGACCCAGCTATACCTCAGAATGGAACTCAACAGCAGCCTTCGAAACGACTGAAAGGTAAAGAGAGGAAGCAAGCCAAGGAAACGGCTGCCAGCAAAGCTGCCTCGTCAACTGCATCCTTGACCACTTCGAAGGGCAAGTACTCCATTTCGACGGAGACGATCCTCAAAATGGCGAGACACATCGCGGCGAAGAAGATGTCCTCGACAATGCCTAAGTTTGTTTGGTATTCCTACAAGCGGGCTGTGAGAACACGCCAGGCATACGCAGAACGCTATGCCCAGGAGGAATTGTCGGAGAGGACTTCGGACAGTGGGCATATCTACTTTCTGTGGTTGTTGAGACACTGCCACGAGATACTCGAGAAGAAGGTTAAAGTGCAATCAGTTGCCAAACCTGTTACAGCCAAATCCGCCGACCTTCGATATAGCATCACGACTACGCCCATGTCAGCGGTGACTCCCAATCCGACGCCCGGATCTACGTTAGAGGTTGATAACGCCAATCTAGATGTCGTAGCCGACGAGAATGCGGCTGCTGAGGCAGAACAGGAGGCTGTGGGCAACAAGCTGGACGAGCTTGCTCGCAAGTTCGAGCTTAATGTGGAGACGGAGAGTAAAGAAGATATAGACACAAAGCGCAATTTAGAGTCGAAAACTAGGACTAAAGAAGAGTTGGCTTTGAGAAAATCTTGTCTGGTGGATGATATGCGCAAGGCCGTGATCCAGCTGGAGCATGACTGGGAGGATACATACAAGGATACTGGCGCTGATTGCTATCTAGACGAAATCCGAGCTACGCTCATGACAGAAGCCACATTCGACCTTGTACGTCACAAGGAGGAGGTTTTGGTCAAAGAGGCTGACGAGAAGGGTTTAACGGCGTTCGACCCCTCTCTCAAAACAGACGAGTTTTTCGGCAAGACCGCGAGGTCGCTCGAAAGGATCGAATCGGAACGGAGAAAATCCACCCCAGGTTACTTGTTTCTAGCAGCATGCCTGAGTGACCAGGATATTTCCACACAGCGGTATTCTGACGATCATGAGTTCCTCGTCCATTATCTACATGAATCAGGATTAGAACATGTAAGCCCTTCTGATCTTGCATTAGTACTCACTTCTCTACTAGAAACTAATTGGATGTTAGAAAGTCAGAAAGCGACACGAAAAGGGCTTCAATATGCCAATATTAGATGGGGCATTCGATGCGCTTTCCCGAATCTACGGCTCCCTAGGTACTTGGGAACATGTTTCGATGAACACTACCTTCGCCGCTGAAGTGGTCATACGGATCCGATCGAACGATAAAGCCCATTTATTGAAGCATTATATGCCAATGCAAATTAGGGCAGCGGAAGAGGAAAAACAGTTCGCATCCTGGCACAATCAAAATATCAAATTCGATAGGAACAGCTGGCAAGTCACAGAATCAGCACGTACACATCGATCCTTCATCATAGGTCGACCGTTCTCTCCCATGCGATACGCCGAGATGCGACTGTTGAAGTCTACGCACCCGCTCTACGGCTTACAGTACGACTATCCGAAGCCAGCTTTCACAAATAAAGAAGCTCGGAATGAGCTCATGGAACGTCTCGAGAACCAAGGCATCGAGGATAACGCTGGAAACTCGGTTATGCGCCAAGCTTTTGCAGCTCACTATATACTTCCACCGAAAGATGGCGATTTCCTGCGGAACACGATTCCGACACTAAGAGCAAAGCTTTCCTTGACCCAGCTTCTATTGCGCGAAGAAATGGGACTTGGTTTCGCGAACGCTAGTCCGCAAATATTTGCCCTTTGTCACTTGTACAATTGCTTTCTTAAGCGGGGCTTGATCACCGGCACTTGGCCAAAGATCGAGCAGATGATGGAGTGGCATCTGGAAGAAATCTTTCTCAATGAAGTGCCCACCAGGCCTAACGAGTTTTACTCGCGATTACTTCTTGCGACAGGCTACTCTTCCAAGGTGATAAAGAAAGTTCGAAACCTGAAAGAGAACCCTGACCGATACATCGATTTCGGGAAACCCACCAACAAGACGAGCGAATTGAAACCACTTCCAATGACAAGGATACTCCGTGACTATGTCCATGAGAGGGAGAAGGGAGTGCAGATCTGGCATCGTATGAACAAGGAGATGATCAAGAACTCCGGAAACTCTTTGCTGAAGCAAGATACTAGCAACCTGGACATCTTGTCGTTCATAAAGGAGATGCGTAACTCTGGACAACTCCTTCAAGTTCTTCCCCGCCTAGAATTTGACTACATCAGCCTAACGCTGCAGTGCAACGAGCTTTGTCACAAGATCGATGTTGGACAAGAGAAGGTTTTTGGAAATAGGACAGCACAGGACGAGGCTCATTGGAAGTCCCCTACTCAGCATGGTTTCTCAATTGTTTCAACGCTTCTCGGAGATCTCGACCGCATATTTCTTCTGAAAGAAAATGGACGCAAGCAAGATAAGGGCATCGCGGATACGACGCCCGTCGTCGACGTAGCGGTTCGGGTCATGCAAGAATTAATTGATGGACTGAATGACTAAAGCATTCAGCTGCCCATTGCAAAAAGAGTGTAAGACTGCGAGAAGCACTGCATTGGTCGCTAGCACCGCAGTACACATTGAACCACAAATAGTCGGAATGTTAATTGTCTCAGCGATTGATTTTTGATGGACCATTGTCAAATATGTCCGATGAGGTTGTGATCGAATAACCCGCAATACCATAATGAAGGGCCGTATCGACTCCCATGCCTGAATCATGGTCGTGACCACACTCTGAACTGATTCACTACAGCGCAACCAGTCCGGCTCCCCGCCTTTGCAACAATAAACTCATATTAGTTGTTATGCAAGCCTCACTATGCATCTGCTGCCTCATTGAGATTCCGATATTCACGTCAGCCAATGACATCGAGACACACGAGCTGCGGCTGAACAGAAGCTCGGGATCACAACATCACAAATGGATCATCGTATCTGCACTCCACTTTCCTCGTGTTCGTGATCACCCGCGCTGCTTTGCTGCTTTTACTCATCGCGGGGAGCCAGGATCTTCGAAAGAAGCTTAAAATGGCGCTCATGTCACATACGGTAGTATCCGTTGACAACCAAACCCTGGAGTTTCTGCGAAATGGGGCTCCTTACATTGTTTTCCGCATGGTATCTCGTGTTTGGTGTTATAACTGCATATGAATATCCAAGCAATCCATGTGCAGACTTAGCCTTGATACTTCCAAACAGCACCTTCTTCCCCACAACGCCGACGTACAATGCATCCATCCACTCCTACCCATTCCTTCAACTTCGGCTACATCCATCCTGCATCATTCGTCCAAGCTCCGCAAAGGATGTATCTACTGCCATCACCACTCTGCTGCAGAATAATAACACCAAGTTTGCGATTAGGAGTGGTGGTCACAATGCAAACGCCGGCTTCAACAACATCGACGGCGGTGTGACAATCGATATGCAAAGCATGAACAAGGTAGAAGTTGCGAGAGGAGATCAGGTTGTGGCGGTCGAGGCTGGAGCGCTGTGGCAGAATGTATACGACAAGGCCGAGAAGCGTAACCTAACGGTACTAGGTGGCCGCATCGGCGTCGTAGGAACCGCTGGCTTCTTGACGGGAGGTAAATGCACCCTTCTTCTAGTGGTCCAGTTGAGACAGAAGACTGACCAACATCGTCCAGGTGGAATTTCCTTCTTCAGCCCGGAGCGTGGTTGGGCGTGTGACGGCGTCATCAACTTTGAAGTCGTACTTGCAAGCGGGAATATCATCAACGCGAATGCGACATCGCACTCTGATCTCTTCGTCGCACTCAAAGGAGGGCAGAGCAACTTCGGAGTTGTCACGCGCTTCGACTTGAAAGCCTTCTCCGCCGGTCCTATCTACGGCGGAAGGATTGTTTTCGGAGCCAATGCTACCACGCCTCTACTTTCGGCATACACGGAGCTTAAACTAGGGGAGTATGATCCGTACGCAGCGGGCTGGGTCACAGTGCGATATAACCACACGGCAGCGACATTTACTCCGGTCAGCATCATGTGGGACACGCGGCCAGCAAAACTTAGCACGTTGAGAAGTATCGTCGAAGTGAAGCCGCAGGTCATGAATGGCATGATCGAAGCGCCCATCAGTGAGCATACCAGGAATGCATCCAGACAAGTGGCCGCGAATCCTCAAAGGACAGTTTGGGCAACGACATCATTTTCAATCTCCTCGACGATCATACATCGCATCCACAGCCTCTGGAAAGACGTCGTACCTGGAATCGCAGCACAGTATGCCTATGCCAAGCCAATTGCAGAAATAACCTTCCAAGCTCTTCCCGCACCACCTCGCAATGGCACAGCACCGAACAGCCTAGGTTTTGGACCAGACGAGGCACCAGAGAAAGACCTCGTATTCTTGCAGATAATCTTCACGTTTGAAGATGCTGCCGCTACCGATGGGTTCGAAGAGGCTTTGAAGGATTTGGTAAGGCTGATCGAAGGCTTAACGAAGGAGGAGGGTGTGTTCCATCCATACAAATATCTCAACTTTGCGGCATCCTTTCAGGATCCGTTGGCAAGCTATGGCGGTATCGAATTGAGGAGAATGAAGAAAGTGGCAAGGAAGTATGATCCGACAGGCGTGTTTCAGACGCAGGTACCTGGAGGGTTCAAGCTGTTTTAATCGCGTACGTCGCGTTCTTCTTTTGGGTTACTACCACGAGAAATTGGGGTGGTTGGAGGAATTGGTGCGTGCGTTGCTACCCCTTTCGCAACTGAGATAGCGACTTCATTGTAGTGCAGGGGCTATCCCATCTTGAGCATGACCCTTTCTCGCATCCCAACTACTCAACGCATCATTGGGCTGAATTCAATGCAATGATTCAACACGAAAGTCTATTGGTGTCTTTCCAGAACAAATGCAGGAGCAAAGCGGTCAACCACGACCGCACTAGGGAGCACACTACATCGTGCCCTTCAATAATAGTGTGGTGAACATTGCGAACCATTACAATGCCTCATTCTCTAGTAGGGCTATCTACCGATACATCGCAATCGGATTTTATTCATTTCATGGTCCGTTTAGGCCGTTACTTTCACGATATGCGTGACGGTGAAGTGCCCATGGAAGTGCGACACTCATCACATCCTCACGGTTGCATTCACTCTTTGGCAATGGTTTAGAAACCTTCCTCAGGTCCATCGTTGTAATATGACTAAGCCCACTACACTAATCTTCAACATACTATCACAGGTCTACAGAGACTGCCAACGCAAGCGACTGTATCAGGCTTTGTATGACTTCCCATCGTCATTTTTCCAGATCAGCAACAAGTTGATTTCTCGAGACACAATCAAAACATCGGCAACTAAGTGACACTTTTTGCACGATATACGGATATACCGGCGACTCTTCATCGACTGATCACTACCTGAACATCTGAAACGAACTCACGGCGGCTCACATACATCGACTTGCGACTTCCTATCACACCGCATACCAGTTATTCCACCATGCATCCTGGGCTCGTTACTGTCATGGTACTTGCAGCGACATTAGAGATTTGGCTGGTCTTTGCACTCATCTATGCCGCACTACAAAGACACGATGGACGTAACTATTGTGGAAGGACTAAGGACGCTTTGCGACTCCGATTGTAGTCGGCAAAACGAAAGAAAGTCGACGTATGCGCTTGAAAGCATGAAGCTTCGAGGTTAACGATGTACCGCTTGGCCTGAGGCGGAGTTCTTGTGACTAGGAAATACGCCGCACGGCCTGAGCCTGTACTAAAAGCGCAGTAGTTTTATGTTCTCGGTATAATCTATAACTCTAGCTCGTTAATCATTTGTTCTCCTGTTAACCCCGCGAGCAAGTTCTTGACACTTTCAGTAGCCATCTGTTCCCTCGTCTCAATCGTTGCGCTCCCAATATGCGGCACAAGTACAGCTCGCGGCTGCTTCAGGATCGGGTGATCAGCTTTGATGTTCGGTTCATTCTCAATAACATCCAGACCGGCACCGAATATCTGCTCCTGATCTAGCGCTTTTACCAAGGCGTCGGTGTTGATGATGGGGCCTCGTGCGATGTTGACGATGACAGCTAGCTTCTTCATCTTCGCAAAGAAGTCTGTGCTTACGAGGTGTTTCGTGTCTGGTGTGAGCGCACATCCGACAACGACTACGTCGCTCTCTTTTGCGAGTTGGTCTATGCTGCCCGCTGGCTCAATGGGGACAGTAGCATTCCGGATAAGGTCAAAGTGGTCTTCCTTCACAGGTTTTCCAGGTTTGGACGTAAGATAGATAACTTTTTTGATGCTGAATGGAAGTAGTCTTTGCAGCGAAGCTTGCGCAATCCGACCAAAGCCCAAGAAACCAATTGTCGATCCACGGATTTGTGGACCAGTCATGAGCAGAGGATGCCACGGCATTTGGGGCCACTCACCCTTTGCGACCTTTGTCATGGATTCTCCAACTCTTCTCTGGGCCATGAGGATGAGCATGACCGTGAGGTCTGCCACGGCATCGGTGAGACATGTTGGTGTGTAGCCGAGGCGTACATTGCGCTCCTTGAGCGCGTTTCGGTCAACATGATCAGTACCGACCGAAAACGAAGCGATGGCCTTGAGTTGAGATCCAGCAGCTTCCAAAAGCTCTTCGTCGACTTTGTCTGTGAGCATAACTAGGATGCCACTTGCACCTTTGGCGTTCTCAAGCAACCAGGAGCGTGGGCATGGCTGCATACATCTTGTGAGCAAAGCAAGTCTCTGTGGCCAGTAATGAAACACACCTTTTCGGATTGCCATTGGACAACTTCCAGGTCCTCCTTCTCCGCATCGAGTATTCTTTGTGCTTCGTCGATTAATTGACGCGTTACAACAACTTTTGTCTTCGCCATGTTGGTGTTGGTGCGTGCAGCTGAAGGTTCGCCGCAGTCTGCGGGACGCGGGGTTGGCGGGGTAGAGCTTGACTTGGTCTCAATAACACCGTCACGAGGGGTATGCGAAAGATGCAACGAGACTTGCGATAGCCTTTGCATTGAAGCCAACTCGGTGCCAAAGTGTTACCTTCTGGAGACACCCGTTCTCATAAGCTCGCTGCCGGACGCCTTTGGCCCGAATCATCCGCCAATAAGCGCTGAGGAAGAAAAGGCGACTGCTCCACTTGGACAGTCTCTCTGCACTTCTTTACCGTCATCTACTAGAAGATCACAACTTGTCCAGTCGTTATCGTGAATCTCAAGCTTTGAAAACCGCATGCTTGGGCAGTCAATACCTGGCCACCGTTGTACAGTAGACAAGTCGGGAAGTAACATATCCCCTAAAGTAGTATGTACAGCCGACAAGCGCCCCACTTTTACGATATCACGTCCTCTCCGCCCATCTCTATCAACTTCATATATCTAGCTCCGAGGGTTCTTGCGTATCTCAGAAAGGACTCTTGATCATCGTATTCTCCAACTTATCTTTATTTATCTTCAGTCAAAAGCAATCATGGAAGAACGAGCACGCATCCCCGTTGCGCCGCCTATCACGACACCATTGCCTTCATACTGGCACAATCCAAAGTCGCCTTTTGCAAATGTCATCGAACCTGAGGTGGATGAGGGTGCACAGGCCTACGATTATGCCATTATCGGGTCTGGCATCTCCGGCACGGCAATCGCCTATAACATTCTGAACGCTTTGCCTAATGCGCGGGTGGTGATGTTGGAGGCACGTGAGATATGCTCAGGTGCGACGGGTCGCAATGGTGGGCACACGAAGGCGGCAAGTTATCGCAGCTACACGCATCATGCCCAAGAGCTTGGCAAAGCAGAGGCACTGAAGATCGCGAGATTGGAGTATGCTAACATTGTTGAGACGCATAGCATAGCAAAGGACCTGGGCTTGAAGTGCGAGAGTACGTTGTGCAATACGGTCGATCTCATCTACGACAAACCAACTTTCGAGGCGGGAAAGTTCGCTATTCAGATGCTGCGAGCTGACGCAGACGAGCATGAGAAGGAAGTGGGAAAGATGGCATGGTACCAAATACACGAGGAGGTTGCGGATATCCAGAATAAGTTCTCCGTTGCAGCAAGGAACAGCAATCCCACTGTCTCGTCAGAAGAGCAGCTTCAAGGCGCCTTTGAGTACCTAGCTGGACGAATACACGCATACCAGTTTACAACCGGGTTATTAAAAGAGTGCTTTGAGAAAGGACTGCACTTGTGCACAAATACGCCAGTGCATGATATCCGCCCGTCGGTAAAATCAAACAGCGAGACTGGTCCCCATTGGGATGTTTTCAGCCAGCACAACACTGTCACAACAGGAAATGTCATTATCGCAACCAACGGCTACACACCCTATATTATGAAAGAGCTCCAAGGCGCTATCGTACCAATGCGCGGACAAATCACCGCACAACGACCAGGAACGGCAACAAAGCTTCCATGTCCGCTACCGACGACGTACTCGTTCATCTATCGTGACGGCTATGAGTACATGATTCCGCGGCCGTTACCGAATGGTGGGCAGCACATAGTTATTGGCGGTGGCTTAGGTCGTCTTCCAGCAGCCGGCCCAAGCGAGTACGGGACAGTTGACGATGGTAACTTGAACCCAGAGATCTCCAAATATCTCCACGAGAGCTTGACTGGATATTTTAGCGCTGAGAATTGGGGTGAAGCGTCTAAAGAAGAAGAAGCGCGCCGTGTGGTACAGGAGTGGACAGGCATAATAGGTGCTACAGCCGATGGACGACCATTTGTAGGCGAGGTGCCGGGCAAGAAGGGTATGTGGATATCTGCAGGCTTCAACGGTCATGGGATGGTGCTGTGTCTCAAGTCGGCGGAGGCGCTGGTGAAGATGATGGGAACTGGCCACAAGAGTAGAGCACCGGATTGGTTTCCTGAAAGCTTTTTGCTCACACAAGATCGGCTGGTGAAGTGCAGGTTCCAAGGTCGCACCGATATGCAGGTACCCAAATGAGGGGCTACCGGCCTAGACATAGCATTGATGAGTATGATTGTTGAAAAGCAGCTGAAACAGGCGTGTCAATTGTGTTCACGTGAGTGCAGCGTCGTACAGAGGATTGCGAATACCATGACGAAGGTCTTGTGGACGGCCCAATAGACATAGGGCGACTGTCGTGGCAGAGCTGGGATGGAGGTGAATGCTATAGACAGTTGGGGTCTTGGGCGACTTGGTTGATGTAGCCCCACTTGGCGCGAAACGTCATCAGTGGCGGCGGAACATTCCAAGCCACGGTCACTGCGCGGCTATCACGAGCCCAGAGCTTCAACAGGCGCAACTTGCCCCGTACAGACACCAACACACTCGACATAGACGCAACAGACGGAGCACTACAGCCAACATGTCTGAGAAAACCAGCACTGACAAGGCAAGCCAAATAGCAAGTATAAGGGAGCTCCCCCACTAACAATCGACAGCCCCCCGAGAGCCCAACGACGGCGCGTGAGCTCGACTTTGACGACGACAACGACACTTCAGCTGTCTCGGCGCAGGAGAACACCAAATCGCCGTCGCCAGGCTCCAAGTCGCCCAAGCCCGGCGTGCGCTTCAACGAAGAGGCCACCGAGATCCCTCCCCAGAAGCCACCGCGACCAGTGGACCCCCAAGTGCAGGCGCAGAACACGCTGATTGAGGCTTTCCCCAGCGTCGATGCCAATGTTGTCAAGGCGGTTCTGGTGGCCAGCGGGGGCAAGGTCGAGCCTGCCTTCAACGCGCTGCTGAGTACGTGGCTGCCTGTTGCTAGCATGTGGGTGAGGGGTATAGCTAACCAGCGCAGGCATGTCGGATCCCAACTTCAAGGCCGAGGAAGCCCCTCCACCGCAGCCACCGCGGCCCCAGCCCCGTAGCCAGCTGGAGCAGGACGAGATATACGCGCGACAACTGGCCCAGCACTACCAAAGCCAAGGCGGCCCGGGCGCACAGGGAGGTTATGCATCGCGTGGCCAAGCGCAGCGACAACGGCCTGGCGAACCCGACCGGGAGCACAGCTTCTTCGATGGTAGGCTCAGACGGTATCCATGCAGGTGTGCTCGCTAACACGAAGGTAGACGATCTCCCCGAGATTCGCAAGAACATCGAACAAGGATTCAAGGAGACGCAGAAGACAGTCACAAACTGGATCAGCAATTTCACCAAGAAGCTTGACAGCGGTGAGATGGAAGAGTACGACAGGTACGGCAATGTGCAGTACACGGGACGCCAGCCACCACCACAGCAGAGGCAGAACTTTGGCCCCTCCCAGTCAGATCAGATGTATGGCATCCGCAAGTCGGCTGAACAGCGACGGTCGGCAGACCACAACCGCTACGATGCCGACAACCGAGTCATTGGCGACGACTTTGCAAAGCTCGAGCTGAGAGACAACGAGGGTATGTTGGACGCACCATGCATGCAAACCGCCGCTAACAAGTCGCAGGGCCTGGCCCACGATCGTCGAGTCGTCCAACCGCGAACCCCGACCTCTTCAAGCCCACACCGGTATCCCCACCCCAGAGCGGCCCCGTTGACGAAGTCGATGCCCTCTACCGTAACCCATCACCCAACAACCAGGGCGGCCAGGGCAAATCGAGCGGCAAGAAATGGCAGCCCCTCACCTCCGTCGCGCCCAACCCAGAGCCTGACGACCATGACCCTTTTTCTCTTGGCGACAGCGATGATGAGGACAAGGACCTGAAGAAGCAGGACACGCACCCCGAAGATACCGAGAGGCTGAAGAACGCTGCTCAGAACAGCCCAGGCCCAACAACCGGCAAGCTCAGGCCTGCAGAGCGAAGCGGAAGTGTCAGTCAGAAGGACGCTACCATGGAGGCATTACTGAAGGAAGCGAAATAACAAGCCACTTTCCATCGCCTGATGAGGCGTGGGACCCGGCAATACCATGTGGATTTGGTAGCCTGGTATACATCTCGTCTGCTGCATACTAGTAGGTAGGATGAGTCTCAACTTTACTTGATCCGCTGGGAATACTGGTCCATGATTGCATGTCCTCCCGTCTTGTCTCTTCGCGTTGATTCCCTTTGAATTCTGCAGCATGTAGCACGTTTAGCGTTTCTCCCACCAACAACAACTCGCCCATAGCATACCCTGACATCAGGAGGTAATAGGCTGACTTGTGGATCGGACCAAGTGACATCGGTGGCGGACCGAATCCATCTGCCTTGAACGTCTTCTCTACCCGCATATCCGGACGGGCGTGTGTAAATCATCTTCAAAGCAAGGGTACATCCGCCCACGTGCGCATCGAGCTGAGGTGAGCTGTCATGTTAGGCCGGGTATATGTGTTCAGAGTTCAGATACACCGCCCCTGGACTTACCTCTTTGGACCCTGAAAAGGTTTCTGGGCGTCTTGTGGATTCACGCCTAACACGCCACGCTTTCCCAGCACTCAGCGTCTACCGCTTTTTATGGGTGGGGTGATTGCTTCGATATGTTGCTCCCATAGTATCTGGCTGTGTCAGGCAAGCTTGTCTTAGCCCCATCGTTGAACATTTCCTTACCATCTCGACTTGGGCCCTACCACTCAGATCTCTTCTACCATCTTCTACGCTCTCAACCTTCAGAAACATCGATACAACCATGTGATCGAATTGGAAAGCGTTCGTATCGATTACGAATCATCGGGGTCCGAAACACTGCCACCAACGGCTTTGCTCGGCTACGCCATAGCCCATCAATACGTTAGTAGCCTTCGAAGTCACGATATTTACCCTGGAGTTTTAACTGCTTGTAAGTTCATCTCACGACATGGATCTCGCAATGTGGATGTATTGGTTGAGAGGCCGTGAGGCTGGGCAGTACCCCCTTGTCAGCTGAAATGTACGTCAGATCTGACCGCTAACCGTTCATAACAGGGGATCTCAGCCTTTCAGCGACGCGCTGGTCAGCAACACCATTCGTCGCATGTAGTTCGCAGGAAGCATGATCCTCCCGCAACTAGATCCTTGCGGGAGGACATGATCGATTCTTGGCAGTATCTCTACTCCACGACAATGGTCCTCCACACCGCTTGGCTATGAACGTGGCTTGGATTTTGCCTTCATGTCTGCCTTGATATGGCAAACTCCACTTCGTAATGACAGTTCACCTGATGGTAAGCTGGGTTATTTTGGGAGAAAAGAAATGCTGCGAGTGTGGACAGACATGGACGGTGTTGCGAAAGCTGAGTATCGTTGTGTATAAAGCATACTGGCTCTTGCTCACATCATCGACACTACAACCTACCATCTTCTACATACTTTCAAAACATCCATCATGGCAACATTCACCCCTATCCCGCTTCCTCAAATTGATGAACCGGCAGAGTACAACACGAACTACGTTCTGTATTGGCACCATGTCGGCTTGGAGCTTAACCGCGTCACACATACCGTCGGAGGCCCGCAGACTGGCCCACCAATCTCTGCTAGAGCTCTGGGCATGCTCCAGTTGGCTGTACATGATGCCTACTTCGCCATCCATCCCTCTTCTAGCTTCCTGACCTTTTTGACATCTGGCGCCGACAACCCTGCCTACGCTCTGCCCGAGTTGAGCGGCGCGGACGATGCCCGCCAGGCGGTAGCTGGTGCATCTGTTACTATGCTGTCTATGCTTTACATGAAGCCCCCTACCAACCCCAACCCCAATCCTGGCGCCACCATTTCCGACAACGCCTATGCACAGCTTCAGTATGTCATTGACAAATCAGTAACCGATGCACCCGGTAGTGTAGATGCAGCGTCCAGCAGTTTCAACTTCGGAAAGGCAGTAGCTACTGTCTTCTTCAACCTACTCTTCCACGCCCCGGGTGCCTCACAAGCTGGCTATCACCCTACACCCGGCCCATACAAGTTCGACGATGAGCCCACTCACCCTGTCGTCCTTGTTCCCGTTGACGCAAACAACCCGGATGGTCCCAAGCGGCCTTTCCGCCAGTATCACGGCCCGGTAAAAGCCCCCATGTACAAACTGCATATGAGACATACACTGACTTTGTACATTGGCGTTCTAGTTCTATGGCAAGACTGCTAAGCGTTTTGCTACACAGACTGAGCATATGATTGCTGACCCGCCAGCCATTCGTTCTGCCGTTGGTGAGCAAGCTGAATACGATGATAGTATTCGTCAAATCATTGCCATGGGTGGAGCTACCGGTCTCAACTCCACCAAGCGCAGCCCTTTTCAGACGACTCAAGGCATGTTCTGGGCCTACGATGGCTCCAACTTGGTCGGCACGCCACCCAGATTTTACAACCAGATTGTCCGCCGCATCGCAGTGACATACAAGAAGGAGGAAGACTTGACTAACAGCGAAGTCAACAACGCAGACTTTGTCCGTCTCCTTGCTCTGGTCAACGTAGCCTGTGCCGATGCAGGAATCTTCTCCTGGAAGGAGAAGTGGGAATTTGAATTTTGGCGCCCACTCTCAGGTGTTCGTGACGACAACTCCCGTGACCCAAATCGCCCAGATCGTGGTGACCCTTTCTGGCTCACCCTCGGCGCTCCAGCTACAAACACAAACGACATCCCTTTCAAACCCCCCTTCCCCGCTTACCCCTCCGGCCACGCCACATTCGGCGGCGCCGTCTTCCAGATGGTCCGCCGCTACTACAACGGACGAGTTGGAAACTGGAAGGACGACGAAGTGGACAACATCGCCATCGATATGATGGTATCCGAGGAGCTCAACGGGTTGAGCCGTGATCTCCGCCAACCCTACGACCCCAAAGCGCCCATTACCGATCAGCCAGGTATCGTGCGCACACGAGTTCCACGCCACTTCTCTTCCGTCTGGGAGATGATGTTCGAGAACGCAATCTCGCGTATCTTTCTCGGCGTCCACTGGCGCTTCGATGCTGCAGCCGCCAAGGATATTTTGATCCCCACGACGACAAAGGATGTCTACGCTGTAGACAACAACGGCGCTTCCTTGTTCCAAAACGTCGAGGATATTCGTTATACGACTATGGGTACTAGGGAGGGTCACGATGGGCTTTTGCCGATTGGTGGTGTGCCGCTTGGTATTGGAATTGCGAATGAGATCTTTGATACAGGTCTCAAGCCTACCCCACCGGAGAAACAGCCAGTGCCGCCGCCTCCATTCAACCAGAGCGGACCTACGAAGGAGATGTTGGAGGAAGCGGGAAGTGAGGAGCAGGTCCCTATGATGGACGTTGCGCCCTGAGATAACTGGGGGTGGTTGTCAGGAAGTTCGCTGCGTTCTCCTTGACTCAACAGATGAGTCTCGGTTGGTCATTGGACCGAGCCTTCCCATGTAGCATAGGTATTCATCGAATGCATGTATTGCAGAATACACAGATCGTCTTTTGACTTGCAAAGCCATCTCCATACCCTTCAAACCTCTTCCTGCAAGTAAGCTTTGCCTTGTGGCTGCAACCTGCCCCAGCTTATCTTCTGATCTTCATAACCGTGGGTTGCTTCCGCCACGCTGCAAGACTTGCGAGCAGAGCCACACCGCTGACGATAGAGCAAACGACAAGAGTCTCGTTGAATGCATCTGTATACGCTTGGCGAACGGCGAGGGCCGCGTCTGGCGAAAGAGTACGCATGGAATCGGCAAGTGATCCCAATTGCGCAACACTAACCACCATCGGGTCTAGAAGCTGCCGACGCTGTTTAACACCTAAGATAGCTGTTGATGCAGCGATACCGATACTTCCCCCTAGCACACGCACCTGAGCCATGATACCTTGCGCGACCGCTGTATCTCGCTGCTCGGCTTCAATGGTTGCGAGTAAAGTTGAATTACTGACAGTCAGGCCGAAACCAAAGCCGAGGAAGACTTGCAGCCCATAGGCTCGAGCTTGCGGAACCACAGTATTGTCTAATGTAGACAGAGATGCAGCTCCAACTAGCATAAGAGCAGCACCAATGACGTTGATCGGGAAGGTGTTGTTTCTTTTACTCGAAGCCGCACCAGCAATAGTCGTTCCGATAGCAGAAGCACCAAGCATTGGTAGTAGAGCTATGCCCGACACAATAGCATTTTTTCCGTTGACCACCTGGAACCGTGTCGGCAGCGAGTATATGATGAAGAAATATGGGAAGCCTGTCAGCATCGTCGTGACCACTGCTGATATGTAGACTCTGTTCTTAGCTAGTCGCATTGGGAAGAGCGCACCTATAGTGTCAGGCCAGCGCCTTGCAACGAACCACTCCCAGGCCAAGAGCGCGACGAAGCACAGGACACCGACGACGAGTGGAGCAACGAAAAGTGCAGACGACCAGACGGTGCTATCCAAGAGAATGTGAATCCCAGCTTGCTGGAAAGCAATTACCGAAGGTACGGAAGAAGCAACCAATAGAAGGAAACCTAAGATATCGATCTGCTTGAAACTGCGGCGCTGGAAACCTCGGATCCGAGCGTTTTCGGACCACGCCCCAATGAAAAGGATAAGCGGGATGATGCCAACGGGAGCATTCATCCAGAAGACCCAGCGCCAAGACGTATAGTTCGTTATGATACCGCCTAGAACTGGCCCCAGAATGCCAGACATCGCAATGATGGCTCCTGCCAAAGCACCGATCATCTTGGACATACGCGGCGATGCAATCTCAGTAAGAATAACGAAGCCCACTGAGTACAAGCCTGAACCGCCCACACCCTGTAGTGTCCGCATGGCTATAAGCTGGTCGAGGCTTTTACTGAAGCCACATCCGAGTGAGAAAGCGAGGAAGATTACAAATGCAGCGACGTAGGCGTTGCGACGACCGATCACGTCGGAGAGGCTTGCAAAGATGGCAGTGCAGCCAACGTAGGCAAGTGTGTACTAGATGTGAGTATACAATGTCATTACATATCTCACTTATAGTTTGTATGGGCGCACTTACTGACAAGGCAATCCAGTTGACCTTGGATAATGAGTGGAATTCTACACCAATTGTGTAGATGGCAGTTGCGATGATCGATGTGTCCAAGAACGATAAGAAGAGCCCAATACAGATACTAGACGATAGGTCGTCAGATAAAGGCTATCAAAGCCAGCTTTAACAACTTTACCTGCCATATAACGACACAAGTCTCCATGTTGCGATACCAGGCGCTGTAGCAGGTCCTGCTGCGATGGTATCAGGTCCAGCATTTATCCTAGTCTGCTCATCGTGGGCAACATCGATGTTGACTGGAGCCAAGATCGTCCGGGCACTGGTAGCTTTTTCGATATCCATGTTTGAGTTTTGTATGCGGCTTTAGGTAGTCGTGTGGACTAAAAGTGCTTTGCCAGCACACTTCTCACTGTAAGTACAGCCTCCGGACCAGATACCAGTGTGAACGGGATCCGGACGTAAAATCTAACAATCTTGCAGCTTCTAGGCTGTGATTCCGCTTCGTACGATATTTCTTGTTTTTTTCATTGCGGCGTAGTAGTGAGATGATTCTGTACAACGTCGCAGCAATTGATGTGCCGACTGTGGATTGCATGAACCGCTCCTACGGCCGTACCTGAGTTTAAAAAAGAAATTGTGTTGTTGGGAAATCTTAGCCTCACTGGAAGTCTAACCGGGCGTACGCCTTGCGACCAACGCTATCAATATGTGTCGCTTACTGGCTTCTCCAACGTCGCACAGCTTCTACGTTAGCAACTTTGGGAGTTCATCAGCGCGCTAGTATGCCCGGGTGGTCAGACAGGTGAGACATCTGCTTTTTTGGGTTGGGTTGATGCGGGCCACTTTCTGTTTTCCCAGACGAGTCTTCTTGCGGGGTAACAATGATGCTGATTTGTTCGTCGGTATGCGAAAACATATCCAATATGCGGAGTGCGCAGACTAGCACCCAATAAGCTACTACTTCTCCGAAGCCTAAACGTTCCGAGATATTGTATGTTGGAGCCGTTAACAATCTTTTTCTCGCCTCCATTTCAGATATGGTATTAATTCCTTATCCGTCGGTACAACTCTTTTCCATTCAGGCTCGATCCCATCCGTAGGTTCGATACCCCTCAATCTATCGCGATAGAAGATGCGATAGCTATCCAGTGCATAGGCGCCCATACCCGGCAGATGCGCAATCTCCCAGCCTTCTCTTTCATCATCAGGCCCTAAAATCTCTCCTGGCTTAACATCGGCACCACAACCATGATTGGGGTAATGTAACCTCCTGTACCTTCGTTCTTTGCACGGAGGAGCCGAGAGCCAGGTTTTCGCTAGTGCTATAAGGCGAGCCGCTCGAATTCGATGGAGGCCAATCGGCTGTAGCATTGTGGTTAAGTCTTCGAGAGATGCGGCGGACAGCTCATTTGGTGAAGGGTAGGCTGCGAGTATCTTGAAAAGAACTGGGCGTGCCATTTGGCCACGCGTTTGATTCCATAGGATCACTTGGACTACTAATGCGTACAGGCTGTCGCATACCCGCTCCTGGATGAGTCCATATTTTGCAGGCTGAAGCTGGAAAGGGAGGTCTGGCGGTTCTGGTATCACCGCTGGGTGGTCTTCAGTATCTATCCGGGTAGATGTCTTCGTTGGAGTTTTGCGCGCCTTAGGCGCGACTTTGGTCTTTCGCTTCTCTTGCGGAGCATTGGAAGCTACTCGACGGCTTCGCAAGGTGACTGGCATGATCAGGCATTAAATTCAACCGCCAGATAGATATTACTGAGCAAGCTCATACGCGCGTCTCAAACAGCGCATCGCTCTGGCGGCCAAAGACCTATATGGAAAGCTTGCAGCCGGTTTCATGACGCTAATGGGAAGTCGATGATGTAACGCGTTATTGAACCGCGCCATCAAGCCAACCCCCCTATCTGGTTAGGACTCTAGAGCATGCTTTTGGAACTGGTGTTTCAAATGAGTTGAGATGTACTGTGGAAAGTGAAACGCAGCTTCCCAACCAAAAGTGAGAGTGCTCTGACATAATCTTCATTGTTCGATACCGCCCCACCTATTTCCGACCCTCTCGGCAAGAACCCGGCACCACATCGGGATCCGGCAACAGTCTTACAAACCTCTATTCAATGCCGCACTCCGTAACTCCAACAACAAACAAACATGTCCTTCGACTTGGACGATGACGAAACGCTTATATCGATATCGCGCACCGATAGATATGAAGGCGAAGACACGAGTCCTACTACCGACCGCGAATTGAAAGCTTGGTATGCTTATCCAATCGCGGCCGAAGTCTTCGCTGTAGTCGCAGTGGTACGTCATAATCCTCTCCTTCACCAAACACGAACACACCTCCTTTCTTAGGATTTTTTGCTCAAAATACTAGGGTGCATTTCTCCCAGTGATTCTCGAGCAATTGGCCAGAGAAAATGGCGTTTTCTTCTCCGATCATTCAACACCGTGTGTTGATCATTCCGCTTCCGGAAGACTCCGGATACGCGAAAATGCAGGCCAGAAGGCCGAAGGAGGAGACTCTGAGCAATGCATGGTGAGATATCTTGGGAGAGACATGTCAACGAGCAGTTTTGCGATGTACACCTTCTCTACCGCTGTATTACTTCAAGCTGTGGTCTTGATATGTTTTAGTTCCTTCGCTGATCATGGTAAGTATTAGCACACAGTGTCCAATGATTCGATAATCACTAACAAGATCGCTAGGCCCGTACCGCAAGAAGATGCTCATGTTCACATCATACATGGGCGCACTAGCAAGTTGTCTCTTCATTTTCATCTCGCCATCACTATATTACTTGGCTCCAATCCTAGTAATCGTTGGCGTTTCAAGTCTAGGCTGTTCATTCGTGCTGCTAAACGCATTCCTACCGCTACTCGTCGCCAACCACCCAGATAACAACACGACCGGAAAATCATTCACATCTGATTCAGCGTCAGACGTCGAGCTGGAGTCCCTGAATCCCACCAGTGGACCTCCTTCGTCTGCACACCACCACTTGGACCCAAATCGATTGAAGCGGGATTTAGAGCGAAGTGCGCAAATCTCAAGTAAAGGCGTGGGGTATGGCTACATGTCCGCTGTCTTCGTACAGGTTTTGGCTATCTTGATAATCTATCTCTTCAGCAAAACTAGTCTTTCGAAAACCTCGCCTAGCCTCTCCATTCGAGTTATCCTATTCATGGTCGGCCTATGGTGGGCCATCTTCTCCATTCCAACATTATTGTGGCTACGTCCGAGACCAGGTCCACCGCTGCCCACCCAGAATAACCAGAGCTTTTCCGGAGGGAAGTCGTCGAGATTGCGCACGTTCTTGTTCTACACGTCCTTTTCTTTGCGTAGCTTCTGGGGAACACTCAGGAGAGCGATAAGACTACGACAGACATTGCTCTTTCTGATATCGTGGTTCCTGCTATCAGATGCAGTAGCAACAATATCTGGAACTGCGGTCCTCTTCGCACGCACAGAGTTGCATATGGGCACGATTGCCATCGCATTACTGTCCATAACGTCCATCGGATCCGGCATCATAGGCGCATTCGCATGGCCGCATGTACAGAGGCGCTATGGATTACAGCCAAAGACGGTACTGCTGTGTTGTGTAGCGGGCATGGAAATTATCCCATTATACGGATTACTCGGATTCATCCCTCTGTTCAAGAGCTTGGGGTTTATTGGTTTGCAGAAAGCATGGGAGATTTACCCCATCGCCATTATTCATGGAACTGTCATGGGTGGTATATCATCGTATGCGCGATCTGTATATGCTCCATTGATTCCAGAAGGCAGTGAGGCCGCGTTCTTTGCATTATATGCTGTTACAGACAAGGGTAGCAGTGCTTTCGGTCCAGCTCTCGTAGGTTGGATTGTCGACCAGGCGGGTACGATACGCCCTGCCTTCATCTTCCTGGCTGTATTGGTAGTGCTACCATCACCACTTTTGTGGCGATTGGACGTCGAGAAGGGGAGGGAAGACGCGCGTGCCATGGCAGACGGAGATGTTAAAGGACGGGGGATGTATGAGAGGGTTCGTGAAGAATAATGAACCGACAATCGGAGTCGGTGGGTATGATATTGCGTAGATGATAGTACGCCGCCCAATGCTGTAAACGCCAAATGATGATATCCCTTAAGCCCGTTCTTCCATCTTCGGTCGCTTGCTGTCCCGATCGTGGTCATCTCCAAATCTCTTCCTCTCACCGAGCGGTTTTGCGTTTGCACCTGAAGGGCCCTCCTTATCCCGATCTCTCCCGCCATGAGCATCAGGCCTGAATCTCTCATCCACGCCGAAGTCGCCCTTGTTTCTTCGCGGCCGGTCATCACCAAAGTCACCCCATTTGCCTGTATCCTCAGTCTTCATGTCCCTGTACCTTGTCCGACCCTTTTTGCCCAGTTTTGTCATGTCCCTGATCTGCATGTACTCAGGCAGGATCTCTCGATTTGTCTCATCCTCGAAGCGCGCATTCATCAGATTCCGTCGATCTACTCCCAGTTCCTTTAGCTCATCTGTAAAGAAAGCACCCTTGTGGAAGTACTTTTGCATGTATTGCATCTGCCCGCGATCGCCCTTTTCTTCTTGTTGTTTCTCGATATGAGCGCGGTCTTCGGCTTCGCGTTCGGCGGCGGAGAGGTTGCGACGGCGCTCGATCTCTGCACGCTCAGCTTCGGCTTCTTCAATCGCGAGGCGTTCGCGTTTGATGCGCTTGAGTTCGCGAAGTTTCCAGGCGGCATACTCAGCATCGGGATCAACACCGTCAGTGTCGTCAATGGCGTTGATGTCGGCCTCTTCGACGTCGTCGTCCCAGTCTTTCTTGCCCGCTGCCTTCTCTGCTATGCGCTGCTCAACCTGCTCTTGTACCAGCGCTCTATTCTGCTCCTGTCGCCGCGCCTCCTCTTCTGCTGCTATGTCCTCTGCTGATTTGACAGGCGCCACTTTGTTCCGTTCGTTCTTCTTGAGAAACACTGGTCGCAGCAGTTTCTTCGGTGCTTCGTCCTCGCTACTTGACTCTTCCTCAGATGATTCGTCCTCACTGCCGCTACCACTCTCGCTCCCGCTGCCATCCTCTTCCTCTTCTTCCTCGCTTTCTGTCTCGAACTCATCTTCTATCGCCTTGCGCTCCGCTTCAGATTTTTGTCGCGATGCAAGTTTGGATTTGAGCGCTGACTTAGGGAACGACGATGCGATTGGCGCGGGCTTTGGCTTTGCGAATGGTTTTGGCTTTGGCTGCTCCTCTTCCGATTCTGATTCCGAGCTCGACCGTTCTTCGGGTTCAGGTGCTGCTGTTGGCTTGCCAGCGAATTGGCGCGTTCGCACGGGCTGCGCCGTGAGTTTCTTGGATTTTGGTGGTGGCATCGTGGCGGCTTTCAGGATAGTTGGCGTACAAAGAAAGTGTGCAAAGTTGAGTGAGCCGCGAACGCGATACCGCGGCTCCTGCAAGCGGCTTGGCGCGCGTCAGGCCTGCTGTACGAGAAACCTCGTATTGTGTGCGTAAAGACTGCCCGGCTAAGTTACACGCAATCACCATACAGAATTGAAGGCTAATCGCTGCAAATCCTGTTATAAAGTCTTAGTTTCTTGTCCTGATACGCAGAGGAAGAATTGCAACCACTTTTGGTCGCCACGCTCACGATATCTACAAACACAAGCACAGAATTGCCTGCGTATGTAGCCAAATGCAAGAAGATCATGCTCAAGCCAAAATTTTGATAGAGCTACTCACTCAATATCTCACATAGCAAACGTCTCCTGTCGACTGCCCTGGAAGAGGATTGTGACTTCTCTGTCCATCAGTATCAGCAACATCATCTTTTCAGTTTGTGTTGTGACAGCTACAATATCAAACCTCATGACAAGGGAAAGTAAGAAGGTTATGAGGAATAAATCTTACGTAGTTAGAACATTACGATTCTATCTCAATTTACTGAATTCAGCAGTTTGTAGCAAAACTCGTTTGGCATATCTAGGCGTATATTACTCAATGAGAACAACATACTCATTCACTCTGAGACTGGCCGCCACCGTTCCGAGTATTGTGTACTGTTGAGCCAGAGATAAAATTATATGAATTACAGAGTCAAGCAGGATTTAGATAGGAAGAACAGCCAAGACCGAAGTCAGACATTTCACGCTGGAAGGGTGGTCTGCATACATGCCAGGCGACTGCACTTACTGGACATTGCCTAAAGTTGTGAGATGAGCTGAGTCAATTCGTCATACAGGTACAGTCAAACCGATGCTTTAAAGTAGTTGTACTTGAATTTTTGATTATTCACTCCTTTAGAGTTTTTGTTATCCTGGATTGAGGGCACTTATCACAGGGTGATGATTCCCAGTGACTTAAGCACAGGCATTCTCGCCGTCCTTAAAACGCCTGTCGTATCAGAGCCGGTCTTAGGAAGGCCTAAATATGTCGACCAGGCAAACAACTATACATACAATAACGCCTGTTGATGCAGTGACAGTATAAGGAAAGTGATGATCAAATCTATTGACCAAGGAAATGCTCACTGAAAGTACCACCCAATGCAATGCACGCTCGAACGCAGCAAATATCGTGTCCTTTGGACTAAATGATGGGCAATCAAAGCAAGCCCGGAAAGTTCGTAAAGTTGTTACATGAAAGTAAGCGATACCCGTTCATCGGAAGATGGGTTGTTGAGGAACAGGTAGTTGGTTAAACTGATTAGTCTCAGGCCATGCACTACGGTCCATGTACGGCAGAAGCCCAGAGCGACGATCGGTCATTGGTCGACCCAAAGGCTGGTATTGCATCTGATCGTATCCGATGTTCCTCGCTGGATTATGGATCGACGTCGAAGGTGGGGGTACAAGTAGAGTCTGCACGCTGCGGACCGGTCGATAAGGAGACTGGCGTTGATTAAGGAAATGCGACGGAGATAATTGTCTCGAACCGGTTGCGGGATAGTTTCCAACAGGTGAAGAACCAGCTGACTGGGGATACGGACTGATCTGTCGGGACTGGTCGGTAGAAGGCGTGTAGTTATGAGGGTAGGAGGGTGGGCCCGATGAAGTTGGTGTGCTAGTCGGTTGCTGCCATTGGACGGGTGGAGGGTAAACCATGGCCATGGATCGTCCACCAGGGACCGGCAAAGGAAGATCTGACCAGTTCTTCAACTGGGCAGGTGGCATCTGCTGAGGTGGAGGTATCGAAAGACTTGGCAAAGGAGGTAGTCGGTTCACGGATGGTGGTGGCTCGAATGACCTATTGATAGGCGTCTGCAACGTCGGGATCAAAGGTGCATTACTGTAAGGACCAGGTGCAAATCCATGGGCCTGTCGCTTCATTGGAGGCTCAATGCTGTAATCGGCACTGCGTTTACGTTGAATGGGGCCTAATTCTGGCAGAGCGCCAATCGGAGAGACGGTGGCGGACGTGGCCTGCGGTTGCAAAAGCGGGGTATTCGAAAATGCCATGTGGTTCGGCGAGTACATCATCGAAGTTGGTGGTGACGTTTGCTGTTGAGTAGGCGGTGACGGAGCGTAAGTTTGTGGTAGGCCGAGCATGTTCTGGGGGCCAACTGGGCTTACAGCACCTGACGCTGGAATCTTTGATGCTCGATCAAAGAATGTGCCGAATTTGCCCAGGATGCCGTGCCACTCATTCCACTTCTCCTTGGACGTGAACAGGCTGTATCGCATGTTGCTAAGAAATTCGACCTCCATGATGTGCACCTCCTGCACCGAGATACCCGAGACCTCGGCCCATGTCTTATTGGTGTATGTGTTGTCATCGAGAAATTTGTTGCCCAGCATAAGAGCTACAGTCAGTAATCGATACTCGCTACCGGGCTTCCCCTTGACCGTGGGGTTGGTCAGCTTCAATCTGTATATGAAAAGTAATGCCAAAAGAATGACATTTTGAGCAACCTGCGTAGTGGTCAAGATAGTTGCTACCCATTTTCTGAATCCAGTTGTGGGATGTGCGTCAGGAACGAGAGGCTGCATAGGCTGGCGTGGCGAGGCGGTCTCGAGTACTTGCTTGAGAGTTGTCGAGCTCTCGAACCAGAAGAGACATGTCACCTGGCGAGTCAGTTTCAGAATCAAGGGTGGGAGGATGTCAAATTACCTCTGCTGCCAGTTGAGGGAGACCCTCTTGCGGCGTGCTGATGGTTGGTGGTATCTTCAGGTTTGGCGATATGGTGTACTTCTTTCTCGGTGTCTGGGCCATCTCTTGTGCTTGCGGTGCTTGTCTTGGTGGACTAGAACTTCTTGCAGCAGCCACTGATCTGGAGTTGCCAATAGCAGGCAGCTGGTAGCCGTACTGATGCCCGGCACCCTGGTTTGGTGGAAGTGAGACTACCCTCACTGCTGAGCCCGGGAGGTCCGGGGGTGTGAGGGGAGCTCTTGGGGCTGTTCGTAGCGGGTCGTGCTCATAGTTGTTGGAGATGCTCGGGTAGGGAAGGTGCATCGTGGAGTCGAGCTTCGAGGAGCTGCGAGGTGCCGTGGCATACAGGTTGAAGGGAGGCTCCCGCGGCAGGGCGTGAGGCATTGGGTGAGGGAGCTGTAGCTCGAGCATATTATGGACGGCAAGAGACCAGGTGGAGAGGACGAGGTGAGTGATGAAAACGGCGGCGACGTCAACGGCAACAGGCGGTCATGTCCGGGCAGCTATTGTTTGCACGCTACTATTTTGCCTCAACCTTGGTCTGGAAGGATGGTGTTGACAATGGCCAGCTATGGATGGGGAGCAGGAGCAGGAAGGACTAGGCCAATCAACGCCAGGCAGAATCCGGTGCACGGCAACGACGCTTGCAACTAGGCTTGTAGGAGGTGAGGGTTTGGCAAAGGAGGGTGCAGAGGGACACAATAAAGAGACGTCAGGCCCGGTGAGCGTCCTTTGCGGATGGTGCTATGCCGGGAGCGGCTTGGTGTTGGATGTGGGTAGTGGTGGTGGTGGTGGTAGTGGTGAGTGATTGATTGTGACTGTAGGGAGGCGGATTGTCGGGGGCCCGCACGCTGGCATGGTAGACATGGCTTGGGGCCGTTGGATTTGAATAAAACATAGGTAATTCACACACACGGAGTCGTGAAGGCTCGGAAGGTTCCAGGCAGGAGCGAGCAGGGTAGGAGGAACGCCCCAAGAGGCTGATCCAGGACCCAGAAGGAGAAGCCGCGCTCTGACATCAACCGCGCCTGGAAGGAGCTAGGGGCGCACGGCCACCAGCACAAAGCAACCGCGACCGGGGGTTCGCCGCGAGGACAGGAGCGACCGACGCTGCTAGCAGCCAAGCCGCGCGGGCTAATTACATACTACTACAACAAGTACAGCACGAGCAACGTGAATAATCAATCCCTGCGCCAAACCACCCCAGCACCAGCTGCGCCGCGCGATACAGCCTCAGCGCTCCCGACCCGTCTGATTGGCGCCCCCTCATTCGCAGGCGATGCATAGTGCGCGTCCAGAGGGGCTTCAGCCATCTTCCACCCCACCACACACGACCTTCCCAGTGCGCACTGCGACAGTGGGACACCATCCGGCCACAAACGAAGAAACGATAGCGCTGGTGGGCCTCATCAACGACCTGCAGCCTACATGGTAGGCCTGCTGCCTCCCCGGAGCGCTGCCGTCTCAGACACGACGACTGATCAGAGAATGTGAGATCCCTTACGCATCGCGGCCACCTGCACCCGCCAAGGCGGAGCATACACCACGAATGAAGGCCGCTGTCTGCCACATCCAAACTTTGCCAGCAGCAGGAATTGCCGTAAGCGGCAGCCATCCATGAATAATCACTATCCTAATCACCCTCCACCAGCGCCAGGCGGTCTGGAAGGGCACTTTACGCGTGCAGCGTCCCGCCCATGCCGTGTTTGACCAGCTGCTGCCAGCTTGCCGCCCTCAGGCATCTAAAAAGCACACAGGCACGCTGATGCAAGCGCAAGCATAGCGAACTGGCGAGACTGGCAGACGACGGCGCTGTGCTGCCAGACGAGGAAGCGACACGAACCAGTCGCCCAGCCAGCCCGCCCTAGCCAAATCGCCGTCTTACCTTTCCCTAAGCATGCTCTACATCCGAGCCCGAACCCTGTCCTCCGCGAAGCTTCCCATGCTGAAGTTTGAGCGAGTGCTGCTGATCTTCAATCCTCTTTTTTTTGCAGATGATTTTGCTTCGTGACTTCCAATCATGTGGAGCTCGACCGCTGCAGCCCTCGGTTCCGATGCTTCCGGCGAATGGCAAGTATGATGCACCCCCCGACGCTAGACGAACTGTTGTTATTGAGGCCGGCCATGTGTTGCGTGCAATCCAAGTTGAGGCAATCTGCACTGCAGAACCGCCATTTTGCAACGCCCCTGACGAAACACGAATCGGGCTATTGCGCGCGCCTCAGTTGCTGCATTCTGCATTCCATCACGCTGCCCATCAATCAGGCTGGCCATAGCTGCTGCTTGGGCATGCGGCTTGCTTGGTGCATCCACCTGTCCCGGACGCCTGTGTTGCAAGTCTGGCAAATCTTGCAAACGACATCCAGTTCCAAGGTTGCCATTGCTGACCCGTCCAACTAGCACCGGCGTCGTGAAGCATGATTGCTTATCGAGTCGCCTGCTTGGCTAGCAGCGCTAACCGTGAAACCGTGACGGAAATATGGCCAGAGCAGCAAGGGATACGCAGCCCGTAATCTATCGATAGCACTGAGCAGAGTCTGTGCCGCCGGTGATCCTGCTTCGCAATGCAATGAGGTTGTTGATGGAACGGTGGAGCTTAGCAAAGCGAGCGCCGTCATACGTACATGTGCAGGGGGTGCCCGTCGCGCTTTCCTCGGTCCGTCACTCACTTGCAAAAAAAGAGCTGCCCACGTAATCGCGTCTACATAACACATGGATGGCAAACGCTTGCAATCACCAAGCATGGATGCATTCCAGATGCTTGTTAGTAGCCATCCACCACCCGTAAAACTATAGCATCGGTACGATGTCGGTGTGAGGAGCGACATCTCAAACACGCCCCTTCGCTCCATGCCAACGGGAGGCTCGGGATGCCTGGACGACTCGGCTGGCGATTCGCTGATACGCGTGATACGACCGCCCATGGTCCTCCACCGCGCTGCAATAGTCATGGCTCTATCGAAACTAACTTCGCCGCTGTGCATCATCGCTTGCAGTGCCAGTACCTTCGTACATGTTCAACAGCGATCCCGTCTGACCGAGCGTCTTGACCGTCGTGTGGAGATTGATGGTGACTATTTTGGCGCAGAAAGGGCAATAGCTCCTTCCACGGTCGGCTGGGGGGGCGTAGTACGGAAGGGACGGACGATACTCGGCACCGCTTTCCTCACCATTACACGAATATACGAGCCCCAACGACTCGTTTCCGTCTTGCCCAGTCTATACCATGAACGGCACATCTATTAGCTTGGCCATGGCGCGCTGAGACGTACCGCGCTTCCACGACGCGTACATTACACCATGCATCTATCGTCGATGGACTCCATCGTCTGCCTTCAACAAATCGACCCTGCCGAGCAGCAGCTTCATGGATGCGCCCCTAGTGCATTTCATCATGTGCAGCAACCTGGCCACAAGACGTTTGCCAAAACCACTCAGCCGAGATCATCGTATATGGTTGGCGCCAGCGATGGGCACGCAAGCCCTTGGCCAGCGCGCGATATGGGTGGGTTTTTTTTTCGCCGTCCTCTTACGACACTGTGCCCAAAAACGTTCGCGATCAAGAAGTGCGATGCATCTTGGCTACGGCTCTTTAATTCCGGTCTACGATTGCTGCCTTAGCGGCCCAGCTGCAAAAGCAGAACGCGATAGACGCACGCACTGCAACAAGTCTCATGCCGACTCAGGATCTTGTACTTCTTTGCCACACGAGTCCACTGGGTCGAGTTTAGCCTTTTTGCACGGCTTGCGGCGTCCTCAGATCCCTATCCAGTTCCCCGCTCTCTGGTGCTGAAAGAAGTAGGTCAGACGGTTCCCGACGAATGAGCAACGCGCAACCCCACGCTCTAGAGCGAGCACGCCTTAATCATTCAGCAACCCAACATCAAGGTCTGCTCGTCCAATATGATGGATCCCTTGCTATGCTTAGATGTGATCCTCTGGTCATTGTATTAAAGTATAGTGTGACGCAACCACATCGCACTCGGGCTGCAAAGCCGTTCGTCTGACAGTGATACAGCATGCTGACCGGACAGGCCATAATACGGGAGGATAGGCTTTATCCAAGGGGTACCGATACTTGCTACTTCCCACCGGAGATTGAATGTGAATATGTACAAGGGCGTTGGTACCGATCCACGAGGCCATGCTAGCCTGCCCGATGCACAGCTGACCCGTATCATCTATCCCGCGGCTGACACTGTCATGGAGGACGACAAGTCCCGTATGCGTTACGCCACGAGCTTCATTAGCACACTAGCGAAGCCACTCACGCGTCAGTCAGCCAACCAACTTTGTGTGACCAAGTCGCACCTTATTATCATGCCCCATGCGTACCAAGTATCATGCAGGAGGCTCCATCTATTTGCGCCAAAGACAATGCTTCCGACGTCGGTAAACCCTCGCTATCTTTTCCAAATACAATTCATCGAGCTAGTTTGCCAAGTTCAGGCTCTACTTTACTTTATTGCCGGGCGAGACTCCTTCAAGGCTACACAACAAACGACTTGCAATTCGTTGGCTGCCTAGCGCTCGATTCGAACAACGATGTTCCAGCTTGGACATCTGGCGGTGCTTTCGACGCGCGCGACGAGTCATCGTGCCACCATCATGCAACAACCAACAAAGGCGACCGGCTAACATCACTCCACACCTCCTTCCGTGTTCAGAAGCAACTTTTGGGGTGTCGCTCGCGGAGCCGGTTGCAGCTCACCTTCCAGACAACACGAACGCACCCCGTGTACAGACGTTGTACTTGCTGGAACGGACTCAGGCCGCGCTCACCCCTCTAGGAGCCGCAGTACATTGCTCAGCGCATTTGATTCAACCGTATAAGGAAAAGCGACGCATCACTTTCTTACTTCAAAACGAGACAGCCTTTGCACCACGTGCATGTCACCGAATGGATCAGGATACGTTGGCTTGCGCCACCATGTGCATTCACAGATGATCCTGCCGAGTTATCGCTACGCATCCCCATAGTCACTACTCAGCCTTGTGCAGCGACAAAGAGAGACGAAGCAAGCAAGAACGCCGCACGCAGCCGTCGACTCAGAGGATCTGTAAGACGTGCAGACAGTCTCACCGGCTCGCACAAGCGGAGCGCCGACCAACTAGGTCTATGCTGACTCCTATGGACACGTCGCGGCTGTTTACCACCGGCACGAAGGCTTTCATGTGCATCATCATCTTCCATCGTCCGTCTCTCACTGCAGCTAATAGTTTTGTGACATGTTTCCAAGGACATCCAGAGGAAGCTCATGTCTCAACTGCACTGCCTGACAGGGCGGGATTCCGCATAACTAAAATCCCTGTCAGCGTCTGTCAATCCATGTCATGTCCACATATCTAGTTTTACATTGGCCTGACCTCTCGTCATCGGATAACGTCCTCGTTGATTGCAGATCACAGATTCCCATCACACGGGTGTCCGCCCTCCGGTGAGGATGCCCCAGCCTCGACTAAACAGGCATTATTGCTGCCGATGAAGCTGAAGTTGGGCTCCGCTATCACGAAAACAACCGTCGCTTCTACCGGCACGAACAAGCTCGTTTGTTCGCTGGGTTGTATCCCAATATTGAAACGCACTGCAAAAGGTGTTCGCCTTCGACATTGGTGTTTCGATGTAATAGAGGATTGCAAATACATTTGCAGCATTGGTTAATCGGGCCCAGGCTGCTTCTTAGAGTATGCGATTAAGTGAAGATTATTCGGGTCATTCTTAGAGGAGAAACGACTCAAGAGGGAAGTTAGCCGAACTAGCACACGTTAACATAGATTACGCTGCGGAACTTAATCCCCAGCTGAGACACCTTTGGGGCTACCTAGCTGCCTGTACCACATTTGGCTCATCGGCCAACATGAATCGAATCTCAACACGCTGTTGTAGACTTTCAACGTGAGGCTTGCACTTTTTCTATTCCTCACACCCAGACCGACATGACATCAGCAATATAAAATGACACAAGGCCTCTACTTCCAGCACAGGGACTCTGCCGACGTCCGTGCCATCTGACATGAATTTCCCATATCTTGCACCAAGCGTGATCCGTACACTGGGGTAATGTCGCAGGATTTAACAGTGAGGACTGACCATTGTGGACAGTGCGACACGTTTCATGGTGATAGTAATAAAACGTTTCGAAACAAGCATGATCCCGCGCTTCTTTGTTGACGCCGACTTCACTAAACACACCGCCGCAGTGGTTGTTGTTGGGGCTATGCACAAAGGTGCTGAATTGTTGGTTGTTAATTGGGTTTTGGGTTACTTCTGCTTTTAGGGATGCCGCGCAATGGCTGATGTTAGGCTGCACAGCCACTTCCTACTATGTGCCTGCCGGATAACGACATCGTGGCAGAGCTAGAGACGATGGTATCTGAGCCTATCTGTTAGTCAATGGTGCCAGTGTTGGTCAGCGGAGCGAGCGTCCAAAGAATGTTTGGTATGGACGAGAATTCGTAAGCCGATGGATGCACGTCAGGTCATTGTTCTGCATTGCGTCTCCACCCACTGTAGTAGTACGTCCGCGTGGACGACTACTGATTATACACATAGTATGATACATGCTCCGGTGCCCCTCTCTAAAATAGCTTGTTGTCCGCGCTCGCCTTGGCGGCATCTCTCCTCGCGCTCTGCTTCTTCCTGTCTTTGGCCTCGCCTGGCGGCTTGAAGAACAGACTCGGGCTCTCGCCATCCTTCATGAGGTAGTTCAAGTACCCTCTATGTGCTGGATCGCGGTAGTATTCAATGTCTTTTCTGCCAGTCGCATCAGGCAGTCTGTACTTGTACTTGGAACCAATCTGCTTCATGACAGCAGCCATGGCTTCGTTCTTCTTTTCTTCACTGGCTGTCTGAAGGGCGCTAAGGATAGGCGAAGGGATCTTGGCGGCTGGCAAGCGGCCGGTGAGAGCGACAAGGTCTGGTGAGGCTTGAAGAGATATGGTAGGGTGTGTGTCGCCTCGAAGGACGCGCTTGATGGCTGTGGGGGAGTAGAAGCGTGTTGTTACGCTGCCGCCGAGAGCTTCAATGCGTGCGATAGCGTCGGCAGAGGCGCGCGAGACGACGATGTTGATGGGTGTAGTCAATTGCTCCGGATTCTGCAGTCACAATTAGCATCCATGCAGCGGGCGTAAAGGGTAGATGCATACCCTCGCCAGCAACTTGACGCCATGCCTCTTAACGCCGTGCAAACACCTTGATTTGGCCAGTTCCTTCATAGTGATGGGTTTCTTGGGGTCTAATCTCCCTTGGTTGATCCAATCCTGAATTCGGTCCAGATTGATCGGCGACATTTCCACCTTGAAGGGGTTGTACTTCCCCCGCCCTCGCTCAGGATTGGTGATCCATTGTGGTGTCTGACCTCCCTCAAAACCTGCCGGGACTTTGCCGTGTGCGTGCTGACCCTTCTGACCACGTCCACCGGTTTTTCCCTTTCCTGAAGCAGGTCCGCGACCTCGGCGGATCTTTTTATTGTAGGCGCCTGAATTGTCGGAGAGCGAAGACAGAATGGACGCGCATCTTTGCTGAGCGGGCCAGAGAAATGGGGCGATCGATGCCGCTGTAGGTGTTCTTGAACATACAGACAGCAGATTTGAGGCGGCTCGGACCGCTCTTAGCCGTGGTGGCATGGCTGTGGATGGCTATCCTCCTGTTGGCAACAGACTCGCTGGTGTTGAGCGGATGCGAAGATTCGATGATGAGTCAGCATTCATGTCCGCGGGATCTAGCCTTTCTCGGACGTTAGCCCTGTGCAACCACGCCGCAACTATAGTCTTATCTTCTTGTGTCACTCTTACGATTAATTCTCAGACTGCTTCTTTCCAATCTTCTGATGGTCCTCGATAATGGTTCGTCTTTTTGTGCCTCCGGGTGCAGGTGAGTTTGGTGACTACATAGCATCTTATCTTGAGCGATAGCTATTCACACACAACAAGGTCTCCATCCAGCCATACGCGAACAAGAAGAACCTTTTTGCGCAAACGAACTAACTGCAACTATCTTGTTGCCGCCGATAATTGCTACTACTCTCCTTCTGGGTCGAACTATTATTAAAAGACCATTGCTGAGTTTGCCGACAAAATCTGCGTACTTCTTCACTAGAGCAGGTCTTGGTACAGTCATTAGCGTACCTACGATGGTTTACTTGACGCACCGTGAACGTCAGCTGGATGAAATGATCCTTCGCTACGAAGGCATTACCCCGCCAAAATACCAGTTGTGGCAGAGCAGCCACGGCTTCACGGGCGATGATGCTATGCTTGCCGGAGGAATTGCAGGCCTACTCATTTCCTTTAGGATGAAGGGTTTGAATAGTATTTCAGTTGGAAAACGTCTGCTTGGAAGGCTCGGAGCCGTCTCTACAGGAACGTGGGCCGGGTTATTGGCTTTTCCATTCCTGGGACTGAATATGGATCAACACATGCCATCCATACAAAGGTCTCGTTACGAGGAGGCTGTGGCTTTGCGTAGACTTAACGACGACCCGAAGTTCAACAAGTCTTTAGTCCATGTTCCCATGCTTGCAGAGCGACACTGGAAGCGAACGGTTATGGCTGAACAGGAAGCAATGTCATTCGCCTCCTTGACAAAGGAGGAGAAGGCTGTGTTGCGCCCCCACATGGCGTTCAGTTGGCTGGATACTGCCAGTCACAAGTTTGTGACTACTATGATAAAGAATGGCCATCGCGTGGAATGGAGATTTCCAAGGGATGCATCACCAGCGCAGAAGAGAGACTATATCCTCAGAGAAGTCGAATGCGTCGCAGCAATGTTCAGGCCATTTTCGCTCGATCACAGTGAGGAATATATCATTCTAAACCACATATTGTTCGATTTGATATCTGGACTACCTGAAACAGAAGATGGGGAGCATCAGAAGCAGTTTTATATGCACGATTGGCTGAGCTTAGTCGATGTGGCAAGGGGAGAGACTCACGTTCCAGTAGAGACTGTGGAACAACTGCACAATTACAAGAACGGGCTTCTAGAGCAGGAAAAATTCAAACATGCTGCAGCAGCAGAAGCACTTATACGGGACTTTGAAGAGCGTGCATTGCGGAACAAGTAAGCCAGAAGGTATTCTATACGACACTCGGAGGCACCCTGGAGGAGAGTTAGTATGAATACCGTCATGCTACTTTACTGGTAAGCTGATATCCAGCGGGCCAAAGCTGACGCCGCTCGCACTATGTCCCCACCTGCGCACGAATACGTATCTTTACATTATACAAAGCACATACAGTAGATATGGAGGATACAGGAACAGAGTGCAAGAGCGCAGACATTCCAAGGACGTATCCTAGTCAAGCAATGTCCTCATTCTACGCACGCCATAGGTGCTACAGAGAAATTGCACTTCAATGATCAAACACGTACGCACGCGCACATACACACAACGTTGGAGTGGTCAAAACCTAACGCCTCTTAATCATTGTATTTCATGCATTTACACCTGCGAATAGTGCGTTTTACGGCACCCCTGGACTCCATAATAGATGGAATTCGTATTCATTCACACACTGACCATGTACATTGTACCCCCAATCTTGCGTTCAAGTACGTTTTCCTGAACTGTATATACTCAACAGCCACACGCTACAATCGAACTAATCTACAACGTCTACCCACTCACCCTCTTCTATCCAAAACAATTGAGATGTCCGAAAACAACAACGTTGAAGACTGGCGAAAGGTCACAGGCATTGGCACTGGTCAGAAATGGGGCGCAACTACACAGCAGTCCACTGATGGGCGCGCATGGGGCATTGCGATTAGCCAGTCGGTCAACGAAAGCAAGCCGCCGCCTTCTAAAGGGTTGAATGCTGCGGCTCCGTCGTTCACCCCTGGCAGCGTCAAGTCGAAGACGTAGGTGGTATGTCCTTTGGTGGAGTTTGACTATGGCAAGAATTGATATCTAGAAAGAATAAAAGCTGTAAGATCGGCGTTTCCAAATCTCACCTAAGTGCATCGTAAGCACGGGGCTTGAATGTTCCTGGGTGTTCTTTATCTTGGTCCTTTCTCCATGACTTGGATTTTGAAGTCTCACGCATCTATTGTTAGTCTCTATGTACACTAGGGTGATGCGTGTACGATAAGTAAAGCGGTGAGCAAACAGATCAGACTCTCAGTGCGAGTTGTTTGCACTACAAATACTGCACACATTCACGAGATCTATTATAGACTTTCCTGGAGCCTAACCTGATCCCCCTTGTTGGATTTATCCAAGGATATTCCGAGAAGCGAAAGTAGTTGCACCTACTAGCAGCGTTGTTCCAAGGTTTTCTTATCAAGGAAAGTCAGAAACAGCCCGTTCTACAAGAGCTACCCTTGTAACGTACTTGATCTCGGCCATCGCGTAGACTGGGGTATCAGATGCCCCCATGATCCTCGCTCACGCTCGGTCTGGAACTATCACGATGACAGGAAAGCTCTTGAGCCCGCCTCGACCCAGTAAACCATGGAGTAGCATACTTTAGGACTTCCAACCCATCTTTCTGTTTATGTTATATTCTTTGGATCCAGCAGACCGCGCAGCAGCTATCAGTGTAGGAGGTCACAATATGGTAGAGGGAAGCAGAGGGAGAGGCGAGGACCCCGCCAGGTTGCCTACTACGAAGTTTGCACTACTATGGTGACTTAGTGTTGAACGTGTTAGATTGAGATAATGTTGTAACTACGTAAGTGGTAATGCTTATAACCTTCCTATTCTCCGTTGTTCCTTTGTTATGAGGGTTGACTGTACAGTTGCTTGCCATAATCAACGCTTGGAACGGTACTAGATAGGGGAAATGATCACAGTTGCAGGTACTTTTGGTTGTATTGCTTGAGTCGATAGTATCTTCAATACTGTATCACTACTCCATTACCCTCAAGGTCTATATATAAGGCTCTACTACCGCCTATAACCCGAAGCAATTGGCATAGTAAGTGACTGTGGCTGGCCAGTCCGAGAACATCCCCAAGATCTTTACATCCTGAGCAAGCACATCAAGTACTGTGTACATATCGCCATCATTGTTCGTAATGTTGGCGACGTACTGGTAGTAATATCCACCGCCCTCAATTTGCAGCCATCCAGAGCGCTCGAACGACCATGCGACCATGTCCAGACCATGCTCTTGGCAAGCGATGGCATATTCCGATGGGACGATCTTACCCGCATCATTCAGCTTGGTAAGAGCGAACATAGCAGGGGCCATAATCTTAACGCCACGAGCAGCAAGTTCAGGAATGCTAGCCGTAGCGTTGGCGTAACCTTCAGGAGTGTCAACGCGTTCGTCGAGATACACAGCTTGTACTCCGAATTCAGGCTCGTTATCAATCCAGTAGAAGACGTCGTCAGGAAGGAAAGACTGGAGCCACACGCGACTTGGATCGATGCCGTACTCGCGAAACTTGTCAACCAAGTCTTGAGCATACTGCTCCTGTGTGTATCCATTGAAAGGCATTTCAACCTCAGGTGTCTTGAGCTCGGGAGTGTACTTTAGGCCCCAGCTGTCCACCAAAGGAATGTATTCGTCAACTGTCATGAGTTTGGGGCAGTCTTGAGCGTAAAGATCGGTGCGGAAGTAGGGGGTGCCGTCCATGTATTCCTCAACTGTGGTGCCGTTGGGGTTGAAGCCATCCATCTTGCCGCAAAGGGTACCAAACTCTTCCAGTGTGATGTCCGAGGTGCAGCACTTAGCCGATGCAGCGGTGCCATTGGTGGCGGGCGAAAACGGGGTGGTGCACTTGTCGGCGAGTGTAGTGTTGAGGATGTTGGTTGTGGTGTGCAAGTCGCATTGGGCGTGGCGGCAGACGAGCTGCTTATCCTTGGTAAAGGCAACATCGCATTCGATCATGCCGGCACCCATACGGTGTGCAGCCTTGTAGCTCTGGAGAGTATGCTCGGGGAACTGAAGTGGCGCTCCACGATGCGCGAAGACGAAGTCCGAGGTCTTGAATTCTTGCTCTGAACAACTCTCAAGCTTCTCCTTCAACGGACCATCGTCCATGTTATCGACAAGATAGTACGGCCGGACGCCTACTTGCACGTTGAACTTCTTGTGCCCGTGGCCATGACCATAGCCGTCTCCACCACGAGGCGCGATAGCAGGTACAGCAGCAGCGGAGGCAAGCCCAAGGAGGACAGAGGTAGCAACGAAAGAGCGCATTGCGACAATTCTCAGCCCAGAGATTTCCGGGAACCTGGGAATTCAAATGGTTCCTGCAGCATAAGCATACTGGCGGCCATGTTTTGCTTCTTATCTGCGCCGGAGAAGCGCCAGAGCTATACAATGCCTCGGATGGATCAAATACGCCGAAATATCACACGCCGCACGGTTGGAGGTGTTCGAGCTGAGCTGCGTAGCTACTGCACGTGGTGGAGCTACCCTAGCTCGAAGCTCTTGGCTGTGCACAAAGGCTGGCGGAGGATGAGATGGTTATGGAAAGCTATTCAGGACGAGTTAGCTCGCCAAGCTGCCAAGTTGTCACGTTGATCAACGACGCGATAAGATACGCGCGCTGGTACAGAGGGCGGAACAAAACCTGATCAAGCCGCTAGCGAGAGCTTGGGTGCATGTCTCTTATGCGTCATTGTCGTGTTGTGTCTTGGCCGCGTTTTGCTTCTTGGAGTCGTGTACTCCGAAGAAGCGGTAGAACTGGTCTAATGTCTTTGCCCTTGTAGATTCTCCTGTTCCCTCGGTCTACGGTGTGAGAGCCTTCATCCGAAAACGTTGGATTCAAGTGACTTGTACATAAAACTGTACCACACCTTGAGGGATGGATGCACTGTAGTTACGCTGAAGTGCTTACGAGAGTAAAATCTGGTGGATGTTCCGAAAGTCAAATTTTTGGTGCAATCCAGAAGGAACGAGCTTCTCAGTAAATTTCATGAGTATTCAAGATCGCTTCGCATCTATTTCCGAAAAGCTACCGTTCCTATGATTGCGACCGTCTGAGAAGCGTCCTTGCACACGGACGCGTCACGACGCGTTCCCTTCCAGGTCAACCCTCTCCGGCAGTTTGAAAGTGCATCTGGATTCACCAACGTCAATGTTGGTCGAACATTGCCAGTTTGGAAGAGTGATGAGGAAGTCTCTTGGAGCCGTGATCTTTTTGATAGGCTGGAGAAGCTCCTTGTTATTTTGCTCCCAGAACTCGCCATAGCATCCCTGCCAAAGGTCTAGGCAAAAGTAGAACTTGATGTGTAGTCGGCGGAGGCCAGTCATGTTGCTTAAGCCGTCCCAAGACCTGTACCACTCTCGTCGGTGATGGTCAGGCATTAGGTTGACATTGAAATACTGATGACGGTCAAGATCCCATTCAATGTTGAGATTGCCGATCTGCGCGATGCGTTGAGATTGGAAGAAGTAAGAGAGATAACCAGCTGTTGGGAAGTCTTCCAAGTCGGTAGAGATGAAAAACTCGTTGGCTCTGTAAAGATATTCAACGGCCTCGGAGTAGCTGAGAATATCAGCTGGTCAGTCTAATGCTAACAAGACGAATGCTCGGTTATATTGGATGTATGACTTACATCTGTCGACAGGTCCTAAGCAAAGGGAGTGCCAAATGTAACCTCTGACCGGGTGGGCAGGGCCTGAGATAACACGTGCAGTTCCTCAAACCGCACCGTCGAGCAATAAGCTTCCCATCTGATACAGTCGTATGTATGGGCTGTTCTCCTAGGGCCTTTTCGTAGATCATACGTCGAATCTCCAAAGGTAGCTTGTTGATAAAGGTAGACTGAGATTGAGCAACCGTCAATTGGTTCGATTGCAATTCTCTCGAAATTGAAAGAGCGCGCCTGCGAGGGGTAGGCATCATTGGCGGTTCTATATCGAAAAGAGGAGGTCTTGTTCTACCATGCCGATGGGGTAGGAACAGCAGTAAACAACAGATGCAAGGCGAGCAAACTGTCCACAGGATGCACTTGGAGGTCTGCCACATTGCTTTCCGTAGACATATACCCGTCTGATTGCTAACATCCTTCAACCTAGCCCTGAAGCGATTCGGCATTGTTGCGACAGCTAGCAGTCGGGGTCGAATCGTGTGGCGCGAGAACGTCCGGGTGGATAGCCGCAGAAAGCCTCGCGATGCTAGACCCAGAGAATGAAATCGTCGTTTCTGTGGTCGCTACCGACTATTGGTGCGGGATGCTGGGGTAGTCTTGCGTGAGATTGAAGGGATGGGGAAGCTGCCATAGGGCAATGGTTGTGGCGCAGTCCAAGCCCCACTAAGCAGGTAGCCGCGATGACGATGAGGTCCGAGAATGCGCTAACCATGTGTCTTGACGAAACAACTAAGACTATCGGACAGCTTGCCTTCTACATAGATTTGTTCCACATTTTCTTACAGTTACAACCTATGGTGTAGGATACAACACATGACTCCAGCTTTCGCCACGACATCTACAGGTTGAACACCTAGCACTGCGATTCTTGCTTCGACTGGCCAGCCGTACAAATTACGTTTCATTTATTCAATCTCTGTGTGGCATTGAGATCTCCCTAGACTACGCTGAACTAGATATGAACTCGAGCAACAGGTGTCCCACTCCCAAATGTGACTCAGCCTAAGTGCGCCTCTGCTTCTATCTCAATCTTCATTGTCTTGTACAAAGCTACAACCTGCACAACTGTCATCAGAGGCCCGTGTTTCTTGCATCGTTCCTTCATGTTGCGGATGATCGGCTCCGCGATGTCATCGAGGGGCACAGTAATGTAAATTCGCGTCTTATACACCTGGTCCCAACCCGTTCCACCAGCCTGGCAAATAGCATGTTCGACGTTATCAAACGCCTGGTCAACCTCTTTTGAAAGATCATCGGGATATTCCTCCGTCGTACGGTCCCAACCACCTAAGCCTGTCAGAATAAGATAACATATCCAACGGAGTGGAAGTACCTTGGCCGGATACCTCGATACGATTGTCGATGCGAACTGCCTGGCTGTAATTGAGATCCCGCTTGGATCGCTCGCCGAAGCCAGGGTAGTCGAAGTACTGGAGGTGCGACATGATGGGAGAGATCAGAATGAGGATCAAGATTCTGCGAACTTTGAGAAGCGTAGCACACTGTGGTCTGTGTATGCCATGCGCAACCACCTTTATACATCAACTAGGTGGACCGAATATCCCAAGGGATTCCTCTGTTGTTGGCAGCAACTGTGCCACTGGAACTGTGCCCAGACGATATTTGTAAGCTCTGTTCAGGCGTCCCAGGGAACTTACTACAAATGATTGAACGCAGGCACGATCGGCTGCATGACAAGACCTTGGCATAAGCTGCATGTTACATGAACTATCATCGTACGATTGGTTCTCGATCGAAACTTGGTGATAGCGACGTTCCCCACATATATCCTTGACCGGAAATATAGCGAGCTTTGTCGTCTCCAAAAAGATCACACGTTTCAGTCTTCGTCACCTCCAGTACCAAGACCATTGTCTAGTACTCTCAGTCTCACTGTGCTGTCCCCCATATCCCAGTCCGTCCTGCAACTCGGATACGGCAGAATGACTACAGCGTCGCGTGGCCTTTTCACTGCCCTTACACTGTCCAGCAAAATGTCTTCCAATTCTACCCAATTAGCCTCCCAAAGTTGCTGCGGGCTGGGATCAATCAACATGACTTGAAGATGCCTCAACCCTTGCATACCCGCTATTATTCCCCAACCCTTCTCCCAGTTGGCCGTGTCTTCGCGGTATGCGAGGCGATTGGAAGGGCCGCGACGCAGATATGGGAGCGCGCGAATGGCCCAGCGCAGATGTAGCGTGCGAATCGAATCGAGACGTGGCTGTGGAATGGAGGAGGGAAGGTAGAGCAGATGCGTGATGTGAAGGAGAGAGAAGGTATGCGCGCTATAAAGATATGGAATAGCCTCGGAGTACCTAATCCCAGCACTTTGTCAGTCTCCCCAGTGCTGTCGTAATGATAGTCAGAAGAGGGAGGCAATACATACATACGTCTACAAACCCTCGCTATAGTCACACCACCACTATATAGCCTCGCGCCTTTCTTGCCAAATACAAGCACGCGACACATGTACTCCCTACTGTCTCCATCGCTATTGCAGAGAAAATGCCCAAACCTCTTTTTCTTTGTACTCAACGTCAGATGCACGATCTCTGCGCCCATGACGTACTCATACACCATCCGCCTCAACTCAATCGGCAAACGCGCGAAGAAGATGCTCTGACCTTGGGCGTGCGTCCGCACATCAACCTCGACATCGGGTTCAGACGTCAAACTGAGGGTTGATTTGCGCAGACGCACCGCGCCGTGTTGCGGTGCGGAAGATTTCAGCGCAAAGGGATTCCGCGACTTGGGCTTGGATGATGACGACTCGGTTGATGGTATATCGTGAGGCGCCCAGCGTATGCCAGGTAAGCGATCTAAGAGAAACTTCTTGGGCTTCATCGTTGAATTGGGGCGCGGATGTGAGTGTGAGCTGGGGAGTATGGGCGCAAAGAGTGGCGGCATGGTATGACCTGCCCCCTTTGCCCGGGCAGGCGCGTCAGGAGACGCCGCGGCTGAGGCGTGCCCGGAGTGGTGATGGGTTGATGGCGGATAGCTAGGTAAGCGGGGTTGGCACGCGTTGCTTGTTCCGAACAAGCTTCGTCTGGGGGCGTGGGGAAGCTTGAGTGGGTCCTGGAGGCTGTAGATATCTTCGCTACTTCAACAGAGAGTGCATCGATATGCTTGTTCGATACATGTGCTTGTTTTCTGCCTTTATATGGTACGAGAGCAATTTATGTGCTTCACGCTACCTAGGTAATACTTGGCGATTGTGTGAGAAGTAGGTGGAATTCGCATTTCGTCGCTTAAACAGGTATCGCGTGTCCGCTGTTGCGACCGACATTACCATAAGTAATCGATGCTGTATATTTCTGGATAGATCCATTGTTCCATACCACGAACTGAATCTTGGCAGTGCAGTGAAGCCATCGCTCTCGATTTAGCAAACTTGATAGCGCCCAAATGGGTAATTTATCCGCCTGCAATTTCAGGCCGCCAGACCATGTCTAGAGATCGGAATAACCGGTGAGAACTTCGAAAGAGATTCCAACTCTATCGTCTCATCTGAAGCTGCAAATGAATAGTCCTCGGTCGTCCGGACGACATACCGGCTTTCTCGACCGCCACGCTTCTTTCGTACTGGTATTCCAGCACAGCCACGCTTGTCCAGTCATGTACCAAGCGCGCCTTTCCCAGGGCGTAAATCAGCTTGTCATTGACAAATCTCCACACTAAACTCCAGCCAAAACCCTTTGTCATCTCCAGGCTAGAAGACAGCATCATGAGGAAACGTCTTCGCGCTTGTGAAGAGTGCCATCGTCTAAAAATCAAGTGCGACATTAGCAGTGACCCTGACGCAGCGAGCTGCGGAAGATGCACGCGCAACAACCTGGAATGTGTTCCAGCAGCGCCGCGACTACAGCGCAATCGTATTCAAGAGCTCGAGGCGCAGATACAAGAACTCAACAACTTGCTACAAAGTCAAAGCACCAGCAGCCCTACGCCGAGTCGTTCGCCTGGAAGTATCACCACCACAGCGCTAGGCAGATCGCCCGGTAGCCTATCCGACAACCACTACGATGGTGTGTTATCCTTCCTGGACGCCCGCATTGCGCCTGTCAACCAACAACGCCTGCTTCACCTTTATGCACATCAAGCGGGGGCGGCATGGCCCGTCGTACGCCTGTCGATGGACCTGGACCATCTCCGTGCAAAAGCTCCCATCTTACTGCTCTCTGTCATGGCATACAGTATTACGCAAAAGGCGCAAGGCGTAGACATGGAAACGCACGATGAGCTAGTGCGCGAAACGATGCATATTCTGGGCGAGGAGGTCATCGGTAGGGGGCAGAGATCCCTTGAGCTCGTGCAGGCGCTACTCGTAGCCACGCTTTGGAACAAAAGTACGCGGAGAGGTCAACAGGGGAGCTGCTATCAGATCCTGCAGCTAGCCGCCGATATGGCGATCGATCTGGGCATCGCAGGATTCGCTTTGCAGCCCTCTCCCGTGGCTTACTTCTGCCGGCATGAGGATACAGGGTCGCTCGAGGCACGGCGTACCTGGCTAGCCTGTTATGTGGCATTGTCGAGCTCTTCGATCAGCACGCGCCGGCCCAACCCGTACCCTTGGGATTCTTATCATGAAGAGTGTGTTTTGTACCTGGAAAGCCAAGGAGATGCTTCCGACATGCTGCTTTGTCAGATTGTCCGTATCACCCAGCTGAATATGGAGATTTCCACCCATCTGTGTCTTTGTCAAATTGCCACTTTTGTGGATGGTAATGATTACAACACCTATGCCGTAATCGATACGCTAAAGGGCAAACTTGATGCATGGGCAGCTCAGATCCCACCTGCCCTTGCAACATCCCACACGCTAAAGGTCTGGTGGCATGTAGCCATGGTTCACCTGTACGAGCTTGTGCTACATACACCCACAAACAAGGCATCGTTTGCAGCACCATTCATCCCAGGCCGTCTTCCTATCAAGGACTACCCTAAGCCAGCCAACATCATCGCTCCTCTCAGAGCGACTCTCGAAGCCCTTGTTCAGAACTGCCACGCAGTCCTCGACACCGCTGCAGAGATGGATCCAGCTTTGGCTGTTCACTTGCCGTCATTTTGCTTTGCACCTACCATTGTTTACACGCTCTTCGTGCTCGTTACCGTTATGGTAGCCACGACCGACCCAGGAAATACATACGGGCAGTGCCTACCAAAAGACTGTTTTCGCATCGAAGACTGCGCACTAAAAATGCGCAATCTAGTCATGTACATGAAGGTCGTGGATCCGACGCTGAGTTGTTTTACCACACGTATGTTTGATGCGACAAGCTGGCTGGAGGAATGGTATAACGATTATACCGCTATTCTGCAGCGATATGAAGCAAACCTTGTCAATTGAGTAGAACATGAAGGGATTTAATAGTTTTTCACTCACCAGTAGTCGTATCGTCACGGTCAATTTTGGCCGCTTGGAACGGTGAAATCTTGCCGTGGTAATTCGTGATTGGTACATACATAGTCGCTCATGCATAAGCGTGATTAGGCGGATTTTTGCCGTCCTCCATCGGTGATTATTGGCCTTCAGCCTGCAGCAATGACGTTTCAAGCAGCGAAAAACATCTCTAGATATTTTCAAATTGTTGCTCTGCTGTTGATGATGCAACACATGGACATTTGAAATACACATGAAGCAGATCATTACTGACGTAGGCAACCTGCCCAAATCTCGCCATTCCTTCCGCGCACGCTAGTGACGGTATGGCAGAGTCTCCGTTCCTGCATGAAAAACGCCCTGTGCCGGTGCTGTATTGCTGCATCGCCATGTGACGCTTTTCTTTCCATCGGTCGTCTTTCATACACACCTCAACTTCATTCGTCGTGATGTACAGTTAACGTGTGCATGGAACGACAATCAAACAATTGTGTGCATAGTCACATGTTTGGACACATGTAGCAAGTCCTCGTAATACTGAGCGGCCCTTCATGTGCATCTTGCTCCCTCCCGAGGCCCCTTCTCCCTCTTCTCTTCGCGATGTTCGCCCCGCGAAAGAACCGGAACTCAGGATATCACAATGTTATTTTTGGCATATATGTATGTACCTAGCAGCGATCTCTGGCGAGTTCTAGCCGTTGCCCCCGCATGCGACCATCGTTGCAAGTCCTACGTTATGTCGGTTGTGACTGCTGTTGCTGCAAGATAGTGGGTACCGGCCAGATTTCCCCACCACGCTCCCGCAAGTACCCCTGCTGATTCGCCACTTCGTACACAAGGAAGGATGAATAGGGCTGTCAGATCACCAGTATGCTTGGCCACCAAGGGCTATCAACCTCGAATTTGCCTGGGACCATGCCATCACAGTGCTTGCAGTTAGGCAATGATGCTATATTTGTCGCACGCTGCCTTGATCGTGCACTTCCAGATACGAACGTGTGAGTCTTGGCTGCGAAGTCGTAGATGTCATGGAAGTAAGCACGCAGGAATCAGGCAGCCGGTGGTATTGGTGTACTTGTGATGGTGCTTGGGTATAGTCTGGATGAGGAGATGAAGAGGTGTATAAAAGAGGTGGTCCCTTGGGGATGAGAATAGAGCATCACAGCAGCGCATCTTCAAGCTTCAGTCTACGGGACCATATCTACTTCCGCATCAAAATCCTCATTGCTTCTTCTTCTTAGATACTCTACCATGCGTCCATCCCAAATCCTCTCCTATGCCACTCTGGCAGGCATGAGTGTAGCCCAGGGCGATCTTGGTGCTCTTCTGGCTTCACAACCCGATCTTAGCACTCTCCTTGAGCTAGTCGGTCTTGTAGATGGTCTAGCTGACACTCTCTCCGCTGCCTCCAATATCACCATCTTCGCGCCTACAAACGATGCGTTCGCAGCCGTACCACGCGATGTGCCCGAGGGCCAGGCCATTGAGAACAAGAACGACACTATTGCCATTGGTGCCCTGCTCGCCAACCACGTCTTCAAGGGCGTATATCCCGCCAGCGTCATTACTGATATCCCAACATTTGCACAAACCCTCTTGGATAGTTCGTACGTGAACGAAATCCAACCTTTCTCCAACTTTACTGGGGGAGCATACAACGAGCTTGTCAAGAACGGAGAAGATGTCTGTGTAATCTCGGGAGAACAAACCATCTCCACCGTTACTGAAGCAGTAAGTACCAATCTTTATACCTGCTACATGTCTTGTAGCAACACTGACACGAGAATCAGGACATCATGCTAGGTGAAGGCATCACCATCCACAAAGTCGATACAGTCTTGTCCTTTGGCGCACCTTTCCAACTCTTCACTTATCGCTCGGGCTACTTTGCCATGAACGCCGCCCTCGAAGCCGCCCAACTCGCCATCGACTTTGGCCTCTCTGGCCCTGAAGCCACTGGTCTTAACATCTCCGACTTCACCATTTTCGTACCTACCAATGAGGCCTTTGAGTCCATAGGTTCCGTGCTCGAGTCTGCGGACCAGGCAACCCTACAGGAAGTACTCAAGTACCACATTATTCCTAGCAATGTCATCTTCTCGACTGCGCTGGGTAATGTCACAGTCAAAAGTCTCCAGGGCGCGGATTTGGTCTTTACGGTTCTTGAGGATGGGAGTGCGTGGGTCAACGGTGCGAAGATTATTTATGCAAACACTATTCTTTTCAACGGTGTTGCGCATGTAATCGACAGGTTAGTCTCCTGCCCTTCTCACAACAGATACGACATGCTAACCCTAATCTCCCAACAGTGTTCTAAGCCCCCTTGCTCCTTTCGACCGCGCATCTCTCGAGCCTTCTGCACCAGCAGCCGATCGTGTCGCTTTCGAAGGCGCGACTTCCGTCACTGAGCTCCCATTCTCTAGCGTTTCTCTCGCTTTCGGAGGTGACCTCATGACCTACACGACTACACCAGAGCTCCTAAAGACCGTTGCTGCTGTTGCTACGCCTACAGCCGCCGTCAACGCTACGACTACAGGCTCACCCATGTCAACTTACACTGGAGGTGCGATGGGCATGCTGCCTGGTGCTGGTATGGCCGTCGCTGGAGCCATCGGCATTGCTGCTGCTCTTGTTTAGGTCACTAGAGCACAGAAGTAGTGAGGACTAGGATTAGAAGGACATGGTTTCAAGTTGAACGCAGTATATGATACGCATTTCTGGATGGCATAACATATAGATCTCATTCGTTTATTGATTTTTCCGAAAGCGAGCGCACTTGTGGCTGTTTCAGGCCAGGATGGAAGTTAGGAACTAGAGCATGTTTAGTAATCATGTTGGAGTAGCATACCCTTACCATAACGTCTAGTTGATAGAGGTCTTGTAGTGGGAGATTTCCATTATGTGAATTTCAAATATGAATGTGAAAGTCAAAGATCTTGAACAATTTGAACGTTGATCTTTAATATGGCTTGTATCTAGCATTACAGGATTGACATCAAGCTTGTTCTTGACAACATGGAAGATGTGCAGCCCTTCGCACGGCAGTCCATCATGAGGCTTCAACCTTCTTGCCGTCTGGCTGATTCTCCTTCCCCTTGTCATCTTTATGCAATTCGGGGTTCAGCGGATGCTTGGGGTCGTAGCCGACCCTCTTGACAATACCCAGTCCTTTCGTCCTGCCTTCACGGAAGAGTATTCGATCACCTACAGTCAAGTACTCAGGCCGCTGTACGAAACGGAAGGCTACCTGGGCTCGATCACCAGTACGGATATACTGGCGGTCGATGTCTATTATTGCACAGGTCTGGGACACAGGACCAACATGTAGCATAGCCTGATACTTGGTCTTGATGGTAGTTGCGTGTGATAGGATCAAAACTTCGGCAACAAACTCGCGGTACACCTTGGGATTGGGGAGAATACCAGTCGTTGGATCAGGCTTGTCAGCTTTATGCAAGACGACCATGCCTTTCCGTACGTCTTTTCGACGAACGTTGCGTAGCGCAAGACTACCAGACTGGCCAGCGGAGCAACCAGGGACTTGTATCCGTTTTCGCTCAATGGAGCGTACCTTTGTCGTTTGGAATTGGCCAAGACTGTCGGGACCGATCAAAACTGTATCGCCAGAGTGAATGACGCCAGACTTTACAACTCCTGAAACCACAGTACCGACGAACGGGACCGAGAACGTGTCGTTCACGTGGAACTCCAACGGCGCAGAGCTGTCGTAATTGCCATGGTGGGGCAGCGCATTGAGGAACATGCGTACCAGGTCCAGGTTATGACCAGTGACGTTGGATACTTGAAAGATAGGGCATATGCGACTGGAAACAAATTGGGTGGCGGTGTTGATGCACTCCTCCCTGTTCTTAATGAATATGGGAATCTTTCGCGCGCCGGGAGACTTGAGGATCTTGGTGAGCTGAGTAATGGTCTGCTCGAGGATTTGTGGCGGACATATGTCGATCTTGGTGATGACCACCATGACAGGCACGTTGAGCGCGAGTGCAATACCTAGATGCTCTTTGCTCATGCCGACCAAACCGTTGTTCGCAGCGATCATCAAGAGACAGTAGTTGGGCTCGCTGGACAGCAGCCCGAAGACTGTCGTCCGCAAGTACCGCTCGTGGCCTGCAAGGTCAGTGAAGCTGATGACTTTGGCCGACCGCCGTCCAATCTCTTCCCAAGTAAGTTTTCGACCCGCGACGTTGGACACAACAACTTCGCTCTTGCTGTCGAAACCCATTATCTCCATGCCGACTGAGCTAGTTCGACCACTCTCAATTTCGTGTTTGTGGCGGAAGAGGTTGACGCGCGCTTTTCCACGGCCGTCGTCGAGGCCGCCTTTAACAAGGACACCCAGCATGGTGCTTTTGCCAGCGTCGACTATGCAGAGTCAGCGTCTATCCTTGCTCATGCCTGAAGAAACTCACCATTTCCTACCACTGCTATCCTCGTCTCAATCACATCGTCGACACTCTGTGGCTGCTGTCGCAGGATCATTTTCCCACTGAATCCAGTGTCCTTCGCATCGCGCGGTCCAACTTCAACGTCGCCACCAACGTTCCGCGTCATGAGCATTTTGTAGTCGGCCTTTATCTGTTCGCAAATGGCCCCTATCCTCTCCAATGCGAAATCCCACTGACTCTTGGTGAAGCCCATGGAATCACCGCTGTCTTCCATACCAACATCGAACAGGACCTCCCCATGACCCTCTGCCAGACGTTCCTTAATGTGCTCAGCTAGTGCTGCAACGTTTTCCTCGGCAGGGTCGGTGAGGAGCGTCTTTAGGCGAACATGCGTCTTGTTGTCATCGGAGAGACCGAGCTCGTCCAAGATGCTTAGCTCGTCGTGGTCTTCGAGGACGGCGGGGGCTTGGCCTGGCGGTCGGCGCAGCGCTTGCTGCTTCTGCACGTAGTCGGCAAACTCGCTGAGTGCCTGATATGTCCATCAGCTTGAGAAGGGCATGTGGGGCTACAATGGGTAGCCCATTGAATCAAGGAAGCGGGCTGCTTCCCACGCTGCTACTTACAGATTCTCCCTTCCGCCGCTCAGCTGGGCTTTGCTTGGGCTCATGTCGTGAGGCCATTTTGTAAGAAAGAGCGCGTGGTTAAAGTATGTCCCGAAGCTGTTGGTAGCGATTGGGTGTACGTGGGATGCGTGGTGATAGTCGTGATGAATGTGGGGTTGGGGATGTCAGGACGTGTTCCGTATAGTCCGCCGTATTAATAAGACGTTTGGTATTCGCGGTAATCGGAAGAGGTGTGAATATTCCATGAGTTGTCTGGCAGCAAGCATTCGAAGGTGGCAAGTGCTGGAAGGCGCTGTAACGGATGCTGCTAGGGGAAGCTGGGGCTACTTATCGATAGAAGCAGCCGTAGACATGACGCGGACACTCGCGCGACGGCGCGTTTTGACTCACCTACCACCGCTCCACTCATGACCCTACCATAGCCGACCATGACCGCAACGCCACCCCTGAGGACCTTCTACAGTCATCGTCTATCGTATTTGCGCCCTCGCCTCGCTCAGCTTCTGCGCCTCATCATCCAAAAGGGCGAAATCACGAGATATCACCATCAGGCAGCACTTCAAAAAAGGCGCACGCAGTGGAGAACACTTGAAAGATAATGTGACATGTCGTGCTGGGTAATCTAGAAAAATAATAATCGTGGAATCATCTGCAAGTGCGCACCTTCTCACGATGCAGCAACACCTCGTTCTCCGCAGTACTTCTCCACCTCCTTCCTCAGCGTCTCGCGTTGATGATTGACGTTGTCCATGATATCGCTAACACCGTTGACCGATTTGCAGTACTCGGATGTCTCTACCATCTGTCTGAGGACTGCCGTGAGCTGGTTGGGTAGCCACTGTTGCGCGTTAGTAAGAGCAGAAGAGTCCAACCAAGAGAGCACTTACTGTCACAATCGGGCTGCCGCCTGTCGCGGTTGGGTGCGATGTGTGCTTGAGGATGTATTCGCGCGTGAAGCACCAATGCCGCCAGCGGAAGTCGCGCACCTGATCAAGAGCTTGGAGATACAGTGCGGCTGATACCGAGTCGCCTTTCGCAAACTCGCGTACACCAGACTGCTGAGCGCAATCACGGACAGCCTCCAAGAACTCGCGGTGGTTACCAGGCCGGTACTGGCGGAAGTCTTTCAGGATGTCCGTGAGGGGCGTTTCTGGCATCTGGACCTGGAGCAAGTTGTCGCACATGGGAACCATGCTGTCGTTGGCTCCCGACTCGCCGCGGAAAGACATTGGCTCTTCGCTCACTCCTTCATATATGACACCGTTGGGGAACATCGACTGCGAAGTGATACCGAAGATGAAAGTACGGAAATTGGTGTAGCCTTGAGGCTTGCTACGGCCCCACATCGCTGATGTCGTCAGTCACGAACGTGTCACTTGGAGTAGTTTACTCACTGTTCATCACGCCATTGACCTTCCTGAGGCCACCAACCAGAGTACGAAGACCGTCGTTGAATCGCTCTCTGTCCTTGGCCAGGCAGCTCTCAAGCATCTCGGATGCACCTGTAACAAGCGCGCCGGACTCCTTGACCATGGCGATGTGAACAAGAACAAAGCCTGCCTCAGATGATGTGGGATCCAGACCATGCTCGAAAGCGCGGATCAAGCGAAGATTATCGTACTCGAGGCCCTTAGATGGGTCTTCTAGGCGGTAGTTAAAGAGAGCATAAGATCCGGCGTACTCCATGAATGGCTTGAAACCAGCACTACGCATAAAGATATCAGCCAATGTTACTTCAGAATGGATCCCAAAGGTTGCTGCATGGAGAGCTTCTCTGTAGGGGTCGCTCGGCGTATAGGTGCTCTGCCAAGGTAAGGGGAGCTAACAACAAAACATAGGCATCGCGTGAAGGTCGGAAAAACATGTCCACTTACATCTCAGCGACTTTGACAATGGGAAGCGCAATGCTTCTTGGCAGCGACTGTCGGCCCAGCCCGTACTCCTCTCCCCGTACATGCCTCTCGTGGCAGGGCTCGAAGAGATATGCAGAGGCCAAGAAGGAGTAGTCACGGTACAGGGCATTCATGACGACAAGGTCATCGCGATACTTCTCTACTTCCGGCGTGAGGTCAGGAAGCTCCTTGAGTAGTGTGTCGCCGAAGGTGAAGTTGGCCAGCAGACCCGGCTCCCCTGATAGTGTCTTGATAGGCATGCGTTGCAAGAGGGATTCAAGAGGGGCAAACTCCTTTGGCAGCTCAACGATGGGCTCTTGACGAGGAAGGAAGCCACGCGTGGTTGAGACCATGAAGGCGGGGAGGGTGTGGTCATCGGGACGTGTGTCCGTCATGACAGGAAAGTCAAAGGTTGAAGACGACATCGTGCAAAGAGCTACTGGAAAATGAAGTCAAAAGAGACTGGAGATGATCGGACTTCGATGCTGGAGGTCTGATCCGAGCGCCAGATGGTGGTGTTGAGATGAGATGCTATGAAGCTTCTCACGACAGCGACGACGAGCTGCTTATATCTCGTGGCCGGAATAAAAACCGGCCATGGCCGGAAACCTACCGTTGAAGAAGATAAGAAGTACGTAATGACTGGATCATTTGTCTCCATCAGCAGACTTTGACCCGATGAGATCCCCCAATGCCCGGCCTCGATCCTGAAGCTCCCCCAGGCGTCCGAGATGAGTTGGGGTGGTATGCTCATCGTCGCCAAGACTTGCGTACAGTAGAGGAAGAGGGCTCATGCAGCGCAATATGGGTGGTATATCTATCGATCGAGGCTTCACAAGAGTCACCAGATTGAAGTGACGATATAAATGTCATGTTTTCCAGCTTTGAATGGAGCATGCGCCGTATTGTCTAATGGCTCTGTTCATCCAACCCACGATAGAAAGGTAGCGAAGTGGAACACAAGGATTCACGAAACATTGAATTCTATTACCGCAATAATCTCATCTCTATATAGAGGCTGAATGATCATCAGAAACTACTAGCAATTACAATATTGTTCCAAGTGTCAGTCCTTGAAGCTGGCAACTACCATGCCGACTATGGCGGTGACAGCCTCTTGTAAATCGGACCGAATTGCACGATCTTACAAAAACCGTGGCCAGCACATGTACAATCATGGTAAATCGCCCCCGAAATTAATCTGAGTAAAGCATTTCTCAGGACTTATTTGATGATACACGATGTGGTTTCGTGAAGGCGGTCATAGTTGATGACCATTACGAGTGGTAGCAACGGTTCGGTTGGGAACCAACCAGAATAAGACCGAAAGAAGGTCCGCAGGGAGCCGCAAATCGGCGTTAGATGCGCACTCAATTCCGGCCTCATGATCAGGACCATCAACAACTTGTTGTCTTTAGACATACACAAGAGCAAAAATGTTAAACAAAGCTCATGGAAAATGACTCTGTATGCGTTCTAGATGCATTTCCGACCAAAATTAGACCTCCCTCGCCCTTCTGTAGCCGCAGCTAGGCACTGCAACACCAAGTGTCTTCAATTCCGGCCTCGTATCCCTACGTGAAAGCAGCCTCACTAGGCTATCGCAAGCCTCCAGGGCTGATGCAGGCGATCAGAAGCTCACTGATAACGATTTCGCCTGTGCGCACGCTACACCGGAGTTGAGCCCGACAGTATGTGCAAAGTTTCCCATTGATGGGTTCGGCTCGTAGCTGGGAGGTCACCCCATAGGCAATTTAGAAAGCCCTAGACGTGTTGCAGTTTTATGATGGCTCTGAACTGCCATGGACAGGGCTGGAGAGCGCAGTACTGACAACTACGCCACGTATCGATAAGAGAATCGCGACATCGCAACTCCAGTGGCAAGACTCATAAAGCGATACCGCGAAGTAATTTATCAACCGTAGACCCCTCTGTGAACTCTATCCTCTCGCATGCAGACTGTTCAGAGAACGCTTCATGTTAATATCTACCAGTTGCAATCCCGTGTCTCTAAGCGCAACGCTGGCGGGTTACTGCAAAGTATCCTTACGTCTGTCGTGATCCCAGCGGAGCTGTGAGATACACGACAAGGTCATCTTTACCCACCATGGCAACGGCCGGCCTTGACCAGTCAATGCTCTATCCCAAGATCACAACGCATATTCCAGATATCGTCGAGCATCTGCACCGCTTGAACCGCGACCCTAGTCATCCCAATGTAAGCGTGGCCCTGGAGCCTGTACCCTTTATCGGTACTGTCAAGCTTCATGGTACGCATGCAGATATACTCGTATATCCTGACGATCGCATCGTCTTCCAGTCGCGAAACATCCCCGGTCTATCTGTTGCAAAAGATAACCAAGGTTTTGCAGCGACAATGTTGAACAAAACCGATGCCATACTTCAACTGCGAAACCTGTACTTGGCACGATGGAGAGAACTGAATCCTAACGCAACGATTGAAGAAAGTTTGCCCGTGCTCATAGCCGGCGAATGGATAGGCGAGAAGATACAAAAAGACGTCGCCATCGCCCAACTCTCCCGCCGATTCGTCGTAGTGTCAGTTAACATCAACGGCCGATGGCAGCAAGACCAGGATTACCCTGATATCAATTTGTCAGACCATGATATCTACAACTCGTCAAGATGTGGACAGTTCCACACAACACTCTACCCTGAAGACATTGAGCGCACAGTAACCGAAGTGGAACGCATGACCGAAGAAGTCGCTGCGCACTGTCCGTTTGCAGCAACTTTCGATATATCCGGTCCGGGCGAAGGCATTGTCTGGAAACCCGTTCCGCCTCATTATAATGCCACCCCAGCTTTATGGTTCAAGAGCAAAGGCGGAAAATTCAAACCCACATTCTTCCGCCTTCCAAAACAAACCGACACCATGGACACAGTCAAAGAGAGGCGCAAAGCAGCCGCAGATTCAGCAGTTGCGTGGTGCTCGCAACAGCGATTAGAACAAGGCTGGGATGTGCTGCGAGAGAAGGGTGTGGAACGAGATGTAAGAGCGCTGGGAGACTTTTTGAAGTGGATACAACTGGATATTTTGGAAGAAGAGAAGACGTACATCAAAAGCTTTGGAGTTGATGAGGCAAGCTTGAAGATTGAAATTGCCAAGATTGCGAAACCATGGTATAGGGCGAAGCTGAGGCAACAAGACGAGTTGTGATGCTTAAAAGATCAAATAAGGGTCACAAAGAGGCGACATACTAGGCACCTACAGTGAGCTATGACCATGGGTTGATATGGATTTTGCGTGTGTGACGAAAGCCGCCGGCTCTCGAACAAGATGCAAACTGGAAGTCACTCTTACATCGATCACTCTATGCCTTTGGTTTCATGGATCATTTGCATGTTATTGATAATTACTCGGCTTCTGTTCGATATCTGCTTTCCATTTTCTAATTTACGCTACTTGTATGCTTGCTACAGTTAGTCTCGTCAGGAAATGCTGCCTCTTCATTACTTGAGAACTTGACAATTCTTTCACGGTTTCTCGAAAATCCAACCCCAGCTCAACTGCCGAATCCCGTCGCTCTCTCGAGTAGTCTCCTTCATATACCCGCTCTTCTTACCACCCTCAATCAAGAACTGGCCTACACGTATAATCTCGGCCCTCAAAGTATCGAAGTAGTGGTCTTCTAGGCACCTGGCATGTGTTGTACTGTTGACTCTCCAATGTGCAGACAGCATCACGGCATCATCCATATCACAAAGGATATGGACTTCAAATCTATTTAGGTTTTCGTGTTTTTTGAGGGACTCGAGGTGTTGAAGATCGAACTTGAAGTCTGCCTTGGTCCTGGTAAGTGCGGGCTCCTGAAACGGACGTTTGACGTGTATCTGGAATGATTTTACCGGAGATGTAGAGCCTGCCCATCCTATGGTTCGGTTGATCTGTGTGCGCACAGCAGAGTTCATCCGGTAACTCCGCTGCTCACCATCGAAGATGAAAGGTTCGTGCTGGAGATATATCGCGTACGAAAGTACCTGGAGTGATCTCAGTAATTGGGAGGCGTCGGGCCTAGACGAAATAGCATTGTCACCATCGTTCAAGTGACATGTGGACTTTCGATACAGCTGATGAATTCCTTCAGTCATCATCTGCTTGTTAGTTAAGAGCCAATTCGTCCTGTTCGCTTCGGTGCCAACAGAAAAGTCGAGAGGGTCGTTACCGCCATCATATGCCATATCATACCCTATGCGTTGGGATCGCTGGCTAGTGGTGTCCGCATCTCCCCAGATCTTGCCATATATCACGTCGCGGATCTCCAGAGGAAGACGTGAAAAGAAGCCAGACTGTGATTTGACTGAAGCTTCATATCGTTCCGTCGACGTGACGGTATGATGGTTGGGCATGATGACCCGAGTGCTCTGGGCGGATAGTATTAGTGACCGCAAAAGATTGAAACGTGTATTTACCATGCCTTCTGTACCGGTGTTTCTGAGATACTGTGATTCAAGGCCAGGCTAACAGCTGTACCAGTATCATGCTTGTGTTTTGGGGCCATATCGGGACGTGATACCTCTCAAGAACCTGTACGCAGTCGTGATTCTAGTTCTAGATAGTGCGAATGTGTTAAAGCAGCGGTTGAGTTGATCAATCACAGTCCAAGTAACTATTCCTTTTAACAACAACAGAGGCACTCTAGGCCTACCGTCTGACGAGAGGAGCTAGCAACACAGTGTAAGTTGATCGTGGTCGCTGACCGTGCACGCGGGTGTGGCGAAAACACTGAACGTGTACAACGTCTCTGCCGGTAAGATTTACCAGCTATAGCACTAGCTTCGTTGTGGTTTCAATAACAAAGGTAATGGTTTTCAACAGCCCTCGGGGGGGTTGTATCCTTCGCCGCCGCAACATGTCCGGCACGCCGGTGCCTGCATTGACAACTGTAATGGTTCAGGTTGAGAAACGATTCAGCGCCATATCACTGTCCGACAACTCAGTGCCTCGGATGTACCGTTGTGATGTATTGTCGAGTATGTAGAGGCTGGGACAAGGTACTCAAGCGCTCAAAACAACTTCAGTCTGTATGCAGAGGGGTTATCCATGATGGAGTAGATGAGAGGAAAGAGACCGAAATCGCGAACATCGAATGCTTTTGAGATGTGGTAACGATGTCTTCGAAACGCACCATCAGCTCGACCAAACGCGAACTTGTCGTGTCTTCATGTCGAGCAAGCCAACCCTGTATCTGCGCGAAGAACGAGTAACATCGTAGTCAACCGAATCTGTACTATCAATGAAGGAGCGAAACCAAACTCTGATACTGCATAAGATTTGTGAAGTCTAAAAAAATATAGTGATCTCTCTGATACTATTAATGCTCCAGGAAAGAGTTACGAATGACTATTTTTACCCAAAAGCCCTGGGCACCTCGAACGCTATAGTACAAAGCAAAAAGCCCTTCCTCCACCTATCTATCGCCCAGTATTTACAAATGAAAAAACGCCGAGTGATGCTATGAATGATGAGAGATAAGGAAATCAGGACTCGACGCTCCTGTTCTTGTCGATAAGGGAAATCTCTAATTCCCCCTACCGAGTAGCTTTTTCCCTAAAGCCTTCGCTTTCTTCGTCTTCGGACCGTCCGTGTCATCATCCATCACGCTGCCTTCTCTTCCGCTGACACCACTAATGCCAGTGGCTACGCTCGCAGCTCGCATGCTGGCTGCGCCACTACCAGCTCTGCTTCTCATGTGTCCAGCGAAGGGTGCGCTGACCCCAGCAATATGTTTACTCAAGCTATGAATAAGGTTTGCGTGGACAGGCTCTGTGTTGTCTACTCTTGACAGCTCATCAGCAAATGCGCGTCCATCTTCGACGTCGTCGACGCCCAGGCCGCTGCTGTTATGACTGTAGCCACCCATGATAGAACCGTGCGTGGAACGTGCTTGGTTGGTTGAAGCCGGCTTTGAAGAGTGCAAGGATGACCCTTCTTCCGAGACAGTGCTAATAAGACTACCTTGGCGTCCTGATGCGAAAGAACGGCGGGGCATGCGATCTTCGGCTGAGAGGTCGGATCCACCGGGTGAGTGGTCACGCATGGAATTCGAATCGGTGCCGGACAGATCTGGAGACGTGTTGAGCATTGCGCTGCTGTTGGCAATTTGACGAAGACGAGACTGTGCTTTGGCTGACGGACGGTGATGCGAGATCTTGTTACCGACGATCGTACCGGCATGAGATAGAAGCGCTCTCAAGACATCTTTCTTGAGTTGTGTGACGAGATCCAAATTGGACCAAGTTTTGTTGCGGTACTCTATCGTAGGCATCCTGAAGACCAGATCGTGGACATCTTCAAAGTTACGTGTGCTCTTGCCCTTGTAGGAGAGACACAAGACCATGGAGGGGATCTTGAAGTAAGCAACAGTCATGAACTCGCTTGCACGACTCATCATCTTTGTCAAATCATCGCTCCTGACTTCTTTCTTGTTCGTGCGCTTCTCTGTCAAATTGGTACCAGTACGATAGAGCGCGAAGCGTTTCGCGGTTCGTTCTGACTCATTTACAGTCTGACTTGAATTGGTTGTGCTTGACCGAACGGAGCTTGGTCTAGAAGAGTTGTTGGAAGTGCTACCCAACGTAGGAACAATCAATGCAGAGCTCGGATGAAGAGTGCGACGGAGCTCGGTTCCACTACGCGACGCGTTGTTATCTTTGAAGAAACGGAAATAGTGAGCGCTCGGCCGCTTCACCATGCCTTTCCGCTTTGCATCAGACTTCTGTACCGGATCAGGCAGCTGAAGTGTGGGCGTAAGTCGTTGCTTGAGAGCTTCTACTGCGCCGTCATCCGTTGAGAGCGAAGCGTTCATGCTTGCTGTCCCGACGCTATTAGCTTCCTCATCCTCCTCATCCTGGGTCGGTAGAGTGTGTTTGAGTAAGAAAGGCGATGAATTTGCAGTCTTGCTGTCGCCATACGTAGGGAAAACATATTGCAACAGTTTCTTGCCGATCTGGTATTCCAGCTGCACCTTCAGTGGATATAGCTCAACCTCAAAATGCTCCACAACAGGGATACCTGCGATCGACTCTAGTGCCACGAAGTAGACCTTGAGGCATCTGGCGTTCTCCGGCAGAGTCTGGTCCTGCTCCAGGAAAGGCGATATCATTTCAGGGTATAGTGCGTTGGGTAGTAGGTTCAGACCTCGCACCTGTTCAATCTCTAGAGAGTTGGAATTAGATCCGTCGTTGTTGTCAGTGCGATCGAACGCTACATTCTTGAGTTGGAACTCTGCTAGCGATTCGGCACCTTCGCGAAGCAGATGCCAAACAATGTCAGATGCAGAGACGTACATCCGCAAGAGCCCAGTCGACTGTCTTGCTTGCGCACGGTCATCTTGCTTGCGCTGTGCGGTTGTGATCGCTTTCATGACGAAGAATAGTTCATCCTCGTAAACAGCCAAGTCTTTCTCGACCTCTATACGATCTTCCCATCCTTGTTTGTCCAGGTACTTCTCGTTGACCTGGAAGACAGTCTTGATCTCCTCGAGCTGCTGAATGCGTTCCTGAAGACCCATGACTAGGTTTGGAGCTCCGGCAAGGTCGGTGAAGTCAGAGGCAAGCATGATTTTCTCAAGTCGCTCATTACGCGTCTTTTCCAATGGCTCGTGGTACAAGAGTAGATCTAGTACGATGACATACATCGCGTAGTATTGTCTAGAGTCACACAGGGCTCGCACGTGTGGGAAATCCACCCAGAGGTGGTCAATTCGGCTCTCCATGTTGTCGGTAGAGGAAGAAGAGTCGCCAGCCGAGACATCGTCGTTATACTTCAGACGCAGCGCGTTGTGCTTATCATATCGCATACTGGCTGAAGTTCTTTGTACCACGCGCTGGAACCCGAAAGGATTGCTGTGAAATTCAAACATGACCTCGAAAGGTACCCATGGTGGCCATGCCGAGCCAGCAGGGGTTCCGTACATGCTGCCGGAGTACATGTGAATATCCTCCGGACTACTGAAAGTCTTTGAATTCGTGACGAAAATTTGTAGACTGTCCATAGCCGCGATGAACCTTCGTTGGACTAGGCCTGATACCTCGTCCATGACTCTGTCCTTGTCCATGATCTGTAGAACCTTGAGCTGCATGCCTTTCGCTGTGACAAGCACTGCAGACTTTGTGTCTTTCTCACTTTGCAACTGGATTTGCGGCGCAATAAGACGCACGAGATATGAGTTCTGAGAAACATAGTCGTCTGCGACTTCTTCGTCTGCCTTTGCAGGATTTGCAGGTGAAGGCTCATTAGTACCTCCAGAGGTGCCATCGGTAGTCTTACTCTTAGCATCTTCCTCATCAGCATCAACGAATTTCTTCCCGTCGCGCAGAAACTGTTCAATTGTTTCGTCGATGTTTAGTCCTGCTTCGTTATCACCAGCCATGGGTGTTTCATCGGGCCCAGACGTGGACGGTCCGCGGGACTTGTTTTGCTCCTCAACAACGTCGAGTATGAACTTCACAGCTCTCCGAGACATATAATAAACGAAACCTCGACGCTGACTGACTTGGTGAATGTAGCGGAGTATTATGTTTCGCAAAGAATTGCCCCACTTCAGGTGGATGTTATGGATGATGAACCGATTGTTAAACTCGTTGGTGAAATCGGTGATAGGATTGGGAGCTGAGTCCGCTGGCTTGCCGTCTGAGTCAACCGCGTCTTGACCACCGTCTGCTTCAAAGTACTCATCTTCTCCGTCTGTCTCAGGCTCTGGAACAGGATTGCCTGGGGAGGAAGAAGCACTCTCTAAACGCTCCAACAGACTGGTATGCATGGCAGACAGGAACTCTAACTTCCGCTGAAGGAACTGGGTATGGTTTCGCAGTGCTTCGAGACGACGCTGCGACTCATCGTTTCCTTCTGACGGTTCGCGTATGACCTTAAGCTCTTGCTCATTCACAGCTTGCTGGTTATGACTAACTTGTTCCTTCACGCGTTCAATCCGTTGTTCAATGAGGTGACACTGCACTCGGCGTGGATCATTCCGTGCTGAGATGACGCAGTGATGAGTCGGCTCATTACCGAATGCGCTCTTTCGGTGTTTGTCTCCTGAGATGTTGTTGCTGTGGTCAGTTTGGCGGAAGTAAGTGAAGCGCGGGGCGAAGGCAAGTGGTAAAATCTGCGTTTCGGGATGTCGACGTGAAGGCAGGATCCAACCGAGCTCGATAAAGTCATCCATGTCCACCCATCCTAAATCGTTGTCTGGGATGGTGAATTTTGACAAGTCAGCTGTGAGATACTCTTGGTTGTAGCTGGCAAGATCATCCGCGGTCGCATTGTCGACGTCTTCAGAGCCGGTCCCTGAGATGGATGCAGATACTGCTCGAATGTCCGTACGAATGAGATCAAGCTGTACCTGATTGATGCGCATACCGGTTGTCTTGTTTTGCCTGCTATTCTGCTGGCCTTCAGGCGCTTGCACCAGGGTTCTGAATTCTTCGCGGCGCTGGTGGAGATCGAACATGAAGCTATCGAGACGCGCCTTTAGTCCAGTAGCAGAGACGACGCCTGCACTATAGTCCTCTGCGTCCTTGTGCTTGTAGATATGGCTCATATACAGGGGTGACAGCAACAGATTGTACTTGATGGTCGCAAGGTGTCGCCCGAACTTCTTACTGGACTTCTCTACCCCTGGCCACAGCTTTCCTTGACGTACGGGTAACGACATTGCACCAGAAAACATCGACCACCAGCTGTAGAAATGTGTAAAGAAGCGCGGGGAGAGATGAACACTGTTGTAGGTTTTCGATGGCTCCAAATTAGCGACAGACCATTCTCTGTCGTATGGAGCGGCGATAGCAATAGACATGTGGATGTGATGGCTGCGGAAGCCTCGGAAAGCGTCATACTCCTGTTCTACGTTAGTAAGGATTTGGGAGCAAGGTGCTTTGTTGTTTACCTTTCCATTCGATGCCTTTGCATACTTTGGATTCTTGAGAGTGACGTTGTAGTGAGGAATGAAGTTGAATGAACGCCCACCATCGTCCATATTGCGCTCGAATACCAACCCAGCAACCCAGCGCACATTGCCATTGAGCTTCATCACAGTCTTCTTGAAGACGGCTCTCTGCCTACGACTAGACATGCTGGACGCAGTATCTGGCCGGGCCACAGCTTCTGTCTCAGCGTCGTGACGGGCAAAGTGGTTGAGGTCTGGAATAGCGAGCACGTAGCTTCCGCTTTTGACGACCATGAAATTCCTGGGGTCTTCATCCTGAGCGATGCTGAGTTGTACATCGTTCTGCCAGCACATGACAAAGCCTGCACCGTGACCAGTGACCATGTACGGATCGCGGGAACCTATAAGTGTTAATTAAGTCTTTCTGGAAGCTGAACTGCAATTTACCTTTGAGGATCAGATGAACATCGCCATCGCCCTTCCACGAGACATTAATGCGAGAGTGGAAGGTCAGCCTGATCTTGTCCCAGAATCCGACCCTTTCAGAGGGGTCTATAGCGGGCTTTGTGAAGTTCTCGATGATTTGCATCATGTCTTGAATCGCTGGCTGATATGAAGTGCCCCAAGTAATCCTAGTTGGATATGCTGAATTGATGTCGATCGCCATATCCGAGTATGTCTTGACAGGTGCCACAGTTCGACGAACGTCGACCGCATATCCGCCTGTCGGCTCGCCTGCAGAGTTCTCCTCCGATGGTACCACAACAACCCGACTGACGCGTGAAGATTCGACATCTCTGAACTCTTCTGCTATTACAAAATCTGTTTTCATCAAGACGCTCGGCAGTCTTGACGATTGTATGCTGCCGATTGCTGGGAAGTGCAACAGTGGCAGTGGGTAATCCCGAAGGTGGATCTTGGCTTCCCCCATCTGTATCTGAACATGCATGGGGATCAAGAGAGCATACTGAGTATCGAATGGCATACCTTTGCCAACGCGGTGAAGGAAGCGCGGGTACTCCGAGATAGGAAACGAGGGCTTGTCAACGACGATTTCTAGATCACTGACTGCGAGTGCCATAAGTGCCGGACGTTGGGAGACGGCAAGGATGGTTTCCTTCTGCTCGATGTCGTCCGGCAGCTCATCCAGACCCCAAAAAGTTGAGCGGATGTCGCTCATGGACCGATTCTGCGTTGTCATCGCGAAGTCGATACGCTTCTTCCACGTCTGAGCGTTCAGGCGGTTCAGCTTTACGCGTGCATCTTGTACAGACGTCTGGTATGACCCACTAAGACCGCTGAAACCGTCCTTGTTATATCGCATAGGATGATCTGAACGACCTCGGTCCGGCGAGCTATGACCGCTTGAGTCAGCACTTTTCGTGCGTCGGTGGAATCTAAGCTCTTTGTCCTTTTTCTTGATCTTGTTCCGTCCGCGAACGTCATGTGCGGATCTTGCGCGGTAACGAGAGTTTCCACGCTGATCGTCTTGCTGCTGCAGTTTCCGCACTTTTAGATCAAAAGCATGTTCACGAGCAAGCCTCTGCTTCTGTTCCATAAGACCAATGCGGTAGATAGTCCCTAGCTTCCATTCAAAAGCGTTGTCTTCCAGCTCGAAGAGCACTGCGCGGCTTCGGAGCGATATCTTTGGCACAATCTTGGGACCTTCGGCTTCCTTGTCCAGAACGTACTCATTGGTTCCAGTCTTGAAGCGATGATGCACCTGCTTGACAGTCTTGGCAACATTGGCGACGTTGTCAAAGATTTTGTGCATGACTAGTTGATGAGGTACAGCAATTCTTATGGCGTCCGTTGCGATATCGAACGATTTCTCGTCCGTTATCGTGTGACCGTATCTGAGCTTGGATTGCCGATAATCCAGTCTGAGGGATTTGACGCTAACAATACGACTCCAAGCCCGTTTGATGGCTGGGTTCTCTGCAAACAGTCGCACTAGGCGCGACCGAAGGAATGGGCTGGTCCAGCGATGTTTTCCTGCTTCAAGTCCGTAGATCTGAAGCATAAGAGGCGGATCTCCTGGCATGTCTGCTTTAATCTGGACGAAATGGGCTTTAATGTCGACTGTCACAATCTCGTGACTAGTTCCGCTAAGTGGATCGACAGTGTCCTCGCCTAGCGTCGGTACGGACAGGTGTCGCGGCGAGTTGGTTGAGGTTGGCTCCGCAGCCTTGTTCTTCCCAACGTCCCAGTCAAAAGACCTCTGTAGAACTTGCACCGCCATGCACAAGGCAAAATGGCGATACAGCGAGTAGCGGAGAAATAAGTTCTGACTGTACGAGTGGATGTGGAATATCGGACCCTGCTTATCAGAGAGCGTATGCAGAGCGATCTCCATGCGAGGCAATGATAACGTCGGTTCTTGCTCCGGCTGGTCGTCCCCTTCGATGATTAACCCCTCCAGTCCATAGAAATGTAAAGCAAGTCGTCTCCCATCGGTTGGGTCGCCTGACGTTCCTTTCGGTGATTTTGGCGAGGTCGGGGGCGGTGATCTAAGTAAGTGTTCTTCGCGGTTGATGGTCCTGCTTGGTGCACGGCGTCTTGCAGGCTTCAGGTCCGTCTCTTCTTCCCGACCTGTTTTGTATTCCGCGGTCCAAGATTCCAGATGCAAGCCGACCCCTCGACTGTGTTTCGATATATCAGCATCTATTCCAGCGACATCCACGTTCCAGTCTGATCCTTGGAGGTGAACGTATGTCATCCAAGCTGGTAATCTGCGAAGTGCATTGAGCCCTTTTTTCTTAGGCACGCTGCGCCGACGGCCCATATCCGCTGACATTTTCGTGACGATCTGTCGCAGTCCTTCGCTAATCTCAGGCCGAACCATATACAGGGAAAATGTCTGTGCCGTGCCCCAAACCTCGACAATAGGGTCAGGAGCTGCACTCATCTGCACTTTGACTTCCAGGTAATCTGTCAGAAGCAAATTGTGCTTCTCGATCGCTGCAGTTTGATAGTAGAGTTGCTGTGCGTTCATGCGGAAAGTTGAGCTCAGCGCATAATGCAACTCGCCATCCGCAGAGTGTGATGACTCCATGTCCAATGATATTGATGAGGATGCAGAAATTAACAGGTCAAACTCGTCCTTATCGTGCCTATCGAGATCCATCGGTGGTAGGCTGACCCGGATGACAGGCTCATGTATTGACATTTTGATGTTTGCCTTTGGTAACAGCCGGCGAAAAAGGTAGCGCTTACGTTGTCTGGTCTCGGGAGGCTTGCGATTCGTCTCGTAATTATGGAACAAGGCAACTAGTAGCGGCAGGTGTTTGGGATCGAGGTCCAGAGATGGCGACGTGACGACCAAGTTGGCGAAGAGTATGTTGGTGTTGCGCTCAGCGCTATCTTTATCATTAGAGAAATGAATCGTTTTCGAAGGGAGGGTTGTGTTCAAGGTCGTTGTGGCCATTGGAACATAGAGGAGCCGTTCGGGATGACCATGGCTATTATCAATACCGACGGATATGGATATTGCAGCAAGAAGAGCCTGGTGAGCGATGTCGTTGGGCGAAAAGTACATGAGATGTGCAGGACTGCGAGGATCTAGGCGTAGAAGATCCATGCCAACTTCTTTCATGGAAATATTGAGGTAAAATGGGGGATCTGAGCTATGGGCGGTCTCGATTTGCTTGGTGAGGCCGAGGAAACCGACAGCGAACTGGAACTCGTGAATTCCACGCAGGATGGAGCTGGCGAACTCGCGGGAATCGGAGACAGTACGGACGAGGTTTTCTTCGCGACTGTTCGGGTCTTCAAGCTCTTCCATGACATCGCTGAGCGATACATCTGTGCGACTGCCACGATTCCTTTTCCGAGGGCCGGTCGTGCGACACTTCTGGGCTCTCTCAATGCATAGCTTGACGTCGTCATATGGAATGAGGAGTCGGCCCAGTTTGAGTGCGATGGATGCATCGCGCAGGCCCTCGAGCTCTTTCTTGAGGAAGCCGTGAACGTTGAGAGTGCAGTGGTCGAGCAGCTCAGTCGATTCCCTGCCTTCTGGAGTGAACAAGATGCTGCGCGCGGAGAAGAGCCACTCGGCAGGCCATTGTTCCTGGTCTGGCTTCGGCTTGTGGTGGTTGAAGAGGCGGCTGCGGTCGACCGTCTTTCGCCTGGTGTCTACAGCCAGATTAAGGCCACCGACCTGCACTGAACCCACGTCGACTACGACAAGGGTGGTCGCGTGAGCCACGACATCGACCTGTCTGAGCCAGTTGATGTTCCTGTGCAGGCGCTTGATCTTCTCCTTGGCATCCGTGAGCCTCTTCCACGTCTGGCTTCTCTGTGTCTCCTCGTCGTCGTCGTCGGCCACGGGTTCCGGGGTGTTCTGGCCGCTATTGCCCTTTTGTGTCGTGCCGTTGGCCCAATGTGCCCAGCCCGTCTTCTTCCGCGGCTTCTCTCCAAGCGCCTTGAGGTCTACCGTGACCTTGAGCTCGTGTAGAACAATGCTGACTACCGTCGGTTGGGCGAAGGTGGGTCGATGGAGGGTAAAGCCAAGGCCGCGGATTTCGATGCGCAGGCCATCCTTGGGGGTAAAGGCGATGCGTCGCAGGCCCCGGAGGCCGAGTCGCTGTATGGATACGCCGGTGGCTATACGTATAAAGGCAAATAGGACAAACGAGAGCAGGTATATCAGGAGCAGGAGCCCCGCAAGGAACTGGAGGGTTGGCAGGGCCATGATGCTGCTTCAACCGTATGCCATTGACCGAGTAGAGGATTATCCGAGAAGGTGGTCGCGAGTGCACGCGATGTGCCCGAGTGATTGGAGAGTCGACCGGCCGAACATAATCGAGGGAGGCGCAGGCGCAGGGCTACGAGGGTTGCTGCTTAGAGGGCGAGGCGACGGCGTAGGTGAAAGTGCGGACTTAACGGTCGGGGGAGACAAGTGCGGCCAAAGCGGCAGTCCCGGAACGCGTCACCTGGTGGTTGAGGCGAGCTACGAGTGAAAATTCGAGGTACCGGCGATGGATCGAGCAGTAACGACTATGGAGACGTTCTCTCCAGTCTCTCTGCGGGGCTCCGTATTTCCCTTTGTGGTGTCTTGTGCAGATGCCGTCAGATTTCCAGGTTCCCACGCTTCGTCGGCACCATATCCCTGCCATGCCAAGACCCACCCGCGTACCTGGAAGGAGCTTGTCACACCGTGACGTGTCGCTTCCACTTCATCAGCACCCTCTTGCATTCCTCGTACTTGCTTTCTACTACCATACTATTGACGCGCGTGAAAAGGTTTACGCTAAGGGTATAGTACGTGGCCATCTGGCCGCGTCGATGCGAGCCTCCATCGTGCCCATCGGTCGTTCCTGCCAAGTGTGACCGATCGCGGCTGTCCGCATACGTGGGACGACACATCCAGGGAGCTCAACCCACATTACCGCCGGATGGCGTCGGGAACAAAGATACCTCATCCTTGCGGTGGATCATTGCCCTGGAGCCCTTTGTAATCCTATATATTGCTCACAGAGTATCAGACTTACGAAAGTTTTCAGACATCTCTAATCACATCAGTAGGATAACTAATCTGGATACCTTCAAACGTGTTACCGCATTGTTGTCTCCACCTTCCTTTTACTAGCGTACTGCTTTCCCTAAGTTCACATCGTTGCAACGTCTTTCTTGTATATTAGCGTTCGGAAAGAGGCCTTGTGGGAAGGAAGCTATAAATGGAAGTCCAGAACGGAGACATTCCATATTTTCTAGCATCACCCAACCAAACATCAATAATCACGAATCGTCCGCATCAGCGAGTACCCAAATCAATATCTGGATGATAATGGAGTCACAAATCAAACCGAGTACATCCCTTCCACGACCTTGTCCTGTGGAGTTCTTCAGGCACAAAAGCCATGATGTGACCTTTTTCTACATGTTCTCACTGCACGATGCACACACAATCCTGGCGAGGGAAAGGGGAGCCACAGTTCACTTCAACCCGCAAAACTCGCCGATCACAGTCTACTAGGAATACACCGAGACCATGGCTCGCTTTCCCGATAAACCCCGCCATCTGCTCAATGGACCACTCAGCCCTGCCGATGCACTCCACATTTGGGCAAGAGACCGATATCCGCCGGCACCTATGACCATTCTACGAGAAACTATGGTCACACCATCTGGCGGTATGCTAGACAGGGAGTATGTGTGGCAAGGCTGGCTTTACAAAGAAAGAACGGGAGGGTGGGATGTGGATTCGATGGCATACTGGCCGAGCGTGGAAACAGTCACGACATCGTCATCGGGTTATAACAGTGGACTGACACCATGGATCCGTGAGGTCGGGACTGCGAAAGGGCAACTCCGGGTGTACACACCTGAGAGGGGAGAGAGGAATGGAATGAGCATGGCAGATATCAATTGTGTGGTCGATACGCTGTGGGTACTGGAGTTATGGAATAAACGCAGCATTAGGGATCTAGAACTATGCACCTCGCGGATACATGTTTTCGCCGGCTATCCACATTCATCCGCAAGGCTGACTACTATCGTTGATTCGTACTGTTGGCCACACTTCCTCCCTGACATAACGTTCAGCTCAACCATGACGACGACGCTGAAACACTCTTTTCAACCACGCAACCATTCGAACTCCAAAGATGCTGTGGAAGGGCCAGAGTTGTATCGAATGCAGCAGGGCTGTCCGTGAGCATTGCGAAACCACCATGGCTGGTCCGACAGCAAATTATTCGACTGAGTTGGACAACACACGTGATACATCCTCATCAGAAGGAGACCCAACAAACCAGCACCAGTATTCCAATCATCCTTCCTGACAGCTCCGATAACGAAATTCCCACTTCATCTTTGTTGCGAGTGAAGGAGGGATCGACCATCGTCTCTTCCATCTGCTCCTGGTCCTGAGACGTTTTACGGCAGATGCGATATCAAGTTGTAACCCTAGATGGAGACCCTTGGTGACGTCCAGAGAACGATCTCTGTTTCGCCTGAGGGTTGAGCGAGATCCAAAATCTTGTCTAGAACCGGTTCCTTCGCCCACGTTGAGAATATGCATCGGGACGTGCATATCGTGGGACGTGCGATTTGAAAAGCGACTGAAGGTTGGCGACTGCTTGTCGTAGCGAGGCAGGATATGTCCGAGGAAACAAGTATGTTGGGCTATTTTGTCCCTGGGTGTGACGGGAGGATTTGAAGCGAATGATGAGATCGCGGTTTTCGAAGATGAGATCAACGTCGTGAGTAGAGTGATGCGTATAGTGGACCAAAGACTTGTTGATCAGCCCTTTTGTAATTGGTGATGCGAAGACCGTCGATTATCACGTCGCGTATTTCGCGTAGCAGGGTGCGGACAGGCGACATGTCTAGATCTGGCTGGGGTTACTGCGAGAAGGTGGACTGTAACGAAAAGAGAGAGAGGTGCAGTCGAGTCGTGCGCACATCCTTCGCTTTTTGTTCAATCCTTTGTTGGGTGGCCCAGGTAACCATCATTTGGTTCAGGGTGCGGTAGGAAAGGGTTCATCTCTGTCTGAGCATATTATACTTGCCATGTCTTCCCTCGGAGTTGCTAATTGGCTCGATATTGCTGAGCTCACTGGAATTACAGGAGCTGTGGTTGGCTTGTTGTGCAAGTTGTACCAAGGTATCCAGTATGTAAGCCTACCATAAACATACATACTGCGCTATAGGCCATAATCTCTCAACAACATCCTCAACGGACATCTCAACCCTGCGTCTCAGCAAACAAGGACTGCTGTTTGCGAACAGCGGTCACAACAATATGGTTCTGCGGACTAAACTTGTTCGATTTCTATTTGCATTGGTTGAGGTTTCTTCGAAGACGCAATTAAGTCTTTGCTTATAGACACAGTGTGGTATGCTAAATAGTCTTGGAATAGCCTACCAGCGCTTGCTCGCATATGCTACAGCCAGTTATCTTACTGCATTACCCAACGTGCCAATTTCCTTATCGAAGTATGAGGATCTTTGGTCTTAGCAGTTGTTGTCAGCATGCAGCAAAGACCCAAGGCATGCGCGCTGTGGAACGGAAACGTGTTGGGATGCTCCAATAGTGGTGACGTCATCAGGGGACACCGAGGCTAAGCAACGTGACGCGATTCGAGCTTAACAACAACGCGATGATTTGGCAAGAACGCGATGCCAGCGCGTCTCATCTATTGCTACAAAACAGCATGAAAACCGTGTAGCCATGCACGCGTGTGTAATGTCACCATGCCCGCGACCCCCAGGTTGTTGACCACGAAACAGTCTTAGAAGCTCTACAACATACGTTACGTCGTATGCGTTGATCGCCTCAAACCTTCAGGCCACAAGGTCAATCTATCACGCGTGGTTGGATACGCCCGATGCGCCACCATCAAGAAAGCTCGTTGGCTAGGATTCACATTCCAGGAATGTCGTGGCACGTCAATCACGAGATATCCGCGCCTTCGCTGCTCAGTACACATCGGTAGCTGCGATGGAGTTGTTGCCATCAAATGCACTACACAGAAGGAGTGTATCTCAAGGCTGCATCAACTGCAACAATTGCGATATGGGTGCTGACGTCGGATCCACACCCCACCGTCGGATCCACACCCCACCGTCGGACTCTGTATTCATTCTGCAGTGCAAACATCCTTTGTTTGTTAGTCGATCATCACTCCACAGTGTTTAAAATATCAAATACAAGACGCTAAACACGAATTCAGTCGACTCGCTGCGGCATCGCATACCTCAAAACGGCCCATCACAGAATGCGAGTCTGTCCACCAGTTTGCGAATGGTTCAGGGGTTGCCCAAACCAAGCCCTTATATACTATGCCTTCTCCGATAAATGGCTATGTTGTTGTTGCATTGGATACACGCGGATCGGGATTCCGCTTTGCGCAGAAGATGGCTGGAGACGCGGCACTTGTGTCGACACCGAGGGGCAAAACTGGTTCTGTGATTCGCATGCAAATCGATGCGATGCCATTATAGAGAGAACACCAGGTCGCTGTACGGGGAATCCGCATCGCTGCATGCGTGTTGGAACCTTGTATCAAGACAACTACGATGGCCAATACTTCTGTATCGGACACATGCCAGATTACCAAGGACCGCTCCGTAGCGAGCCGGCCAACCCACCACAACGACCTACATTACCGCCAATAGGACGTTCGATGGTCTCGCAGATTTCCATACCTACGCCAAATCTTTCAGACATACAGTCAAGAACTTCAATACCGCTGCCACCATCGCATGCATCATACCAGTCCCGAACAGTAACAACTAGGCGCAGACAGGCTCTTGGTACGAATCGAAGCCAAGATGTATCCGCTTCTAATGTCCTTGTACCCCATGCTACACTCCCGAGAGTGGTCTCTAGACATTCGAACCGTACTCCATCCATCGCCACACAGCCTCAAGGTCTTGTTGCACGTATCGCAAGCGCTATCTCGTCCCTGTCTGCGATTCTTTTGTCTTCCGAAAACGATTTGCCTCCATCTCTCACTGGCATCGTCCCTACAGATCCAGACACTCCAGCAGTGGCGCCAGCAGCACCGCACTCAACATTCCGAGTCGACTTGAACGTCTTCTCAACTGTTGTAGATACTGAATGTTGCATATGTTTGGAACCGCAAAGGAGTATGCGTCGTCTCATCACTTGTAGTCATATGTTCTGCGAAGAGTGTTTGTCGAAGCAGGTCAACGGGCCGTATGCGAGGGCCCACGATTGCCCGCTTTGCCGGAAAAATATATTCGAAGGCACGGAATGGGAGACGTACTGAGCTCGGAAAGTAAAGGATTAGAGAACTCTTGATACAAACCAGATTGTTGAGTTTGGTCATCGGTAACAGTAACGTGTTTTCTGTCACTACTCGCATGCTCCCACACTGTCGGAGCCGTGGCTTCATTTCGTCTCTCACTTCGCCAAACTCATCACTCACTACTCCGCTGTCTTCTGTCAGTTTCCAGCAGTGTTTGCAAGTTTTGGCACACGGAGACTGACTACAGATTCTGCACCCTCGATACTGTCTTCATTCTTCAACCTTGGTTGAAGCACAAATTGTATACCAAAAACCAAACGATGGTATCAAGCAACCCCATTAAAACACCTCTTACAATGGCATTACCGTCAAAGTCCGCAGGTACTTCGTACGTGTTCTTACGTCGCTTTAGGTAGCGGCGACGCTGACGTTTTATAACACAAAGGTTGTTCAATAACCCCACTCTCTCCGACGTCAAGATTCGCCAAATTTACAAAGGCAAGGCTAAAGTGTACTTCGCACATAAAGCTGTGCTCTGCGCACACTCTAAGTGGTTTCTCAAAGCGTTTACCGGAACATCCAAGGTATTACCCTTTCTCGAAGACCTCAACCGATCTTCGCTAAGTCCCTTTTTCAGCAAACTTCTGAGCAAACAATCGAAGTGCTCGATGACGACCCGAAGAACTTCAAGCTCATGCTCAAGTTCATTTACACTATGGAATTGCCTTCCCCTTCATGCCCAGACTGGTGGGGTATTGAGGCCATAGCCGAGCAGAATATCAAGGTTCCCATTGGCGTCCATATTCTAGCTGACAAGTACGAGATTACTCCTCTCCTGCACCCTACCTGCGACCAAGTCGAGGTTGCTATGCGCACTCACGGAGGGTCTCTGCGCGCTAATCTCATTGCTGAGGTTGTTGCAGCGTATTATGGTGCTTGTTCACACGCCCAGAGCACCATGGGTATTACCATAGCACAGGGAACCGACAAGCATGCTGGTTCTTGGATCCCGCGCAGCCAGATGCATGCAAATACTACATTTGATTCAACGGTTAAGAAATACGGTTTTTTCGCCGCGGACCTTGTGCTTGCCTTGAGATCTGCTGGACGTTTAGATTTTGGCAGATAGTCTTCGAAACTGCAGAGGTTGAGAGCGAACAGTACCACGGAAGTCATGTCATTTTGAGAGAAGTTTATAGGCTTGCAGATCAAACAAAGGTCGATTCGGGCCAAGAGTCCACTTCTGTACGTATTATGCCTCGATAGAGTCACCCATTGTAGGGAACATACCATACGATGACTCAATGCATATCCAGCGCACTGCTACCCTCCCATTGACCCCACAACTTCCTCATGATACCCTGCCTCTGCAACGTGTCTTGTAGGTCTTTCAACGCAGCAAGTCTACCACTGCCATCCTTCATCTTCCAGTTCCAACCTTCCGAGCGACCAGCCATAACCAGCTCCCACTTCGCCTTGTCATCCGTTGATAGCATATGTGCCTCTGGTTTGCTGGATACCGTGACCGGATCGCGTGCCTGTAGGAAAGCAAAGTTGGCTGTACCCTGCATGCATTCGCGAACCTCGAGAATTTTCGTAGTCAGGTGCGGGTTATATACACGCGCAGTGTCTGCTAACTTTAGCAAAGAGCTCTTGTAAGCTCACAACATGTTTACTCACTGACGATACCGATCTTCATCTCATCAGCCACATCCGCGACAGCAACTTCCATCTCTTGGTGACCTGTCTCTTCAACCATTCTCACGTTGATCTGACGCCCGCCGACTTTGCTCCAACACAGCTCTTGTACCGCGCGTTCTGCTTCTTGTTCTCCAGCGATCCTGATGAATGTGCGTAACGGGTAGGCAAGGTTTTTGACGTTGGGCAGAACAAAGTCAGGCGAGATGGTGAAATCTTGGAAGAGCGTGAGCACGTCTTGATAAGTGAGTTGTGGTGGGTAATTGGAAAGCTCAATCTTGTCCCAATGCATACTTGATCGTCGTGATGGTGTGGGAGAGGAAGGTGGTGTAGGTGGTGTAACTTTGATTATGATCGAGTGAGGAAGAGGGATTCGAGGTGGGGCTCTACGATGTGCGCTGAGTGAATGGACGGTCTTCGTGAAAAATCGGTGAGTGCGGTTGGACGGCTTGGCCATTTGCACTTCAGGGTCCGATATCATCATTGTAGCCTAGCTTTGGTGATTAGCAGTGTAGATACAAGATCACTCCAATCATAAAGAGGTTCTGTTGAGGCAGTGGTTAAGAGAGGTCAAGGTACGATGTTGAAGATTGCTCAATGTTTATATTCTACTTGATGTGTGTGTACACGGTCACCTTGACAATGCAACTCGTCTTCACCTAGGGTTTGCAAAAGTACATATTGATTGCGCAAGTCCTGGAGGCGACACCCCAGGCGCTACACACACATCTCGGACGCCTCTCTCACCTCGCAGCTAGCGTGACGAGGTAAGATATCATATTGATGATCACCACCACTTCTCAGCTTGCGCACTGACTTGACTGAGGAAGAATTTTGTGTAGGGTTTCTCGAAGAACTTGACACGCAATTCTCAACCGGGCTGAGGCTGGCCATGAGACCTCTTGAGACGAATGAACAGGATCTAGGGAGTTATAAGCCCAGTAAGTGTTCTCCGTAGTATTCTCTTACCACATTTGCGAGTGGAGACAGCAATTCTGATTAGCTGAGATATTCAGTCGACATGAACCCATGGCGATGCGGGAGTACATCAGAGGACACGAGACAACAGAGAAAGATGAAAAAGCTATAAGGGATAACGACAAAGCCAGGTTTGAGTGGAGGTATGATGATATGATATGAACAAGCGGAGGCCAGAGCGTTAGTGAATTGCTAGCTGGAATGAAACTTGAAGACGAAAGCAAAGCAGCACAGTCTGAGAATCAGAAAACATAAGGGATCCGCGCACTCGGCAAATCTCTCGTTGAATGGTTAGGGAAAACATCGCGTCAGAATGAGACAAATGAGAAGAGCATTATGCAATGGAGATAACATTGCCTACCAGCTTCTCAGTGGGATACGAACTTAGCGTTCTTCGGTAGACTTTACGAAGCCCACTCACCCACACGCCCAATCCGAGGTAAAGGCTTATCGTCCAACACAGCCACCTCAATCATTTCCGCCCTTAACTATCTGTCCTCAGGTGAGTCACGATTATAGGGACAGTGGCACAAGTGACGTTAAGAGCCGAAAAGGCAGCCGCGAACGAGATGCGGAGGTTGACGCGCTCCGATTGGCAGCCGGAGAAGGCCGATGGTGGGGCAGTCGCGGGGTATCGTCACCATTTCCACTATGGTTGCAGGCCGTCTCGTTGCATGTCGGCGATTAATTTGCCTGATGTCCTGTTGTTTTCTTGCGTATATCCAATTGCGCGTATCCAAGTCTCCCTCTCGCATTGCCCAGGTGAAATAGCCATCCCTTTTGCTCAAGATTACTTTGTCGATCGCCGAAACAGCATCCCACCAAGCCCCACCTTCCCCTGAACGCATCTAGCGGTAATCGTCAAAATCATGGCCGAATCAATTCCCAAGACGCAAACTGCAGGTTGGATCCAAGATCCCGGCCCTGATTGCGTCCTCCAGATCCGAAACGATGTCCAAGTCCAGACCCCTTCCACCGGCGAACTCCTCGTAAAGCTCGAATACAGCGGGATATGTCACAGCGACTGCCACAACCTGGTCTCCCCTGGCAAATACACTGAGGTGCCTGGTCATGAAGGCGTCGGCACTGTCGTATCACTTGGCCAGGGTGTATCAGAAGACCTGCTAGGAAGGAGGGTGGGCATAAAGTGGCTTTGGAACGCGTGCAAGGAGTGCAGTAGCTGTAAACAGGGCAAGGAGAACCACTGTGCCAAGCAGAAGAACACTGGACGGAGTGTTTGGGGTACATTGCAGCAGTATGTGGTTGCGGATGCCGAATTCGTGGCCAAGATACCAGAGGGAGTCAAGAGCGAGATTGCGGCGCCACTACTCTGTGCAGGCCTGAGTCTTGCGGGCGCCGTGTCCAAACTCACTCCAGAGGTCAACTCAGGCGACTTTGTGGCTATCATCGGTGCTGGGGGTGGTCTTGGACATATCGGTGTGCAGATTGCTACCATCAAGGGATACAAAGTCATCGCGATTGACAGCGGAGCCGAGAAGGAGAAGCTGACCAAGGAAATGGGTGCCGTCGCCTTTGTCGACTACGCCAAGCAGGATGTGTTACAAGCAGTCAGGGACCTCACAAATGGTGAAGGTGCGCATGGCGTCATCTGCGTCGCTGGAAGCGAAAGAGCCTATCAGCAAGCTCCAGCGTTGGCGAGGAATAGTGGCGTCTTCGTTTGTGTTGGACTTCCGCCGGACACGTTCATGTTTCCCATGTCTCCGATTCACATCGCTAACAGAGGTATTTCTTCACATCTTCTCTAAATGCTGGAGACATTTCGCTAACAATACCAGGGTTGGTCATTAGAGGATCGTCAACAGGCAGCGCTAAGCAGATGGACGAGCTTCTACAAATGGCTTTGGAAGGCAAGATCACACCAAAAGTCGAAGTATACGACTTTGCCGACTCTCCAAAGATTTTGCAGGAATTGCAACGTTACGAGGTTACTGGTAGGAAGGTAGTACGGGCACCATAAGAGCGTGACTGGTTCTGCTCAAGCTCAGCAGTTGGGAGCATGCAATAGGGTGATGTTATCATCCATATGCGGTGACGTTGAAGTGATGCATGGAACGGGGTCAAGGATGTGTACGTGGGGACTTGGGTGTACAGTATGTAGAATACCTACGGGATCCAGCGCCATTCCTTGGCAAGAGACATTGACTGCGTGAAACTTCAACGGCGATAACCGTATATTCATGGGTTTGCTTAGATGCTATGTGGGTTCGTCCAGACGTATCCCATTTTCTGCAAGACACTCGATTGATATATTGGACTCAGTTAGTACCAGTCCCCGCTCTCCTCGTTTGCCTTCACGTCCATCGGGTTCATGCTCATGATCCGCTGCCCAGGTATCGTATCCGTGAACGCACTCTCAAACACACCACTAACAGCTCTTCGCCCGATCTCTACGAAACTGTCGTATGTGTCATTTTCACCTGTGATAGCGCTCCATTCAGGATCCGTGGGGCTGCGTGCAGGCCCTAAATCGCTCCAGCGCGTAACGATGAGAGCCTGTTTGAAGCGTTCAGGGCCGTTGCCGCGCACACTCTTATCTTCGACAAGTTTGAGTTCAAATAAGTATTCCGTGGGACATTTTGGGCAGCGACGCATCGGTCGGCATATGGAGCAGAGATGAACCATGCCGACGGCTCTTCTTCCTAAGTTGCGTTCGCGGAACTTGTCGAGAGCCGTTGTTTCGGAGTCGTGGACGTGAGGAATATGCTTCAGTGCACACTTGGGGATCGAAGTTAGTAGTCCATGTTTCCAATGCGCGCATACGCTGAAGTAGGGCGTATAGTCTCCACGGCTAAACAAAAGCATGCGCTTTGCTGCATCTGTCATACCGCCTTCAACATAATGTTGTGATCGAATGCGCATCAACACGTGACCCTTGTCAGTGATGTGATATGTAGAGTCATGGCTCCAGTCTGAGTACCCATCTTTCCAACGGCGGCCCAGCGACTGGTGAGGAATGCCGTATTCTGGACCGTAAGCCCAATGGCGGCGAGCTAATTGAATGAAGGCGAATGGAAGCGTGCGGCCATCGCTTAGACGAATTCGCGGTGGAGGGATGTGGATGTTGGTTCGATTAGGACATTCAAAGAGTGGGTTGAGGACATTCTGAGGTTTCAGTGTCTCTAGGCCAGGCTGGATTCGTAAATGCCACTGCGCGCAGGGAAAACAAAAGAGATGGCGTGGCATCTTTTGGTCCATTGCAAGTAGAAACTCGAGCCGATGCGGCCGGTGGAGCGGGTCTATGAGTAGTTTGTACGGGTGTCTACCTAGTCGAGCATACATGGTCCGGCATGTAGACGATAGGTTGGCAACATCGAGTGGTGACAGAAAATCTGCAACACGGAGCCATACTTCAGGCGATGCACTGCCAATTACTGCCATTCCATCAGGCTTTGTAGGGTCATATAGTAGCGATTGATCATCCCTTTCTTCTTCAATAGTGTCCACTCCATCAATGTATGTGAAAGCATGCATCATATCTGTCAGATCCTTCCTTTCTCCGGTATCCTTATCTAGAATATCATCGGCTCTTGTGGACTTCGAAGGCGCTCGATGGGCCTTGCTTAACCTTGAAGGCTGGGGTTTTGATGGCGCGTAAGGTAGAGTTTTTTCGTGTTCCAGTTGCGGTATTGATGCAGATCTCGAGCTATGTGGTTGATATAAAGGTGCAGCATACTGTGGTTGTCCTTCTGAGTTGCGACGGTAATCGGCCGCTTGTTGCCCAGGCTGTAAGTATGCGTTATTTGTGTCCGTAAGAGCGTTAACGGCAGCATATGGGTGATCACGCAACGCATGTGGCGCAAGACCAGTGACATCTTCGTAGGTCGGTAAGCCAAAAGCGTTCTCTGATAAATCGCTTCTTTCATTCGTGAAGCTGCCAGAATCCTGGCGGTTGGTGTTCGCAACGTTCGGGGTTGAGTCAAGCTTTCCGAGTATATCGCTTCGTGATCCTTTCTTGGAAAGCTTCTTCCGCGTACCCGGCTCTTTTGGTTGTTTCCCTGATCGCATGCCAAACATGGCACGCAGGCCGCCTTTCTTGGTTTCTCGCTCCGCCATAGTGGAGACACCTGCAGCTAAGCGTGGAGATAATGATTGGGTGTCGTTGGACTCAAGACGGGGATTTGGAGTCTGTGCGACACAAAAGATGACCAGGAGGGTTTACGCAGGCGGTATCAATACAATTCATATGAGAAGTGTGCTTGTCGAAAGATGTTTATCGAAATTGCCGCAGGGTGGATGACGATCGTCATCGCGTGGCGGCTCGTTTCGGCAGGGGATCCGTACTCATCCGCTGCTCAATTAGTCCATTAGTGCGCCCAATCTGTGGGTAAATATGCCGTCATAAGTAACAGTGTGCATGCAATAAGCGGAGATCCAGACCGCTTCCAGGTCGACGTGTTATGGGCTCGCAGTGCGCGATAGTTCGGAGGCACGCGAAAGACGCACGACATGCATTGACCACTTACGTCTGACGTAATCCGCCAGAGGTTCGCCGATCTTTCACACCCTCCCACCAACCTCCTCATTATTTGTCCTGAATTCGGCTAACAGTACAATTTCATCACGGCAAGAGAATGGAGCTACTTTTTGAATTGAAAATGCTGAGACGTGGGCGAAATGTAAAAAAGTTCATCTATACCTAGATGCTTGACGCTTCCCAAATGATTTGTCAAGTGTCTCGATAGACATGAATAGTAACATCACAGGAGGCTCACCCTTGCTCTATGCTCCATTGCTAACCAAGGTAAACACCACGTATCTGTGCCCATCAATCTCTCTTGCCAGTTCTCTATGCACCAGATGGGTCGACCCAGGATAGACGCCACGACGTTTGCATACAAACTGGCCTAATCGATAACAAGCTTGGAGGTAGCCTTTGAGAGCTCTCGATCATCGAAATCGTCACTTGTAGGCTGCATTGCTATATCTTCAAACACTCTTCCCAGATCTCGGCAAAGACCGTTGATAGTATCGCGATTCTGGACAGTTTGCGAGCCGCTGTAGACGCTGAGATCTTTGAGAAGAGTCGTCAATCGCTCTGACTGGCGCGTCTCAGCCATGCCATCAAGCACAGGTGCGACCGATAAGACGAAAGAAATCAGGACCTGCAGGTTCTTGTGTAAGAAGAGATGTTCCGAATGGAGCATGATCTCGATTGTGTTGAGTGTCGCGACCTGTGCGGAGGATGCAGCGTCCATCTTCATAACTTTGGATGTGCTTTTCAGTAAATGGTCGATAGTCGGCCCTTCCCAGTCCAGTGTTGTGGTGAATAGTTCCAGGCTGGTTGCAGCTTCCTGCTCAAGATCTGAAGGCGAGATGAGCCCGACTGGCTCTTGACCGTATGCGCGCTCCTTCACAGTAGACTGTATGGGTTGTCGATACAGGTCGTATCTTCCAAGCACGGTGCACATTTGCTTCAGGTGTGCCTTTTGCTCATCCGTTCTCTCGTAATCTTCCCCCTTCAGGGCCTCAAAGATGCCAGTGACACGACTAGACCTCGTGCCATCGTCCGCGGTATCGAGCAGTGGAACACCCTCGTACGCAAAGATGGAGAATCTGTCATAGTTCTCGCCAAAGAGAAGATAGAGCGACTGCGCCATTCTCTCTAAGAGACTACAGCCTAGGTGTACTGCTATCTTCGATTCGTGTTCTCCCATTGAGCATGCTCTGAGAAGATTAATTGAATATCCCAAAACATTAACAGATTCGGAACCCCAGTCAGCTTTCGTGATGAACTCCCCGGTAGTCTCAAGAATATATTTGGCAGCGATATCGGCACCCATGATACTGTTATCGCCGACGATCTCGAGCTCCAGAGTTTGATCGATGCTGTCGAATAGCGCTCTAAAATTGTCTAGTCAGCCATGCTTGTTTGAGTTATCATCAATGACTTACCTGTAGAACTTAACAGCTGCTGTCCTAGCCCAGCTCCAATGGCTCTCTATCTTGGTGTTGACTACTTTGACAAGAGCATGCAGCTTTACCAAATCTCTACCAACAATCGATAGAAGCAGCTGGACTTGAGTGCGTACAACATCGTTTGGCGACTGGCTTTCGATGGATCCGGTGACATCGAGGACTAGCTCAATAAAGTCAAACTGATCCTGGTACATGTCGGCTGAAAGGTGCACGATCATGTCGGCAGATTCGGTCATGGCTGTAGTCGTCGTGTCGCAGCGATTTTGCGGGTGAGGGGCGCACGACTCAAGACAGTATTAGCGACACGTCGTGGTACTGGGTCGCACCCCGTAGGGCAGGAGCAAACACATGAGTCTTGGCATCTGGCAAAGGGCCGGACGCGCTGGCGGTGAATTTGCGCCTGCAACAAACACTCGGTAGACCAAGATCCTTGGCAACGGTCACTTATGCTCACATGTACGTGTCGCAGCACTCGTAGCACATAGAATGAGTGTGTCAGTCGATCAAGAACATTGTATCAGCAGGTCATATGCGGTATCTTCATAGTACATAACGACATTACTGCCAGCCAATAATGCCTCACACTCCGTATGCTCCTATATTTTGCCTTTCACATTGACCAGTTATCCTGCCTCAAAGCGATCGGTCCTTTCACCTTTAGCTTAGAGACGAGGTCTTCGTCCGCCTTCTCCGTCCACTGGGATGTTGTGCATCAAATGGATGATTGCCATACGAAACATATCAAAAACACAGTCGACGGTGTAATAGCCATGCCACCCATAAAGGTCATAGTGTTATCGGTGATCTGGACTTCTGAGTGTAGAGAGTATGGTTTATGGAAGCTGTAGGTAGGCAGAAGGTTTTGTACGCACGACTTTTGCCGGTTGCGCAAGCCGCTTCATCACCGTTGTATCAGATCATATAGCTATGCTTTCCTCTAGACCTTTGTTTCTCCTCAAGAACAGCACACTTCTAGCTTCTCGACCTCCACGTCGAGTTTCTCGCAATCATGTAGTCTTTACTTTGGATGGCCTTCCAGATACCCCAAAATCCGCCCAATGGCCAGATGCTCCTTAGTTTTAATCCTAGATCCTTATTCGCCATGTTCGTATACTTTTCGATATCGACATGCACTTTGTCATACACTTCTGGCAGCATCTCTGCGTTGTATTTCTTCCTCAATCCCTGATGCCATTTGCGGTCGAACTGTGCCCAGAATTCATCTTTGCTATAATAGGTTTGCGCATATAGCCACTTCATACCACCCATCTCGCCAAGCGTCTTCTCTAGCGCGCGGTTCTTGTGAAGGTAAGTGGTTGGGTCTTTGGGACCAAAACCCCAGAGGCCAATGTTAAGCATCTGGTCTGACTTTAGGTTGCCTTTGGTATGGGGATGCATTGTTGGTTGTGGGCTTTGCTTCAAAGGACAGAGCCATAGAGGCCAGATATTGAACGTCTTATCGGTGTAGTCGATGAACTTTTCGGCATTCGGATAGGGCAAGGCCATATCCTGAACGATGTAGCGTGTTGCAATGCCCGATGCATGGAGAGCTCGGTAGAGCATGCGTGTATGAAGGAAGTCGTCGAGGAACCATCGAGTATACTTATTGAAGGGAAAGCGCATATAACTGAAAGCGGATCGACCAACCCAAAAGCCCCCACGGTCGTAGCGGAACATGTACTCGGCCAACGGTATGTACTCTATGACTGGCTTGGTAGAATCTCGTGTTGCGTTTTCGACATGCAGGTAGAACCATGGGTCCCAGGGGTTACTGAAAGTTTGTGGTTTGGTATTTGGTGGAAGCTCATCCGTCATCTCACCTGTAACGATAGCACCATGCTCTTTGTTGAATAAAATTCCATCGACGTAGTCGTTCTTCTCCCCCCTGTCGCCTCGGGTATGATCTTCGACTTCCTTGACAGCTTGAGCAACGCTACGTGCAGGATAGTATGTTGTCTTGACGTATTTCTTAGCCTCAATGAGCTTCAAGTCGACCAGCGTAGTAACGCCTAAGGTACCGACGGCACCAGCAGCTCCTCTGAAGAGGTCTTCATTTTTCTTTTCGCTAGCCTTGGTCACCTCACCATCAGCCATGACCATCTCCACCTCATTGATGGTACGATCGAAGAAGCCGAACTTGAAACTGCTACTCTCGCCTGCCGTTCCCGCATAACCTCCACCAACAGTGATACCAGGAAACTCCATCACGACGGGTGGCACAAGACCATGCGGTAGCGTAGCTTCTACGAGGCGATCCATAGGCACATTTGGCTCAACAAGCGCCGTCTTGCTTTGCGTGTCAACACTGATGACATTTCGTAGAGCGCTGATGTCTACGACATGCTTCTTAAGATTTGGACGCGTGCTGTTGGTCGAGCCGTGAGATATCCGGAAAGGCTCTTTGCGCGTGAAGTAGTCTTTGACTTTTGACGCGACTTGCGCGACAACGCGCTGATGACGATCCATCCTGAAATGAAAACGTGAAAAGTTGAGAACGCCGGTAAATGCCAATGCTATCGATACATGACGTGTTTTCTGAATCTATGGTCGAAGCTGCGCGATTGACGATCAGATCGGTAAAGACGCAGATTTTCTCCGATGCGCTAAACTTCACTGGACTAGATCTTGGCTGTCTTCTTTCTGGCTTCGCTCTCCATCTGCAAACATCATGTCTGGGAACAACATGTTCCTAACAATCACTTGTTATCTCCAGTGCTTGAAAGCCTAGCATACACAGCACATCGCATCGAGTCGACTGTACTCACTGGTATATCGTCTCTCAAGAATACCCCGATTATTCCTTGGTAGTATACAAGGGCAGTGCTCAACTCGGGGTCAAACAGTACATCAGAAAGTAGGCGGTATGAGCGTACCTAAGATCCCGCTTGACCTTGCGGCAATGTGGTTTAGTTTGTTGCAGCTGTACGGTCGAGTCTTTGTAACCCGAAGCGTCCCATCTGAAATAGGTTAGACTGTTTCCGGTCGAGCTTCACAAACTGGAGCTTGCCCTAAGCTGACAGCATATCTCTTGCGACGAAATGTCCTTCCAAATCCATTAACTTTGTTGCATTTATCTTTCTAGGCGACTTCCGTATTCATCGTCTATGTCTTATCGCATGTCTCTATTATTGCTCCCTGTAAAGGTTACATCGGCCTTGCAGAAGCGGGCCGAGGACGCTTGACGGCAGCCAAGACACAGCTACCTAGATATCTTAATACGACAACAGGACCCAAGGTGCTTAAACGACTTGACTGCCTTTCCCATCGTATCATACAGAGTATAATGTTCTTCGCGTTATCGCATTTCGTCGGTCTCGTAACCGCGCTGCATTCTCTCCCGCCTGTCTTACCGAGCTACAGCGATACGAGTGACCCCGGCTTCTCAATCAGCACGGGCGCAAGGAAGATATACATCGACAAACAATTTGCTGGTACAAGAGACTCTGAAGGTCTAACTCTCATACCGCCATCTGCTCATGAGTTCGCGGACACACTTCGCGCCGACCTTTCGTCGCTCTTCGGTGATTCTTGGACTTTGGAGCAAGTAGACGACTTTCCTCTCACTGGTATTCATCTCGGCCCAATCCGCGATAGCAATACTCCATTGACATACGAGAATGGTCAATCTACAGAAGAGGGATATGAACTTGATGTTACTAATGGTAGTGTGTACATAGGCGGGACTGGTGCGAGGGGCATGTTTTGGGGAACGCGCACTCTTTTACAAGAGCTGCTGATTGGAAACGGATCACTCGTGACGGGCCACACAGTTGATGCGCCCGCGTATAGCACACGGGGATTCATGCTCGATGCGGGTCGCAAATGGTAAGTCATCTCCATGTACGAACTGCATATGAGAGATTCACTGACTTCGCACCCCTATATTTAGGTACGATAAACACTTTCTCAAAGAGCTTTGCACATATGCCTCGTTCTTCAAGATTTCGGAATTCCATTACCACTCCAGCGACAACTATCCCTTGAATCGTGGCCGCAATGAGACCTGGCAGAATGTCTTTTCGCATTTCTCCCTGTTTCCAGAACAAAATCCCGAGCTACAGGGTATCATCCAGCGCCCGAACGAGACACTGTCGCGAGCCGACTTTGAAGATTTTCAAGAACACTGCGCACAACGTGGCGTCACTGTCATCCCCGAAATCGAAGCTCCAGGTCACGCACTAGCAATTACGAAATGGAAGCCTGAGTTGGCACTCGCAAAGAAGGACCTGCTGAACTTGAGCCATCCAGATGCTATCCCCACAGTCAAAGCGATTTGGTCTGAGTTCCTGCCATGGTTTCAAACGAAGGAAGTTCACATTGGCGCTGACGAATACGATCCTGACCTAGCGGATGACTATATCAACTTTGTCAATGAGATGTCCGACTTCGTCAACAGTACTTCCGGTAAGCGCATACGTATATGGGGTACTTATGAGCCATCCGAGAATCTCACCATCTCCAAGGATGTCATCATACAACACTGGCAGTACGGTCAATCAGATCCTCTTGAGCTTCAGGGTGGCGGATATAACATCATCAACTCCGAGGACTGGTGGGCATACATGAGTCTCAAGAATGATCATATGCCTATCCTGCCCGCGCCCTACCCACAGTTTTACAACGTCACGCGCACGATGAACTTCGCCAACATTCCCGGCTGGCAGTGGGAGCCGTCTCTTTACAATCCAGTCAATACTACAGAACAGCTACAACCCAGTGCTAGCGGTAACAAGGGTGCTATCCTTGCGGCCTGGAACGATAATGGCGCGGATGCGACTACCCAGCTTGAAGCCTACTACGCGATGCGCGAGGGTATACCCGTCATGGCAGCGCGTGCTTGGGCTGGCACGCGGGGTGCAAAGATTGCCTCGGACGATTTATCAGACAGCGTTGCGTTCCTGGTATGTACAGCGGAGAGTGAAAGCGATGCACTTTGACCTTATGGCTAACTCATGACTGATCAGGCAGCCAAAGCTCCAGGACAAAATTTGGATCGACGTTTCCACAGCGCGCAAGTGGACATGAAAAGCCCAAAGCTGCTATCATGGAAGACTTCTTTAAACAACAGCACTGCGCCGCTAGACTTCGGATCGTATGGTCCACCATACACGCTTACCCTGGAGATATCCTCGCCATTCACCCTCTCTGGGCCCGATACTTCGCTGTCTCTAAGCAAATCTTCCAACGAATCTAGTGGCAGCATCGAAACAATTACGTTCACCACTGCGGATGGCTTCGAATATCCTCTACGTTCCGTGTCTCCTAGCGATGGCTTCGATCTTGGCCATCCAGGTCGCATATGGACGAACCAGTCGTCATCTTCCCACGAGCCAGTACCTATCACACTTCCAACTACATTGCGTATAGAAACGGACGTGGTTAATGGTAGTCGCGTATGGGCTAATGATACATTCGTGGGACGTTTCGAAGTGTTCGTGTTTGGGGGACGCAACACGCTGTTTAGCTGGAGTCAAATGGCTCTTGTTGCGCCGCTAGAATCGATAGATGGTGGTGTTACAAGCTTGCTACTACAGGCTGGGACTCGACTTGGTGCTTTGTAGTAGAGTAGTGGCAGCTATATATGGCTACTAGCGAGTCTTGTTCAACACGTGTGTTCGTCTTCTTCCTCAATCCTCGGTGCTAAGTCAAAGTATCAATGGAAATGTAAATCAAAGATCATAAGAAAAAACGGGTAGTGAGCAGATAGGAGAGCTGGCTCACAGCATCAGCTCCTTTCGCAAGCAATCACCTGCGGACGCTGTAGGGGCCTGTACTTCCTTCTTCACAGCGCAGCTTGGTGACTACACGTGGAAGATTCTACCGAATCGATTGCTAGGATCGATCTTTGCAAAATCAAGCCTATATTCAAAACAGCCATTTGTTCGACGGACCAAGAGTCCTGCCTGTTCAACAGCCAATCGAGCATCAATTGTTGGAAGACCCATCAAGACAAGATATCAACGCGCTCATGCCGTAGATGTGTCTGGGAAAGGAGGCAGAGACCCTTGCATATATTAAAGCTGTCAGAGTATCTCACGAATAAACACGCCAACATTTTTCTAATGACAATGTGGTTCGTGACATACGGTAAATTTTCATGCTGCACAAGGAGTAAGAAGGTTTGTATTTGGTTAGACTGGTGGGTATTTGATGCTCGAGTTGGAATGAAGTGTTGGGATATACCTGAATTCATCTTTAAGTTGATGCAAGGTTTACAGTCACCACTGTAGTAGTCAAGCCGACCGGTATACTTACCAGCATATGCGAAGATTTACAATATTGCATCTTTTCCTCAGTATGTCGCCGTCAACCGCTGGATCAAATAGTCTCCACTCATGACGTCCCCGTACTTCCTTCCTTCCTTCTCGTGTGTTCCTGGGATAGCTTCGATCTTGCGCTCGTAGTTCGGGTTGCAAAAGTAGGCTATTGAGTATCTGGGTGGGTATTCATCCTTGTCTGCATCTTCTGGTTTTGGTGGCGGCTCCACGACACGGTGCAACGTCGACTTGATAGTATCGTTCGACCAGCGTGCTAACAGGTCGCCAGCGTTGATTACTATGGTACCTTCGATAGGGGTGGCATTGACGAATGTGCCTTTTGGTGAGCGGACTTGGAGGCCACCGCGTGCGTCCTGGAAGAGGAGGGTTACAGAACCTGTCATTATGTCAGTCGCTCCCTTCATCTAGTATCTCAAGTCGGTCGCCATACCGTAGTCGCTGTGCTCTCCTGCGCGGACTTGCAGTTGCCCATCGTTCCTCTTGAAGATGCTCTTAGATACACCAGGGTAGTGCAACAAGCGCAATGTGTTGTCGCCCGCATCTGTGAAGCCATCAAACCAAGTCTCCTCAATGCCCATGCCCATTGCAATAGCGCGCATGACTTGCATGTGGAGGCTTTTGCATGTCTCAAAGAAGCCCATCATCTGATCCTTAAACTCCTTCGCCTCGTCGTCTCCGCTTGGCCACATGTTGGGTGTTTCGGGCTGGTCATCGCGTCCAATTTCCATGCTCTCCTTCAGGTCTGGCACCAAAGCGCGCATCTCCGCCTCTGTACCAGTCTCTTCCAGCACCACCAGCTTCTCCCGCCCTTGTGTTACGTAGCCGCGGTTGGCGGCGGCGGAGTACCATGCCAACTTGTCTTTCTGCTCTTTCGGCCGTGCGAAGAATTTGGCCGAGTGGGAGAATACGGTGGATACGGTCGAAGGAGATATGCCGTGGTTCTTTAGGTAGACAAAGCCCGCGTTTTGGAAGCCTTTGAGGACGGCGTCGGCAGTTTGCTTCTTCGCGTTGGCATCACCAGAGAGAAAGGCAGAGAAGTCGATGAGCTGCGCGTTGTTAGATGCTAACCAAGATCTACGGTTTGACATTGAATACCGGAATCTCCAGGTCATCCTGGGAGACAGCCGAGTCTACTTTGATATTGGCCATGGCGTTACTCGTCAACGCGTTGCTTAGGGTTGAACCTGTGTGATGCAGGGGAACGGCTACTAAAGAGACAGACGCGTGCTAGAAAAGAAGGCACCAAGATCAGGCGATAGGTGCGGTGCCAGCGGCCATCTCCGTAGCTCAGCCATGATGGATGGCTGGGTGTTGTTGGCGGGGTTGTTGCCGAAGACAGAAGGTGTACACGAGCGCGATAAGGCTAATGGTGGGGTCGTTCGGCTGGAATCTCAACACCAGACTGACATCGTGACATTTTTCTCCGCCTATCGTACAAGCATCTTGAATCTCTCGAACGAAAGCCTACACATTAAAAACGTGCAACAATCGAAGCGGAGAGCAGAACGAACCGAGATAAGCTCCTCAGCATCTTCTTCTATAGAGATGGCTTTACAGCGATGGCTAAAGGGGTTGCTTTATTGCGCATTGCTCCAGCTTAGAAGACTTTTGTTGCGGTCGACAAGGTTAGATGTCCGTATATTCTCGCATGGTATAGCATGTCTCGAGAATGCGTTCATGAAACTTGATATGGGTAATCTGTCTCGCTCACATCGTATCCTCAAGAATGCTCTGGAGAGATGTTGGAAGCGCAATAATATATTGGGTAATCGTTACCCCTGTAATCACATCCAGAATGCACCGGACCTCTTGACACAAGTCGAGCTCGATCATCAATGTTGAGATAGGGAATGAAGAAGGAAAGAAGTGGATTGCCTCCTACTTTGTTGTTAGTTGCATTGGATACCTAGGCAGGTACATCCAGCAGTACCTAGTTAGTACAAGGCAACGGAGTGAACATACATGTTTCAGTGAGAGCGAACGCTTCCGGTCATACTATGTGGATCCGGGAACGTTGTGTTCGTTACTCTTTCACTTTACACTTCACCAATCACAACATGCAACTTCTCTCCTCAAGCTCAGCCACGGAAACCAATTGAAACACCTCAGCAACCTCGATTGCGCTTTTCCTTCTTCAGAGTATTGCTTCAGATCTCCAAGCTAATCTTCCTCTCCAACAGCAACTACCATCATGTCCAACCTCCAATACAGCAGGTCAACACTCCATCCGACCGCGGGGCCTATATCCTCTCCATCTCCATCGATCAAGACCTCATCATCCTCGACACCCAGAGCCAAGTTCACAACCGACGTCCTCACCACACTTCGCGCCCACCAGATCATGCTCACAAACCTCTACGTCGCCCAAAACAACGCTTACACCTCTGCCTATACCGCTTTCGCAACTCAGTGCATAGTCGGAGATATGGTACACACGAAAATCAAGGATGTCGTGACGAAGCTACTGGGACAGCAGAAAGATATCATGCTGTTTCAGACTTTCCTGAAGAGTTTCCAAGATTTTGTTGTTGGGCTAGAGGGCAACGTGAGCCATGAGATCGACGAGGATTGAGCACTTTGACGGGGAAAGGTTGGCGAAGGATATCAACAGGATATGACGCTGAATATCAACAGGATATGACGCTGATGCGTTGATGAAGCCAGCTCCTCAGCGTTCACGATATGTTGTGGCAATGTGGAACGAATGGTTGGTAGCCTGTTTTCGTCGGAAGAGATGTTGAGTGTATTGTGGAGATGGTTGGCATTATATAGATGCTGGAAACTGCTAAGACGTCTAGAAGAAATCAGATCGCCGTGTACGGTGATCACGCTATCAAGGAGCTGAAGATGTTGTCAAAGGTGGTTGTAGTTACGGTCTCCAGAAGACACAACCACTAGATATCAATACATGATGCAACAACATTCATTAAGAGTTTACATGCATATATCGCTACGCACCTTGAACAAACTGAGTTGGCCTCCATTTTATACAGTTGGATATCCCATGCCATCATAACGCCCAAAACACCGCGTGTTAATTACATGATAGGAGTGAGACACTGTTTGATCACCATAGCGCCGCGTCCTTGTCGAAACGCACCAACTCTTTGCCTGCATCTTCAACGTCTTTCCTCGCCTTCATGCGCATGTAGAAGATTGGGCAATCCTTCGACGCGCAGATGACCTCGCAGTGAACACTGCCTTGGCATCGCTGACACTGCGTCCAAAGGCGTGAAAAGCGAACCTCAAGTTCACTGACTTTGCTCAGCGTCTTTGTGTACAGCTCGCCGATGCGAGGCCGACAGTTCTCACAAACGGCACCATCTTTCTCATATGCAGCGGTCAGCGGCTTCTTACATCCCATGCATGTTTGCGTCTTCTTTGCGAACTTCATCAAACCACCCATGGTGGGTGCCGCCACGGTGATGGAACGCGTGTGATCACCAGTGAGTAGCGATGCTGCCTTCTTCTCACCTAGGATAGGCTCGAAAATTCTGCCGAGTGGTTTCGCGAGTTGGTTGTCCAGATAGTAACGCGTATCGATAGGTAAGTTGTTCTCAAGAACAAAGAGAGGATCTTCAGACTTCTCGAAGTTCTTCGCACCCGTGGCGGCTCTGACCATGACGTAGGCGACACGATCACCCAGAGCAGGCGCTGAACCCGCATCGCGCTTCTTCATACGTTCTGCAAGTTCAACGTGTGCTTGTTTGTTTGCATAGCCACCTGTTCCATCTTTGTTTTCTTGCTTGGTAAGGGCTTTGGTGATCACAAGGTTGGACATATCCACCTTATTCTGCAGAAGGTCTGCAATAGTCTCCTTGACGAACCTGTTTTGACGTTAGTATGTGAGCAATTAGAGTGGTGGAATAACTTACTCTTGAGCACCTTCCGGATCCTGGTCGATCAACAGCATGCGCAAGGAAGTTTCAATGACAGTCTGAACCAGACGGCAATTGTCACGACGAACTGTTTCGATACCCTTCGTGTCCATCTTGTCCCACTTGTTTGGATTGGTCCAGTACAGACCCGCGTAACGTTTCTTGTTGATGAGCAGGTAGGGGAAGTAGACCTTTTCAAACTCCAGTTTGATGGGCTTGATGAACTTCGAAGACACATAAATCGCAGCTTCCTCGCCCAACTTCATAGCTTCTGCTAGCTCTGAGGTACCGAACTTGACCATGACGGAATCGGTGTCACCGTAAATGACCTCGGCATCGTGCGTATATCCATTTGCGATGTTGTACTTTGCCTCTACCTCGGCTTTGGTCTTTTCAATCATCTGACGACCGAAACTTGTGGTACTACTTGCGATAGCAAGACATGGCAGCTTTCCGTTAGTGGCACCCGTCAATCCGTAAACCGAGTTGGCGCTGACTTTCAAGGCCAACTGACGACCGTTCAGCACAGCCTTCTTGAAGGGGTCGGTCTCGACCGCCAGCTCTTTCTTCGCCCTCTTACGCGCACCGAGTAATTCCTCTAGAATCTCTGTCAAGAGTCCCTTACGTGTCTTTGATGTGCAAAACATGTCGCCGTTCGGAGTGACAATGTAATCCTCATCCTTCTTCATTTTGAGCTTCTCCACTGTCTGCCTGTCGAGCCAGGTTGTATAGCAAAGATTGTGAGCCTGCATGATACTGGGATAAAGCGAAGCAAAATCAAGAGTTGCGACGGGTTCCTTATAGTAGCCACGCTTGGGCTCAATGACAGTCGCACCTTCGTACTGGTCACCGCTGTCGCCTTGGTTTGGGAGATCCGGAACGATGAGTTGATGCTCAAGGGCTTTACGGAACAATTGGCTGATGAAGCGAACTTGTTGTCCTCTGGCAAGAAGGTAGTTGAAAGGCACACCCGTGACACGAGCCATTTCCGTGTAGTTGACCAGGCACATGAGCTTGTCAAGCAGTCGCTGTGGTAGATAGGCATCCTTCAAACAGTATACAGCCAATCGTCGCCGGGAATTGGAGTCGCCATTGAACAGTTCTGTGATCATACTGTGGTGTACATCTTCTTTTTGCTCTTTGAGGAAGTGAGCGCACACCGAGTTGAGTGTATAACTTCGCAGCTGATGATCTCGCTGGATGAGTTGCAACAAGTCGAGTTGTAGACGGCCATTGGTGTTGGTCGTCTTCGTGTCTCGGTTTCCCAGCTGTTTACTGGAGAAATTGGAGGTCTCTACCTTGGACTGTACAGTCTTCAGTCGGGACCAATACGGGAATCTCTGTAGTTTGAGGTGTTTTGCACGATCGAGCAAATACGGAAAGTCGAAGTTGTTGATGTTGTAACCGATGATAACGTCTGGGTCGACCTCCTCGACGAAGTCTCGCCACTTCATCAGCATCTCGCCCTCATCCTGGAAAGACAAGACCTGTGTCGCAACAATAGGGCTGACGGTGTCTAGACAGAAGACGTTCCTGACGAAGGGTTTCTGCTCTCCGTATCTTGTAACGACGTTTGCGATCTGAATAACGGGGTCGACGTTCGCCTCCGGAAAGACACCTTTACGGCCAGCGCACTCGATATCGAAAGAGAGGATGCGGAGAGGGGCAAGCTTGGCCCATTCACCTTCAGCCTGGTGGGCGATGAGATCACTGTAGTGTAACTGTGCCTCAATCTGACAATTGGAGTGTCGATCGCGAGGGCTGATCATCCTGTATTTTCCGGCTGGTACTTCGACCCAGCACATACCGGCGACCTGGAATGTCAGTGACGCCACAACCTAGTTGTCAAAATGACGTACCTTGGTGTCAATCATGAAACGTAGCACGTAGGCGATGTTGTCGAAAGTAAGGATACCATCCTCTCTGGCCGGCCAGAGTCGCTTGTAATTAGCATTGCCTTTTTGCACCATCATTCGGACGCGGTTGATCATTTTCGGGTCTGTGACAGTGATCTTAAGATATGGGCTCTTCTGGTTACCCTGAAAGCGCAATATGTTCTCCCTCATACACATCTGTACTGACGCGATGACGGCTGAGTGCTGGTTGAAATTCTTCTGGCATTCGCTCTCCAGAAACACCTTGTACGGCTCGCAGTCTTCTTTGTGGAAGTTGAGGGGCGCGGCGACGTAGAAGTAATGTTGGAAACCGGTAACGTGGATAAGAACGGAGTGGCCAGTCTGTGATATATAATTAGCTCAAGGTCACATATGCCGTCTGCATGTTGCTCACCTCGGTTACACCAAAGAGCTTGACCGTCGTCTTGCCACCATTAAGTACGCCTTCTTCAGCCTCAATCTGTTGGAAGACGAGATTTTGTGTCATCTCGTTGAAGTCCTCTGGCAAGGGAGGCCGCCGCCATTGTTGGTCCTTCTCTGTGTTGTCTTTCTTCAACGTCTCCATGTCCTGCGTCATCTTCTCCAACGTCTCCTCAAACTCGCTTGGGCCCACCTGGCTCGCGTTGAAGGAGCCATTGACAGTCTTCTGTGGTGGTCTACTCCTCTCGTTGCCATTCTGGATCTTCAGCTTCTTCGACGAGTGGGGCGAAGCCTGTACATTTGCGCGGGTGCTCGATGTTTCGGTAAGGGCGCGTTTCGCCGGTGCTTTGGTTACGGCGCCTGGCATTTTGAGTATGTGACCGGCAGATATGACGCCTTGTAGCGTGATCTGTGACGGGTGGTGGATGTGTGTTTGTTGTTGGTGGAGTGGATGGAAAGTGCCTAGGGAGAACGCGAAAGCGTGTCGCAGGCGCGAGCGCGTCATCCCTGCTAATTGTTTACGCCACGCTAGCCGTCGCCTGCCATCACAACCCTCTCTGCACCCTCCTGTGTCACCACATGCATCTGACTGTGTTTCCGATTAGGCGGGTCGGCGATTCTACCATTGCATCTGAAATGTCCTCGCAACCTCCTCGTTTTGTGAATCTAGATAAGTGCAGCCTTGTCGCTACGTTCGGCACCTTACTCAAGTAGTCCATGGTCTTGAAGTATATCCACCTCACATAATCACTCCCTCGAGGACATGATTATCCAAAGTTCATCTAATCCATCAAACCACGGCTTTACGTTGGAACGCCGCGCCAAGGACCAGGCAACTGTCAGGCAATCATGACTGGCTTAAGGCCATGTCATCGTATGGGTCCTTTAGTCACTCCAAACTAACAACTTCATACATAAACTTGCCCGCTTACCCCAACATACTCCACGTAAAGCATTCCCACACCCACAAAACCATCTATACTACCTCCACCATGGCCAACAACAACGACGTAATAATAGCGCCTTTCGAGACCGAGCAAGATTTTAGGCAAGGACAGCACTGTCTTTCCGAAGCCTTTGGTCATCAGGCGAAAGATGCTGTATGGCGGCTGATGACACCAGGCTGGGACACAGACGAGGGACAGAAGAAGCACGCCCAAACCTTGATGAAGCGATGGCAATCCACTACCACCAACAAAGACGGACAACCCAACGCCATCTATCTCAAAGCCACTCTGCCTGAACCAGACAAGCAGGGCGAAAGACGAGTCGTTGGCATGGCCATCTGGAAGCAGTTGTCCTTTGTTGAAGGCTACGGCGATCCCTTTTCCAGCGACATGACTGCTGCTCTTGTCGACTACGATGAAAAGAACCAACGCTTTGCAACACAGATGTTCAATTCGTTATGGAAACGACGCATCGCGTACATGCGCGAGGTCGAGAAATCAGACCGCAATCCTCCAGCTATCTTCACCTTGGATATCTGTGCTGTTGACCCAGCATATTCGCGTCGCGGCATTGCTACCAAGCTGGTCGAGGCCGGCCTTGCAGAGGCAAAGAAGAGGGGTAACTTGGAGTGCACAACAGAGGGTAGCGCTATGGGGAGAGCCGTTTACAGGAGGTTAGGGTTCAAAGATGAGGGTACAGGAGACATTGAGTGGGAGGTCGATGAGGAGTTCAAGACCTGGGACAAGCCACCAAACGTCTTTTTGAGGACTGGTGCCTGATGGGTTACACTGATGGGCTGAGGTATTGTTGACGACCCGCTTCAGAACGCCGTACGTAACAAACATTCTCACATACCAAAATGTCATATCTTAGCCGCGGGCATCTCCGTTGGCGGCTGAACTACTTTCTCCGTAGCTTCTTGCCACTTGGGGAAGGTGGGATGTTGGACGCCGTGTAGGTGGGGCAGTCCGAAGTTACCCCACCAGGGTCTAAACACTCACAATACGTCTCAACTTCCAGTCTGAACAGTCTGCTGTGTCTGGTATCTTCTTCAAATTGTCAATATCGCGCTCGAGGCACTCACATACTGTCGCAGCAAGATCCAATAATAGAATTTGACGCGTAGAACGCGTCCCAATTAGCCAGCATGACGATCGTCGACATACACACCCATGTTTACCCTCCTAAATACATGGACCTCTTGCGTTCGCGAACGACCGTACCATACGTTCGAACATTCCCCGATGCACCAGACTCGGCACGTCTCATCATCCTGCCAGGCGAAGATGACCCTTCAACACCTTCAACCTCACGAGGCCGTCCGATTGGTTCAGAGTACTACGAGATCAAGGAGAAGATAGCCTTCATGGACCTGCACAAGATTGACAAGTCAGTCATCTCATTGGCAAACCCATGGCTTGACTTCCTTCCTGCGGAAGAAGCTGGAGACGCAGCGAAGAAGATCAACGACGATGTCAACGACCAGTGCTCACAGTACCCCGGCCGATTGTACTTCTTCGGCACCCTCCCACTCTCCGCATCGCCCGAAGTCATAACTGCCGAGATCGAAAGGCTGAGCACACTCAAGTATGCACGTGGTGTCATCATGGGAACTTCTGGTCTTGGACAAGGTCTAGACGATGAGAACCTCGACCCTGTCTACGCAGCACTGGAGAAACACCAACAACTTATATTCCTCCACCCACACTACGGCCTACCTACATCTGTCTACGGACCCCGAGCGAGCGAATACGGACACGTACTACCACTCGCACTCGGCTTCCCCTTGGAGACGACCATCGCAGTGAGCAGGATGCTGTTGAGCGGGGTCTGGGATCGGTTCACAAAGTTGAGCGTACTGTTGGCGCATTCTGGAGGTACATTACCGTTCTTGGCTGGCCGTATCGAGTCTTGCATCTTGCATGATGGGCATCTGAAGAAGCATGGCAAGACGCAGAAAAGGAGGGATGTTTGGGACATCTTGAAGACGAACATCTATCTGGATGCTGTCATTTACTCGGAAGTAGGCCTTGGAGCAGCAGTCGCTGCATCTGGATCTGATCGATTGTTGTTTGGTAAGTACATATGCTACAGAGCGTGAATTTGAAGCTAACAATAGTAGGTACTGATCATCCGTTCTTCCCGCCACTCGAAGAGGACGCGAAAGAATGGCATAGTGTGAATGCGAACTACGGAGCTATCTCAAAAGCATTCTCCACAGACGACAAAAAGGCACAAGATGTTCTTGGTGGTAACGCAGTGCGAATATTGAGATTAGACTAGTAATCGCTCAATCTCTGTGCCCCATTCATCTCTTTTCATCTGTTCCCGTGCTACTCATTCCTTAACTCTCGACAACAGCACCGCAAACGTAGCCTCAGAATCCCGGCAACGGCTAAGCCATGTGTTGCGCGACAGTAACTATGTGATGAGGTGTACGAGGAGATGCTGAGTGTAGTTGTGTCGTGGAGGAAAGAAAGAGAGGGAAGGGGAGCAGGCGAGAGAGAAACATCTTGAGCTTGGACCTTCTCTAGCGCAAGTTATGCTAGTAGCTGACGATGTTTTGAGCATTGAAGGGTTGCGTCGTGAAGGGAAATGGTGAAGACAGGAGAGGAGCAGGTGGAGCCGGGTGGCGAGCGCACATGTAGAGTGACAGTGAACATGAATACCTCGGGCGCGATTGATAAGAACATAAAAGTCTAGAATACCGTCCGCAGTCGTCTTGGATGCTACGTAACAATCAGGCAGCCTTAACATCGCCCTTTTCTTCTGCGACCTCTATCAGCTCATCAAACAACTGCTTCATCCACTTCTCCTCGCTCTTCAAAGTTGCACTGACAACCCTGATGACATACTGGCCACCCACAATGGTGCTTGTCAAGAAGAAATCTCCCTTGGCGTTGACCTTCTCATAAACTTCCTTCGTTCTCTGGTTGACCATTTCTCTATACTGCGCCTCAGCATCAGCATGGAAGTCATTTTGCAGGGCTTCATGCGCCGGATCAGCCTGATTCGCCGCCGCTGCGGCTGACGACCCCATCTTGGGCTTGACCTGGAAAGTCACAAGACCAAATGCTGGTTTCGTAGTCACACTAAACATCTCCGGCTTCTGCAGCAACAAGTCGTGGAAGTACTCTCCAAGCTTGACATGTTTGCGAATAAATGCTCGTAATCCATTGACTCCGTAGCTCCTGAGCACGAACCACACCTTCAAACTCCTGAATCGACGACCCAAAGGAATTTGCCAGTCTCTGTAGTCGGTGACAAGGCCTGACTCTGAGTGAGGGTTGCGGAGGTAGCTAGGCGTGATACTGTACGTATCCATGAGATCTCTCCGCTTCTTTACGAAGAAAGCTGAGCAATCAAAGTTGACAAGTAGCCATTTGTGCAAGTTGAAGTTGAAAGAGTCAAAGGACGCGAGGGGTGTGCATAGATGTTGGTATTCTGGGCACACAAGAGCGGAACCGGCATATGCGGCATCGACGTGGATCCATAGATCAGGGAACTCCTTGGCAAGTGCGGCGATACCCTCCAGGTCGTCGGTGGCGCAAGTTCCCGTGCTACCAATGGTTATGGTAAAGTAGAATGGCTCCAGACCCTTCGCACGACACTCTTCGATCGTTTTACGGAGAGCAGAGGCGGTGACGCTGAAATTGGACTCCTTTGACGCAGGGACACTGCGGTACCTTGTTCCAGCTATGACCGCAGCCTTTTGAGTGGAAGAGTGTGCATGTTCAGAACCTAGTGCAACGAGTTTCCCACGAATGTCCGCCGCTTTGTCCATGCGTTCTTCGCCTTCGGGCATATCGCCGAGCTTACGGCGGATGAGGCGTTCGCGGGCGGCAACGAGGGCTGTTAGCACGACTTCACTGGCTGTGCCTTGGATGATACCTCCACCCTCGCCATCGCTCAAGAATTCTTTTGGCAGGGCGATGAGCTTAGCTACCCAGTCCATGACTACGGTTTCGAGTTCGGTGATGGCGGGTGAGCAGATCCAGTTGAACGCTGCGGCGTTGAAAGCACCGCTGTACATGTCGCCGATCATGGCTTCGAAAGATGAGTTACAAGGAAAGAAAGCCATGAATTTGGGACTTTGCCAGTGGGTGAGACCTGGCATGATGACGCGGTCGATATCTGCTTGGATGGTTTCCCATGATTCGCCTTCTTCGGGGGTGGATGATGGAAGGAGTGGGCGGAGGTAGCCTGGCTTGACGGAAGGCAGAACTGGTCGTTCTTCCAGGGTGTCGTAGTATTTAGCGACTTGTACAGCGTTAGTAGATGCTCTTACATACGACAGAAGTAACCTACTCTCATCAATGGTACCTTTCGCCGCGTCTCGAAATTGTGAAGAATCCATTGTGGGGTAGTAAGACAGAACTAATAATGCCGAATTAATCACGGGGAAGATAAACGTAGCAATCGTATGATCTATAGTCTATGAGTCTGGAGATCGAACGTCGTGTACAAGATATATATTCAGTGTTAGCTCCAACTGTTAGGTTCGTGACGCTAAAATGCGAATGTCCGATGTCGCTAATTCCGCGCGAATTGCCATATTGGGTAAGAACGTCGTCTATGGACGGAATTGTCGCGAGTCTTTGTATACGTAGACCATGTAAGCTGTAGGGCGTAGGGCGTGAGATTTTTCTACTGTGGATTGCTTGGACGGAGGAATCCCTTAGTGGTACTTCTGGTATAGAAAGAAGCCGCTCAATGATTGGAGAGGGCTGTTGCCTGCCAGATCGCTCAAGGCACAAAACTAGGGGGATGCTATCGGTGCGGAAGAAAAAAAATTGGTAGTCTGAGATGTTGCAAAGTGAGATGCATATCATATATTGATAACGGGTATACCTATACGCCTCGCTATGATCATAATCCACTGAACATCGAAACGACTCTTCGTCTTCGTTAGTACCGCTTTGCCACTTCAACACCGATGTTCTCGTCCGCATTCGCAAAACCACGAGCCCTAGGCGTAGATTTGCCTGCCACGTCCTGAGGAGCCTCGCCCTTGTACTCCCATCCGCCGTCCTGGGTGAAGAAGTCGACCTCGTCGATAATGTCCCAAACAACATCTTCTGCAATCTGTTCCTTGTAACGCTCACCAATAGCCCGAAGTTTGCGACCGTCCGGAATCTGCTGCTCGGTTGTACCACCATCGACCATGTCCGTATCCTTCTCGCGCTGCTTGACCATCTCTTCTGGAGGACACCAGAAGTCGGGGCCGAAGTTGACTTGCGCAACACCACCATTGAATAGTGAGATGGCTGGCAGGTATCCTACCATGCCATCGTCGAAACCTGTCCTTGCGCCGGCCTTGATGGCCTCGACTGATGGTATACTGGCGGGCGGGAGGAAGGCTAGGAGGTTCTCAAAAGCAATTCCAACCTCCTCACCGTTCTTGTAGACCTTGATGTGCGAATGTGGCAGCGATCGTACACTGACATCTTCGTGATTTGGTGATGGATGTATCTTGGGTACTGGGCCGCGGTCGTGGTAAGCCTCGACCATCTTGGTGACCTGGTAGTCCAGCTGCTCGAAGTAAAAATTGCCTTTGTAGGGCACGGGTATGCGATCGCGGATAATGTCGATGGGCCTGTCGAAGGGATCTTGGTTGCTGACAGTGTCGAAGCCATCTCCCAGATCCACAGCCGGATTGTAGATGCCCTCGACGACTTTGCGATGCATTGATAGCGACGGTAGCTGAATCTCAAGGCCAATGACATCACCTTCTTGAACGTGCTGATCTGTAACGTACTCAACAGGCATTGGCTTGCCATGTGGGGGTCTAGCCTTCATGTGCTTGCTCTTTGCATTCTTGGGGAGTGGTTTGAAGATCTTGGAGGCGCGTGATCGGTGTTGGGCTTCAAAGCGGGCGTCGGTGATGCCGTAGCTGTAGCCATCGAAGCCCACGGGTCCGTCCAAAGGCGCCTCCCGCCTTGCCCAACCCATCCTCACGTGGGGGCCAGGCTTTGTCTCTCCCGTCTTGGGGTCGATGGGATCCTTGGGACCATGTACGGGTATGCCTCGTAGCACCTTGACCTCGTAGTATATCCTGCCTTCTCTCGCAACCACATTGCCACGTCCCATGCGCCAGCCCTTCTCTTGAGATACGATGGTTGCGCTGTTGTCGAAATGGAACCACCTGTCGCAGTCTTCGTGGCTCATCCTTGGTCCGTAAGGCCTAGAGTCGCTCTGTCTGTAGTACTGTTTGTGGCGGAACAGCGGGTCAGCGACGCAGTGCGTGTACTTGTAACCCTTCTTGTTCCAGGCAATATCGTGCGGCTTCTTCAACTCGGTGACTCCATCAGGCGCATACATGGGATTTGGCTCGTGGGAGAGCAGAGTGCTGTCTTTGGGCGCTTCATAGTCGGATGGTCTGGGCTCAGGAATGGAGTATCGCATGGGCGAGTCCGCTGAGGGGCGCTCCTTCTTGGACGACTTTGCATTCGGGGTGCTCTGTCTCGTGCTCGCTGAGGCTTCACGTTTCTTGATCGTCTCACGCTTTTCTCTCTGCTCGCGCGCTGGAGCTTTCGGTCTGGCACGGGCTGCCGCATTGGGATTGGGGTTGAGCGGAGAAGAGACGGCAGGCGCATTGTCGCCTTCGAGTGGTCGCCGCATCGGAGGCACAAGTGTGGGCGTGTTGGAGCGCGAAGGGGGGTGTGAGTCGGCCATTCTGAGGGATCGTGCAGCTGCTGGGGAAGGCGCGACAGCTGTGTTGATGGAAGGCGCGACGGCAGGCCCTAGACCTGCAGCTTCTACGGCGGGCCGTTTGGTACGCGAATGCACCCGCGCGGAAATCAAAATTTAGTGGGGTGTCTGGATTCTGACTTTGTCCAACTTTTTTTACTGCTGCGACGCTCGGTACACGTTTGCCCGGAACAGCACAAGTTCACGAATACTTCAGACCAAGTCATTGCGCTTTGCACACGCCACTCTTTGCGATCACACACCCACGATGCCGAAAGCGCCCAAATCACCCGGTGTGCGCGACCAGCGACACAACCCTCTAGCCGAAGAATATGCGCCCTCAGACCCATGGAAGAACAAGGCGCCGAAGCGACAAAAGCGAAACAAGAGCGACAAGGAAGACGACGAGCAGAAGTATGTAGACTCCAAGAGCTCGCGCAAAATTCTGGAAATTGGAAGAGAGCTGGAAGAGGAGGATGCGAGGGAGAACAAGGCCCGGAGACCGCAAGAAGCCAACCCAGCCTTTGACTTCGAGACACGCATGGGCGAGGATGACATGCCAGGGGAGGATTTGATCCAAGCCGAAGACGACGACGAGGCCTGGGGCGACGACGATGAGGAGGTGGAGGAGGTTGAAATCGATGCGAACGACCTAGCGGCGTGGAACAAGTTCATACCAACAGATGACAACCCTATCGTGTGGCCCGGCGAGGAGGCGCAACAATCTGGACCAGGCACAGATCTGGCGGCGCTTATTCTCGAGAAGATCGCTGCACATGAAGCTGGAGGCGAAGTACAGCAACCAGAGATTCAAGGCGGTGGTGCTCCAGAAGACGCGATTGAACTACCTGCCAAGGTTGTCGAAGGTACAGCACCCTCGTTGGTTAATCTAGTAACCCTACTAAGCTTGCACAGTATACTCAAAGATTGGCTTGATCTTGAGCCGCTACAAGAGCGGCAAGTTGCCCAAGCCCTTCAAGATCCTGCCCACGATTCCCGCCTGGGAAACCCTCGTCGCCATCACACGTCCTGACGATTGGACACCCAATGCTACCTTTGCGGCCACCCGAATCTTCATCTCCGCGAAGCCGCAAACCGCCCAAATCTTCCTCAACACCGTACTGCTACCTCTGGTACAACAGAACATCCGGGAAACACACAAGTTGAACGTGCATCTGTACAATGCACTGAAGAAGGCGCTTTACAAGCCCAGCGCATTCTTCAAGGGCGTCGTATTCCCTATGCTCACAGATGTCTCCTGCACACAGCGCGACGCCGTCATTGTAGCTTCCGTCGTAGCCAAGATTTCCGTGCCCGTCCTACACTCTGCCGCCGCCCTCCACCGTCTCTGCGAGATCGCTGCCGAGCAAATGTCTTCGGACCCGGATGCCGCTGGCCCCTGCAACATCTTCATCAAGACACTTCTCGAGAAGAAGTATGCCCTGCCCTTCAAGGTCATCGACGCGCTCGTCTTCCATTTCCTGCGCTTCCGAGGCGTAGGTGCAAGCAGCGCCGACGCCATGGACACCGAGTCGGTAGCAGGCGACCTGGGCAACACAGGCAAACTGCCCGTCATCTGGCATCAGTGCCTGCTTGCTTTTGCGCAAAGATACAGGAACGACATTACCGAGGACCAAAGAGAGGCGCTGCTAGACCTGCTGCTCACGAGAGGTCACAGGAGCATTAGCGCCGAAGTACGAAGAGAACTGCTTGAAGGAAGAGGACGTGGTGTTATGATCGAGCCACCTGCTGTAGGTATCGATGGCGACGACACGATGATGATGGCCGTCGATGCATGATCGAGGCAATGTTGGACTCGACTGTCATGAAGATTATGAGCATTTACCGGCGTTACTAGAAAGGGATATCTGCATTTTCCTTATGGGACTTCAATCGATACTGAATATACCCACATTCACATCTCGCACTTCTTACACTTTCGAGACAACACTCTCTCACTCGCTCTTCACTTCAGCCTTCCCTTTGTAGAATGCAACATACCCCTTGATCCGCTTCATGCTGTCCAATGGCTCCGGGTAGTACCAAGCTGCATCCTTTACTTCGGTCTTGTTGGTTGTAACGGTGTAGTAGCTTGCGTCGCCTTTATAAGGACAATGTGTCTTGGTGTCAGTGGGAGTAAAATGGTTGCTTTTGATGGTGTTGGGTGGAAACTGGGGTGTGTTAGGATCTATGCGAGGATACCGGAAGAGAATATAGTACGTAGATGTTCCCGTCAACGACTTCGTAGGTGTCAGTTTCGGCCACTACGATCCCATTTACAGTTGCGGTTGCATGAGGCATGTTTGGGTATTGAGTTGGAAGTGAGCTGGATCACGGAATAATGTTTGGATACTTGAAGTTCCAGCTAGGTGGTGAGTGCGTTGTGAAGTTGTGTAGTGGTTTGGAGGGGGAAGGTCTATCGATAAGCATGCGAGCGGGGTGAATGCATGGCATCATCATTCTTGTTTGTAATATGAGCTTACTATACACGACGTTGGTCCATGTCTTTCGGTCCCGTCGTTTGCTATGTTGATGCTCTACGGTAGACGACATTGATCGCCTTGCGTGGTCGTGTGCTCAGAATGTTGCACATGCTGAGTAACGATAAGATAGCTAGGGTATCAAAAAGATACCAGGAGCACGCAACCAAGGAAGTAGAATAAGTACGCACGAGTGCAACAAGATATCAGGAACGAAAGGTGGAATTAGTCAATTAAATCCATGCTGGTCCGTGTCGTCTCGGACGATCTAGGATGGATACTGCTGACCACAACCGTGGGAAGCGGGTCCGCAAAATCACGACTTCTTCCCGTCAGGTATGCAGGTTCGCTGAGGCTCCATGGACATGCGGCTCGGCTAAAAGGCACCGGAAGCCATAATTCATCCCTCCGAGGCGCCGGGTGCGCACTGCAAAAGTGCATGTACATGGCTGACCACCGGAGTCGGTGCCGAGCCGATGCAGCGCAAGACCATACCTTGTTGAGCTGAATAATGGAGCGCAGAAAGAATCGTGTGTGTGGTGAGTCAACTTGCGAACAGTTTGAGTGGTATCGCTGGACGCGGGTCAGAGGGTCAGCCGCAACAGCATTGCGAAATGCAAAACAAAGCGTGGGAGTGACGGATGATCGGCCTCGACGAACTAATGGTAGCAGTCGGCTCTACAAATAATTCGCGTGTAGTAGGCGTGGACACGGCAGGGCGGGCTTTAATTGGAACAGGGCTTATCTTTTGGCGCAGAAGCAAAGACCCCTGCTGGACGTCTTGGTAGGGTGTTCGTCATCGCTAAGGAAAAAGTTGACTTCCGCGCACTCTAGAGCCATCCTCAACACCTTTTGTTCGCCTTCCCTATCACCTATATCCAGCCATTGATTTCGTGAAGCTCTCCCGCGGCTTCCTCCATCCCAATGGCACCCAACATGAGGCCGCTCGCCGCTTCTGCCAACGTCCTCTCGCAGGTTCAGCTGGCTGGACGCAGGAACTTGAGCACACAGCGCCCGTCGCTTATCGCCAACAGGGCGCAATGGACTCCCCGGCCTACCCAGTATCAGATTGCTCTCCGCCAGTCTGTCCGCCAGCAGTCAAGCGGCGCGCCCAAGCCCAAGCCCAAGAGGTTCCGCCTCCTGCGCTGGACATGGCGCCTCACCCAGCTCTCCGCCATCGCCGGCCTTGGATACGTCGGATACGGCATTTACGAGACTCGCAACCCCGCCGACCAGCCGCCGCCTGACCCAAGCAAGAAGACTCTGGTTGTTCTCGGTGAGTAGCCGTTAATCCATTGTGTGTTTCTAGGACGCCACTGACACGCGACAGGTACCGGTTGGGGCTCCGTCTCTCTGCTGAAGAAGCTCGACACGGAGAACTACAATGTCATCGTCGTCTCCCCCCGAAACTACTTCCTCTTCACTCCTCTCCTTCCCTCATGCACTGTCGGCACCATTGAGCACCGCTCCATCATGGAGCCCATCCGCAATTTCTTGCGCCACAAGAAGGCGCAAGTCAAATACTACGAAGCCGAGGCCACCAAGATCGACTACGAGAAGAAGGTTGTCTACATCAGCGACGACTCAGACATCAAGGGCGACGTCTCGCAGACCGAGGTTCCCTTCGACATGTTGGTCGTTGGTGTTGGCGCTGAGAACGCCACTTTCGGTGCGTCATTTGCCCACTTTGACCTGAACAAAGCTAACATGGAACAGGCATTCCCGGTGTCAAGGAGAACGGTCTTTTCTTGAAGGAGGTCGGCGATGCTCAGCGCATCCGAAACCGCATCATGGACTGCTGCGAGACCGCTACCTTCAAGGACCAGTCTGACGAGGAGAAGAAGCGCCTGCTACACATGGTCGTTGTTGGAGGTGGTCCCACTGGTGTCGAGTTCGCCGGTGAGCTCCAGGACTTCTTCCACTCTGATTTGAAGAAGTGGCTCCCCGAGATTCAGGATAACTTCAAGGTCACCCTCGTTGAGGCTCTGCCCAACGTCCTTCCCATGTTCTCCAAGCAGCTCATCGACTACACCGAGAAGACCTTCAAGGAAGAGACCATCACCATCCGCACAAAGACCATGGTCAAGAACGTCACATCAAAGTTCATCGAGGCTGAGTCGACCGGCCCTGACGGCAAGAAGCAGCTCGAGAAGATCCCTTACGGTCTTCTGGTCTGGGCTACTGGTAACGCTCTCCGACCCATTGTCAAGGACCTCATCAACCAGATTCCCGCACAAAAGGACTCCCGCCGTGGTCTCGCCGTAAACGAGTACCTCGTCGTCAAGGGTACCGAGAACGTCTGGGCTGTCGGTGACTGCGCCGTTGCCAACTACGCCCCCACTGCCCAGGTCGCCGCTCAGGAGGGTGCTTTCCTCGCCCGCATGTTCAACAACATGGCCAAGACCTCCGAGATTGAGGGCGAGCTTGCCGAGCTCTCCGTTGCACAGGAGAAGGCACCAGGAAAGGAGGCCCGTGACAAGGTCTTTGGCGAGATCAAGGCTCTGCAGCAGAGGCTGAGGAGGATCAAGTCTATCGGTCCCTTTGAGTACTCCCACCAGGGTTCGCTCGCCTACATTGGTTCCGAGAAGGCTGTTGCCGACATCTCATGGTTCTCTGGCAACATTGCTTCTGGCGGTACCATTACCTACATCTTCTGGCGCTCGGCATACCTCAGCATGTGCTTCAGCACCCGTAACAGGATATTGGTCATGCTTGACTGGGCCAAGGCCAAGTGCTTCGGTCGCGATGTCTCGCGTGTCTAAACGCCTTTCTTACCATTGGCGTTCCTCCTTTTCTAGAGATTCCCTAAAAGTTCGACTTCCTGAAGGGCAAATGCCATCGACGACGGCGTTGCCAATGTATACAACACACACCTCCCGGCTTTTCTGTACGATTACCAAGACATGTTTTGTATAAGGGTGTGATACCTTCGCAGTAGGGGGGGCTCTTCGGGTTTTCGGTCTGGTTACATTTTCTTGTTGCTAGTCGAGCTCGGCGTTCTGGTGCCTTTTTCTTTGTCAAGGGCGGTTTAGATAGATGTAGTTTCCCCGTTATCTTCTCAAGCAAATCATAGAAACTATGATGAAATAACGGAAGATCCAATTGCAGTATTACCTTGTTCTGAACTCAACCCCTTTCCTTCTGCCTTTCTTGCGCTTAGTGACTGGGTCATATTCGAGAATGGCATGTTTCTGGATATTGATGCATGGTAAGAATAATGATTGTTTCGTATGTTAAGATGTATAGACATCAATGCTAATGCTCCCAAGAACGCCGATCGTAGATGCAACTATGCAATACATGCCCAGTAATAGGATCCAGCCATGACCTCGATACACATTGTGAATGCAACTAGCTCACTACCGAGGACTGCCCACAGCCCCATAACTCCTTGGACTTGCATGTCTGCTTGTTCCTAAAAGCGCCCTGGCTTCGTCCAAGGCACTACCCTTCCCTTTGATAGGAATGCTCTTGCTGGAGCTACTGCCAGCCAAACTGGCTGGACTGCTTTCTCTCGGAGAATCCATGGGCGTGTTCGCACGACTCACATTGGGCGTAGCAGCTACACTAACAGCAGGTGCCCAGCCCCTCATCCACCCGCTTACTCGGCGCCAGTGCATACTCCTGCGCACCAGCTTGCCGTGATCGTCGACGGTGATGATGACTTCGTCGTCACGGGGTAGCGTAGATCGACCGCGTGGTGCAGCGTCGCCGAAATACCAGAATTGAAGACCAACGGCTGCGTCCATGAGGAGAACGCCAGCTGCGCCAAAGAAGAAGGGTGCCGCGCGTAGAACCCAATTTTCTCGCACACTACCTTGAGGGTCGACCCAGCCAGAGCCTTCGCCGGGTGCGTAGTCGTACCATGCACAGGGGTTTGTAAGCAGAGAAGTCGAGTAAAAGAGGTTACCAAAGAAGGCTGCTGCGAAGAGCGCGGGTGAGAGACCAGCTGTCGATTTGCGGACTTGGTTCATGTATAGTTGGGGGAGGCGGGATCCAAGGTAGAGGAATGTGCTCATCCAAGAGAAGACTTTGCCAGCAATGGCTGCAGCGTCGGGCGAACTGGTCGTTGTGGTTGTGTAGGCAGAAAGGCTGCGGGCTCGGACGAGACCTGGGGCGAAAGGACTTATGGGTGTGGCGGTAGTAGGGTTGATGAGTACCGCAAGCATAAGACTGACGTAGAGGACAGTCTTGGGTGAGGGCATAGGTGAGCTCGACGCTGCTACCCGTACCTTGGGGTTCGGGGATGCGCCAGATGGAGGTGTGTTTTGCCACGACTCTTTAGTGGGCATTGGTGAGCGCGCGAAGTTGGGTATTCTAAAAGTGTCCTTGCCGTTTGAGCGTGGTACATCCTTTGCCGCGGTATCCTGTGTGCTGTTCTTTTTGTCGGAGGGATCTTGGGGGGTCTTCGGGGGGCTGGATGTCTTGTTTGTACCACTGATGCTCATCCCATCCAGAACTTGATGCATAGCAGAGCCGCCAGCGCCCGAGCCGCTGCCAGCCGAACCGCTGCTCCAACGTCCCCAGATGGGCCTCAGAGGCCTTCCGTGATGCAGCATTTCATACCACACCCACTGAGCGCATAGGCAGCAGTCTACAAAAACGTAGTAACCAGCGATTATAATCTGCCATGACGCCTGCCCAGTGAAAAGGCAACCCAGCAAGTTGGTCACGTCACCCAACAGCCACTCCGTCAGAAAGAAAGCGCTCAGGCCGGATGTCGACTTTAACTTGTGGTTCTTGTATATTTGTGGTAGCTGTGCGAATAGCCATGATACGATGCTACACGTGCCGAGTAACGTAGAGATGAGGGCGAGGTTTGTAGGCACGCAGGTGTGGAAGAAGGCCGAGAGATGGTAGAGGAACTCGTTCGCAGGTTCGCATGTCGGTGGTAACGTGGGTTTGGCTATATGTAGGGGGGATAGGTAGGGCGGCATGGTGCCATGTGTCGATTACGAGGGTGTGGGAGGAAGTCGCGACACAACTTTCTAGGGCTGTGATTTCCGTATAGAGTCAACCGGGACTGCTAACCCGGATGTTTTCCTTATACGTCTTGCTTGTTGCTTCTTCCTCGCGTCTCGGTAGCGCAGGCTGAGTGGTCAGGTGCTGGTTCGGGCTCTAGGTACAGCCACCGAGGTGTGGGTGCAACCTCGTATACAAGACACGCGCAACGTCAGTGTCAGAATCCAATGATGAATCTGGCGACCGTGTCTGCAGGCGTAGTTTAAGAGTCAACGCGTGAGAGTCGCTGTTCAAAGCGCGGCGCTGTGACGTCGTTGATCCGGTCCGTGGCTGATAAGAGTCGACGTGCAGAACAAGAAGTTACGGCAAGCACAGAGAGCGCAGAATGCAGGTAGTGGAAGAGGAAGAGTAGAAGAGAAGGCACGAGACGTCAGCGAAGTGTGACAGAAGACACGGCGCAACGCAGCGGCCGTCAACAGTCAACAGTCATGACTACCCCCCAGCCAACGGTAGACTCGATAAAGGAAGCTCTCCACATGCTAGAGGATCCCCCGGCAGGCTCGCATGACCGATACTGAGCCAAGCGGCGTCTGTTACGGTTAGGGCAGGCATGACGGGAGATCAGTGTGACTTGCGCGGGTGGGATGCGATGAGTGATAGATAAGAGTTGCTTATCTCGAGGCAATCCGCGGGCACGCGACTCTCCTAGCTTACGCTGCATTTCCCCTTGCCGCCGTTCGCGGGCCTTGGCGATGCGCATCATCTCTGCGCGCCCGGCGGAATGCTTGCCGGCTGGCTCGCACCACATTCATATAACATCGCCAGATGCACGCGCATCAGAGATCGGATCAACTTCAATCTGGAGTCGACCTCTAGCGTGTCCTGCATAGTCATAATGCATGCCATCTGCCCCTCCTCCGCCATCGGAATGGGTCTTTCGCTTCGGCCTCCAAGCGTCAACTAATATGCTCCACTAAGATCAGCCTCGAAACGTAACAGAAACCCACCATCGAGCAGAGCGAGGGTTCGTGGTGTCTCGACCTTCTTGAGAGTTGCACGTCGGTGAGAGCGGTCCAGACTGGGAAGTGCTAGCGAAAATACGAGAAGAAAGTAAGTCTTAAAATATTATGATTGGAATTAACTACCATACATGTTATTCGTATGTTGTTGAATCTGGGTAACTTTCGCGACCTGCGGCACCCAATGTCTAAACAGCATCACCGCCATCCTGGACCCTGGCATATCTACCCTCCTTCTGAGCCTTCCACCGGGGACTGCAATCCGTCAGCACGACTCGGCATGCGACGGAGCCGAGTGAACATACTAGAAGAAGTTCCTGAAGCCCACAATACCAGCAGTCATCGCCGCATATCCACCCAGCAGCCTTGACCAGTTGCCCTCCTGTCCAACAGCCAACGCGACGAGATCGTATACCAGGCAGCTACCAAATATCCAGTCGCTCATGCTGGCCGCAGCTGCGAATCCAACACCAGTGGCGACCTGTACGAGCGAGCTAGGTTCCACGCCTACATAGTAGGCTGCTGATGTGTTGTGAAGGAGATCCAGTACACCGATACCTGCGAATGTCTTCGCAACGATGTGTGTGAGGAAGTTGGGTGTCGAGCGTGTATCGAGCGGTTCGAGCGCTGTAGCAATATAACCGACTTGGGCCAATGTGTTGATGATGACAAAGATATTTGATGTCTCCAAGTTGTTCGAGTTCCAGAAGAACATCCAGGCTGTCACACGTGTCAGTATTTGTTGTCCATGATCAGAACGATATTTCAGAGGTAAGACTTACTTCCAATACAAAAGTTTCCCAAACTGTAAACCCACGCGAACTTATTCATCATCGCACACTCCTGTGCATTACCGTCTTGCTTCCACAGCTTCCACAACCAGACCAGCTGGAAGATTTGTTGTGGGAAGAAGAATGCGCCGATGAAGTACGGGTATGGACTGAAGGCGGCAAGGTTCCGGTTGTGGATGTCCATCATATTGGGCGACGAAAAGATGCCATATTGTTGCAATGCAAAATCATAGATGAAAGAAGCCGGCGCAAGATATCGCACTGTGGATTGTGTATTGCCCATGCTGTCGGCTGTAGTAAGATTCGAGACGGTGGTGGTGAAGGTAGAAGAACGGTCACGTGTATGAACGCGATGCAGAGATACGGGATTGCAGATGCGGGATAAGATGGAATGCAAAGGTGTGGTTGCTATTGTCTTTGTACCATCTCAAATCGCGTGTGTCGTGAATCGAAGACGTCATCCCATAGAACGCGATCTCACCTGCAGGGTCCAGCTCCCGATGCGGCATGAACATCATCTTCATCATCGTGATGTCGGTACCCGGCGGAACGCTTCGCACCGACTGCAACTGCATTAACGTCTCGTATCGTTTCGGCTTCGGCGTTTTTGCCTCGGAACCTCCGACATTGGTTATATGTATCGCAGATGCAAAAGCCTCAACTTTGCTGCCATGTCTATTGTCGACGATATCTAGAGCTCGTACTTCAATCCGTTCTCCTCGCATAACTTTCGCAGACAGTCATCTTCAGCCTCACCAAGCCACTCCCTGTCAATTGCGACATATATCTGCTGGAGCTGGGGGGCTGAAGCTCCCCAATCGCCTTCAACAAAGTCGTTCAGGACCGATGTCAACTCTTCTGCGCCCCAGGCGTCGCCAAAGAAGTCATCAGTAAAGCAGAGTTTCTTCATGCTCGATGGTATGGATTCCTCTAGCCTGGGAGCAGAGAAAGGTCTGCAGCCTAGTAGTACGGCTGGCGGGAGTTGAAGGGAGGAAAGCACAGGGAAGTCGTGAAAACTACACATGCCGCTTACGAGGCTGTCTTCATACACAGTAGGCGATTTCATTTGAGAGACAAATCTCAAATGTTCCAAGGTACTTTTAACGACATCAAAAGCTGCGTTGAGCGACCCACAGTCCAGCGAGTCTTCATGGGTAGTCCAGTACTCGTAGTCCAATGTTTTGAGAGCAGGTGAATAAGACAGCAGTTTGGCCAGTGTATTTGGCGTCACGGAAGACTCGTAGAGCCTCAAAGTCGTCAGCTTTGAGCAGAGAGGTGGGAATTCCATCATCTGGAATCCCTCGTGAGCAACCTCATCCATCAAATTCATCTCGATGGTCTGGATTATCGGACACCAGAAGAAAGCCCAATACCCCTTCCAGTCTAAATGTGGATGCAGCCAGTCAATCCGACTCCACATGTCAGACTCTTCTTCGTCCTCATCAATGATACGCGTATATCCCAAAGTTATCTTTCGAAGGTTGCCACATCTTGGAAATTGTTTTGTGCCTTCGATGGAAGGTAGGGACCATAAGAGCCTAGGGATAAATACTACGTCGTCGCCAATGTGGAATCCTAGATGAAGCGACGCGAGATTTGAGCATGTACATATGAGCAGCGCGATTGTAGCATCCAGGTCGTACATCAAGACAGCATCATACCAAGACTGATGGCTAACTGTAAAAGCGTCTGCATGCCCATCGCGCTGTCTTCCCAGTCTTACGCCGTGTACGGCGTCCATGGCTAACCGCTGCTTCTCAGTCGTCCAGTCCTTGGCAGCATCAGGTTTCCGCTTCACTAATGGCTTCCGTCTTCGCGGAAGGACACCCCAAGTCGACCAATAACCCCTAAATCCCGTACTCTGCAATTTGAGATGGGTGATGGATTGCGCATATCTAGGTTTCGCCAAGATTGTTTGGAGGAGCAGGTTGGGACGGAGGGATTGTGCTGCATGCTGACTGTCAACAGTCAGAGGGCGGGTTGTATCGCTGGCTTTCCACGTCAGGCTGATGTGGTTGTAGAGTCGCTCTATCGTCTTCATATGCAGGGCTTTGCAGCTCTGAGAAAGGTTTGAGATGTCTTGAGGTGAAGGGAGGTCGCCAATTGTATAATCCAGAAGCTCCTGCGGAAGCTGAGCTAGCGGACATGCGCTATCCGAGGGGTGCATGATGAGCTCTTGGGAATATTGGGCAGACAGGTAGTAGATTTTTGACGAAGATGGTGTTCAGATATAGGGCCGGAGTTTGTGGCCTTGTTAATGCCGAGATCTATGTCTTCCAGCCCCTCGACTCCTCGATCTTTCTGCCTCTTTCGAAACGACACTGCGTCAACACACCATGGTTACAACACGAGCCCGAAGCGCTCGAGAAGTAGCTCTAAGAGGCTGGAAGGGAAAGCAAGAAAATAAAAGGATACACATCGCGACTGAACAAGAAATCGTCTACCGGAGTCTTGCTATAGTCACACTGCAGCCACATATAGACACAGGAGGGTTGAGTGTAACAACTATAGAATGGGGATGTATTGGTGAGCTGTTTAAGAGGACATCGAAAAGATGAATAGGTATATAATAACATAGTTCGCGTAGGACGTGTCCCGATGATCAACCTATTCAAGCCGACAATGCGCAAAGCGAAGAGGCATCGGAAGGCTAACGATGGTGTGTAAGAGGGCGGATCAGGAAACCCGCGGAGTGGTGCACAAGTGCTGGTATTTCCTTGCTGGCATAGTACCTTCCACGAGCGCTATAGGATATCAGGATGCAGAACTGGAAGAAGGCCCAACTATCTTAGCGTCGGATATATGACTCGTGTATTTTTCCATTAGCGTTCCCCGCATGTACGCCCGCACGCCATGGACGGGCACTACGAGTTAGGATCGCGTGGCACAAACCATGCCTCCGACTTATGCAGAGATACTCCGATATTTTTGCGTGTAAGATGGTGCACCGTGGGGCAGCCTCCAAGCATGTGATGTTTAGTTGCTCATGTCTCGCTCAGTCGTTTCACGTCTGCTTCTCCTCTCCTCTCTTCCTCAACTTCTATTGCATCACGCAGGAGCACTCTTTTTTCCTTCTGCAACCTCTCTCCTTAAAGTTAAGCCTTCCGCGGTTGACAAGACTATCACATCATGACAACAATGTCAATCCCACACCTTCGCAAGACCAAAACCTCAAGCCAGCTCATCGTCAATGGCGAACCTTTCCTCATGCTCAGCGCCGAGCTGCACAACTCCACATTGAGCTCAGCAAAGTACATGGCCGATGACAAGATATGGCAGAATATGCGCGCAATGCACATTAACACGCTGCTCGGTTCAGTATCCTGGGAACAGATTGAGCCTGTAGAGGGTCAGTTTGACTTCTCGAATCTCGATGCTGTGATTTTGGCGGCGCGCGAACACGGCATCAAGCTCGTGTTACTTTGGTTCGGAAGCTTCAAGAACGCGCTCAGTACATATGTGCCCGCTTGGGTCAAGAAGGATGTGAAGAGGTTCCCGAGAGTACATGCGCTGGAAGCAGGAGGCAAGCGGAGAACGCTGGAGCTGTTAAGTCCATTCTGTGAGGCGGCATGGACGGCTGACGCAAAGGCATTCGCGAAACTTACGGCCCATCTGAAAGAATTTGATGGACAGCATAGTACTGTGCTAATGGTGCAAGTTGAGAACGAGACTGGCTTATTGGGCGATTCTAGAGATCGCTCAAAGATTGCCGATAAGAAGTTCCAGGAGCCCGTACCGAAAAAGCTGCTTGAACACCTGCAGTCAAACAGTGCTCGGTTACACCCAGAGTTTCAGAGACGGTACAACGTCAGCGCAGCTAAAGCAGGCGAAACATCATGGACAGAGCTTTTTGGTGCTGACGACATCATCAACGCTAATGAGATGTTCATGGCAGATGCTTACTCAAAGTACATTCACCATGTCGCATCCGCTGGCAAAGCCGAATATCCGATACCTCTGTATGCCAACGTCTGGCTGAACTTCGACAACCCTACGGATCTCGATCTTACCGACATACCAGTTGTAGTGGGTGGCGGAGAAAAGGCCGGCATCTACCCATCCGGCGGCCCATGTCCGCATACAATGGACGTCTACACCTTCAATGCCCCCAGCCTAGACTTCATAGCACCGGACTTATACTTTCACGACTACGAGATGACCTGTCAAAACTACAGACATGGCGGTCAACCACTGTTTATACCCGAACAGAGGCGTGATGAGAAAGGTGCGCGACGGATCTGGAGCGCTTATGCCAACTACCTCGCGCTGGGATGCTCTCCGTTCGGTATCGATTCTCTTGCAGCATCCGAAAGCGCTTTCACAAAGCACTACGGCTTGATCCATTCATTGCGAAAGCAGATTCTGGAAGCGCAGGCGAACCGGCCTGAAGATATGATGGGCTTTTTCTTCGACGACTTTGTCGATGGCCAGAAGATCAGCGAGAAACCTCGAACAAAGACTATCGGAGGCTTCCAGGTCATCATAGAACGTGCATTCGTTTTTGGTAAGCCGGGACCTGGAGCAGGCATGGTCATACACCAGGGGGACGGGAAATTCCTGTGCGCAGGCTGGGGCTTCAACCTCTCCTTCAAGAGCGCCAACCCCAAGTCAACTTTCACCGGCATATTACACGCAGAGGAGAAGGAAGTCAACCCGGAGACCTGCGAGCTGTCGACGCTGAAGATTCTAGGTGGTGATGAGACAAGAAGTGGCGAATTTTTGATCATGCCGAACGAAGACCCCGACTATGGAGGTTTTCCCATCGCAGTGACTATCCCAGCCAGAACATGCATTGCCGAGTGCTGGGCATATAGCCTCGAAGAAAGTGAGGAGGACTTTTGAACACCCTACATGATAAACAGCTAGTATCTTGCGACATAGATACTCTCAATAGAATTATATCGCAGGCCACTCACTCCTGTTACGCTACAGAGAGCATAAATTCAGACATATGGTGTTTGCACCGCAACTCGTTGATCTAGGCTCTCCAGCTTCGCTAAAAGCTTATCCAAATTTATGCTTGCTTGTAGAGTGGTGCCTTGCGATCCGGTTCGCAGCTCATCCAGAAGAGCGCCACCAATGTCTCTAATTTTCGGCACAATACTATATCCGTTAGCATCAAACACCTCTTCTGGCATGTTGTATAGGACATCGAGCAGCTCGTCCACCACGCGATGTCGCTCATCGATGATAGCGCCCGGGGTGACTCGCATATTTTGGTCCTTGGCCAAAGTGTTCATCTGTTCAAGCAGGTTGGATCGAATGTGCAGTTGCGTGACCTTGAGATTGACCTTTTGCACATTGAAGGCGAACTGTCCAACGGCATGAGGCGGTCGCCACGCGAGTTCTGGGGGCACGTCTTCAAGCAATTGCTGAGCGCGCATGATGTGCTCATGTAAATTACTCATAGTCTGAGTTGTGATCGCTTGGCTGGAATGCCATACCATGAAGAGCCTGGAAAGTACGTTGAGTCCCGGGACATACGAAAAGCACGGACCGGTGTCTTCAGTGGAGCTTGCGTCAGCACCATGTAGTAACTGTATGTCGCTAATCTCCAACGGAATTAGATGACCGAAAGCTTCATGCGCATGACGCAGCACCAGTAGCTGTCTGCCATGCATATCGCAGGTGCACTGGCCGGCATAAATCAGCCAGTAAAGGCGCTTGAGGGTTTGCTGATCCATGAATGACATTCGCTCGAAATTCTCATGGATGAGGTACTTGATGCCGACCGAACTCCCAGCAAAGAGGCGGTAGGTCAGTGGAGAACCAAGGCCGTGCTCATGGTTGACAGCGCTGGAAAAATTGTACAGCGCCAATGTTCTCTCTAGTGTGATCTCGCTGCTCACGTTCCACATTCTGAAGCGTTCAGCCAGATCCAGACACGTTTCTACCGATAATTCCCCGTAGAGGTGGCGCCGCCTACGAAGGCTAGCCACAGTGGCAGCGCAGACTGATACTACTAGCAGGAAGAACGCCCTCGAGCCGTCGTCCTCGGATATCCTTCGCATAAATAGAGTACGATGAAAGAGCGGAGCTACAGGATGAATCCAATCGAACCAGTCAGTCGTAATTTGGTGGATAATGGCAGGCGGTGCTATGAGCCCCAAACGCGGTTGCTGAGGTTCGCTTTCCGCTGCAAACGTGCCATTGCCGTCAAGGCGCGCCCGTAATGAGTGTACATATCGGTTCTTTGGTCCTCTCTTTTTCCGCGGTCTTATACTTGTACACTCGATATTGAGCTCAGTACAGACCGAGCATTTTGATTCACTGGTCGACGCGACACACTGGTGATGTCAGGCTGCGAATCTGCCCTGAACCAAGTAATCCTCACCTTGACTTTCCTCGTACGGCATGCATCGCAAGCTGCCGAAGTACGCTGCCGAACGCGCTCTTCCCGTTCCGATCGTTCTTCCATGTCGTGAGTGTTGGTTGAAGCGCAGAGAACCTGGACGCCGCAAAAACTGACGGAAAAATGATGCATTAGCGCCAGGCTAACCCTAGCCTCCTGGATCGATTCATCACCCATGTGTCTTCTCCGCACTATCGCTCCACTTCCCCATGGCACTGGATGCAGACATACCGGCGATTTGGTCGAGACCACGAGGTGCGTCAGGCCGCTTCGTTCAGGGTATATATATGCGTAGAGATATGCGCTATTGAAGCAGAAGCATCGAAGTTTCATCGACAAGAAGCCGCCTCTCACTTCGACCGCAATGGACAGCAAACAGGATATCGGAGTTGATCATCGAGAAGATGTTGATCACCACGGCCAACCAGAAGAAGACATGCGGCCGTGGTACCATCAGCCCGAACTGCGAAAGCTGTACTTGCTGATGCCATTCTTGTTCCTCGGTTCTACTACCCTAGGGTACGATGGCAGTCTCCTCAATGGTCTACAGACTATGCCAGCATGGAAAGAGTGTATGTTCCTGCTCTCCTACATCTCATACTAATTGCCGAGAACTGACATTACTGTCAACAGTCTTCCATCACCCCACAGGATCACGTCTCGGCCTCCTAGGTGCATTCCCGGGATTCGGCGGCTTCGCAGTTCTCCTATTTACACCCTACATCGCCGACATGATGGGACGCAGGCTGGGCACCGCGATTGGTTGCCTCCTAGTCATTATGGGCTCAATCATCCAAGCCTTTCCACGCAAGGATAACCCAGACGCCATGTTTCTGGCCGGCAGATTCATCATGGGGATGGGTAGCAACATCTCGAATGCGACGTGCCCACTTCTGATTACTGAGGTTGCGCATCCACGACATCGAGGTAGGGTAACGACCGTATACAATACCCTGTGGTATCTAGGTGCTATCATCGCGGCGTGGACGACGTACGGTACCTTGACTCACATCTCTTCCGATCTATCGTGGCGTCTTCCCGTAGGCCTTCAATGCGCCATGCCTGGTATACAGTTGCTTGCCCTACACCTCCTTCCAGAAGTGAGTCAGGCTGTACACGCATGCAGAATATATGCTAAACTCGTGTCAGTCGCCGCGCTGGCTAGTCAGCAAGAACAAGCACTCTGCCGCAAAGAAGATACTCACCAAATATCACGGGAATGGAGCCGAGACCGACTTTGTGAATTGGGAATACAACGAGATAAGTCTAACTCTGGAGGCTGAGAAGGCCGCGAGTGCCTCCAGTGGGTGGTACGAATTAGTCCGGACCCCTGGCAATAGGAAGCGCTGCTTGCTGATCATCCTTACTGCCATCTTCTCGCAATGCTCGGGCAACGGGCTTGTGAGCTACTACCTCGCAGCGGTCCTTCAGACTATTGGCATAACCAACTCCTCCGATCAAGCGCTCATCAATGGTGGTCTAACAATCTGGTGTTGGCTCGTTTCTCTCGGATGCGCTTTCCTTGTTGATCGAGTGGGGCGACGAACACTTTTCTTAAGTGCCGGTATTGGTATGCTTATCGCCTTCACCATCTGGACCGCGTGCAGCGCGGTGTACGCCCAGACTGGAAACTCAAGTGCCGGTTCCGCAGTTCTCGCAATGATCTTCCTCTTCTATGGGGGTAAGTTGCCTTCTCTTCTCTCCTGTCGCATATTGTACCACCTAAATGAACCAACTAATGCAATCACAGCCGCCGGTATCGCTTGGCCTGGCCTAACAGTTTCCTACACCGTCGAAATCCTCCCTTTCAATATCCGCGCCAAAGGCCTCACACTTTGTTTCGTGTTCACGTCGCTAGCTGGTATTTTCAACCAGTACGTGAACCCAATTGGTATTGAAGCATTAGGCTGGAAGTTCTATATCGTATACGTTGTAGTGTTGGTATTGGAATGCTTGGCCATTTACTTCCTGTACGTCGAGACGAAAGGTCCGGCTTTGGAAGAGATCGCGTTGCTATTCGATGGTGATAGTGCTAATGTCGCGGGGACGAACCTTGCATTAGACCAGAACGGAAGGTTGAAGGAGCTCAAGCGTGGGGAGGAGTAAGGGCATATCTCATCACCGCAAGTGTAGCACCCAGTCCAATTTAGAGCGATTACCAAGGCAATTCTGCGGTGAACAATCTTGAAAAGCACGTCCAGTCCTTGGGTGAGTTCGAACGACCGAGCGATGTTCTCGAAGCCTCACGAGATTCGTACAATTGGGAAAGTCAAGTGGTGATCAGGGTGTCGTCTTCTTCAAATACATTGCGTGGGCTTGCACACCGTAAAAGTACTACGTACAAACTTACGACAGAACAAAGTAGAAGTCATAGGCTTTCTACAGCCGAAAAGGCTGCGCGAGCGGTGTGACAACCTACTTCGGCTTCCTCGGTACCTTTGTAGCAGATTGAATCGATGATGAGGCTTTACAAAAGGTTCTCCACCAGCAGGTGCTTGTGTTCATAAGCGCTTTGTGTCTACCATCCTTGTGCTAGACAGCACCTGCGCGTCATGTTGTGTTCGGTATCATTTTTCCAAATCAGAGCGACTATTGTCTTGCTGTAACGTTGTTGTGACCATGATGTTCTTGTTGTCCGCCGCAAGCTCTTCTTGGCTGCTCCGCGTGTCGTCCCAGTATATGTCGCGCCTAGGAACCTTTTTTCTGCTACTGCTAACAGCGACGGCATTCATCTTGATTGCATCTGGATAGTTCGGGTCTGCTCCAGACCGACTCTGGTTGTGTCGAACGTACCCGCTTGTGTCGTAGGAGACGTGAGGCGTGTGGGTGTTTCGGTAGAAGACGGCGAAGGCAGGACAGCAGCCGATACAGATAGCTACAGCCGACTCAATAATCGTCCAGAAAGCGAGCCAGGTTGGACTGGGTGATGTGCTGTTTCCGGTCTTGATGCCGACCTGTACAACTCGTAGAGTAGCGAAAGTAACAACTACAAAGCCCGACGAGAAGAGTGCGACGACAGCTATCTTCTGCGCGCGTGCCATTTGAAGGTTCCAGACCAGCCGGATCGGGAGCAACATGACTGACATGATTAGTACCAACGTTGTAGAAGGACGGCTGATTACTTACTCATGAAGTCTGACAAAATATCGACAGCGTAAGACATGTACAGACTCGCAAGCTGACCACGGACGCTTCGGGGACCCTCAGTGCATTCTCCATCCATTATCAGAGCAGTGAAGTCTGGGCAAGAAGTAAAATAGGAGATGATACAGCCGATAAGAGCCTACGCCAGAATCTTTAGTTGGAAGTAAAAAGCATACAACGACATCAACTTACAACTGTGCAAAACCCAATCACTGCCCACCAAAGTTTTTTCCACACGGTCGGGAGGCCCTCTAGTAGTTTCTTGTAAAGTGCAAGTAAAGATAGCTTGACCGACCATAGCGCTAACCAGAACAGCGTTGTTGTAACGAAAATCGTCCGAACGTAGACAAGGATGTCATCCAGTATACTTGGCCAGGGCTGGAGTAGTCCAACTTGTACCTTTGCGATTGCGTAGATTTTAGGAATAACGATGAGGTAGCATATGGACATCGCAAGGAAGAAGATGAAAGCAGCATATAGGAAATAGTCTTGCGACTCCATAGCTCTTCGCATCCACACCTGTACGCTGACGCGCGCGAGAATGAAGGTTGAAGCAAGTGCCACCATGGCGTACGAGGTCCGAAAGAACTCGGGTTCTGAGATGATTTCTTTGTACGTGGAAGGCATGACCGCGTCTATGGCATCAGGTTGGATAGAGAAGATAAATCGCTCGCAAGCTATGAAAGAGGAGGCAGTTCAAGCAGTTGAAGGACGATTTTGTGTTAAATTGCAATCCCCGGAGTGGATAGGTAGCGTCTTCTTTTCAATCACATCCTACATATCAGAGCACCAAGATATCGATATTCTTGTTTCTAAAGTGGTTTTCGACCCCTCCAGTATGGGCATGAAGGAGCAGGTTTCGCTAATATGTGGCACAGTGCATCCATGGTGAATTTGCCGTACCGGGAGGTTGGGCACGGCTCGGCGTGGGATGCGCATTGGGGAGATTCCTTAGGTCAAACTTCTCGAAGTCTAAGGTCGGTTAGCAAATGGCTCATCTGAATCCTTACTACGGTGGCGAGATCCGGACGTAAGCATCCTCTTGAAGTTCTAGTTGTTGTCTCCGCATGTAAAGACACGGTGACGCTCGTACGTGCAGTTCCGCTACGGCTACAAGGTAAATCGAGTGGTATGTTCAAATCGGAATTCAGTCGATGAACCAGACAGGTGGAAGGTGACGCTGTAAAGCACACTACGATCCGCGTCCCCTTCGCATCTGTTAGAGCGGCATAGCAGGTTGAACGCCACCTCGGACTTTTTGATGTATGTGGGAGGCATCAGTGCTAGGGCCACCCGGCGGGTAAAATAAGGGGCTGTGCCTGGCGAAGCGGCCTTATCGGGGCGGCGGGCGGCATTGGCGGAAGTACCCTAGCCTCATGAACCCACTTTTGGGAACATTCACAACGCCAGGAAGTCTGCATCTCCCATCATCAACACACGTGGTATCAGAATACTTGCGACTTTGCGTATCATCGTTCACCGCTGAGGTTTTCTGCATTGGCCAGTCTGAATAGTACGAAGACTGTGCGAATGTGCCGTCTGTGCGAAGGATGCTGCCGTTCTGCGGCGCGGTCATGCGGCGTAATTGGATGAGGATTCCATCCATGTATACCTAGTATCTCGGCAATTCCGTCTTTTCCGTACCTCTGAGCACCAATAACCCTGGTTTGAGCAGAAATGAAGAGCACCACCGGCCTTTCGTACTTTGGGGCGTGTTGTTGCCAAGAACTGCAGTGAAAGCACTCATAATAATCCAGTTATGAACGCATAAACTAACGGTCTTCTAGATACTTCTCAAGAGTCATTGTTTACCCTTCCTTCTGAGAGCAACGCAGATGAGAACTAGACGTCCCCGTCAGTGTGAGAAGTATTGGCCGAATCCCCCTTGATTGACACTGCATGTCAGCTTAACCTTTCTAAGACTGGATGGATCATCTAGAATGTTAGGACCTCCAACACAACTGTAGCTTCTGGTCACAGCGTCCGCGGAGCCCCGGAATATTGGAACCGCCGATATTCCATACGTGAGATAACAGAAATAAAAGGATGTGATTCCCTAGTACTGGGTCGCATCCAACATCTTTGCAGACTCTTCCCTGTAATCCTACGGCATTCTCCGGGTCTTCCTGCACGCTGTGCCTTCTCGTCGCATTTGAACGGTTCTTTTTGTCGATTTTTCCGGTCGCCTAGCCCTGTTCTTGCAGTCGAAACGATGAAGTACGCCATCTCATCTGCCGCCTTGGTGGCTGGCGCTGTTTCGCAAGCTACATTCGAACCCGCAGACTTCAACATCACTGAGGCATTGCTCGACAATGGTGTCAATGTCTCTGCTATACCTGAGCTTGCGCCTTTGGTAGAGAGATCATTGTTGAGTGGCTGCTCTATCGCCGTAAGTACTAATTCTAGACAATGCCAATCTCATTTCAGTACTGATGATTCGCCAGTGTAACTCCCTAAAATTGATCTTTGGTGATGACCAGATTGAAACACAATCCGAAGCCGCGTACAGCGCTTTTGTTGGTAGTTACTGGTCAGGTCAACAAAGACAAATCTCTCCCCAATGTGTCTTTAAGCCCGAGAAAGCGTTGGATGTATCAACTTCCATCCTTCTGTCCCGTCTTACGCAATGTCCCTTTGCAGTTAAGAGTGGAGGCCATTCGGCAGTACCCGGCGGCTCGAATATTGAGGGCGGCATCACCATCACTTTCGAGAAGATGAATAAAACGATAGCATCTTCTGACAAAAAAAGCGTTACATTTGAACCCGGTCAAACATGGTATGATGTATACACAACGCTGGAGAAGCAAAACCTTGCCATTATTGGTGGCCGAGTAAGTAGGACTATATCCAGATAGGTGGGCACATCACTAATTATAATTCAGGTCGCCAGTGTCGGTGTGGGAGGATTAACACTTGGAGGTGGTAAGTGCTGGGACGTCCTAAGACTAGCAGCCAACAGATGCTAACTTCTGACTTCAGGTATTTCGTACTTCTCAAGTATGTACGGTTTGGCATGCGACAATGTCATCTCGTATGAGGTAGTCACTGCGTCTGGACTCATCATCAATGTCAGCCAGAACTCGTTCCCAGATCTTTACTGGGCTCTCCGAGGTGGTGGTAACAACTTTGGTATTGTCACAAAGTTCAACGTCAACGCCATTCCCAGAGCGCCGACCATGTGGGGCGGTATGCGAACCTATATCTCTGAATTTCCCGCCCTGATCAGGGCATACTACAACCTCGGAATGAACGCAAACAAAGATGGAAAGGCCCACCAAATCTTGTCATTCGGCTGGAGTTCTGAAATCGGCCAGGTTGCTCAGGTTGAGCTAGAGTACTCAGACCCTGTTGTTGACGCACCAATACTCGCGGAGTACAACAACATTACAGGACAGATCGCAGATGGAACAGGCGTTAAGAGTCTCGCAGAACTTACCTCGATCCTAGAAGGCCCCGCTAGCGGTGCAGGTCTTCGACAGGCTTTCTGGACCTGGTCAACCAAGCTTGATGTGGAGATGGCCACTGTGACCAAGGATGTTTTCTTTGAGGAAATCACTGATGTTCTTGACGCGGCGGATCTTCTCCCAGCTGTTTCTCTTCAGGTGATCACCGAACCCATCATCGAGGCAGGTGCCAAGAAGGGAGGCAATGCGCTTGGTTTTGACCCGAAAGAAGGACCTCTCATGTTGGCTCTTGTTGCCATGAAGTGGTCTAACAGCGCAGATGATGAGAGACTGGACAAGTTTGCCGCACGTGTCAAGGACCGCTGCGTAGCCGCAGCCAAGGCCAAGGGTAAAGACACCGACTACCTGTACATGAACTACGCCAGTCCTTACCAAGACCCCATTGCTGGGTACGGTGCAGCGAACAAGGCTAAGTTGAAGGCGATCTCGAAGAAGTACGACCCCACTGGTGTGTTTGAGATTCTCCAACCCGGCTACTTCAAGCTTGATGGCGCACCATTGGGTCAATTGTAAGGAAGCCAAGTTGGCATGTTCCGGATATGGTAGTCAGATGTAGATTCTTAATATCACTATCCTGATGATCTCCGCCTTAACAACTCTCTTTCGCGTTCGTCTAATTGTTTCTTGTGTGTGGTACGAAGACGACTCATACACGGTACTGTTGGCACATGCTTTGCTTCAATACATATGCTTCGTTCCCATTCCATGATCACTTTCTTACACCTGGGAACATCATATCACTCCATCTATTCACCCAAGCATACTCCTCTTCCGTCCTCTAAGTCGTACCCCTTCCAGTCTCTTCAAGACCCCTCTCGCACCCTTCCCGCATTCTCCATATGCCTTCAGGACCTCCTGAAATAGCGGTTCTGCAGCTGGGTGCGTTGCTGAAAACGCTCTTTCGAGGACGTAGAGGTCAACGGCTTTATCTTCGTCTTGTATGCTGGCAGTTGTGAGGCCGAAGTCGATGAGGAATATGTCGCCGGACAGTGAAGTGGTAGGATCGGACTGTTGCGGAGGGTTGGCGGGCGGAAGGTCTGAAGGTTCTTCGCCGCGCATCGCTGCTTCGCGGAGACTACTTGTTGTTTGACGTCCCTGTGGTTTTTGCTGCTGCTCTTCTGTCTCCGTGTTTTGTGGTTTCGGTGTCCGTAGCATGATATTGCTGGTTGTGAGATCCCCGTGACATACCCCGAGTTCGTGCAGCTTTCCTACTTCCCGCCCTACTCTTCGCATTAGGTCGAGTATTTCAGCTTCTTCTTCTTTCGGCGCTTCGTTGGCCCCCTTGTCTACTCCTTCTGTGGCTTTTTCGTCCTTCTTGCGCTGTGTTACTTGATGCGCCCAGCCATCTAGTACTTTCCTCACAGTCCTACCATCTACATATTCCAGCACTAACCACCCCGCATCCCAATCCGCGCCAATCACACCTGGTACGTTGACGCCATCTCTCTTGACCCTGATCAGACTCCTAGCCTCGGCCAATAACCTCTGTTTTGTAAGACGCTTGTCTAGAGTAGGATGTCTGTACGGCTTTGGTGGTCGGTATTTGACTACGACGGGCGTACTCGGCGTGAGGAAGGTGGTTTTGTATACAAGGGCCTCGGCACCTTGTGTTATGGTCTCGAGAGCGTCGTGAGAGAAGGGTGGAGGGAGAGTATGGAGAGGACGCGACGTCTCTGGTGGTGGTGGGGGTTCGATTGGAGGAACGACCGGAGGTTCAGCCATTGCGGGTCGTGTTGTTATGTGTAGGCTGTCGCAACTCTGCAATCGTGCATGTACCCAGAGAGCGGTGCGACAGGTATATCAAAGGCGTGGATGAGTTCGGAACGCGCAGTGTGTGTGGGGGGGAATTTTGGTATTGACAATTGAAGCTTCGCACTTGCCCCGCGATGCGACACCAACCATCAGCCTTACGACGCTTATCGATTCTTTAGCCTCAACACCACGCGAGCATCATGTCGATCACCGTTGAACGCCTTTGGAGGCACTAGAGTACCGAGATTAGCTATTACCCTGATAGAGTTCTCGCTGAGCACAGATGGAGATCAAATCTCCGGATTTACAAACTCGACTCATGATTTTGCTAGCTGATTCGCAGGCACACATGGTCTGTTGCGAAGCGTCATGTATCCGTTGCTGGCAAAAGCGACCCCAAACCGTATAATGATGGCCTCACTTCACAATCAGATTGAAGCATATTTCGAAAGCGAGTGTGATTGCATTTAGGTATCTCATCCTACATGATTCACTCTTCTCTTTGCATCGCCTTGCCACCCAGGCCGCAGCGGTAGCGAACGGATTGGTCAAAAGCACACAATCTCCAACAAACAATGGTAACACAAAACAGAAGCCCAAAGAAGGCAATGAGCTCTAGCCACAGGCAATCGAGCTCACGTCCATGAAGCATATCCCAACTCGCCCGTCCAAATCGCCGGGCCAAAAACCATAGAGCCTTCCCACCGTGCTCATTAAAAGCAGTTCGCATAAGAGTCTGGGAAACAAGAAGGGGTGGAAAAGAAGATCTTCCCAATGGGTAAGAGACGAAGGGTAATCGTGATATTCGAAAGATGGCAAAAGTGACCTTAGTCAAGTGCAAAAAACAAATGAACTAACAAGCAAGGAAAGGTTCGTAATGGGCCGTAACAGAAGGCGTCCGAAGAGCGCCACAGTAATATGCACAAGGGAATGAATTTCCCAGTTTTTCTTTCCAATCCATAGTTGAAAGCCTAGAACACAGTGCTCTTGCGCTTCTCAGCGCTGGTGAGAACAAGCTTGGGCATGCCTCGGCGTTGGCCGTTCTCCTCGGGACGGATGTCGACCAGACCGCCTCCGATGGAAGCACCGTCATCGCTGCTAACGCTGTTGGCAGTGTAGGAGCGGTTGATGGAGTTGTCGCGGGATCGCTCCTTGGAAGCCTTGCGCTCCGATCCAATGGCGCCATTGGCAACAGCACGAAGGCTACCGATGCTCGGCCTTCCCGAAAGGCTACCGCTTCCACCGCTGCGAACGCTGTCCGAGTCATTGTCAGATGAAGGGAAGTGGTCGCTGTCAGGTGAGGCGCTTCCACTGCTAGTGCGGTGAGCACGACGGCCAATGCCAGCTCGCACAAGGTTGCCCACAGCCTGGCGACGTTGACGAGTAGCAAAGTTCTTGCTACCCTCATGCTTGGTAGTGGGGCGCTCCTTGAGTTCCTCGATGGAAGGAGGGTTGCGAGGCTGACGTACTGGGTGCTCTCCAGCACGTGCTTGACCAGGGCCGAATGTACCTGTCATCGGGGTAGCAGGGAAGCCAACAGGGCGAGCAAAGGCAGAACGAGGTCCCTCTTCAGCCTTGCCGTCAACAGCAAGAGAAGACAAGTTCTTCTTGTGTCCTCGACGGAAAGCGTTAGCAGATGGTGGGGGGAGCGGTACAACATCCTGAGGGGGAGTGTTGGACTTCTTTGGCGGAGACGTGCTGCGCGAACCCCACGGGCTGGGGTTGCTCTCGTTAGGAGGAGACACATGGAGTACCGGAGTGTCAACCTTGGGCGGCGATGGAGCGAAGCGAGGAGTTGGCGGAGGAGGCGAGTGCGACAAGCCCGGCATACCGTTCTGAGCCTGTATGTCGCCGTTGTCTTGCTGGTAGTTCGGGTCCACAACATACTGGTACTGGCCAGTCATCTGGTTGAAGACTAGGTAGACGCCGGGCTGGTTGGTCTCCTGGATGGCAGCAGTGTTTCCAAACTGCTGACCATATGCGTTCATCTGGGGGGTGTATGGCGTGTTGGGGTACTGCTGTCCACCGCTCATGTTCATGTTGCCGAACTGCTGGGTTGTCAGAGCAAGGAGTTGCTGCTGGAGCTGCTGCTGCCTCTGGGCGAGGTACAGCTCGGTAGCCAACAGCTGAGCCGCGACATTGGGATCCATCTCGCCGTCATCGAACTCGAATTGGGGAGGGGCGAGGACCTGGTTGTAGAAGTCGGGCTGCTGTTGCTGCTGCTGCTGTTGCTGCTGGTACTGGTTCACACCGCTGAATCCAGAGCCGATGGCAGTCTGGGGGCCCTGGTTTGCACCGTTGAACTGCCTCGAGGAGCGGTTGACATTGTTGTTGCCAACGTTGTGCTGGCGCTGCGAATAAGGAGCCGAGGCAGGGGGTTGGGCAGACGTGGGCGTCTTGGGGGCGGTGCGGAGGCCGGCCAGAAGATGGGAGCGGCTGGTGCGAGGAGTCGCAACCGAGTCCTCGGCGATGGAAGCAACCTTGGGCGGCGAAGCGACGCTGAGACGCTTAAGCTGAGCACCCTTGCCACGAGACGCAAAGCTCGAGGTGGGGCCGCCGAAGCCGCCCTGGGATTGGAAGTTGTTGTAGGTCATTTGAGCAAGACCGCCAGCGTCCATGCTCATTGTGGTGGTCTAAGAAGAGTTGCGAAGAAAGGGTAAGAGTGCAACAAGGAGTATGCTGAGCGCACACGGGAAAGATACAGAATCGAAGAAGGCCGGAAGAGGGAGTGCTGGCGCAGACAGAAAGCCGAAGACGTTTGCTGCAAGGCAGAAGTGCGGATTGGCTGGCGATTACGGGATTAAGGATCGTACAGATCGGGGTTGTAAGGTAGAGTTGTTATCGAAAACCGGCCGATGGGCAATGTAGTTGGAGCTATTAACAAGTTCTTGGGTCGCTAGGTCGTTGAGGGTTCTGCTATCGGAAGGATCGAGTGGTTGCAGCGGGAAGGCGCGGTCCAACAGACAGAGACGCGAAGCAGACGGGCGAAGATAATTTTATGATGTTGGATACACGAACAGGCAGTGACGAGATCAAGGGCAGACAAGCTGGTGGTTGATGCGTCGGCTGGCGAGCTCTTCTTCTCTCGGAGGAGCGACGGGACTGGCGCGCTCGCACAATCTCAGATTAGGCGGGGGATAAGCTGGTCCAACTGGGGGAGCAGGTAGAAGATGCAGAAGCGGCACTGTGTTGTCGAAGAGAGCGAAGGGAGAGAGGTAGAGAGGAAAGGGCGAGTTGGAGGGGCCAGGAGAGAAAAGTGACGAGCAGCGGAGGAGCAGAGAGCCATGGACGAATGCGAGCGCTATAAGTGACGGGGACCTGTGGCAGCGACCCTGCATCGAGCCTAGCCCAATGCAGCCCCCCTGGACACGCTGCAGACCTGGACGCACGCTTGAAACGCTGGGCCTGATGCGTAATAACTGAGCTTGGGCCGTTCCTGCGTGCGAATGCCCTTGTGTGAGAGGGCTCGCTTTGATGCGTAGACGATGCCATGCGTAGAGTTGAGTGCTGCCACTGTATACAAAGCGTTCGGTGTCCTCTTGGGTTTCAGGTGCTGAGGATGAACGGGATGGTCGCTCCTGCCGCACCTGGCGAGGGCCCTGGAGCGCTCCTGCCCGACGCCACGACCGTCCCCTTCCTCGCAGCCCACAGTGCCTTCCTTCGCAGCGGGCCCAGCATGGCAAGAGCGACTGGCAAACAGAACCACCGAAACAGCGTTAGACGTCTTCTCATTGCTCGGGCGCGCTGCCCACGAGCACACCGCAAGACGTGATCCACTGCATCGATAGCGTCTATCTACGCCATGTCGGCCAGTCGTTCGTAGCGTCTCAGTAGTCACCAACGGCGGCTACGCGCCTGCCCACTGCTACTGGCCAGCGCCATCGAGGCCACCGCAGCCCTTCAGCCACGCACACTGCGCCTAAATATACCCACCACCACCTGTTCATCCGCTCCATCTCTGTCTCTGCAAATGCATTGGTGTGCCGTCCTCCCTCGTGCTCAACCACGGCCAGCGCGGCGTGCGCATGAATGGCTTCGAAGCCCTGCACCACGCAGCGCAAATCACCTGTCAGCAGTCATCTTGCAAATGTCCGCATCTTCCTACGCGCAATCTGCAATGCATGTCGTGCGGGAGGAGCATGCTTGCTGGTGTGCCGACCCCGGACCTGGCTGTCAGGTCACGCTTTCCAGTGCAGATCCAGACAAATTCTCGGTGGGTTGCCGCTAGCCTCGCAATCCAGTCCCTTTTTTTCCACCTTTTTACACGCGTCGGCTTCCGCGGTCTTTCCATCGACTCGTGCAACTGCTCGTGCGACCCCGTCGTCGCTGTCGCCTGCCGTGTCGTCCCGGGTCTACCCTGCTGTCTCGGTCTGAAACTGTCGCTCCCTCATTTCGCTACACACTCCCTGCAGGAACGCCTGCCAAGCCATACTCGAAAGCGTGAAACATGCTCTCGTTATCGTCGACTAGCGTTTGGGCCGCCGACACTCTGGGATTCCGAAGTCCGCTGTCAGGGCCATGCTCGAACGCTGATCTTCATTCGCGTGCGGGGGGTTAACCGCGTCTTTGCATCGACACGCTCTTACCCAACACCTGGATGTCGTCCCAAGCATCTCACTTGCCAGCTACGCCTCTTCCGCCTCCTGTGCGACGTCAGATGCCGCTACCGTTTGGGTAATGCGACTATTGAATCTAGCATCAGAGCTATTCGGCACGATACCGGTGCTGTACTGGCAGCCGTTCGGGTCAGGGCCGCCATCTTTAGCGGGCAGTAACTTACTGCATACGACCGAACCAGCCGATTCTTTTCTTCGAAAAGAAGCACATCAGAACTGCGCATCCACTCTGGACCGGAACACAGCGGCAACAATTTTGTGGGGCGCATGGTTCCGTTCAGAAGCGCAGAACAAAGGCAAGAATGAGGCGCACAACCAACTACTATGGACATTGCGAAGCATGTTTGCGCAGTGTGTGTGAGGTATCGTATTTCCAGTGGTACAGTAATGCTTCAAACTTAATATCCTTACTCGAGTCGCGCAGACGAGCATCCTCACCAAACTGTCAGCTTACGCACCATCAGCGCTAAACTAGGACGCGCTTGTGCAGCTCTGTTTCACGGACACGATCGTCGACGCCGTCCAAAGTAGGAGACTCTGGTGCTGCAAGGCTACATGTTTCGAACGCGTTCCAAGCTTCTCGGATACATATTCTGCGGACCACCGATCCTCGTCTTTAGCACTTACCGCGATGAATCGTCTTAAACCACGGAATCGTTGCTATTGCATCTCGTGAGTTGGTACTGCGTCTATTTGGTCCCTCTCATATAAATACTACCATGACAAAGTGGAAATTTGAGAAGGTGACTCATCATCTATCGCCCTGTGCACGCTCGGCGCAATATATTCAGAAAGCATGATCCGCATCATGCAACAAAGAGAAGAGCCAGACTCGGAAGGGCTTGTAGAAGTCTGAATGTAGTCTAGGTAAAGGGGAAAGTGCGCATCAGTGAAAAAGAGGTAACATGTCGTGAGCACACGAGGGGGTGGTCGCTGTTCAATAAGTACTACAAGTTTGCAGACGGATGATGGACAACCCGAGATCGTTTGACTGCTTTAGGGTCCCACACCATCTGGAACGTGCAAAACAAGAGACAGACTCTATTGCTTGCACTCGCCCAAGCAAACATCCAGTCGTGTTGAGCGGACCTTCACGAGACCCACTAGTAGTGTTTCCGCATGTTTGGGACTTGGCATGATACTCGGCACGAAACATCTGACAGCACCTACTCTTATAGATCTTGCTGTCCAGTTTCTTCCTAACCGTCGCGAACATCAGGCAAACGGTTTCGGCCAGCTTCATCATCCGTTTTTTCGGTGTTTGTGGCGCAATTGACGGAGCGAGGAAGGCTACAAGGCACAAAGATGCAGAGTATATAGTGAGCCTCAGTGCGGCGTGTCTCCTAAGGATCAGATCTGCAGTGCATTTCCCATCTTCTACTACCATCGATATCCTAATCAGTATATTCACTAATCCCCATTCTTACTCATAATTCCCATCTCTCTTAATCCTATACCACCCCAACTTCAACATGCTCTTCTCCAACATCGTACTCGCGGCTTTGGCCCAGAGCTTGACAGTATCCGCTGCCACCATGACGGTCACCGTGGCTGCCAACAACAAGTTCCAGTTTACACCCAACTCCATCACGGCCCAGCCTGGTGACATGGTCGCTTTCAACTTCGTCAGCCAGGTACGCCAGTCTTTGTCTATCCATCCACGTCACATCACATACTAACACAATCCTCGCAGAACCACAGTGTAGCTTCCTCGGACGCAAACACCCCTTGCCAACCTCAGCAGAACGCAATCTTCTCCGACTTCCAACCCATCCCTGGTAACCCCAACGGTTCTCCAAACGGTAACGGTGGTGGCAACGCTGGCAACGGTCGCAACCGCAACAACAACCGCCAAGCTGGAAACACCCCCATGTTCATGGTTCCCATCACCGACAACCAGCCTATGTACATCTACTGTTCTCAAGCCCAGCATTGCCAGCAAGGCATGGTCATGGTCATCAACCCACCCAACGCTCAAGCCGTGACCCAGTACCAGAACAAGGCTGCTCAGGCCAACAACAATGTCTCCCCCAGGGGTGGTATCAGCGGCGGACAGGTGCTGAACAACAATGCTGGAACTAACCCCAAGAACGTTTTGGGTGCTCAGGCGGGTGATGCGGCAACGGCGAACACAAAGGGCAAGGGCAAGGGTAAGGCCAACGGTGCCGCTGCTGGTCTGGCTGGTCTTCTCGGAGGCCTTGGCAAGGGCAACTAAGCATGTCGATGATACGTTGACGAAGTGTAATATACGAGATGAAATATCTTAAAAAGAGGGACGAGGGCTGGGTGTAAATATTTGACGATGGTATCGATGGTAGTAGATGAAATGCTGGTCATTGGTGTGTAAATAGTATAGTAATATATGTCTTACGAACTTATTGATATATGTACCCAGCTTTGGTGAGTGTTTAGTTGAGAGTAGCACGAGACTGGTAGCAGTGACATGACTTTACTGCTCAAGATAGCTATTATCCCTAACGCTTCCCCTTCACCTATGAAAATAAATTATATGCATTATCGGCCTCGTTTCTGTTCTTCGTGTCCAATTTCGACAATGATATTAAACATTTGGTGTCGCAATGATTTCTCGCCTCTAAAGTGTATAGCGTCACCATTGCGATCGCGAAAGTAGAGTGAGAGTAAATTCACAGTCATGTTAGCGTAATAGCACCAGAAGCGAGTAGGCAGCAGCTTTTAATCCAACAAAACCTCACTTCTTATGTTGTGTCGTTCCTAGAGAACAATGGCAAGCCATGACAATGGTAAGCAGGTAGACAGACAGCTCGTATCCAACCGCTTGTGTCTATATATCCAGATATCTATCTCCCCTCGTTTCTCAACAAAAGCACTGTTACCGTCTACTCGCACTTTGTCAGTTATCGTCGCAGCACACTCGACTATTCACAACCCTTCATCCGAACATTCCTGGCGATTCCAAAACGACGAGGTCCGAAGACATAGTCGCAACCTCTCAAGGACAGCAACGTAATGATCAGAATTCTCACAATGCTGCTGGCTCAGCCCTCTGATGTCTGCCTTCTCATCAAGATGATCATCTTCAGTTTCGCCATCCGCACTCTCAACATCCTAGTGAAGAGCGCCATGAAACCCACATACTTGCTCTCCGATCTACCATCACCCAAACATGCAGAAGAAGACCTTGCATCAGCCACCTCTCTTGAAGCCATAAGAACTTGGTTTTTGTCCATTCGTATCTGCGCTCAGACCAAAGCAAACACTACCAACAAGCCATGTACAAAGATCAGGAAGTCTAGATGCAGCATCTCTCCCAAGTTTGACAAGATACCGCAGAACCCTGGTGTTCAGTGCGCGACCATGTGACGGAGCATTAGGAGAGATGCCGAAGAGTACGAGCGCTGGTTCGCCTGCACATTATTCGGCTGTGGTATGCACCACTACTTTTTCATTTCCTCTGTACTATCACTAACCATCATAACAGGGCTCCTCACTGATTGATGGATTCTCTGGTATCAGCAGCGTGTTAAGAGGCGGTTGTGTTGCTCATTTGCGGTATGCTGGGAATAGGATCCGTTCTTGTATCTCTTTCCATGGCTTTTCTCCAACAGATTGAACATGTCATTATAGCCAAGGATGGATCATCAGTGCTACTCATTGTGACGTTTTTGAGGGCCTCTGGCTGCGTCAGGAATCAATGATGTAGAGATATGAACATGAACGCACGTGCAACTTGTAAAAAAAAAATGTAGCAACCTAAATGCACGAGTATCTGCATCCACATCCCTTGCCCTGTAACATTGTTATGTTCGGCACGAAGACATTCATGCTCACAGTGCCACTCGAAGCCAGCGTCCTGTCGTATTCAAGAATATATACACTACACTAGTACCTACAAATATACATAGTCATTGCCATCAAGTCACATGGAGAGGACGAGGACTTGAAGAACATCGAACAAGGTTCGATCGCATAAAGCCATTAAGAGCATGTGTTCTACACTATACGAGCTTTATGAAGAAACAACAAAACGGTAAAAGGACGGAATGCGCTATTCCTCTTGAACATGATGAACAGTATGTCAGGCATATCCATGCCGTGTATATCTCCATATAAACGCCTGTGAGATATGAGGATCCCATGTCGTCCCATTCCCGATTCCCAATTCAAAGACCAACCCGATCGCATAACAGATCATAAAACGCGAAACCTTCAATCGTCCTTGACACTGGCACTGACGTAGCCGTCGTCCACATCCGACTCCTCCTTTTTCTTCTTCTTCTCTCCCAATCCAACTAAAGTCTTGCTCGCATCAAGGCAGCTATTCACAATCTTACATCGAACCTTGTTGCTCAGTCCGCTCCTCTTACCAGTGTCGTGACCGATCCACATGCGAAGGGAGCTAGCAGTGCGCTCTAGACCGCAGCTAGTCTCCTTCTTCAATTTTTCGTCAGCCATAAATTGCGTGAGAACTTTGTGACCAGCGACAAAACTGAGGAGTGTAGTTGTGCATTCGGGAAGATACGTGTTGTTGACGACGAAGATGGCGCGGCGGCGGGCTTCGGGATTTGAGGAGGCGGCCAGAGAGAGGCACTTGGCCAAAGTAAGTGCTTTGCGCACATCGATTGCGACGAAGCCATTGCCGACGATATTGATGAAGCCAGCATCTGCAGGTTTGGGAGATGAAGAGCTTCCATTGCTGCTGCAATGCGATTGTTGCGATCGTCGTCTAGTACAACAGCTTGAGCAACTAGTGCACGTAGCTGAGCTTGTGAATTGGGAGGGGCAGCTTGGAGAGCAAGTGCTAGGTCGGTAACGACATTGTCCTTGGACGAGCTGTTTTTCGCACCAAGCGTGGCTGCAAGTCCTTTGTTCAGTACAAGGCTAGAGTACCAGGCGGCAAGAGCATCCAAAGGCGAGCAGATGGCGAAGTCCTCGACAACAGCATCCATGGAGGTATCTACGACTGTCTGTTCTGCGCTTGGCTTATTCCAAGCCAGGTTGTATGCCCGCTGCACAACCGCAGGAACAAGCACATCGTCGCACTCCCTCTCAATGAGTGCTGCGAGATGTTCTGGTAACGGCTGAGCTTCGCTGTTCTGTTTCGACATGTTGGTAGCAATACGGTGCTCGCTTCGCGCCATGTTCCAGTAGCTTCGTGCCAGTTTTGCGCTCAGGTCGTTGAGTAACCACCACGAGCCATGACCTGCGTTTCCAAGTTCCCAAAGCACGATTCGAAGATGCAAAGCCTTGAGCATGAGCCTTGCTGGTGTATCTGGTAGGGTGCCAGAGGCGATCAAGGTAAGTACCAAACGGCTCTTGCTGATCTCAGCGTCGCCGCCTGTAAGCTGAGCATCCAAGGCAATTTCCCAGGCTTTGACACGAGCTGCCTCTTGTTCTTTGGTAATGCCAGTAAGATATGCATATCCCTCCCAGCCAACAAGCCTACGCATGCTGAGCTTAAGTGTTTTCAAGCCCAAGGCAGCAAGCTCTAAGATGAAATTGTGTTGTGGAACCCAGACAGTTTGAATTGCAGTGAGCCATGCCTTGCGACGTACTTCTACAGGTGAGGCCAATGACGGTGCGGGTGTCAAGAGGATAGCTGGAGGTGACTTCTTCTTCGGTTTCGATCTGAAGTCGAGCAATGGTGCAGCAAGGTAGAAGAAAGCAAAGAAGACTAAAAGAAGCTTGGCCATGGGGATCTGAGCTGTGGATACGCCTAGAGAAACGCGAGGAGCAAGAATGCTAGCGAGGTTGACGGGCAGAGCGAAGAGACCACGACCAGCTGGCTCTTCTTGCGACTGCTCCCGCTCTACGAGTCCTTCAAGTATCATCAGGCCCGCGAGAGATCCGACCATGAGCTTGCCCATCATGGCACCATTGCGCCGGCCGTTGACCATGGGCGCGGCAACTGCTGGGCGACCGCCGTATCCTGGCGGGTATGCAGGTGCATAGTGCTGTTGTGGTGGGAGACCGCGCTGGAGAGCACTTATGTTGTCAGGAACTGGAATCATTCCTTGTGGCGGTCCCGACATTGGCATGCCGTGTGTGGGCGTGAAAGGATCTTTATGGAATCTTGAGCCATCAGGTGTGCCCACAGTGCCATGTAAGGTTATGGGACCCGATATGGCCATCTTTTCGTAGCTCTCTACCCGTCCTTTCAAGGTGTTGACCTCATCTTGTAGACGTTTGTTGCGCTTTTCCAGATGTCGGATATACTCTGTGGCCTTGGAGAGTACAGTGGCTTTGTTGAGCTTGTGTGCGGGTGTGAGACCTTCAAGATCCTCGGGGTCATCGTCTTCTTCGGTACCGTTCGGCCGTGACATGACGCGAAGACTGGGTACACCTTTCTCATGGATTAGCGCAAGTGTCGAGAGACGGGTTGAAGAGTGACTTACTATCGCGAAGAGCAGCAATCTTGTCGTTGAGATTGGTCCGATAGCGCTTCTCAATCATGTTGTGTGCAGTCTTCTTGGGTGGTCCTCCCTTCTTACTTGAGGGCGCATCGTCGTCGAGCTCCTCGGAGTCAGCCAGTGACTTCCTCTTTCGTACATTGGTCGTGACAGGCTCTGGTGACGAATGCGACGAGGTTGAGCTGGCTCGTCCGTTGCTCAGAGAGTTTGGGCTATGGTGGAGACTGGGCGTCGAGGCTGGTGGTTGTGGTGCGACGAAGCCGTTCTGGTCGTACTGCGTGGGCGAGAAGAGAGCGTTGTCAGCTAGTTGTTGCTGCTGGTGTTGCTGTTGCTGTTGCTGCTGCCATTGGTGAGAGGCATAAAAGGCGTTTTGTTGCTGCATGTCAGCGGTAAGCGGGGAGCTCATGGCATTGCCATTGAAGTCAAAGGCCGGAGGTACGTCGGCGGCCTGGCCAAAGGTGAAGGGGACAGCATGTGCGTGGGAAAACATGGGAGCGGTCGTGGGTACGGTGCTGGACTGCAGCGGTTGGGACTGTTGGTGGGAGAGGGAATGGGGCGAGGTTTGCTGATCGGGGCTGAGATATGCGGCAGGCCCCTGCGGATTCGCGGGCTTGGGGTCGACATTCTGGGTGTTCTGAGACGCTTGGGCGGGATCGTACTGCATCCACTCGTTCCAGTTGGTCATGTCGTCAGCGGGAGCCGTGAGCGTCATGTCGTCGCCGGCGGTGGTGAGCCACGGAGCGCGCATGCTGGCAAAGGGGAAGTCGCTCGAGAGCAGGGGATCTTCCATCTTGGCCGTGTGCCGGTCCTCGTCGGGGACAGGCGGATCGATGGGCGCGGGACTGGGAGGGAGTCTGAAGTCGTCAAACACGCAGTAGGGTCCGACCTGAGGTGCGCGAACATGTTAGCACAGAGAGCAGAGGCTAGCAAAAGCACTGCGTCACGCACGGCGATTCGCTCCAACTCCAGCCCATCGTCGGGGCTGCCGTACGGGTCAGAAGCCATTGGGGCGGCGGGCTGCTGGCTGCGACAACAGCAACAACAACAACAACAAGATGGGTTGTGTATGCAGAGAATGGGCTTTGGCAGAGAAGGAAGGAGTTTCTCTTACCGACTACTTGGACATGCACAATATGGAAATCATGCCACTCCTTCGCAGGCTCACGACGCGAATGCGGGCGGCAGATCGGACTCGTGAGCACCGGGATTTGCTGCGCTACGGGAAGTGCGTGTACGGCCGAACAGCAGCTACTGGAATCGCATGCAGAAATCGTCCTACTGGGCCGGGGTTGTGATTGTGTGCGTCTCTGGCAGTGTGATGGGGTGGTTCGACAAGTCGTATGATCTCGCTCCTGGAGACGGGCGCTAGCCGTAAGCCTCACTGAATCGGCTAGGTCAAGCACTGTAAGGCTGGCCTTTCCGTGCGACCACACCCTCGAGCATCGTGCCTTGCCCACAGTCTTGCCCACAGCATTTGCACTTAGCCCTGTGAGCGAGACGCCCTTTTGCGCGACCTTTGCCATGCATCGTCAAGGGAATCGAGGCGGGTTGCCAAACAGCAGACCTGGAACCCCTGTCGTAGCCGCATGACTCCTGCTGCACCTCATCAAAGCCAGCGCCGTCGCTAAATGAGATGCTGCATCTCAGCCGTCGCGTCGCTGCAATCGGAACATTGTCAAGCCGTCAAACATTTGCATCTACATCTTCACTGTGACATGTGGCAGATCTGAGATGACAGATGGGCCCTGGACGATCTCCCGCCGCTTCGGCGCCTACGCCATGCACTATACCGTACCGTGGTAGTAGCGCCCACCCACAGCTGCAGCGTCTGCCTCGTCAATCCTCGCTACCATGCCCGAAATATATTCCATCGCACACTGAACTTTGGATTGAGACTAATTGGTAGACAAAGGTCTCAAGTTGGTTCAGTGAGATGGCGTTTGCTTGTTTATCACCAGTCGTACCTTTCTTCGAGCTCTCACAATACAGCGCATCCCCATACTGAACCGCCTTGGTATCTTAAAACACGGAACAAGTACTCGAAACTACAGTACCAAGTAGGTAGCATCCCATACCTATTGCAGCTATGGGGAAAAGGTTAGCTAGTTTGATTCCTGGAGTAAGAAACAGTGTATACCTTGCTTGCTAGCACACCATCATAACCGAAGCCTTTACTTCTAAAGCCATTGGCCTCAAGAATCCTCAACAGGTGCTTTTGTACATTGCGCTTTTGAAACGGGCTCAAAAGACCTTAGCAGCAGCAAGCTTCACTGGTATTACAGCATCAGAGCTCGGACATGCCTTTCTGAGCAATGTGGAAGACGGGCTGGAGTTGCGTAAATACAGAAAGCTGTTGGTGTCGCAGTCTTGCAGATAAAAGACAGGATAAATTGGGCGCAATGACTAAAGAGAACAGACCAACGCTGCGAGTTATTAACAGCGACCGCAGATAATGTAACCCATGGAAATAATATGTTGACAGAGAACATTTGTGAAAAAATACTGGGCGTTATTTCTGTCAAAGTAACTTACTCTGTTATGTTTTTGGCCTGGGAACTGAAAAAGGTTAGCCAGTACCTGTTAACTCTGAATATGCAATCGGCATCAGAGGACCAAATAAATAAAGATAGTGGTATCGTGTAGAGATAATGGTACTGATTGATACAGTACTAACCACTGGCATCAATGTACTTGTCTCTGTACTCGACTCAGCCCGCTCGACTACCTCAGCTGATCCAATCAGACACTGACTTGTCACATGTTCGTAGGGACTGCAGTCTGGAGCAACCAAGCATTTTTTTTTGACAGTCGTTGTACTATTGTTATAAACTTCGAGACCTTCGACAGAGAACTTGGGGGAGGCTAGCATAGTGCTTTATCCTTCCAGGTTTCAATGTCGGCAAAGGCGTCTCCTGAGGCAGCATAGCGGGTGCGCATTTTCATCACTCTGGTTGCCACTGGTTTTTCCCGAGTAGCCTCGATCCGCAACGATTCACTCTCTGTCTATGTAGATCAAAATTCGATAGAAACCTACACCTAGCTGTGAGTGATGCAAATGCGATCGACCTTTAACCAACGGATGATGGTAAAACCTCAAGGATTACTAGTGAACGCATTAATCACAGTAAACTCTCTGAAGCTCCGGATCAGTCGTCTCCCGAATTATGATGAGGGTCTTGACAACACACAATAACGGAAGATTGTCCTTCTAGCCGTGCTACCCAACCCAAGCACAACGGCGGTCAATCTAGCCGTGCTGATCGAGGCAAAAAAGCACCGAGCTCACCGCTACCTGGATGGTGAGCAGTGTAGTTGTGATTGAGACGTGGATAGTCTCCTATGGTACCCTTGAACCGTTCTAGAACGCAGACCCCAAATCAACGTGTGTGCATAGAACAAAAGAAATCTGGCTTTCGGTCAAGGCCCCGAAAGTAGTCCAGCATTAGTTGATCCAGGCTCGCGGAGGCTAATTTCGCAAGCGCCATAGTACCTCGAGTGACGGAGATAGACGTCAGGAGAAATGGCGTACCAGTTTTTGCTGAGCTGGCTACTCCGCTATACCTCGGTCTATCTTGTGGAGTCTTTGGGCATCTTTTCCACTTTCCTCGTGCGGCTGATCGCGGCGTCCATGTCAATACAGCCTTGCTGATCAGCATCTCCCTAGGGCCTCCTCTGGCAGAGACGTTCCGCCATCACAGACACGGCGTGTAGCCGCTTTTGGCCGTCCTTTTTTGACCTGGTACGTCAGTAGGCGCATGATCCGAAGCCAGGAAGTTAGCGGTTTGGGACTGCTATGTAGCCTCGACCTAGCTGATCGCGGAACCAGGCGACCCGCCCCTACTAGTGCAGAATCGACACTCTGTCTCCGCCAGCCATCAGATAACTTCGCAATCCACCAATTTATCACGTGCGAGTCGTGGAAGCTAGTAAGCCTCTTACTGCAGGGCAGCCCGAAACGCCCTAATAGCGTTTGATATCCCACACGCCACGTCGTACGAGAACCCACTCGATAGGCGATTTTACGAAAAAAGCAAGCCCGGCGCGAAGATCAATATCGCCTGGTCGCGAGCGCCCCAGGTCTCGGATGAATGTGTTGTGTGCGCTGGCGATACGTCTTTTCAAAAGTTGATACTGCTGTCACAAGGCCTCAGGTGTCTGTGGACAGGGTTGCTGAGCAACAGATACCAGTCCTCTACACCTGTGAAGAGGTCTCCTTTGAGGCTACAACTGTGATGGCAACGTTATCATCCCGTTGTGTGCCGAGGCGATTTCGTGGCGCGAACTCGTCTGAGCTTGGCAGGTGTAGTCGAACTCTATCTTACTCGTCGATCTCGAGAACATCTGCCGCTTTAACAGGCGCTAATTTGGCTGCGCAGAATCTGGCTATCTTCTCTGGTAGCGTAACGTGCCGAAAAGAGCGTTTCGTGACAAGTGTAGCGCTGCTCCCAAACGTTAATCACCCATTTGGACCAGAGGACGCCCTATATCAGTGAGGCGTCCGTCTGTGCTTACTTAACGGACCTTTCCCACGGGAATAGTGTCACTCAATATCGCCAAAAAATAGCGAATGATCTGTGGTGGAGAAGCCGCCGCTTGCCGACGCGGGAGGATCCAGAGATCTACATTTCGGGTTCGCATTCTGGAAAATCAAGGTGAAGCGACAGGGCCATCTCGCATGAGATGAGGCGTCGGGAGCTTGCCATGCGAAGCTCAAGGAACCACGGGTGTCCTTCGAGCTAATACCAGAAGTACTGAAATCTGAGGGGGCAAGGACTTAATATTGCGACGAATCCGATCTGTCCCCTTAGGAGGGGAAGATCAATGTCGTCATAGATCTCGCAAGTTGAGCGCTTGCATGCGAACACAAGATCCTCTGAGATGCGCGACCATGGCTTCTATGCCTTACATCTAGCATGCTTGACCCTGTTTCAGTCTAGAGATCTGAAGCCAAGCCGCGATTCTCACGATAACCGGTACATCAGAACCACACCGTTGGACTGTTAGCATGCAGACAAGTGCCACAATCTGCAGCATGCAACGATGTCCTTTAGTCTGCTATCGAGCTTAGCATGATGCTCATAAGAATCGGTCCTTTTGTTTGTGCATTCCGTTGCCCTTTTCGTACGACTACACTCTATACGATAAGCAGAATTTCTTGCCAAGAGCGCTTACATTTGATCCCGTCAGACCAGCAGAAGACATTGAGCTGCTTGAATCAATTGAGCGAGCAAAGATCTGGTGCTGTTGAGTCTTTTGCGACCCTTGTGGTCACCCCCTCAAAGAGCAGCAAGGGCAGGGACATCTTTACAAGAGTGTAAGTGGCCTGCAGTCGTGTGGCGGAATTGGTCATGAGGAAGTCCGAAGCGACCCTTGCGTTTTCAGTCAGTACATGCAGGAGCGCCTCAACTTCTGCCACTGAGGCGCAAGCGCCCAGCAACACCGTCAAGGGACTCGTGCGCATCTGTAGACTCTCGACGCAATGTCGCGTTTGTACTCGCCCGGGAGAGCCATGGCCTACGAATCTCCTCCCGTCCGACTGCAGGATCGCAGTCTATCTGCCGACAACTGTCAGTAAGGTAGGGCAGTCCTAAAACCGACATCTCTTTCGCCAATGACTTCCTCAAGCAGGCAATAGGGAATCTCTTTGACCGCTTATAGGTTCGCTCGGCGATAACGTCCCCAGTCAAACCGAGAGAAGGAATGCTCTATATTTCGATCGACCATTGCTTGATGCAGGTCGCCAAAAGAGGCTGATTTGTGCCACGCGGACCCTGAATCCGCGGGACAAGAAACGTTACTTTTTTCCGCGTCGTGCCGGCGAAAATCGCACGCCTCGCGGACTCCTTAACCAGTATGATGGGTGGGATGATCATGTACTAATTGGAGTAACTGCCCGACAATAGACAAGGCGCTGGCTCGAAGAGGCGAGGATCTCGAAACACAACTGGCACCTTGCGTCGAGTGTCGTACGATGCGATACTCTTAATGCATCTGACCCAGCACACTGGATGGTGTACTATGTCGCTTAAGCAAGAAACCGAATCGGCGAGAGCGCATTAGACCGATTTGGTCCGACGTCCGCTAAGCCTGGGTATCAGAATCAGACACATGCAGGTGCAGGAGACGAAAAGGGTGTGCCCGAAACGAGATCACGATCCCGCCAAGCCATTGTGGGTAACTGAGATCTCGAGTCAGCACAGAATGCTATTGCAAGGATATGTTCTGATATTGCATTCTCTGCCGGCTCTATTCGTTGTCAAGCGTTGACTTCGAGGAGCTTCGATGCGATGCATCTTTCGGAATTCGTCCTTCTGGTAAGGATTCGCCTCACTAGTTGGTGACTGATCTAGCATGTGAATTACGCATGGGCCATATCAATGCTCACCGATGACTGCGTTTTGACCAGTTTCGAGTCGACTTTTGCCGCGGGGTGAAAACGGTCATTTACATCCAGGCACACCACACGCTGCTCAACTCGCATCCGCCCTGATAGTAGTCGCATGTGACCCCATCTTGTCTCAGGAAATGAAAGCTTGATAAATATCACCACGGTGGTTCTCTAGAATATGAAACCCGGGAGCGCTCAGTCCTGTCGCAGCTGGAGTAAATGTGGGGCATGGCCTGTCAGATATGACACTGTGGGTCATTAAGTCAAATGACAGACCAATGAAGTTCTTCCGTAGACATGCTTCCACGAACAATTTCGAAGCTAGACCAAGTGCCGGTACATTGAATGTTTGGCTGCGGGTTCCTACTTCCTATGGGAAAGTTATTGCCGGAATCCAGATTGTTGGGTTAGTAATGTCAACATGGTTGGCGTGACGGCAGCCTTGCTTGAGACTGCAATGCAAACTCAGCGGCAAACCCAAGAGTACAGTTGAGTCCACATACCCAAGCTTGGGGGTATAGCTTCGTAGATAGATTCAGCAAGGGCAGAGCCTACGGATCTGCCCTGGTCGGACTTCTCCGCGACCATCTTAACGCCAAGCAGACAGAGAGATCTTCGAGAGACAGTTCCTCATTTTGCTATTATTCCTTGACAATGTGCGTTTCGAAACGAAACAGAGCTTCCGTAACTGTCACTTAGTAGCAGGGATTAGTTGTCTGCGCATGATTGGATTTGACACCATGTAACACTGCGTAAACCGGCGCTTGTCAGATGCCAGCTGCTTGGAAATCAGACATGACTGCGGATCGGACGCTCGTCAATCGGACGCGTGCTGCAAGGTGGTGTCGAGAAGTCAGCCATAATTAGCCGTTGCACTGTGGATAGGCGTGGAAAGTCATGTTAGCGAGATTCAACGATGGCGTAACCGAGCGTCTGCGCCGGTTTGACGTTACAAGCCACCGATGCCACGTTCATGCTTGCGCCTTGTCCATGACACGATCACTACGATATATCACTCGTTGTCGCTGTGATGGCAGTGAAAACAAGCGGACGCACCCGGCCGCAAAGCAAAGTCTGTGAGACATTGGTATAAAAAATAGTGTGATGCATGTTGTGCCCCGTACGATTATGTTGCACTCAATATCCCAGCCATCTCCAACGGTGACCGGACCGGAGAGATGACGCCGATAGTCACTCCATCCGGCTTGCGCAGGTGCGTGGACAGTCGTCAGCAGGCGTGAGGAACGCTCCGGGAGGTCTTTGTGGTTTGAGTAAGGCACAGGGTACAGAGCAAGAAAAGTGAGAAGCCGTGAAGGATGACGAAGTCGGATGGCTGACGGTCCCACCGATGCAGCTAAATGGCGACGGAGACTTGTTGATAGCGTGCCAAAGATCTTTCAATCGGTCATGGTCTGATAATGCCTACTTGACAGCGCCGGTGCGCATCGGTCATAGCACGGACATTTTACAGACGCGAACGCACCCATATGCCGTCGTGCAGAAGATGAGCTCTCCGGGTTGCACCCAACACGTGTAGGCGTCAACGGTCAAATGCTTAGTGCTTCATAGTTCGGAGCGAGATGGAGCCAGTGCAGATGGTTGAGGGGGTTTAGCGATGACTGACGTAATCGATAGGTACCCCTACAAAACTACCTTGGGAGGCACAGGTAGGACAAAGCGGTAACGAGACATGGTCTGATAAACTCCCTTTGCTACCCAGTGCACACGATAAGACAGGCTCAGACGTTGATGGAAGCTCATGAGTCGAAGCCTGTCGGGCCGATGGGATCTGACGAGCTGAGATGGTTCTTCGGCACTATGTGCCTTTTCTGTGAAGACGCTTCTGGCGTCCGCAGCCCCGCTGCACTAATCGCATTGCCACCGATTCAGATGTGCGGACACCCCTGTGGCGATGGAGATTCCCGAGAGTGGTATCGAGTTAAGTGCCTGACAGGAGGTTACTACGGACGGACGGGGTGTTGCTGCCCAACAATGCCGCTGCACATTGGTCGCAGCAGACGAGAAGGGTCCGGTACCGATAAAAGATGTGTGCGATGCGTCTGTCCTTGTGGGTGACAGTTCGCTGGCTGTCGACGCCAAGGCACGGAGTGACAGGACAGGCGTGGGTGCATGCCGGGGTGGATGCATGATGGAAGCTCGGTTGCATCTCGATTGCATGCCACAACGATAATTCGCGCCATGGCGGCGGGCTGTTCCCTTCTGGGCATGGGCGCATCTCACCTCGTGTGCGCGGGGTGCCCATTTGCGCGGATGGCGGTCGCGATGCTTGCCCCTGGTCGTAACGGCTGCGGATCGAGCAGAAGAAACGCGTCCAAGGCAGCCCACCCCCAAGCCGCCACCGCCCAACGGACGTGGGCCCGTCATGCAGCATCGCAATTGCGCCTTGAAAACTCAGACTTGCTGCTTTTAGGGGCTATGCGATCTGATCGGGCAAGCGTTGCAAGGGCGGCCATGGCGTGTCGCATATCCTTGCCCTTTGCGTGTACGCTTTAGGAGCCCACTGGAGCGCTCGAGTGTTGCATCAAGAACACCCAGCGACCGCCCTCTCCACCCACATCCTTGCTGGGACAAACAGGCGTGCCGTATCCAGAGAATCCTTGCCCGTCCACCGCACATCCTCGTCACACTGAGCGACTACTCGCTGCCGGAGCGGTTCATCTCCGATCGCATCTGCTTTAGCCCGCTGCGGTTGTCTTAGCCCTCGTTTCCTCTCACACCATGCCTGCAGGCATAGAGGAGGCGCTGAATTCCGCGTAGCTTGCAGTGAGATCACGAGTTTTGCCTGATCGCCGCTCTTCCGCCCATGTCACACCTGCCCATCTCTTCGATACATCACCCAACATCAGCGCCACCTCCGAGCACCAAGAGTGACGCACAGTAAGAGAAGGACGCAGATTGCGGTCATTGAGTGTGCATCCATACAAACGATCCTCCACGGCCATCGTGTTGTGCCTGCGACACTACGTCAGCCACAGCATCGAGAAGAGAAAAGAGCAGCAGCAACAACAACACTTTCGACAACACCACCTGGCTGTTGATCCACTCGTTAAAAAAGGACTCCCGGACGTCGCATTTGTTCAGATTTGAGTTGAGGTGGTAACTGCAACATCACCGAGGGGTTTTCTTGGAAGAAAGAATCCGATCGAATTGCTTGGCCACGCTTGCGGAGGAAGGAGCAATTTGAGACCATCGTGTTGATTGACGTTGTGCGGGAAGGAACGACTCCAGCGTTGACGGTGTGCGGGAAGGTACGTTGACGTCGCGGTACCCACGATCCCCCACCATCGCGTTGCCGCAGCAGTTCGCTGTCGTATCCCACCACCTCCCGCCCGATATACGACCCACCATGGACACTATGGATGCCGGCAGTAGGCAGAGGTATGTTGTTTGGTCCACCACTCCCTTCCCGACCTACGGGTTCTGACTTCTCACCCTAGCATCGGCTTGCCGTCAATCAACCACATGGATGCCGACAGAGTAAAGCGCGAAGAGGTCGAGTATCAGAGAAAACACTCTGTCGCCGCCGCCATGCCTAGTCCGATGCATCCCTACGCGGGACCGCCGCATCTGCATAGCAATCACCAATCGTCAGTCGCCAGCGCAGTACCCGGCTCGCTTGGAGGCCTACTGTCTCCTCCCGAATCACGAAGGACGTCTGGCGACGAGAAAGAGACGCAACGACCGACGGCCCGTCAATCGCTGCCTTCAATACACGAGGCCCTAGGTTCGGAACAGCCGCTGTCATATCCATCTACAGTGCCTCCACCTTCAGCGGTAACTTCAGCGCCCCAGCACTACCATCCACATTCCGCTGCTGCTTCGCCCGCTGAACCACGGCCACGACCATTTCCATCCGATCCTCAGCACGCCAGCCAAGGGCCTTCTAATCCCTTCACCTATCCGCGAAGCCCATTCGTCGGTGCACCAGCATCACCTACAGTCTCCCGGCAGCCGCCGCAAGTCCAGTCAGATTCTCTGCCCCGCCCGCCCTTTTCAGAACCACGGCCACCCTATTCTACTCCTCAACACAATCCGAAACTGCCCACCCTACACCCACTTAAGACCACGCAATCTCCGCCACCAAGCGTTGCTCGTCCCAACGCTCCTTACTCATCGTATCCCCCACCACCATCAGCCACTTACGAGAGCCCTGCTCCTTCCTCGGCGGGACCCATGAACCATCATTACCCGTATACGCAGTATCCTAACTATCCTTCATCCACGCCTTCAGCAAGTGCTTCCAACTCGGCTTACCCCCCAGCCAGCTCAACTTACTCGGCTCCACCTCGGTATGCCCCGCAACCGTGGCAGGATAATTCAGAGATGGCTCGGCTAGAAGAGAAGAAGATTGGTCGCTCAAGCTTAGCACCCTATGGCGAGTCGGTCAAGCGACATCTAGAGAGTTTTGACCTTGAGGCTTCTCTCAACGAGATGGCCGATGGATCCGGACGCGTTGCCGAATTTTCAAAAGTCTACCGACAACGTGCGCATGAGAACCAACGCATTGGCTTGACACCACAGTCGATGCCAAGGTTAGACGAGGTCGATGATATGATCAAGCAGAGCGAGAGAATCCAGATGTCACTTCAACGGATGCGAGAAGTCGTCTTCAACCACCACCAGGCGAGCATCGTAGAGCCTCCCCAAGACCCACGCTACCGTCCGATGAATGGCTATGATGACAACGCAAGCAACTACGGCGATGACACCAAGGGCATGGGTGGCTTTGCTGGTGGTGACAATAAGACCCGGAAGCGAGGTGTAAGTGCCACTGATACAAACCATGACTTATTGACACTAACTTCTTAACAGCGGGCCGCACCGCCAGGACGTTGCCATAGCTGTAACAGAGCCGAGACCCCTGAATGGCGAAGAGGGCCAGACGGTGCTCGAACCTTGTGCAATGCTTGTGGTCTACGTAAGTCCTTCGGCCAACAACCTATGTTAGGCTTGCCTACTAACATCTTATCCAGACTACGCCAAGTTGACTCGCAAAATGGGTGGCAAGCAAGCGATGACAAGCTCAAATTTACGACCCAAGTCCATTGACCATGGCTCACCAACGATGTGATTATTCACAGAACAGTACATATTTGCTTCGACATTCTTCTTGGATTTACCGGTATCATCGTACATCTCGATCATCTTCACTACATAGGAACGCTGGCGCAGATGCTGCTTGCATTTACAGGAAGGGTTCGTCTTCACAGATTGGTCTTACTAGAGATCACTACTTCCTTCCTCCAATATCTCGGCGGTCTCATATACCAATTTCTTTACATGTCGTCCAAATGAAGACGACTTGGTCACTTGCGGAGAGGACGGCGAACCGAAAGGAACCGTGCCTCTGTGTGTCAACACACCGATGTTGCCCGCACTTGTCCCAAAACACCCGCTGCCCCCAGCATTAGGGCTTTACGTATACTACGGTCTATTTCTTGCTTGTCTTCTAGTAGCAGCAGTTGCATTTTGGCATATATACACACACCAGGGCTTCTAGGCCCGGGGACTGGGAGAAGGCGTTTTCTGTATATCACCATCTGCTAGGATGGTTCGATCATGGGTTGTGTGTTTCGGTGCACCGAAGCAAGCGCTTACCATCTGACGGTGAAGCTATTCTTCTAGTCATTCCTGTACGACACACTTTGCTAGAAGTGTACGAGCCTTTGGGGTTTTTGACAGGCGTTCGTAAAGAGATACCACCGGCTTTCAGGCCTAGCGACGTAGGAGCTATTGAATTTAGAAGTTAATACCTTATATCCTGTTTACTCCACTCATTGCAATCGTATCATGGCTGACGCGCTGTATTCGTGAGAACGGGTGCTGCGTCACTCGCGTCAGTCGTGGACTGATGCGGGCTCGTCCCAATTTACACGCTCTGTGCAGCACCGCCAATCGAGGCTCCCCGCATATTGTATCATCTGTCAGATAACAAGTCGGCGGGGTTGCACCTCGCGACCTAAGCAACGACGGAAGGCCTAGAGTAGCGAGGACACGATAACCTTGCAACCTGGTGCCCCAATTATGCAAGGCGATGTGCACCCTGACGGTGTGTGATGCTGATTATGCGGCATGCGTAGCAGCAGCCGATCCTGGTGTCGTGCAGTACCGCAATGGCGGTTGCTTGGCCCAAAAGTGCTCACCACCAAAGGAAAAAAAGATTGCTTGCGCCAGCGAAGAAGAGATGAGTCGCCTGCTCCCTTCAGCCAGCATGTGGCGCGGCAGCAGGTGTCATGCCACTCCTGCGGCCCGCGGCAACGGTATCGAAGGGATCCTCTCTCAACATGCATAATCGGGATTCTCTACGCGACCATGCTTTTGCACCAGTGGGAAGGCTTTGCACAGCGTAGCGACATGCGTGCACGTGGGCGAGGACAACGGTAGGCGAGGCGCATTTGGTGGACAGCAAAAGAAGACGCCATGCGCAGTCGTGCATCGGGGCTCGCTGTCAGTATGCCCAAACAATGTCACGCAAGGAAAGATGGATTGCGCGCACGGCAGCAGTACCACAGTGAGGTGATGTTGTGTCTAGCTTACCAAAGAGGCAAGCGTCGTCGGCAGGGTCTTCCCCCTCGGAAGAGTGTCACAGGCATATGCTTACTGCATTGCGCATTAATAATCAATACTCCCGACTCTAGCCTTGCAATTCGTTCGCGTACCCACGGGAAGCAAGTAGAAACGATTCTTCCTTCAATCGTCTGCCATTCGACGGTCTTTCGATAACGCAGGAAACCGAGGCGTCTGCAGCGCGTTCAAAACTGCAAAAGCCCTGCGTTGCGTCAAACCCCGCTAAACGTCCCATATTCTGCAGTGCTCCCCGAACACCTCCCCGCAATCGCCGTTCAAAACCAGAAGCCACCCATTCACACGTCTGCTCGGCCCGCCCGTGCACCAACCCGCATTGGACTCCCTACCGTAACGCCTTACAGAACGAACTTGGGATGGGTCTGCTGTGAGATCCGTGCTACGTCTCTCGCCGCCCTCGCTAATATCATATCAAGTGCCCTAGGAACGCCTCTTGACTGGCCAGAGGCCAAGAAAGTTGCTGGTCAGGTCAGGTCATGGGGAATTGAAGTATGCTCGGTGAAGACTCCCGAAAGGAATGCATAGTAATGTGATCGACAGCAACTGCTCGCCATCTGGCGCAATGCCAAAGGCAAGGAGAGGGATGCGCTCCTTTGGGGGGACGAGGTGAAGGACCCGGCATGTCCGTCACAACATTGGGCTAACCGGCATCCAGATCGAGTACTTGGTTGTTTGCTATGATCAAGACAACCACAAGGTCCGATTGTCGCTCCGCCAGGCAGATATCCTAGCTGCGCTGGCCAACGACGAGAAACTTCTGCAGCAAGGCGGCGGGGTACCTGACCTACAAACCGGAAACGCCGAGTGAGCCTGACTACCCATATCGAAGTTGCGTACTGACCATGCCAGCGCAAAGGATAACCCTGCACCGGTCTTCCATCCCGAATTTGGGAGGTTCATGCTGGAAGCAACTCCCGGAAAGCCATGGGGCATTGGCTTCAAGGACCTGCTTGATGTTGAACCAAACATGAAATGGAGGTAGACAGGCCTACTCGATCGTCGATCAGTCGGTAGCTCACAATTATTGCAGACGAGCCATAGCCAAGGATCACATGGCACAGAGCGAGTTTCCAATCACATTGACGACATTCCCTCGTCTCGGATCGGCCGATTGTATCGTACCATCATATCCTGTTTCTGGGCCCAAGCTACGATCCCAATTTGTACCGGATGAAATTGCCAACCCGCATATTCGCTTTCCTACCCTAGCGGCAAACATTCGTTGGCGCAGGGGCCGGAAGGTCGAAGTAAATGTCCCAGTTTTCAAGGACGAGAGCACACCGTGGCCGTGGAAGGATCCTACAGTCAATTATGACATGCACAACTGGCCCGAAGATGACGACGTTCGCAATGGTGCTGCCAAGGACAACTACATCCACATGGACGCCATGGCGTTTGGTATGGGAAGCTGCTGCTTGCAGATTACCTTCCAAGCAAAGAACATTGAGGAAGGAAGGAAGATGTACGATCAGCTCAGCCCGATAGCACCCATCTTGTTAGCATTGACGGCGGCGACACCAATCTATAAGGGTTTCCTGGCCGACACCGATGTGCGATGGAACCAAATTAGCAGAGCGGTCGATGACCGCACACCGGAAGAACTAGGAGAGAAGGCAAGTTGTCTGATTCGCTAGCATTAGTGATTTATTAACACGCGATAGCCGCTCAAGAACGACCGATGGAGACTACCCAAGTCGCGCTATGCGTCAAACTCAACCTACATTTCCCAGGATCCTCGCTTGCGGCCTGAGTATCTCGACCCGGATCTCATTATCGACGCCGACATCAAGCAGCGCCTGGTTGAGGGCGGCATGGATGATCTTCTTGCGACACATTTTGCTCACCTCTTCATTCGTGATCCTATTGTCGTTTTCGCAGAAGACCTCCAGGATTTGGACCTTACTAAAGCCGACCACTTTGAAAACTTGCAGTCAACCAACTGGCAGCACATGCGCTTCAAGCCGCCGCCAGCTGGTTCTGACATGGGTTGGCGTGTTGAGTTCCGTCCGATGGAGATTCAAATTACTGACTTCGAGAACGCTGCCTTCTCGATCTTTATCGTGCTTCTGACCCGTGCCATCCTCTCGTTCAATCTCAACTTCTACATACCCATCACATTGGTGAGCGAAAACATGGAAACAGCACACATCCGCGACGCCGTATCGACACAGAAATTCTGGTTCCGAAAGAATCCCTTCTCGACACACAAGCCCAGTGGAACAGGTACATCGACACCTGTGAGGAACGGCAGTCGTCCAGCGACGCCTACCGGCCCTGTTGAGGAAGAGTATGAGCAAATGTCAGTCAACGAGATTATCAATGGGCAGACAAATTCAACCGATGGCAATGGCTTCCCCGGCCTTATTCCGCTTGTTGAGTCTTATCTCAACAGCATGAACGTCGACGTTGAAACGCGCTGCGATCTCGCCACCTACTTGGATTTGATCCGTAAGCGCGCTAACGGTACATACTGGACTGCGGCCAAGTGGATCAGGCATTCTGTCCAAACACATCCGGCGTACAAAAAAGATAGTGTTGTTGGAGACGATATCACGTACGATCTTGTCAAGGCTGCAGAGCAGATTACTCGTGAAGAGGGCCGGGATGGGTTAGGCAAGGAGATGCTGGGAAAGCGACGTTGAATCTAAACAAAGCCTCGGTGATACATATAGAAGGGGATGAAATGTCTTGAGACTTATTTCCCCGAAATGCGATTTTGAAAAGTTCGAAGCATGTAGATAGACGGTGTAACGAGGTATACCAGCAATAGGTCCGTCAGCTCCCGTCTTTCCTTTTCTCAATGTGATGTGATTGTGTGTGAGAAAAAGCTCGATTCTGACATTGTCGAAAAAATGGCCAACAAGTTCTTCTGGATAAGTTTATGGCCACAGCCGTCGCATTCGCATCAATCCAGTGAACGTGACAACTGCCCCATCAAGGTTGATCCGACCATAGTAGCGACTCTTTTCCACAACCACACTCTTATTAGAAGGATTCAGGTTCTTCCCATCTTCCGGATCACGAATTCTCCAAAACAGTTGGAGAAGACCACGCAGCTCCCACTGACAATGTTGGTTCTCTTTGATCTAAGGCAGCAATACAATATCCTCCTTGAAGTCTCATGCTGCCAGCCTACTTCCTTATGCCTTTCACTCTCTTCAAATGCCGCTCTTGCCAAAACTGCTATATTCATTTATTTTGCTCAGACTGTTGCGCTCAGCGATGCGCAGTCTGACTGTTGATTTTACCTATAGAGCATCAGCGATTCCCATATTGGAAGGAGGCTGAGTGTCCGCTAAGGGTCATCATACCGACATCGCTCAGATATTTTATGATCAGTAGTCTTTCTGATAGGATGTTTGTTTGCAGCAACCACCTTTGCGAGTACTGGTAGTGAATTGCGACGTCCTGTATTGTGCTTGGTAATCGGTTGTGGACCGACAGAAGTGTGTCTATGTTCCATTAACTTTGTTAAGCTTTAACTCCAAGGTATTTTGCTTGCCATCTTCTTGTTGTCTTCGGTATCTATATCGAGTGTAGAGTTTGTAAAGGAGCCAGCATGTCGGTGGACATGTGACCAATAACGCGATGATGGCAATGATGCTTTGCACGTCGAGTGCCATCTGAGAGGGAGCGAAAAGTAAGTCTGTGAAGACCGATATCGATATATTATAGGTTATACGGGTAAGTTTTCGGGAAGTCGAAAGGAGCGAAGAGGTGAGGGAAAGACAGTGTAAAGAAATGGCGCTTTGAGTGATTTATCTTGAGACTCAGCGTGATGTTTGGTATGATCTACAAGTAGAGAAGTGATCGCGCGTGCTACCCTGATACCTCATCAGACACAGCGGCCAAGAGCAAATATGTACTTCGTGAGCCACGCGTTTCTTCAGAAGTATTGATGGCAAGGAAATCACGATAGATGATTACGGCTACAGCCAATGGGTTCGAGGACAAAGTTTGAGCCTAGCCGTCAACGTCGGTCAGCTTCGTGGCAAGTGCGAGTGTGCGTCCGAGTAAACCGTACGGCCACAATGTAAGAAAGATTCTGGTTTAACCCAATCATCTCATCGTTTCATGTTTTTCCCGTTCCTGCCTCGACGCGTATTCAGGCATGAATTCTGGAACTCTTCGTGCTAACATGATGATGCTTGCCACTTTGCCACTTCGCATGGCTGTGGTTTCATTTCAGGCGCAGTTCTGACGAAGATTCCGGAGAGAACCAATCGACAACGTTGGAGGCGCAGTCTGGCGGCTGGCCAAAGAACCCGGTCGATGATTTGGAGACTGACCAATGGCGTGAAACCGAGTCCAGCCCCAGCCTCATCTCCCGAAAACTAACACACCCAGCTTCTTCATCACACTTTGCTGCTTATTTTGGGGCTTCTCAGCGTACTCTTTCGCTTTCTCAACTACTCATATTTTGTTTCTCGGGTTGTACTTTCATGATTCCCTTGAGCAGGTCGTGGTCATGCTTAGCGCTCAATCCTACCCGTGTACCTAAGCAGGGGTCACAATCCCTGGAAACACCCAACGCGACGGTCAGCGCCCGTTTGAAAGAATACATAACAACATGCCAAAGAGAATGGAAGAAGATGAGGCCGAATGGGAGTCGCGTAGAGAAGCCATCCTTAACCTCTACCTCCACCAAGATCGACCACTACATGATGTGATACAAATGCTGGCTGATCAAGGCTTCCAGAGGACGTGGGTTCACGTCATTTGATGAAAGGTCGCTACTAACTGATACGAAGAAAGCCACAATATGAGCGGACGTTCAAAAAGTGGCGCGTCACTAAGAATATCCGTAAAGATGAATGGGACTTCATCTTTCACCGTCTAAAAGAGCGTGATGGACCAACGCGTGTAAAGGTTCGCGGCGTTACCCTATCGAAGTCGAGGCTGGAAAGACAGAAGGCCAAACAGCATCAAACTACGTTTAGCCGCTGTAGATCGCGTACGTTGCCTAAGCGTGACAGTCTCTAAACAAGGAATGCACTGAACAGATTGGACAGAGTTCAACCCTCCTCCGCGTTCTAGAACCCCACCGGGAATTGAGTTATCCACACCACCATCAACTCCTCTTGCAGAAGATGTTGAGCTCACTGATGAACAAGAGAAGCATATGGGATCGCTGCAAGTCGCCGATAAAGCGATTGTTCTCGACGCTGAGGATATACAGTTGCCGGAGCATACTGACGCGCCCTTGATACGGCAGCTCGATATCTCTGCATCTACCGTGCACGTATCAACAGCGATATCGAACCCGAACTCCGCTAGCGAAACATGGCTCAGGGTTGTAACATCGCCATCGCCACAATTTACAGAACCATGGACGAAGCCATTCTTATTCTCGAAGCCGGCTTACGACTCTTCACGGGAAATGACTTTCAGTAGACAAACTGTCGCCCCTCCCGATACCTCATTGCAAACGCAGGTGTGTCTGAGCCAACGGCATTCTATTCCGAAACTGGCCAGCCACGTACATCCTTTACTCCACTATGTGTTGTCCATCCAAACCAACACTGAGGAGATCCTCAATAATCTGACGCGCCGCACGAAAGACAACGATCATACATTATTCCTTCAGAGTTTGCTTGTTTCCCAGACCTTGGATACGGAGCTGAAACACTTTGCTCAAAAGTTTCTTGTTGAAGCGACCATAGCCGGAGACCTGCCTCTTGTGGAAAGACTGGTCGGTGTCGGAGTAGACATTAACGCGAGATCAGCTCAAGGTGGAGATATGGAAGTTCTAAGAGAAGTCACCGCTCTTCAAATGGCAGTTTACAACCGTCGGGAGGACCTTATCAAGTATTTGTTGTGTCACGGAGCAGACGATTGGCGTGCTCGATATAGAGGAGCAAATGGCTGGGTTGAAGGCTCTGTCTTAGACATTGTTATGGAGATGGGAAGTCAGTCCGAGTGGAGGGTAGAAGATCCCGGACAAAACGACATGATCAGCAGCAGCATCTTGGAGGTTCTCCTCACCTTTCGATCCCGCACCAAGGACCAGCCTGTACGGATACTACTTCGCGCTACACGTCTAGCCGTTCTACGGAATCGTATGGATCTAGTGCGTATATTGTTCCGCCATTATCCCGCACTTTTGGAAGAGGCACGATCAGAACCGTGGCTCCTATTGGAGGCAGCCGCAACCACCGACAGTGTCACGATGTTCGAAACCTTAATATCAATGGGTCTCTATGTGAACTCAACAGATCTGCGCGGCTATGGTAGTGTGATGGCGTCAGCGGCTCAACACTCTAATATGCAACTCATAACGTATCTCTTAAAGTGTCATATTGACATCAACGGGGTTGCATATGGTCTTGGTCATTCTGACGATTTCCGCAGAGATATAGCTATGTCTGAGAGGAAGCTGCAAAGCATGCATGGGATGGCAGCTTTGCACATCGCAGTGTTGAGAAGTGATGAGCCACTCACACGCCTTTTGTTGCATTATGCAGCGAACTCTAACCAACTCTGTCACAGATATCCATTGCAAATCGCCGCCTGGAACGGTCACGCGGGCATAGCTCGTATGCTAATCGACCATTATGCCGACGTTAATGCCAAATCCTCAGAAGATGCGTTGCTTCTGCCTGCACTCGACTCGAAGAGAACCCCTATCTGGTCTTCCGTACCTAAGCATCAAACGCCGATTCGGATTGCGTTTGAGAGGGATCATCCAAAAGTTTTCAAGGTCTTGAGCGAGAATGGCGCCACAATGGTAGCCAGCTACTCAGATGAAGGTCTAGCGGTCCTGTGCGACGCAATAGCCCAAGGGAACACAAAGTTGGCAGAGCATCTTCTTATTGAAGGAGCATCTAAATTGAGTAGACATACCATTCGTGAAGGAAGTCGGGCATTAGTGCTAGCAGTAAGACATGAGAACAGTAGCATGATTGACATCTTGCTCCGGGCTGGCTTCTGTCCCTACGACACTGTCGATCCTGAGAGTGAAGGCTTAGAAGACCTTGACGATCGACACATGTTTTTCACCCGAGAGAGTCCTTTCGAGGTCGCGTTGGAACACCAGAAAACAGATCCACTTAGGAAGTTTCTGGCTTTTTCGCCCGAAGTTCTCGATAAAGAACAGAGAACAGCGCGATACCGCCAGCTGAGCGCGGCCTACGCATCTGCGTTGTGCTCCGAAAATTCGATTCTTGAAACTGCAATCCTCCTGGAAACCGACCTAAATCCGGATAAAATTGACCGAATCATGGGAGTGAATTACGTTGAACAGCGACTCCATTTTGCTCTCCAACATGCTGCGATGTCGAAACGTTACGCTAAGGTGGAGCGGCTTCTCGATGCGGGTGCAATGCCGAACTCTCCCAATACATTTACGGCCGATGTAGGAAGAATCTGGACGCCTTTGCAATATGCAGCAACACACGACAACGTCTCGATTGTCAAGAAGCTAATAGCTGCTGGAGCAAATGTCAATGCACCAGCTGCTTTCATTGATGGCATGACTGCGCTACAGTCAGCAGCCATCAATGGGAATAGCGAGATGCTCGAGTTGCTGATTAAAGCGGGCGCCAATGTCAACGCTCCTCCTGGTGGTTACAATGGAAGGACAGCACTTGAGGGAGCCGCAGAAGCAGGCAAGTATGACATCGCCGTCTATCTTCTCACCACGGGTGCAGATATCAGAGGAAGAGACAACCTTAACTACAGAAGAACCATCTATCGAGCTTGGAAGAACGGCTGTATCGAACTCGCCGATATGGTTCAAGAGTGGAAGATTACGCAGTATGGTCCACAGGACTGCAAGAAGATCACAGAGGTGGTGGAGTCGATAACCTCCGAGGAGCTGGATTTTGCGAGTGGAGACGCTATGAGAGAGTACTCGTCGCAAATGCTTGATTACGATTCAGAAGAAGAGGAAGACAATGTTGAGTTTTCGGCTGAGGACTGAGTGCGATTTGGATGCTAGTAGAGATGGTTGGAAGTGTGTATGCACGTCTCGATACTTTTCAATGAGCAGCATGACATTGCCATGAGCTAGGGTCTTATCCGCCACAAGAGCCACACAACCATTTCAAGTACGATACGTGATGAATTTGTATTAACTATTGCAACCAGAGACGTTCGCTGTCAGGTGCTCGGTGCGCTGGCGAGTCATCCAATCTCCACACGACCTCCACTCGCGATGTCATTCATCCGTAAGCCAAAAAAAAAACTTGAAGGAAAAAATCCAAAAACATACAACAGCGGGGATTCGCTAGTGGTCACCCACCTAACTACTAATCCGCCGGTACACTGCTTGTATATGGCTGAGCGGACGGGAAGCCTAATTTTCAGTGTCCTATGGTCGTATGTGAAAGAAAAGGCGGAAAAGGATGTATTCATATCGCAGACAACTGGTACGAGTCATCTGGAGCAGAAGAAAACATGATCCACACGATAGAGAGAACGCGAGAGATTCTCTGTCGGTGTAGAAAGAGACACTCTCTAACGCTTCAAAAACAGAGGAACAGCAGCCGCTCCCACCACACCAAAGATGGCTAGCCATCGCAGCAAGCCCTTGGTCACCATTCTCTTCGCCAGCCTATCGATGGCTTCCCCGTCGTTGATTCTTGGGAACGGGATATCCTGCGGAACCTCTTTGCCAAGTACCTTACAGAGAGGCTCCCAACCGTCCTTAACATTGAAGAAGACTAGCCTATCCTCCGGCACGACTCTTTTCAAGTAAGCAATGTGCTTTTCGTAGTTTTCGGCTGTGACTGGTTCCCCACGACCATACAGGTAGATCCATTGATCTCTCAGGCCATCAATGAAGTCGACGAAGTAACGCATGCCTGGGACAGGGAAGAGTACGAAGCGTAGAAACCACATCGTAGATGCGTTCTGCACCACTTCCATGCTCTTTATCCACGCGTCTGGATCTCGAATTGTGCAGATTACCATCGCATTGGGGTACGCCTCGAGCAACTCTTCGACCAGCCCGCTAAATGGTGCATCGGTGACTGCGGCATAGCCGTTTAAGCGCTGCTTCAGCAAATCGTGAATGATCGTTTTGTCCGAGGGCGACTTTGGTGGAAAGTGCGAGAGGAGTTTGATCAGGGATTTGATCTCGATTTCGGGTCCCAGAGTGGCCTGTGTACCACCATGATAGACAGGCCCGTTTAGTAGGATGCGCAACGCTTCGCTGAATGAGGCAGTGCCCGTGCGGGAGAGGCCAGCGCCGATGACTTTGAAATCGGTCCCTGGCTTGGGGGTGGAGGGTTGATTGCCCATTGTTGGTGATGAATTGAGGTCTTCTTTACAGGAACTACGTTAAGATGGTCGCAAAGGTGAGCTGACCTTGTAGATTTGTATGCGTAAGCGTGCATCCATAATAATATATGAGGTTAAAGCGGGGAAATGTCAGACAGTCGATTGTTTCGCACTAGTTCCTCGGTGCATTCATCGGCGCCGTCTCTAGGGCGTACTAAGCCACGGTAAATACACCTCCTTGTTACTTGGTCTATTAACGACATGCTGTTTACTATACTTATGCATCGTAAGCTTTGCTGCCAAGCGAACATGGTACATACAGTAGTTTAGGTAGCGATATCATTAGTTCAAGATGTGCAGGTCGCTTGACCTATTCTTTATATTCAGGTAGTGAAGGCTGGGTCCAAGTTCCGAATACGGAATCCCGTTTCGATCTCTAGTATATTATGTATGTGGGTTATTCTGTCCATGTTGTCGTCGTTTCTGAGCGAAGACACTAGTCTTGGTGTGGAAGCTCTTGCAGTAATTCAGTCAGGTGAACCACTGTGAATCGGATAGAACAACCATTCAATCAGTTTTACAGGCAAGGCATGCACAGACAGCGCTCTCGTAAAAACAGCCAATTCAGTATCCCTCCAACTCTTTCCCTAAACGGATTCCGTTCAGGTGTGTTCGATTCGACCTATCGCTTGTCTCGCAGAAGCAAGACTGATCGAAATTGAGTATAGGCGAGCACGAAAATGTTCAGAGATTTCACTACGAGGAGTTGGTGCACAGGTAGTGAAGGGTGCAGGTGTCATGGTCCAACGTTGGTGGGAAGCACGTGCGGCGGCGCTAGTGGCCCTTATGTCATCACATATTGTGCTAACTTTTTGATAGTAGGGTTATCATCGTCACAAGCAGCTCGAGGCCCAACACCACCAACCTACACCAACGCTCGGTTGTCGCTGAAGTCCATATACATACCAAATCAATCGCACGCTCGGATAACCGCCAAAATGGTCAAGCTCGAAGAGGTCATGGATGAGGAGTTTGTGCGCGAGCAGGAGGGCCCGCATGACGACGATGAGTGGGACACCGACTCTGGTACGACACCACGAACCGCTATCACGGGCTTCTGGCGCATAGAAGAGACCGTTTCGAAGACACTCCAATACTAACTGTAGCGCTATAGAGTCAGACACATCCTCGATCCACTCCGTACAGCCAGACGAATCTCTCTACGAGCGCATTCTCGCCTTACAAGACATGATCCCTGCCAGCACACGCCGTTCCGTCTCTTCAAAAGCAAACACAATCTCTTCATGGTTCAAGAGCGGCCTGAACATGGGCGGCAAGACTCTCTGGGTAGTGAGCACAAGTGCGCTGCTTCTGGGTGTGCCATGGGCATTGGCATACAGCGAGGAGCAGATGATTGTCGAGCAGGAGAGAGCTGAGCTGCAGGCACAGAGGGCGCAGAACGAGGTACGTAGAAACCTGACTTGCTAGACTTGCGCTGTTCAACCTTATGCTAACTCTTTGACAGTTCATGGCTCCCGGTGCGCCGACACCTGGTCAGCCGACAGGCGCGAAGCCTGCTTTGTAGACGACAAAAACTTCGATTTGGCGTTTCGACTGATAGTTGCTCGACCCTGACCATTGAGCTCTTCACACCTGTTTTACTAGGATGGCGGTGCATGGAACGGGGCTGTACCTGTACATAAACGGCGAGATTCTTACGCCGTAACGATCTGTACTATATTTCTCGACTCCACGATAATGTATTGCGTCACATGTTCAACTCGCTAAAAGCAACCTGCTTCATCTTTTTACATATCATTTTTAACGCCCATGGGCTATGCTACTATATGTACAAATGCATCGTCTCGTCTCGTGTCGACTTGCAAACATCTGGCGGCGGAGATGCTTCGCCGAATTCCGGTCTACCAAAGCTCGTATTCCATCAGATGTCAACGTTACGCCTTTTACGTTCATAAATCACTCCAGCCGCGCACACGCAGTACCGTCAATCCGCAGATAGTGGAGACCAGGAAAGCGGGGACGCTGGGATTGCAGACGACGCTCGCCCCAAGAAAGGTGGTAATACAGCAAAGAGAAGAGTCATGGTATTATAGTCGATACATGGATGTGTGGAGAGGCGTTTAGAAGGGGATCGAGCCGGCTGACATTGCGACGCCCTGTTGTTCTTGCTGTTCCATGACTGCCTCGTCGGCGGCTTCTATCGCAACGGCCAGACCAAGCTTAGCGGCATTCTGTGCTACCGTCAGTATTGATAGTCAGACTTGAATTCTACAAAACTTACCGCTTTGTGGTCAATTTCACCTGAGAAGGTTACACGGATTGGCGGCGCAATCATCTTCTCCAACAAGCACGACACCTTACCCTGGTTGTCTATTTGTGCCCTGTATGATGACTGACGGAAATCGTACTTGGCACCGATAGTTACGTTACCCTCCTTCTGCGGTCCAGCCATAGGCCCTCCGGGGCCAATTCCAGCAAATGCGAGGTTGCAGTTGATGCCAGTCTCAACCTTGTCTGTAAGTCTGCGCCAGTATGAAGCCTCCAATACACCACGGTCGGGGATGATCTGACCACATGCCATCCAGTCGACAGCCCGGTAGCGTGCCGCGTACGAGACATTCAGCTCTGGGGGGTATGCCATAGCCGGGCGGGTCCAGAAAGCGTCGATGCCGAGCGAAAGCTTTGGTGTAACAGCCTGTAGATAGCTGGCCATGAGCATACCAGTAATGCCACCGTCGAGTAGGGAGGGGTTGACAGCCTTCAGCGAAGCAGAGAAGTCGGCGCCAGTGTAGTCGTTTTCGAGCGAAACCATGTTGCCTTGCGATGTGAGCTGAACAGCGGTCTTGGTGACAAACGCCGACGTCCAGCGCCAGTTGAAGCGACCGGAGAAGGCAAGCTCGTTATCTAGGTTTCCTTGCATGAATACCTAGAAAAGTCAGCAAACGGAAGGCTGCCGACGATCTGAGCAACAAACCCTTGGTGATCCGTAGAGAACCATGTAGGAGTATGGCGGCATAACCTGCGATCCCATGGACAACGAGTGTGCAACCTGGAATAGCGGGGCGGCGCTGAAGGCCTTGGTGAGCTCGGCGCGCAGACCTGAGAAGCTGGAGTTGTTCAGGAAGACATCGCGCTGGACTTCCCTCGCAATGTTTTCGACTGTGCCCGGGTTGCTGAGGCCCAATGCTTCTCTCCGCTCTTGGAATGCATCGTATACGTTTAGAAATTGTGCGAATGGACCGGTGTTGGCGGCGCGAGGTCGTGATAGGATATCGGCGACAGCTTGTTCCTGCGCTGGGTTGAACTGCAGCGGGGTGGCCATGGTGAATATATACGCCGAGTCAAACTAGGAGCTCCCAAAAAAAATGTGGGAGAGCTTGCACAGGATGGGATGGAAATGGCAGCGAACGGTTGGAGGGCGATGTTGGGTCGCATTCGCTAGCATGACGATATCGAACAGAAATTCTAAAGCCGTCACGTGACATGACCCAATGACGCTAGAGCTTATCAGATCTCTAGCATCCAAGACATGCCGCCCGTTGATACCATGGTTGCTTTTGTGACCCTTGACTACGAAATCCCGCAAAGTGCTGCCTGACTATCCCCAGACCTATCTGCGACACTGTTTCGTGGAAGTTGCTGCACTTGACTGTTACGGGTTGTCGCACCTTGTTTGCTGACATCTCTCGGCAAACGCTATCAACGCCGGAACCTTGGAACTGTGACCTTGAACCGAACGCAACTCTACTTCATTGACATCCGACCATTTCTCTTCCTGTGCGCTTTGCACTTCTTCCCTTTCCGTCAATTGATCATCTCGACCTGACGATTTTGCAATCATGGATACCCTACTGTGAGTACCATGACCCCACTTCCCGCAGCAATGTGAAAGTACCAACGCTGCACACCTCCTGAATAGAACATTCACTCAAGATGACTAGTACTGCAGAGATATACGCAAACTCACCCCGCTTCCGGCGGCGGTCGAGTACTTTCGTCGACGCAATCCACGATCTACCTACCAAAGAGGAAATGGCCCCAGCCCAACTCTATAGTACAGAATCAGGCCGCCTTTTCCATTCCGGTCGAATAGTCATCGCCACCTGCGGACTGCCAGCTCGGGGAAAGACACACACATCTGTTGCCTTAGCCCGCTACCTGCGATGGCTGGGTGTCAAGACGCACGTGTTTCATCTTGGCGATTACCGTCGCGCTACGCTAGGCCCGGAAAACGATGTGCCCGACGATTACTTCTTCCTCAATGCATCGCCACAATCTGTTTTGCTACGCAATAAGATCTTGAAAAAGTGCCGTGAAGACATCTACCACTTCCTGGAAAACGACAAGGGCCAAGTGGCCATCTACGACGCTGTAAATGCCATTAGCCAAGGTCGCAGATCGTTGGCCAAAGAATTTGCCAAGAATGGAATCCAGACAGTCTTCATCGAATCACATTGTACCGATGAGCGCATCATCCAAGAGAACGTCCGTCGTGTCAAGATCTCTTCACCGGATTATCAAGGATGGAAGGACGAGGATGCTGTCCACGACTATCTGGCACGTATCAATGCACGGATACCACACTTCGAGACCATGGAGGAGCCTGATTTACATTGGATCAAGATGATCAACGCTGGCGAGAGAGTGGTAGTGAACAACTGCGCATTCGGATATCTCTCGCAAAGAATAGTCTTCTATCTACTCAATCTCCACATCAAGTCACGGCAAACATACTTTGCTCGAGCCGGGACCACGCGAGAGGAAGATTCTTACAAAGCAGATGCAAGCCTCTCACCAGAAGGTCATGAATACGCTAAGAAGATGAGTGAGGTGCTCCTGAAGTACCGCGAAGAGGAGAAGCAGAAGCTGATTGAGTCGGGAGCAACCGATGCCTCCTTGAAGCCACTGACAATCTGGACTTCCACACGTCGAAGGACTGTCCAAACGTCAGAGGTTCTGGCTTCTATGGGCTACCGGGTTAGGCAGCGATCGCAAATGAGCCAGATGAATCCTGGTGTATGCGAGAAGATGTCAGAGGCCAAGATCCGCGAAGAGTTCCCTGATGAAGTTACCAAGCACGAAGCAGACCCTTACCACCATCGGTATCCGCGCGCAGAGTCGTATCACGACCTTGCCGTACGCATGGAACCCATCATTCTAGAACTTGAGCGTGAAGAGAATGACCTTCTCATCATCGCTCATGAGTCTGTCCTTCGTGTACTTTACGGGTACCTGATGGCATGTAATGCGGCCGACATACCCAAGCTCGAGTTTCCTCGCGATGAGATCATTGAGGTAATCTTTATCCAGAATTCTTTTTTTCCATAAACTAACATCATCTAGATCATACCCTCATCCTACAACAACGTGGCAAAACGCATCAAGATTCCTGATTTACCTGAATCGATGGTTCCCGGAAGCCCCGAAGATATCAAGATCCCCGTCCCCCCAAGTGGCGCTGTAAGTCCACTATCTGGCATGGGTACTCCTCAAGCCGGTTCCGGCACTGCGACACCTCAACATGGCATCCAACCTCTGAATCTGAAGTCACATATTAATCCCTCTTCGTGAGCAGGTGCGGTATCGATGCCGGTACGGTGCTACATTCGACAATGAGCGAGCAAGCCAACAAACGGACTTTGACCCGATTTGAGGTTTGAGGAACCAGTATCTCAACATTGTGGGATGTCAAAGGCAGCAAATGGGCTTGTGGACAAGAGGTCAGGTTTTTGGCATGGATACATCAATAGGGCACTTGTCTGGGCGTTGGGGTGCGGCGTGTTGAAAACCATCTTTATCCTACACTATAGCTTCTTGGCCTGTCATTCGATATCCATATGAACACGAACCTGCAAACCTGCTTTAACCCACTATGCTTCTTGTCATTATGCAAATGCGAGTAAATCCTGAAATTGCTATTGGATGACTCAGTAATGAATGCTGTCTTCATACCCAGCCCATGATGACCTACAATCTCTTGTTCGTCTCCATGGTCATATATAAGCTTCGAGTTCTACGGATAGCGACGATACAGACTCAGCAGCAACATCGTTTGGTCGTCCACCGTTCCCCCATCAAGGCCATATTCAAGAAGCCTTCAACGATATTCCAAGGAGCTCAGACTTCTCTGCCAGCCCAGGTGAGCCACATCGCTTACTTATCGCCTAGGTAGCGCACCCCGATATAGTGTCAGTTCAGACGGGATCAGGAACGGTTTCAGTGATAGCTTACTCATTTCCCCATCCCTTGTCGATAGCCCACTGCCATCCACCCCAACCATCATGATCGCGGGGACGTACTCGGAACGGCTCACCCTCTCGCACACTAGGACAATTCCAGCGATCGCCTAGTCCAATGCCATGAAACTGCATACCGTACCGACTCCCGTCTGTCTGACCGGGTGTAAGAGGGCGCTCGTCGCAGGGCAGCTCAGGTAGATCGAGGTCGAAGATATCGGGAAGAATAGCGAGGAGGCACTCCATCTCTGCGTCAGTTTCGTGAATGTCAGCGTATGTGGGAGGATAGTGGCCTGCGAAGATGTCGAAGGGAGGCGAAGGAGATGGGGCAGGAGGAGAAAACCTCAAAGCAAGGGGATGGGAGGGCTCTCCGAACTGCAGCATGTACTGTGACATAGACGATGTAGCGGGAGGAGACCAACGCTCCGGCGTGCCATTCTGCGTGAGCGGAGCGTTGCGAGCGAAAACACTACGTCTGGGTGGACTGCCGAGTTTCTGCCTGTAAACTTCTGCTGGGGTGGGCCAAACCATAACGTCTTCTGCATGGACCTGCCTTGTTGATGGCATATCCATTATGTAGCTGGGTAGGGAACCTACAGACTCGGGCTGATACGGTGGACGTCGGGGTATGAAATTCGCATCATCGGGGTATATATCGGCATCTGAAGGCTCGGGACCTTGATCGGTGCGCTTGATACGGGGAAGTGCTCTTGGACGGTAATGCCTAGACGGTCCACGTATATGGCCATGGTATTGCGCATGGTTGATGGAATTGAGATCACTAATTCTTCGCAGTTGTCTAAGTCCTGCAGGACCAGTGGGTATTTGCCGAACTAGGGACTCCGTAGCCACTGGGTTGACTGAGCTATGCTCCTCTGCGAAGATCCTGCGAGGGCGTTCTCCAGTAAAGCCAGGAGGCGGAGGCACTAGTCTCGTAAGTTGACGCTCAACACCTGCACGTTCTCCCGAATACATATCACGACCATCGCCCTTGAGGCCCCGAGGCGTGTTAAAGACGTCGTTTAAGAGTACACTCTTGCCGTCCATATATTGGGCTAAGGCGTTAGCGGTCAACGGCTTGTCCAGCGCCCGCCCTATGAGCTTACCAAAGAGATCTTGAGGCAAAACTTCAGAGCCGCGTGACTTGTGAGAGCGGGCTGGTGAGTCCACGTTGGTGCCTCTCTTCTGGATGCTGGGTAGACCAAGTCCCGCACTCAGCTCGTCGACGCCTGGGGCGTTAGAGTCTGAACGGAGTCGCCGCGTAAAGAAGGGGCTATTTGCAGTGTATGCCATGGCAAAGTTCGAGGAATCCTCGGAAAAATTGCTGCGAAAGTCTGCACTAGGTCGATCTTGATTCAAGGCGATATGGTGATCTATTAGGTTAGCATGAGATCTTGGTATTGTGATGGTGCTGGTCTCACCTTGTAGCATTTCTTGCAAAGAGTTCAGTGGCATATCCTTCTGATCCGGTAACTTCCTCTGCATCCATACAGCGTTGACCTCTTCGTAGCCTTGATAGTTCGGTCGCATGTCTCTAGCAGGGCGAAAAGGCGAGTCTTCTGCACACAAGTCAGTCTTATGTGGTGAGTTCGACGCGGATGAAGACTTGCCGTCGAACGTATCTGACATCTTTGCTTTCTGTCGCGGACTGGTGGGAGGAGTTGGTCCTGCAGGCCCAGTGAACATGCTAGTCTCGGCGGTCGTCGGACTGAAAGTTGGTGCCTCTGGATTGAAAGAGCCAGACCTCCGAGATATTTGTGGCTGCTTCTGCTCCATGTCGCGCTTTTTGACAGAGTTGCTGTCAATGGAGCGTTGCTGTAGGGACGTGAGATAGCTGCGCATGAGCATAATCCTTATACCTATCTACGACAGTGAATGCGGCAGTGACCTGCGATTTCAATCGCCCGTCACCTTCGTTTATGAGCGCGGCCTGTCGTCAAACTGACTTTGAAGTCTCACTGTCAACAGTGATATGGTAGTAGGAATCTTGCAATGAGCGACCGAGTCAAGACATGCGTACGCTGTTGTGCATATCCAGAGAAGTCGGTGTTGGCGATATCATCGCAGCAAGCAGCCAAGACTATTATTCATTGATCTCACAATTCCAGTATCATGCCGTCCAAGTGAAGGTGAATGCAAAGCGACATACTAGCGTGGCTAGCGCTCGCTGCGAAAGCAAAGGTAGCCTCCATACTGGACAACGACAACGGTACATGGTGAAGGCTATAGTCTGGGTGGCGAAGCATGTTTCTAGCTTCCCATGTCAGCTGCAACATTTCCACGTCGGCTTCCGCGCTTTTATGATGTCTAAGACCCCCACGAAATCAGTCAGCAGTGCGGGTGTTAAAGGAGCTAAGTAGTGCACGGACAAGCTCCATAACTGCTCGCGTGTAACTTTTGGGACAGCGGGCCAATCAGAGCAGAGGGCGATGACGCCCTGACGCGCCTCATTCAATGGGCTGGAGTGTAACTTACATTTAAAATCTCGCACTACACACCCCTTCGCGCCTGTTGCATTCATACTACAAGCCTTTCTTCACAGGTCGACAGCTCTCTGCTCACATTCCCAGTTCCTCGCTAATCCGTGGTTCACCACAGCAAGCGACCCCATCTTTTTCCGCAACCATAATGCACACTAGTTCCACCTGTATAAATCGACAAATACATCAGCCAGACCACAGCCTTCAATATGCCGATGATGCTCAGTCCCGACACGTTGCTGTTCTCAACTAGCAGGAAACGGCCGTTTACTCACTCACCATATGGTCACCAGACTAGGATCGCCACTCAATGTCATCATGAAATCCACCCCTCCAACCCACCACATACCCCCAGGTGTCCCAAGTGCACTATTTCCCTAGCCAGAGGAAAGTCCGACGTCGCACTGAAGGAGCTGGCAGCCGAGGGTGGATTGAGGCCTCTAGAGCACATGCGCAACCGGCGGTGGAACTTAGCAAGAATAGGGTATCTGATAGCGAAACAGCGGCTTGAGAGGACCCGCCTGACCGATCAGTTACGCTGGGAACGTGAGCGGGCGTGGGACGAGGCTCATCAACGGTTCGACACCCACAATGTCCAGGCAGCAGTCCTGTCCCCAAATCCTTCTTCGTGCCCAGCTTGTGACTCTTTGGTGGCGTCCTACCCGACAACAATGCCTGAGGCTCAAATCGCCCAATATGTGGCTTGGTGGGAGAAATCAGGCGCTCTTGCCAACTCGCACGCACTTGTGCATGTGCATAGGCATCGGACACCATTACGCTCGGGCAACCAGAACCCTATCCATATGCAAGCCGAAAGAGAAAACTCGAAATTGCGCCAGATAATTCAGACCGTGCGCAGGTCCGTACAAGAAAACAAACAGCTCCAGCTAGCCTGGGAAATCCGGCAAAAGAACGAGGCAGCAATACGTCGCAAGCACGGTTTGGGCGATTGCTACATAGCCGCCGATTTCTGGAAAGAGCCAATATCCGGCTGTTTTAGTCGACGTGCCCATCAAAACCAAAAAGACCAGATCCGTATGGCAGAGCGACGCGCACGCGGTGGCACCGCGCGACCCAGACTACCACGCAGCTCACTGTCCTACTCAGAGACAACGGAAGACTTGAATGTCGAACCAGGCTTTGAGGAAACACTGAAACAGAAAGAAGACAGAGAGGAATGGGAGCGTTTGGTCAAGAAGGCTGCAGGAGAAATTGGGTACCTTTACTTTGTTGGTGGTGGTTTTGGTGTCGATCGCTTGGCGATGTGGCGAGAGGATTTTGACAAAAGTAATCCGTATCTCGTGGAGAGAAACCAACCTCCCCATTCACAAACAGTACGCGGTGAAGACGTTCAGGAATACAGAGAGGCCAATGAGGAGGACTGGGACGATGAAATGGACGTGGATGAGATGGATGTTGATGACGCCTAGGAGGAGGATGATACATTGTGTCCTTCATATACCGCTTAAATTAGTAACTGTATAGTTGTATAAGATACAAAGCGCCTCGATCATGAAATATCGGTGTTGGGAGAGTCTCCTTAGTACGCGGTAGGATGCCGTGCGAGTGGGAATCGGGTGACCTGACATGGCTTATGGGGCAATCGTGGTCAAGGCTTTAGTCGGCTCACTCCAGCGAGCCTGGACTACGCCTCAATGCGTGGGTGACACCAAGACAGGAGATGAACGGATGGCGCACAAAGCGTTGAGCATGCCAATGCGGCTGGAAAAGCTTGTCCAGCGCTAGCCTATCCGAGCTTACAACCTGTCGATCAAGCATGGGTGCGAGATCAATGGGTGGCATATGGAATCTAACGTACAAGTATACCGTGCGCTCCGCACTATGACTAACTACTTCTATTGCACTCTGTAGTATGCGGGACCTTATTTACCTACGGTATCATATCATAATGCGACTGTATACAGCATACATGCACTCATGGTGTAGCTCAAGAAGCACGAGCTCTTTCATCTGCTGCCTGCACGCTCTCGTCATGACCAGGCAACTCATGTACATGGTCAATACCTTGAATCTCCGTAGTGCCTACTTCGTGGGCATTTTCCACAGTCTCCAGTTCTGACCTTTCCTTATTCATTGCCTCGTGCGTACTTGTAGCTGCATCAAGTTCAGTTCTCTCTTTTCCCATGGCTTCAGCCCAAGGTTTGTGATCGCCGTGTAATTCTGCTTTATCGTAGGTATGGCCTCCCATCGAGGCCTTGCGTCGAAAAGGCCCCAAGCGCCTTTTCCAGGCGATGGTGAAAAGTAATGCTGAAAGGGCTGCGATGCCTGCACCTACACCGATTCCAGCATATGCAGCTGAAGAGGGGCTTTTAGAGTTGTTCGGTGGTGGAATTCGAGGTGGATCCGAGGTTTGAGGCGTGGAAGATGATGAAGTTATTGGTACGATATACGCAGAGCCGCCATCAGGATACGCTTGACTAAGGCTGGAATTCAGGCGCTCGTAGTCCACCGTAATGTATGTCTCCTGCAGAAATGTTCGGCCCAGCATGTATTGCTCCGGGCTAGAAGCTCTTTTCAGTGGAAAGTAGTACGTGGAGGTGTTTACAAACGGGAACGTGAGCCTAAGATCGAACGCCGAATATGGAAGAGTATAATTTCTTGATGAATTTCCATCTGTGAGAGAGAATCGTACCTCAGGGCTCTCACTTAGCAGTCGTGCATGCGTGGTACCGTTGACGAGATACAGCTTCAACGAGTCGTTGCAGATCAGTCCGAAAGCCGTCCAGCAGTGGTGTGTTCGCCCCCATGAGTTGATAAGCGATAATGGGTGCTCAGCCTTGTCAACCTAGCTAGTAGAAAAACGTGGCGCAAACATGTATTCATTCTTCCATGTACAAGGGTATGTAGACTCACAAAAATTCCTACTACAGCTCTCTCCTCTTCCTCGCCTCGTCCTCCCCTTCAGCCACCTCGCCAGTTCTCTTCAAATCCACAAACTCGCCCTCTTCCTCTAAAGCATCTACATCGCCCTTAGCCTTGGCCTTCTCTAGCTCTTCTGCTTCCCTCTTATCAGCCTCCTTCTGCATCTGCTCATCTACTTCTTGTCTTTCTACAATCTCTGCTTCTTCACCAACCTCCCCAGTCAACGGTCCCTCACTCTCCTCGTACCAATCTGTGGATTCTGTCCATTCGATGATCTTCTCCTTGGCCGTCTCGCTGAGAGTATAGTAACCGGGGTTGTTTCGAGGCTCGAACATTGAAGTGTGCGCCCAAGTCTCCGCCGTGGCCTTGTCGTTTACAGCAGGCATGAAGAAGTTCTTCAGAGGCCCTTTGGGTAGGTTGCAGAAGGTGCGGTCTTTTCCGGCGACTTTGCCAGTCCAGCCGTGTTCCTTGTTCTCGCTGTTGATGGCATGGCCAAGAGTGGTGTACATGTTACAAAAGCCAAGGTCCTGGCTTGTAGTGAGCTTTGCAATCTTCTCGAGTCGCTTTCGCATCTCTTCAGGGCGGGCCAGGACTCCGACGAATTCCAGATGTGATGTAGCCCATGTGACGCCCTGAGTTATCTGGTCTTTCTTCATATATGCCGCCGCGCCGCCTGCTGCTATGGCACCCGCTGCACCGGCGAACATGGCTACTTTGCCGTAACGCTGCCACATGGGTGCTGCTGCTGCGTCTCCAGTAGATGAGGGTGCTGGGAGCATCTTGCTCGTATCGACAGCACTGGATGCAGTGTCCTTGCCGCCCCATCCAAAAGCGCCCGCAAGACTGTTGTATGCCGAATATGCCGAGCTTGCTGTGTTCCAATGCTTCTCGGCGCCATGAGCCACTACGCCAGGTGCTATACCGAGGTATGGTGTGTCGAAGGCGAGAATGCCCTGTATGTACGGGAACATGAGCATCGAATGGTCGGCAAGCGATGACGCAGAGCCAGTTTGCGAGTTGGACTGCGAATGTATCGGCTGTTCGGCGAGGATGGAGAGGAGCGTCTCAGCCGCAACGATGCCGCCCATGGAATGGCCTACGAGTATCGTGCGCACAGAAGGGTCAACTGTGGGCGAAGGGGTCGAGTTGGCGACCTCGAGGTCTATGACCTTGTTCTGCAGCCATTCTTTGAAGCGACCGACACACTCGTGTAAGTCGCCTCGCGTCTCGAACTGGGGGTACGTGATGGTGAGGACGGTGACTTTGGGCAGCGCATGCTGGAGGAGCGCCTTCACGTGGCTTGGAAATGTCCGGAATGTCTCATCTCCGCCCTGTACACGATGTTAGCATGGCACTCGTCCTCTATGTCAAATAGCGACGTGTTGCATTGCCCATGGCTGGACCTGAGACACGCAGACACGACCCTGGAGATGACGTAATGCGCCTGTCGCGCGCAAGACACAACATACCTTGAATCCGTGGATGAAACACAGCAATAACGTCTTCCTCATGGTCCTCGACTGTGCTCCTGCATGGTGGGGCCAAGTTAGTCGAAGGCCGACGATAAGTCTACTCGCGGCGGGAAGGCGATTACGTCTGGGGTGCAGCTACCTTCGCTTACCTTGCAGGGGGTGGTGGGGGGTGGACTGGCCGGAAGGTTCCATTACCGTAGACCACAACGTATGACGCTAATTTGATAAGATTGAAGGAAGACCGATGGTCGAGAGGTTGAGTAATCGTGCACACTTGATTCTTCGTCTTGTACACATTTTGTTACTATGAGCGCTCTGGTAGTTGACCATAGATGCTACACGAGCATTCTGTGACACGCTCAACTGGTCGTGACTCTTCTCCGTCGCTCCGACAATGCGGGTATAGTACAAAAATTCCAAGTTCCAACGCCATATCGTGAGCCATCTCGGCAATGCATCAATATCAGAAAAAGAAAAAGAAAGACTGCTGCGCGGCTATGAACTCGCAAGCAACGCGACCGCTATCCCGCATAGACTCGCTATCGATATCTCCAAAGTTCTGAGCTGTGATGAAGCACCCACAGCAACGACGTCAAACGGCGAACCACCACCGGAGTCAGCGTTCGATAGTTGCGCGTTGGGTGCCTGTGTCGCCTGCGCAGTGTCTGTGGGCGGGATGACTGAAGCTGTGAATGTTCCCGTAGCGTTCGGATCCAGGACCAAGCCACCCGTTGATGAACTCGAACTTGTCGTTTGTGCGGAGCTCGTCGGTTCCTCGTCTCCGTCTTCCGCGTCCGTGTTTGAACTTGATGAGGTTGATGTTGCTTGGATGGCTGAATTTGTGAAGCTTGTAGTGGTCAAGACCGCCTGGGTGCTCGTCGCTTGCTCCGATGTTTTCGTATCTGTCTTTCCCGCACTCTCACTTGAAATCGTTGTAATTGTAACCCCCGGACAAAGGCTCTGAATACCCAGTCCGTTCTGGAAGACCCCGATGATGCTCAGCTCGCCCGCATCGACGTTCGCACACTTGTCCTTGACGCTCTCTGCGATCGCCGACAGGCCCCGCACACAGGCAGCGGAACAGGTTGCGCCCGATTTGAAGTCGTCGGCTACGCATCCAGAGATGGAACTGGTGTAGACGGCGTTGCAGGATTTTGGCAGGTTGTCAATCCGCGGAATGAAGGACGCAAGTGAGACTGTTGTAGCCGACGATGTTGACGCGAGAACGAGCGCCAGCAAGGCTGCACGTAATGAAGATGAACCCATCGCGAGTGATGTGTAGGTATTTGGAAGTTGGGTTGGGTGGACCCGTAGGTCTCGAATGGAGACAGGAACGTGGCCCAGGAAAGCCCAAGTGCCAGTCTTCAATGCTTGTCCACGAAGCTTGGATGCCCTCGTGGAAAGATGTCTTCCGGATGTGCTGAGACGACTGGTGTTTGGGTTGGCGGTATGACGTTGGTCCGACAGCGGGATCTGTTTGCGTCGTGTGAAATACCGAGTTATGCTGCCTGCCAACTGCGCTGGAAATTCTTTCACTGTGATGTCCCGCTGACTGTGCGTTGCCGTAGACAACCAAATTCCAAAGCTCTTGCTGTCAACCTTCCCAGAGCGTTGGTGGTGCGCGCCCACTTGGCATGCAATTCAATGTCGAGGGAAATGTTTCGACACAATGGTGTAACTACGCTGCGTAGATGGGCCAATAACCTCTTTGTCTATACCAGCACTACCCGGAACAGCTGCTGTAAGGAACGTGAGTGATGCAATGCACAAACGAGTGAACGACTGTTGTTTCTTCCTGGCGCCAGGCCTGCAAAAGAACGACTTGGAGAACTACTCCGAAACAAAAACTGATGGGGTAACAAGGCGCACAGCGTTAAGAAAGGAAACGTTGTGCAAAAGGAAAGAGAGGAGAAAAGAGGAGAGCCGTGATCTTCGTGATATTCAGTCACTCAACAACCAAATTCAGGCAGAGTTGGCACCTGCTGCGGGACCCGCCACATCTTAAGGTAGATCTACAAGGACACCCGTCCTATCCGCTTCCAAAGAATCCCTACCTTGCCTTGCCTCATCATAGCCTAAGCGGGTAGCCACGAGACCAGCAGTCCCTGTACAGCTATGTGAGTGTCGCAAGTGGCCGATATTGAGTTTTCTGAAACAACGGGGTTAGTGCCGTCGCTGCGTTGTAGCCGCCCATTCGCTGAGCGCGACAGCGCAGGCGTTACATGTCACGACCGCGCTTCAGATGCAGGTACCCGGAGCAGAACAGGAGACGTTGGTGAGAGGTGTGTGTCGCGCGTGTACTTGATTGAGCTGCTTGAGCGGCTGCGTGTGGAGTGGTGGGCGAGGCGCGAACCACCGTGGCATGAAGCCGGACGGTTATGGCGGCTGCATGTCTGTGGCGCGAGACTGCCCAGGTGCGTTCGCACGTGGAGCACAAGTGCCTAGAACAGAAAAGCTACATAGATGCGGACTTGGCTTCCTTGGGATGTACGTATGATGGTTTGACGTGTGTGTGATGGAAATATCTTTCACTGGGCTACCTTGATGGCCGCTGTACTGGCTTTTAACTGCCATCCTGCCGCTACCTTGCACGCAAACCTCCATGATCCCAGAACACCCAGAGTTTATGTATGCGGGGCACAGTGTAGTACAGTATCGCGCATGAACTGCAATTGTTTCATTGTTTTGTTAATTTCTTCAGCTATAGTTCCAACCTTTCTTTGTCCGCGCCGTTGGCGCTTTGGCGTCCAAGCTGGATTCGCGCATTGCTTCTTGCTGATCCTACTCCATGACGATTACGCTTCTAAACCGCACCTTTCCACTCTCCATGTGTTGAACTGCATCTTCCACCTTGTCGAATGGAAATTTCTCAATCATACACTTCACACCCTGTTTCTCAGCGAAGTCGATTGCTTCTTCGCTATCCAGTGCGTGTCCTGACGGCCATCCATGGACTGATTTGCCCTTCATGATCAAGCTCACGGTGTTGACAGGTATGTCGCCCACAGGCGCGAGAACAAGCAATTTGCCCAAAGACCCCAGCCCTTCGACCAATGGCCCTATGATCTGCGGATTCGGTGCCGTAACAACGATAAGACTTGCGCCACCCATCTTTTGAAGTGCCTCGGCTGCGCTCTCTTTCGAAGTGTCAATATAGTCTGTTGCTCCGAGCTGGAAAGCAAAGTCCTTCTTGTTGTCCGAAGAGGACACAGCAACGGTACGGTAGCCCATTTTGCGAGAGTATTGTAGTGCAAGATGACCTAGGCCACCAAGCCCTTGTACGGCAACAGTGTCACCTTGTTGGATATTCATCTTGCGTATGCCATTGAAAACTGTAACGCCAGCACAGAGTAGCGGAGCGTATTCGGCGGGGTTTGCATTGGCAGGAATGCGCACTGCAGCCTCGCTGCGAAGGGTACAGTATTCGGCATCTAGTTTTGCATCATGTCAGTTCGTCGTCTTGAATCACACAGTATTCGCCAACAGAAAGGTAAAGCTTACATCCACCATCCCTACTAACCCCATTAACAAGCTCGTTCTCACACATCTGGAACAGTCCCTTGTTGCATGCCTTACACGCACCGTCGTGTGCACCATGCCATCCTCCGCCCACTCGGTCTCCAACCTTCCACTTCTTTTCACCATCACCAACTGCCACTACCTTTCCAATGACTTCATGTCCTGGGACGCGAGGGAAGACGTTTTCACCCAGATGGCCCTGTTGGAGGAAGCTATCAGAGTGGCAGATGCCACAGGCAAGCACTTTGACCAGAACCTCGCCCGCCTTGGGAGCAGAGATGGGGACTTCTTTAATAGTCCATGGCGCACCGGCTTTCTCAATGACGACAGCACGACAGGAAGACGGGATATCAGATGAAGACATGATGTTGCTCAGTGTGCGTGCGGGTACATGTAGGTGAGAAGGAGAACGTGCGGTTTCCTTCAATTCTAGTGCGAAGTTGTTTGGAATGCAGAATAGTCAAGTTGGCGCTCGTTCGTGATGTCAATGAGCTGAGGTAGGCGCGACCTAGCCCTCTTTATCAATACCTCCGTCATGCACCTATGCATACATCATCCTTATCACCGATCTGCTTCCCCGCAGCGACCAACAACCGGAATTGAGAACCATTTCGCAACACTTGGTTCAACGCTCTGTGTATACAACTAGGGGCACAACCCAAATATGGCTACCCATGTCTCAGCCGTGTACACCCCTCTGCTCACCATCAGGCCGAGTATCCCCACGATTAATAGTCTAAGTAAGTTGTTCTCTTGCGTGCCGATTGGAAGAAAGCGGTGCGCCTAATAGGACTTAGGCTAACGCCGACGGATTCAAGACTATCACACAAGTATACTCATACTATATGTGTGTAATCAGCAAGTTACGGCGGGTGTTTTCTGTGTATGCTGACGTAGCGCGGGGTTTAGCGGGATTTAGACACCTTCTGCAGTTGCTTAACAGCGAGACACATGCAACCGAATCTGGAACAGTCTGGATCACAAGTCAGACGGGTTGGGGGTATCATTTCCTAAGCTATCTAGCATCCAGTCTAGAACTTAAACATGGACTCGTGAACGCCTCACCAGGCATCAAAGTTACCGAAACCACCTGTCTTGGCCTTCTTCTTAACGGGTGCTACGTCCTCCTCGTCGTCCACATAGCCGACTATCTCATCAGCATCCTGTTCTTGCATTTCCTGTTTCGCGGCTTGCAGATATTTGCCCACACCGAGACCTTCTCCAGTACCATTGTCCACTGTACCATCTGCGCGTATACGTTTGCCTGTCCACGTAGTCTTGTCGTCGGCTGTACCGCCTTGTCGTTTGATCTCTTCAGCCTCTAGTTCTTTGTTTTCCTTGTCCTTGCGCTCCTTCTGCCATTCTTCGAAGGGATCTACAAAGACTACCACATTAAGAATTTCAATGTCATCGACAGGCTTGTCCTTCTCGCCTACTTCCGCAATCTCCATGGATCGCAACGTTGTGTCTAGACCACCCACTACTCGCGCGAAAATAGTATGTTTGCGGTCGAGATGTGGAACAGCGCGGTACGTGATGAAGAACTGGCTTGTGTTGGTATTCTTGCCCTTGTTCGCCATGCTGAGTACACCTCTGGCGTTGTGCCTCTCCGGTCCTTCGAACTCGTCTTCAAAAGGCTTACCCCATATACTCTGTCCGCCTCTTCCAGTGCCTGTCGGGTCACCGCCTTGTATCATGAAGCCCTTGATATTCCTGTGAAAGATGGTGTGGCTGTAGTATCCCTTCTGTGCCAACTTGACAAAGTTCCATACCGCGCGCGGCGCGTATTCGGGGAGGAGTTCGACGTTAAGGTCGCCGAGTGAGGTGGATATCCGCGCATAGCCCTTGTTCTTTATGCGCTTCGGCTTGAGCATGTAGTCTTCGTCGGAGAGGAGGGCACGCTCGCCGGAGGTATGCGGCGTGACGCCCGTCGAGGTAAAGGAGGCAGCAGCTTTGCCTGAAGTGTACACGGCAGCGTTGTATGCGGGTTTCTTAGGCTCTGTGGATGTCGATGCTGCTGTGCCATTCCTGGATAAGTTGGCAAGCGCCTTGGATGTGGTTCCGCCTTGCTCCTTGATCTTCCTGTTTTCACGCGCCTTCGCGACGGCCTCTTTCGCCTTGAGAATCTTGGCCGCGTTTCCCAGAGCTTCTTTGTTGACACCGCCCTCAGCATCTGCCACTACTGTTTCTCCATCCTTGACATGCTTGTATGAGCTAAAGTCTCTTGACTCGATGCTTTGAGGGTCCTGGAGAGTTATGATGTCCTTTCGCGTGAACGGGTCGTCGCTGACCAGATCTTGCCAGTTCTTCGCCTTGATGTTCAATCTCTCGACCGTGTCCCACGCAAAGACATTGCCGCTTTTCCTCAGCGCAACGATATGGGTGTTGTCTGTAAAGACCTTGTATGTGACGGGATCTACGTATTCGCCGTCCTCGTTCTTGGTGAAGTTCAGCGTGATGAGGTCGGCGCGCTTCAATGGCGTTCCGTCGACGGGATTCGTATCGGGGTGTTTAGACAGCCATGTGAGGATGTGGGTGAGATCGAAGATGGTGCCCGACGACGTGCATACGGGATCGGTGAAAGGCTGGAGCGAGACGGCGCAGTAGTTGAAGGGGAGGCGCTTGAAGGTCGACGACAGGCCGGCAGCGGAAGCTCGATTGGCGCTGTTTGCGCCGCGCGCATTACCGAAGGCGTCCGACGACGACCACTCCGAGTGTGTGATGTACAATTTGTCGGTTCCTTTCCCCATGCTGAATATACGTAGCGCTGGAAGATGTCGTTCAATGGGTATTGCGTGAGGCGCAAAATGTCTGTAGAGGTGACGCGCCGGCGATCAACCACCCTAGCGCGGCTCCACATGAGGATCCACTCGTACAGTACTCTTGTCTCAACGACTTTATCCGTAAACCTCACTCAACGCGAATTCTCGGTTCAAGTCCCCAGAAATGGCCGACTACAAGGAGCCAACTAAAACCATTGTCAAGGAGGTAAGCGGTGTCTTCTGAGACCCAAATTGGATGTTGCAAGAGTGATAACTAATGCTTGGAGGGCACCGCTGCAGGCAATGCTATTCTACTCTATTGTTTTCTTGATAGTTGTTAGTCATTCACAGATCCAAGGAGAAGTAGTATTAACCAGACTCGCTTAAATTCATCTATATACAAACTGAGATGCTCCCCTCCGAGATCGTCAAGGAACACCCCCCGTCTTCCATCCATCTAATTACAGTATTTAAAACAACAGCTCAAGTAAATGAGTGTATGGTAGGTCAGTTATGTACAGAACTAAAGGAGCGGCATCAAACCCATCGGAAGGGATCCTAAGCCGAGCTCACTCTATTCATACTCTTTTGTTTCTCTTTCATCCCCGTGAATTGCCCAGCAAACCACAAGTTGTTCTTGTCATCGTAATCTCTTTCAAATATTATATTATTCCAACTCTTGCTTGTCGTGCGTGTATCGAGATTGCTGTTGCCATGGACCATGTAGAGAAAAGCAGCATAGTGAGATGCTTACTCAGGCTTTCCGAGAATACCGCGGGCCATGTGGCGCTTGCGGAGGTTGTACTCAACAGCGCGCTTCTTAGCGGCAGTGCTCTGGGTGAAGGCTGCGGAGCCACCGAAAGGACCAGCGAGGGCAGAGTTCTGCATGCGGACGATGCAGACGTTGCTGGCACCACCGGCGGTACCCTGGCAGGTCATACCAGCTGGCATCTGGACCTTGACGGGGAAGTCCATGACGGAAGCGGCAGAGAGACCTCCAATACCGATACCGGGGACGTTCTGGGTGACAGTGGCGTCCTGGAAGGCGGCAGGGTCAGTTCCACCGGAGGTAGCGTCGATCTGAGCGGTCAGGGGACCGGCACCGTCCTGGTTGACTTGGTGGAAGGTCATGGTGATGGTGCCGTCATCGGCAGTGGTGGGAAGACCAGAGGTCGCTCCAGTGCCTGCGGCAGCGGCAACACCCTTCTCAGTAGTTCCCTTGGGAGTCTTGGTGCCTGCAGCAGCAGCACCGCCAGCGGCACCTCCAGCGCCTCCAGCGCCACCGGTAAGAGCGTCGAGAAGACCACGCTTGTTGTTGGCAGCCGCACCAGCACCAGTAGCAGCGCCAGCACCGGTAGCAGCACCAGCACCAGTGGCAGCACCAGCACCAGTAGCAGCGCCAGTAGCAGCGCCACCGGCACCTCCTCCCATGAACATGGCGATAGCAGCACCAGCGTCAACAGCACCGCCACCCTGAGTGCGTCCAAGAGCCGAAGCCTTGCCACCCATCTCGCGGGTACGGATGATGGAAGTATCAGCCTCAGAGCCGCAGAGGGGAGAGGCGCAGTCACGGGGAGTACCATCCTGGACGGAAAGACCAGGCATGTTTACACCGTTGGCACCCTGGATCTCAGAGACGACACCGTGGGCCTGGACGGAGGCGGCAATAGCAGCAACGACGGCGAGAGAGTAACGCATCTTGATGGATATGGAGTTGGATTATAGAAAGGTTGTTGAAGATTGGAAAATAAGGACTGTGATGTCGAAAGGATTGATGAGAAAGATGTAAATGAGTAGTGAATTAAGCAAGCGACCGGCGCAAGAATGTAATTAGAAGGATGGAAAAGAAGAAAGAAGCGAGTCTGGTTGATTGAATTGTTGAGTGATGGTGATATCGACTCTAGGAGGACGAGCAGAGAGGTTTATATACAACTCTCTCATGGTGCATCTGACATTGCCGAAAGCTTAGCATAGACACAAGCATTCACCGGTCTGTGTTTCCGATCCACCAAGGAATGATAGCGCCCGCAGCCCCTTGCTGCCATGGCCAAACAAGATGATGGCTGTGGGACGAGGTCGTGATACTGTGAGCATAGACTCTAAACGGAGAGCTGAGACGATGCTGGTCGAACGATGGTCAGGGTTACTCCACTATGATCCATTCCGCTAGGATATCCACAGCGGGAGGATCATCTCCAGAAGCTTGACTCAGGATTTTGCTAAGGCTTGTTCGGAACAACAATGTCGCGTTGTGGCAGTGCGCATTGACGTTTGGTATCTGAGAAGGCACATCACCCGCAGATGTGTATCAGCAGCCAAGTTTCGTTCTAAACTCGGCGATCGAAACAGTATCGTGGGAAGACCGTTTCGCTGGCACTTGTCTCCAAGTAGTTGCTGCTCTGTTCAAGTTTACGCAGTTGTTCGCATTTCGCGGTCGCATACCAGAAGAAAGCAACAGAAAAAGTCGCTCGCCGTTACCGGCAACTATGCACCGCTTTGTCGTTCGTGAACGGTTAGCTAGCAATCCGGCCGAGGTAGAAAGGCGATGGTTGTTTCAGTAGCGGGTTTTGAAACTCTAAAGTTTAGCATCGTTCGAGGGTTAGCGCGTTGCTTCTTGCCTCAACCTCAGTCCCGGATATTCCCGAAACCTTGAAGCAGCCTCAAGCACGACTCGACACGGTCATGTACTCCACCGCAGCACTGTAATAGCAAAGAAAGTTTGTCGTGACAGCTTCGAGAACATGAGGCGGTGAGATGGTCCAGCAAGATGCAGGTTCTGGATGCGGAATTTCATGCCATCAACCTCCACGATGTTTCGCTACGGGCTGTCCGGCTCTAACAAGGCTTGTAAGAGCCCCGCGATATGGAGCAGTAGCTGCAGTAGCTGCATTGTGAGGCAAGCACAACAAACCGGAGAAACTGACCGCCTGGGAGCCCACTACCACAGTCAACAACGCTCGTCATGTGTGCATGCAAGCCCTGAATCAGTGCATGATTGCACCTTTCTTCTCCCTATTGATCAACTACATGTCGATCTCTAGCATCCACAATCTTTTCGTGCAACACGGCTCCACTCTGCCTTCTTCTTCATCTTCGTCTTGGTCAACTTCTAGTTACCCAACTGTCCTTGTGCCCAAGCTCGGAAGTCCCTAACCTCTTTAATCCACACATATCTCACGCATATCTCCTGAAGCTCAAAGAAGAGTGATGTTGCTTCCAAGAAACCCTTGCTGATTGAGCTCTTGATGAACAGCAACAGTATAATAACGGCTCGGCTCTGCGCTTCCTTTCCGTATTCTACGATCGGAGTTCCATTGCCAACGCCGTTGGCGGTCCCGTTGGTCGCTGTATCCTGCTGTAAGGTCGGAGGTGGCGCCTCCATCTTCTCTATGAGCCGCAGTGCATGCTGTATATAGTGGAGGGTCACGTCCTGACCATTTACGCCGAGGTCCTCGAAGGTGCGGCTGACGTGAAGTTTGGTGAGAAAGTCGAGGGAAGGGATCTCAAGTGGAAGGTGCGCGAGTTCTTGAACGGCCTGTTCGGGTTCTTCTTTGAGTTTTCGAAGTATAACATCGTCCCAGGACTGTGAACTATCGAGTGCTTGCACCTGATTCTTATGCAGTGAATTTTTCTCTTTCGCTGTTGATACAGGCTCTTGAGCGGGCTGTTCAGAAGCTTGTATTTGCGGCTCGGGCAGCTTGTCCCAGACTTGTTCTTCAACAAGCATCTGCATGTACGGTAGCAGATCGAATACTTCGAGCGTATCCTCGTTGTATAGTCTCGCAAGGACCATTTGTGGCGCCGCTTGCGAAGGCGATGGTTCCTTCGACAGTAAAGTTGTGATATATCTCGCCCTAGTTTTTCGAATGTCCGCTGTAGTGGGCCCAGCATTCGTGCCTTTACTATTGACCGTGTCTACCTGCTCCATGCCTGACTTCTCATTGGTCTTCATAAGAGCCTCCACCCAGTGCGTCAAATAAGGCTTTTGTCTCATGGGAATCTCCTCATGCGCCTTCCAGAGCTTGTACTCGCAGTTTAAGATTACTACAAGCACTTCTACACTTGGCTCTAGCTCCGCCCGTTCGACGTATGCATCGAGCGTATTTTTTACCCGTATCGACTGGAAGAAGGGCGCGTCATCAATGTTTAACGAGTGGGAAGCTGCGTCGAGATCGCGAATCGCGTCGTCGTTTGGTTTGGTCGGGTCGCTAAGGGCGTTGATTTCGGCGGCTGTAAGTGTGGCTGTCATTAAGCTCATATTGGGCGGTATTTATATCGCGCCTTGCGCTTCGAACGATAGGAATGTGGTGAGTGATACGTTTCGGACTGGAGGGAATACATAAGGGTCGAAATGGGTGAGGTGTCACGGTTGTGAGTGCTGGTGCGGAGCGCGTGAACCTTGGAAAGAACGGCGAGGCACGTGCCAAGCATCGCATCGTGCCTTTGGTTCAGCCACACATCGGACTGGGGAAACGACGAAAGCATCAGTGGTCCCCAAAGCGAATGATATTTCTACTGTTGTAACAAGTGCATTGAGTGAAGACGGAGCAAAAAGTTGATCCATTATGACAAGATACACTTCAAGGTCACTAAACTTCAAGCAAAAGGGTCATAAAGTGTTCGTGAAATGTTGGATTATTCTCATTACAGCACGCTCATAGGAACGCACCAGGATACTCGGAAGAAAACTCAAGAGAGTCCTAGGGGACCAAGACGCCATAACCTAAAACTATTCATGACATTACAGACGAGCCAAGCCAAACCGCCTTCAATCAACCGGGAGTTCCGGCATACCCGGACAGCCCCATGCTAAGTGGTACCTAGCATCGCAGATATCGATAGATGTCGGCGAGAGTCGAATGTCGGTGAAGTGTTGGCGTTGGCGGAAAAAGATGAAGATGGGTATCGTGATATGACTTTGTTCGTCAAGCCGCTATTGCGGCATCGTGAAAGGTGTTTGCGCGCCCCCGCTAAAACTTGAATATAATGTACAGGGCGTGGATGATACCCTGGCATGATCGTTAGTATGCTATTGATGGATGGTGGGTGCGCAGCCCGGAACTCACCGGAATGTAACCGAGGACGGTCAACAGGATGTTGATGAGGAAATCAGCGTTGCATCCGCGCTCGAGGAAAACACCTAGAGGAGGCAGGATGATGGCAAGGAGGATCTTGCAGATGTCGCTGTAGATGGTTAGCATCGACGTCTTGCGCTGCGGAAGTTGCTGGAGCTGACATACCTGGCGGTGAAAGGCATGTTGGGTGGGTTGTTTTTGTGTGGGAGAGAAGTTCTCTGGTACTGGAGAAGTGTTTGTAGAGTGGATTGATGGTGTGATGAGTTGTGCCAAACAGCGGGAGCCAGGTTAGTATTTATGGTTGTGACGCAGGCAGCTGATGACCATAAGAGTGACGTAGCCGGTGGAATTTGGCAAGGATAAGCCGCGTACCCGCCGCCGGTTTAACTGCCACACCCCGTGTGGCGTCATACGTAGTTTGAATGCGCCGAGTGTTCCGATTCACAAAGCAAGTTGCGCAGTCAAACTTCCAAGCAGCGCTTCCAGGTGGAAATTGCATGTCAAGCCATCTTTGTGACGCATGCCACGTTCTGAGGCTATGGAGAAGCGCATCAAGATACTTGGTCTAGCCTGCGTTCACTTGCGGACGTGTTTCCGATGCCTTGTCTGCTAAACGTCCATCTCTTTGGACAGCCAAAGAAGCGCTTGGCTAAAGGCCTGGACTGTTCACCAGCCACAAGAGCTGCGCAAGCTCGACGACCATGTGCCGTCGATCCACTGCCCATCACCTCACGTCACATCAACCGCCGCTAACCATGATGCAAAGCCTCAACATGTGGCGTCGGCTTCTATTCATAGCTAGAAGTGGCTAAAATCTGGGGAGCAGGTCAACCGACTGGAGCTTTCGTTCCACCTTGGCCGCGCCTGCTTGCACCCCTGGTGGGTTGGCGTCAAGCGACGCATCTCCGCAGTTTTCTTTCGCAAAGCCCCTAGCGATGAGTCGCTCAAAGTCCTGCACGGATAGATCGCCGGTTAGCTTGGCATTGTGCCAGCTGTGCACCTCGAGGAATATGCCGGTGTGCGGCCGGAATCGATCGAAATTGCTTTGCCCATCGAGCAATCGCGATACTGTGCACAAAACACTAGAGATCTGCATCAACGTCACACTACGGCTGCTAGATACCGCAGTCAATCTTCCCTAGGCAGAGAACGTTGCCTTCATCTGTTGAGACTTGACACAGAACACGACTGTTACCATCAGGGTCATATATAACAAAAACTATCTCTTTGGTACGTGTAATGAGTCAAAGCCTCTGCCATATCTTTCTTAGAGCGTGAGCTATATCCTGTATGCATTGTTGCAGTATATGCGCACTACATTTGCGACTGCGCGACCTATGCTTTAATCTCACAGAGCTCAGACAGATGCCTTCACTTTCACATGTTTACGATAACATCAAGATCAACCAGGATATCAACGCACATTTACGCATGCACAAAGCGAAGGACAGATGTCAAAAGAACATGGGATATCATTCATCGGGTATCAATCCAAAATGCCATCAAACGTGACCGTCCTCACAAAGGGGGACCTTTATACTACCACCACAGCTTAACGCCTCTCGGCCTCAGCCTGCTTTTGCAAGTCTGCTTCGACACCCCTCTGCCTCGCCTTTCCCTCATCGTGCTGCCGTTGCGCCTCTTCCTTTTGCGCTGCATTGCCGGTCAAACCTGCAACAGCACCACCAACCGTACCACCAAGCCTATCTCCGATGCCCTTGCCGAGGTCGTTGACCTGTCCAGCAGCTTCTTGCTCCTTGCCCTCCTTGTTCTGCTGAATACCCTGCTGCTTGAGGCCCTCGGCACCGACAAGACCGCCGAGCGCTTCTTTGGCGGCGCCCATGTTTTGGTTCCATGAGCCTTCGGTGCGATCCGAGTTGTCCTTTGCGACGCCGCCTGAGGGAGTTACGGAGAAGGGACCGGCTTTGGCGGCTGAGTGAGAGAGATCATGTTCGGCGGCCGCAGTGTCTTTGCGGTTCTCGCCTTGAGCCTGGTGGAAGTCAGTACAGAAGTTCAAAGGGGAGGAAACAAAGAGACTAACCTTGTCGGCGGTGTTACCCGTCAGAGAGCCGATGGCGCTCTGGACAGCGCCTGTGGCTTGGTCCAAGTAGGACTGAGGAGTCGAGGTATGGTCCTTGTTTGAAGACATAGTTGTGTAGTTGTGTTTTGGTGTGGATTGAGGATCTCGAGTGTATTTGAGAGAGCTGTAGTTGTATTGACCCTTGAGTCGTCGTCGCAGTGGGATTATATATATCCCTCTGTTTGTTTGGCAAGGTGGTGGAGCATGTGAAGTATGACGTCACGCCCCACGCGTTGGGCTCCCGCAACGCGCAACTTTGCCCTGCGCGGGAGATCTGACGAAAGTGGCGTTTGGAAACGCGACATGTGCAACACTCGTGGTCTGTTTCATAATGCTCGTGGGTCTAGATGACATCGCTTTAGGGATCAACTGATCTTTCGACATGTACTATGATGCAATGTAGAGATTCACCGAGCAGACGCCGGTATTCCATGGATGTTAACCAGCGCAGGGTGGGTAGAGAGCAAACTGCTACTCTATGAAAATCTATTGACCTACACTAATGTGTCGAGATGGGTATGTTGCTCCAGATCCAAACGCCAGAAAACAATCGTTTTTGAGTTTTGAGGGTTTTCTCATCCATCACCAATGACAGATACCTCCCTCGCTATCATCAACACTCCAAGTACCAGCCAGACCAACAATCTCAACTTGCCCATTGAAACCCTCTGCAATCTTGCCTAGCCGCGCAACGCCATCGTCAACACCAAAGGACGCACCAATCTCTGCTGGCCCGTTGTTGAGTAATCGCTTTGCCCACGCATCGATTGCCGGCTCGCCCGTCTCATCCCGCGCTTGCTTCAGGAATGGAATTAAAGCTGTACCTCCCGTACCACGGAGCTTTTTGCTTCCTGTACGGGCCATAGTGTTGGCGAGGTTGACGCGCTGGTTGTTTGCTTGCTTGGGCGACACCGATCGGGCGTGCGACTGTGTCTCACGCGACTTGATGATGATGTACCGCGAGACGAGTTGGATGTGCTTATCCCGCAGGCTTCGCAGCATGGCCAGGCATGCATCGTAGGCAGTGGTAAGGGCCCGATCCTTGCGATTTACTGTAACGTATTCCCGGATGTTTGCAATGCTCTCCATATGCTCCAGGAACCTACGGTGAGGTCCAGGCATATAGTTCCGCATATCCTGGATGAAACCATGCGAAGGTCCAGATGAAGCAGGGTTTTCTATGTTAGTCCGCTTCTCACCAGTAGGTCTATGCTCAACCCCTAGGACGATGTCGAAGAACTGAATGGTCGAGCTCTGAGCGTTGCTGCCACCACTGAATTGCACATATGGCTGTTGACCAGTGCCATCATCAAACATGACTCCATTTGGAAGGCCCGCGTCTGCCATGTTTTTACTTCCAGCTAGGAATGGTCGGATGCGGTGGTAGAAGACGTGTGGGTCGCAGCTCTCGTACATGCGCTCCAAAAGAGCACCTATCTCGTCAAGTCGCTCCGCAAAGGATCGTAAACAGTGCACGACTGTGTTGCTGTCGCCACGTCTAGCTGCTGCGATAGCTTCGATCATCATCGGAATAACTGGTCCAGCTCTCGCTTCTATCGCTACAGATACCAGGTAAAACCATGATTCGTCCATTGAGCCAGTGAAGGTCATGTGCGTTGCAAGGTTGTCCAGTGTATCCGTAGGCTCGCCATCGAACATAGGTCGCCAATTCCACAGGCACACCCCTGCAAAGGTTGCCACCGGTGGCAGTTCCAGGTGTCTGCACGTTTCCATGAAAGGTATCGAGATAGAGGGCGGGACAATCTGCACAGAATCGTTAGCAACGCGATACACCTATGTATGCAGACTATCAAGACTTACATCGGCGGGCTTGTCACCGCCCCAGACATACCCATGGGCAATGAATCCCAAGATGGAATAGGCTCGCTGCCACTCGGCTTTCGTGAGAAGGAGGTCGGTCTCAAGTACTGGAAGTGCATCTACTATTCGACGTAGCCGCTTGGCCAGGATCAGACTCTGGAAGTTGCGTACAATTGTCTCCCATGGCTGGTAGTAGCGATCTGGTAGAACATCGATGGGTATCTCATCAGGCAAGAAGCCGTTCCGAGCTGATATGTCATAATCGCCCAACCGAGGTAGAGCGGGAAGCATTGTGATGGTTGACAGCGAAGAAAATTGATGGTGTTTTTGTTAGAAAGGTGACGTTAAAGTGGTGTCCAAGGTGGTTGTTGACCAGTAGCCTTTAGCTTTCGAAATTTGGTGCGCAAGAAATGTCGCGTGATGCAATCGGAGCCGAAGGGTGAATGTGCCTTGACCAACGGCCGTCGAGGTTGTTGCCACCCAAAAATTTCCCCAGAATTGATGGAGGGGTTGCCGGATCTTTAAAGGCACAATCGGTGGAGGTTGAAGCAGGTATAACCTAATTATGTGGTGCTTGCGTGTGGGCGAAAGGAACCTAGGCTTGTCGGGTAGGCTGTCTCGGAGGCGGGACCTAAGCACCAGATGAGTTGGGTCCGAGTTTGAAGGAGGGGTTAGGCCCAAAGAATAGTAGAAAACAGCTGACTCGACTGAGCTGCAACTGGAACACGAACAGTAGTAAAGTAGTCAGAGAAACAGTGTGAGAGGAGCAGCAGCATTATATTTGCCTTCCGGCCGCGGCTGCGAACCTTGGTGGATTATGTCAAAGAGGCAGGCCGAAACGCGCAATGCTCAGTAATTGCCTAAGAGAAATCTTCGTTCCGAGCTGTCCGCGCAATCGGTTTCGTGGGCGTCACCTTGGGTCACATTAGCAATCAATTTACTCTCAGATTCGATGATTCCACTACAGGCGGAGGTAGCGCGGCTGGCCGACGGGCTGCTAACCCTCTCTCCACACTAGCGTAGGTACCCTGCATGCAAACGGCTGGCTGCCGAAGTCGGTGAATCGGCCGTTGGAGGAAACGTGGGTTAAGCTGTTAAGTCCGCAAATGATGGCTGAGACCAGCAACGCGAATGCTCGATGATGGTTTTCGCCTCTTGTGATGAGATCACGACGCCAGGACTGAATCTTCGCACAAGGCTACGCACAGCCTATCTAGCCTCGCCAGCACAGTATACCTCCCCGCAAAATCCCGTTCCTGTACTCCGACGCTACTGCAGCGGCAGCAAGCTAAGGTCGCAGATCAGGAACCACATGTTAGCCACTGGGCTGTCTGTACATACAGTAAAGTTCCCATCAGCCTGAACAGTGCGGCTCAGATCGCAACGATAGGAGCAACTGTGTTTGTTATAGTTCCGAGTTGGAGTGCGAAAGTGGTGATGGAATCCGAGACGCGAACGGCACCACATCGGTGAAAGCGGCGAAGTAGGATGGAAAAGTCTAGTGTTGCGAGCGAGAACTACAACATCTATGTCCATTTCTCGCGACAACCCAACACTACTGACCCTCTCTCCAAGGCATCCTCTCCACACCCCGCACCCATCTCCGCCTCCTCCATTCGCCCTTGCGACTTGGCGCATGGCTCTCCCATGCCCGACGCAGAACTTCTTTCTCTTGATCGCCAATATCCTTGCTACCTCCCTTTGATCCGGTCCGCTTCTTTAACTTTGCCTTCGCTGCGTTGGCTTTCTCTCCATCACTCTCTAGGACCTCGTAGTGCAAATCCGTGACCCATCGCTCACCCTCGACCTCAACTTCCACACCTGTGACACAGCGATCTTCGACCCATTCACGGGACAAGAGATCTAGTGTCCATTTCTTGTCGCTCCAGCGCCAGCCGCGAGGTGGGAGCACGTCTTCGAAAAACGGTGTGCCACGGGGTCTGTCGCCGCTGATCCTAGAAGGCGATAAAGGGGAGTAAGGCGATGGTGAAAACATGAAACCCTCGTACTCGCCATGCTCGTCGTGCAGTGCGCGGTGCTGTAGTTCAAAAATCTCGACTTCGCGGGTCTCTGGCGATGTCTCCAGTTCTATGTCTGCGCGCGAGATGGTGAGGAGAAAAGAACGGCTTTCGTGTTCTGCATCGGAGATGAACTTTTCGCTTTCGGGCGTTGTAAGGAGATCCTGAACGTTAGGGTGGCCCAACGCCGTTAAAGTGTATCCGATAACGAGGAATATCGCACGCCATGGTAGTAGATGCGCTGATATGAACAACAAAACCGATACGACAAGTAAGATGAGATAGAGCATCGATGAGAGGTTCTCGTTACTGAAGTTAGTAAGTGGAGTGATGAAGCTCAGTACAGCGTCGTGGCCGCGGCTGAAGTCCTCCATGCAATTCTGCAGATCGCGCATGTTGCGGAAGAAGTCCTTGCTGAACTCGGGCGCAGGCTTGATTGTCTTTGCGTCTGCTAGCGGTGGTCCTCCTAAGCTCCCCCTCCAAAGATCGCCATCGATATCCACTGCGTTTGCCATAGGCTCTGGATGCCGAGTCAGATACGCAGGTACCATTATGAAAAACATGCCACACGCCAGCGGGAGTACGGGTAGAAGATATAGATCAACACAGACGAATGTCCAGACCAACAGGAACGAGAGGGTTTGTGTGGGCTGTACCCAGGTGAACAAACGAATGAGTCGATTCTGAAGAATGAAGGCAACACCGATGCGCGAGTTGAAGCGACGAAAGTTGGAAGACATGGTAGGGATACTGAAATTGGGGCGAGCGACATAGCTTCGAGAGCGCCGATCCTTGACATGTGGTGCATTGCCACTTGGTGTTGATGAGTCTGGAGGCGAGCTGTCGGAGAGGTCTTCTGAGGGGAGGACTTGTGCGAGCAGCCTGTAAGCATTAGCTCCATCAACAACGTATTGTCTGGTCTAGGATTATTCCTCGCGACAACACCATAATTCGTTTGCTCGAGGAAACAATATCTTCGATATACAACAAGATATGAAAACCTTTGCCTTGCAGACTGTACTCACATGTTCATCATCTTATCTCCTACCCTGCTACTCGACTCCCGACTTATGTTGTCGCCCAAAGATTCCAGCTTGTCTTTGAGTTTGCTAGCCGACAGACGGCGCGAATGTGAATGCGGTCTCTCCGTAGTGGGAGTGCCATCGTTTGACGCATGATGTACCTGGACCACTGGGATGGGTGTGTCGCGGTTCGCCAATGACTCTGCATTGTCAGAGCCCATAGTGGGACCCACTGTGTGTTTCTATTGATCTATTGATAAGGACAAGACTAGATGAATTTGAGTCAAGAACGAGGCCGTAGGTATCGAAGTGTGATTGATAAGGGAGTCACGCTGCTGTTGCGTATTGTTGGAGGCAGGCGTGTCACATGTGGCTGAGTCGCGACTTCTCGATCCGTATAAACGTTCAGCAGCTGCCCAGGCGACACCAAGATAGTGTTCTATCCTAGCTCTTTCGATGGCGATATCTCAACAGCTTACTCTCACGGTTCGATGTGGAAGATGCAGAAACAGGCGTGGTGTTTGATGCAGCAAGCGGATGACGCACATGCATGGGAACTGGGCGTGGCGCTGAGCTTGTGCCGTGGCACGTTGTTCGTTCCGACGTTTTCCCCACATGCGTCCGTGCACCCTTGGGCTGGTGGTGGTGGTGCGCAATCCTGGTGATCAGGGACAGACAACCTTTAGGCTTCGATGTATTTAGAGGATGTCGGTGACCCCTGTGGTACTGTACGGCCTCCGCTTCAGATTAGTGGTGAGATGGAGATTAAGACTGTGGAGCAGCTGCGGAATTCCCGCTGTCATGTTTCGGGGTCGTATGTACGATACATGGACATGATCTATAGCATGCACAACAGAGGGTTCAATCATGCACATGCTGAAAGCCGTGCCATGTGCAGTCGGACTAGGGGTGGTTTGGGTGGTGCAGTCGTCGTTGGCAGGTGATGGTCGCACTGCTTGAGACAACTACTCCGCACCGGAGCGTGGCAGCTTGACTGACTTGACAGCGAGACAGTAAGGCCGTTGGACGATGCGTCCGTTTCCTGGGAGAGGAGAGTTGTTTTGATAATATCCTATTCGCCGCAACGGGCAGATATGGACAGGGGGCCTGTCAACTAGACAACCTTAGTGCCTAGTTGTGGCTTTTGCGGGCTGCCGACCCTCATTGTAACTTTGACGAACGTCGACTACCGCAGCAGCGACCACCTCGCCCCCTTTGCAGCAACACCGCGCCGTGCTTTTTGCGCTGCAACATTGCCCAACCCTGAATAATTCCGATAGCCGTTCGCTCGACTCATTACCGACCGCCGATCGCTTTCACCGCTGTAGCCGGGTCCGTTCGACATGTCGGCATAGGTCTCCCTCGGTGCCCAAGCTCGACGCTTGGAGACCCTCTCGGCGTTCTTTGAAAGAGGAAGACTTTTTTCTTTCTTTGAAGCATCTCGTGACAGCAGAGCTCCAATTGCCTGTGTCGTGACGACCAGCTGTGGAGCTGACATCTGCGGACCATGTCGACGCAGCCGCGAACGACAACTCGGACCATGGAATCGACCAACGTGCCCGAACGGTCAGGGTCCAACATGTCCGAGGATTCTAGTGGCTCCTCAGGTACGAAAAAGCATATGGGGGCAGTCGCGTAATGCGACGTCGTATCGAACGGAGCTAACCCTGCCTCATCAGAAGACCGCGTACGCAAGTTCCAGAAGACGGGCGACCAGGGCAGCCGCCTGCGCAAGACAAGCGCATCCAATGCTATAAGCGCAGCACGACCGCTGCCGACCATCAACAACAACGCCGCAGGACGAGGCAGGGCCAAGGTGCCGTTGGGCCCCCGCGAGCGGCCCCAGGACTTCAACAAGCAGAGGTACGACGCCGCAGCCTCCCGGGCCTACGTAGGTAACTGCACGACAGATCAGCTGACGCGTGAAGCAGCAGAATGGCAAGCGGCGCCAGCGTTGCCTCTCTTGAGACACGCTCCTTCCTCCCCACGCCCGCCAACGAGACGACGGCCACGCGCCCCGTCCCTTCGAACCCACGCTTCAGCTTCACCAAGCAACCGCAGATCAGCAGCCCGGCAAAGGGAGAGTCCAACGAGAACACTGGCTCATATGACTTCCTGCCCGCCGTCAACTTCGATGACTTTGCCAACAGCCTCTCCTACGAGCCCGCGCTAAGCGACTTTCCTGCCCCCGGCACGTTCAAGACCAACGTGCCTGCCGACAGCACCACCCCTAATAACAGCAATAACAATAGCAATAGCAACAACATGCAGCCGTTTACGGGAGCCCCCACCGATACCCGCCCTGCACGTAGCAGCTCTTTCGTTCGCCGCTTCAGCCAGTCCACTGCGAGGAAGCCGAGTGGTGCTTCCACCGCATCCGGCTCTGACCCGTCTGCGATGCCTCCGCCGCCCACCAACATGGCCATCCGATCACGCCGCCAAAGTCACTTCCCTGCCCAGGCACCCTCGAACCCGGCCGCCCGAGCCCCGAGAAAGAGCGTTGGCCCTGGAATGCTGCCAACGAATAGCTTTGAAATGGACAGACTCGCGAATGACAACACGATGCCTACGCTCGGCCGCGCCCCTTCACTGAACAAGGGAAACAGGCGGGAGCCACTCTCTACGAACCTCAACACTACAACCACCGGGGTACCCAAGCTTCCAACTGCCGCACGCAATGCGAAAGCAAAGTCCCTACAGCCGCCCTCGAGACAGCAACCGGGCCACCTGACTGTCTCTATCAGCCCCGATCCGAGTTCCATGCCCTTGGACCATTCCCGCTCACCTGGCAGATCTCCCGCGGCGCAACGATCATACACACCTTCGTCCTCGTCGAGCAAGCGACAGTCAACCGCACCGCACATATCTGGGCTCGGAGCGCGAACTATTAGCCCCACAGACGCTCGGAGGCTGAGGAGGCTGTCCATGAACCCTAACCACCCGCCAAACGGCCCGGTGGGCCCTCCTACACCTCAAGGCGACCAGACATTCGACGAGCGTGCCTTTAGCCAGTCTCCAGCCTTGGCCGTGGGAGGGAGCATGACGCCCTCTTCGGCACGTGCGACACCCGAGCAGAAGCGCAAGTCTTATGCCTCTGGCATCTCGCTTTCCTCAAACTCGAGCTTGAACTCGCTAAAGGTCGGTCCTTCGTCCATACCGTTGCGTACAAATCCTGCTCCGACAAGCTCGCGTTTGCCTGCGCCAAAGCCACGAAACGTGCAAAGCTCAGCTGGTGGAGAACAAGAAGAAGTTCCTCCAGTACCGGCTATACCAAAAGCATATGAGTCTCCCAAGGACCCTGAGCGCAGCAGTTTTGCATTCAATACACCAAACTCGAAGATGAACGCGCCTCCAGCATCTCAAGAGGCTGTCTCGACACCCGATGCACAACGAGTTGAACCTCGGCCCATTGAGACCCAGGACGGTGGCGTTTTGAACAGGAGTACAGGGTCCATCAGACATCGAAGAGGGTTAACCGTCGGAGCTGGTTCGGAAACTGAGAGGACGCCCACCACGGTACAGCAGTCCAGCAAAAAGAATCTGCAGCCAATCAGACTACCACCGCTGAACCTGCTACCACTTGGTACACCATTCAACAACCGGATATCATCTTTCCCTGCGCCTTCTGACGAAGTAGATGAGCGTAATGTCACACCGCCACCTAAACGTGCTGCCAACAAAACGCCTAGTACGCCCATGACAGCGTCCAAGGCGAACTTCTTCTCAAGGAACAACCATCATGATGAATACCACAAACACTTACGTAGCAGCAGTTCAGCATTCAACTTGCGTGCAGCAGACTCGTCGCTTGATACACACCCGAATATCGGTACGATACCCATTCCGACCCTGAACCCGACACGCCAAGCCACCACACCTTTCTCGTCGAATTCATTACCAAAGGGAAGCGGAGAGTTCGCTCGCTTGCAGCCACGACCCAGCGGCGAATACAAGTCATCCGCCAAGGATGTGGAGATGCAGAGCATGGTTGCTGGACCGCGGCCATTACAGAAGAAAAACACATCGGATTCGATCCAGACTTCTGAGTCGACAGAGCCAGAAACGCCTTCTTCTGGTTCATCCTTGCGCCGAAAGCTTAGCCTTAGCGGCTGGAGGAGAGCTTCGTCAAAAGCTGCGACACATCAGTCGCAGAATCCACAGGTCCGAAAACCGGGCACTAAGACGGACGAACAAAGACAGCAGCCTCAACCACCTAAGCACAGCGAGATGCCGCCACCTCGATTACCTGCGTCTGCTACTTGGAGCGGCGCTACTGGTACAACTCCTCCTCCCGCTAAAAGTGGAACCCGACCATCCCTCGACTTTGGACGTCGCAAGACTTCTACAGCAGCTGTCGCAAGTGACACCGAGGCTGAGAAGTCAGGTGCTCGTAAACCCGTGGGAGGCGGTGGAATACGTGCTGTGTCGGGGCACACAGACCAGGCTACCAGCCAGGTGACACAAAAGTCCACGTCCATTTTGACACCGATGCAGCGGATGTTGGGTACGAAGAGCTCGTCAAACATGCTCAAAGCTCGTAATCTCGACCCCAATCTAGATCGGGATGATCTATTAGCCGACGAGGAGATGAAGAAGCTTGCTTCGAAGCGGAAAGATTTTGAGCATGCGGCGAGGGATGTTGATGAGCTTCGCAAGCGCGCCACGGCCAAGGAGCGTGTCACTCCAAGTGATGCTGTACGTATGGCCAACCTGAACATATTCGAGAGGGGGGAGATTATCGACTACAAAGAAGTGTACTTCTGTGGAACGAAGAATGCCAAGAAGCACGTCGGCGACCTTAATGCGCAGACAGCGAACTTTGGCTACGACGACGAACGTGGCGATTACAACATTGTCCTTGGAGACCATCTTGCCTACAGATACGAAGTCGTTGATGTGCTCGGAAAGGGTAGTTTCGGACAGGTCGTGCGCTGCGTAGACCATAAGACGGGAGGACTCGAAGCGATCAAGATCATTCGTAACAAGAAGAGGTTCCATCAGCAAGCTCTGGTCGAAGTCAACATTCTCCAGAAGTTGCGTGAATGGGTAAGTAAACTTGAACCATTTGACAGGGACAACTTGCTGACAAACATCAGGATCCCGACAACAAGCACAGTATGATCAACTTCACCCAGAGCTTCTACTTCCGCGGCCATCTTTGCATCTCTACTGAGCTTCTCGGTATGAACCTGTACGAGTTCATCAAGGCACACGAATTTAAGGGCTTCTCTCTCCGTCTGATCCGCCGGTTCTGCAAACAGATGTTGGCTTCATTGACTCTTCTGAAGACCCAGAAGGTCATTCACTGCGATCTGAAGCCGGAGAATATTCTGCTTGCGCACCCGCTGCACTCGGAAATCAAGGTCATCGATTTTGGATCAAGTTGCTTCGAGACCGAGAAGGTTTACACGTATATCCAGTCGCGATTCTACCGTTCGCCCGAGGTCATCCTTGGTATGAGCTACGGATTGCCGATTGACATGTGGAGTCTGGGTTGTATTCTTGCCGAACTACTAACTGGCTACCCTATCTTTCCTGGAGAGAATGAACAAGAGCAGCTTGCTTGCATCATGGAGATATTTGGACCCCCGGAGAAGCATCTTATCGAGAAGAGTAGCAGGAAGAAATTGTTCTTTGATTCGCTCGGTAAGCCCAGAGTTACCGTCTCGTCAAAAGGTCGCAGGCGAAGGCCCAGCTCGAAGACACTACAGCAAGCTTTGAAGTGTGATGACGAGGCTTTCCTCGACTTCATCACGCGCTGTCTACGATGGGATCCCGAACGCAGAATGAAGCCCGATGAAGCCATGCAGCATGAGTTCATCACTGGCGTTCGCAAAACCAGTCAACAACAACGACGACCTTTCAACGGCCCCTCTGGCGTTTCTTCGCCTGCAAAGCGAATGCCGCCTCCACAATCGGCGCAGCCACGCGTCCGACCTCTTCCAGAGCCTCCAGTGTCTAGTTTCAGTCGTGGGACCGCAGCCAGCGGTCAACGCCAGGTGTCGAGCGGCACCTCCCCTGTAAAGACTTCTGCTCCCGCGAGGCGTCATTCAACGGTGCAAGGACTTGCACCTGGAGCAGCGGGTACTAAGCGTGCCGCAAATGGAGCCCCACTCAATGCCACAAGTGGGAGTGGCCTGCCACGCGCAGCGCAGCGAAGTGTGTCAGGCAAGCCAGACCTCGCTTCGGCTGCGGCCATTGCCAGTCTCGTAAGTCGCAAACTTGACGCCTAGCTTGAGGCCGACAAGCTGCTAACAATGTTGTAGAAAACGCACACATAAATTTACGAAACCGGGAGATATTCTCAATATAGATTAACGATTACTTGGGCATCTCATGAGGTTTCTTACTATATAATAATGGGGTGTTAGCCTGCTGGCAGCTTGGGGTTAGGTTGTTAGGGACTTTTGTGCAGATATGGTTGCGGATGTTATGTTTTCCCATTCAGCGACGTTTATACCCCGAAAAAGTCTCTAGTTGGAGCATTATTTTCATCAGGTGTATTGGTGGGTTTCTTGGATAGTGGGGAGGACAGTGAAATCTTGATATGAACAGCATTCTAGGGCGTTGTAACAAGATAGACATGTTCTTCTAGAATTTGTAATGCGATGAATGGGGTTCCGCGATTTGAGATTTACGAGTCGCCTGTCCTTGGCGGAATGCATGTACTGTTTGTTTGCACTAAGTCGCTGACTCCTGGTGATGTCAGTGCGTTATCGATAAGAACTGTCGCGAATTTGACTGTTGGTTGCGACTCCTGCACCACAGCCCTCACCACGCGACAATACTTGTTTGATACCCAGTCCTTCTTTCCTTGCTTTGATTGAAAATGCCTCGCGACCCGCTGATCGGCCTCGTGGGCAAGCCGTCGTCCGGCAAGTCGACAACTCTAAACAGGTGCGCAGTGCCCCGCCATCCCTCCTCCTCCTTGGTGAATCTTTCTGAGATGTGTTCCATGGCAGTTTGACAGATGCTACCTCCAAAGTCGGTCCGTACACGTATGAACATATTGGAAGCTGTATAGGCTGATGATAAGTAGGTAACTTTCCGTAAGTCGTCCCTCTCCAACCGGCTGCATGCGACGGCGCAGCGCGTACCGCTTTACTATTCTACCGCTCCTATCGCAATCATCGTACCGTCAGCTCCTAACCCGACGTGTCCAGATTCACGACTATCGATCCCCAGCGCGCCATTGGCTACCTCCAAATCGAATGCCCCTGCGCGCGCCTCAACCTTGCCGACCGCTGCAAGCCCAACTATGGTGGCTGCGTCCAAGGACGGCGATCCGTCCCTATAGAACTTCTTGATGTCGCCGGTCTTGTTCCAGGCGCACATATGGGAAAAGGTCTCGGGAACAGGTTTTTGGACGACTTGCGACACGCAGATGCGCTGGTACACGTAGTTGATGTAAGCGGGACAACCGACGCAGAGGGCAAGGCGACAAGAGGCTACGATCCAAGTCAGGATATTGTTTGGCTGAGGAGTGAGATTGTGAGATGGATACAAGGCAACCTCATGGAGAAGTGGGGCAGCATCAAGAGGAGGCATGTCGCTATCAAAGCTACGGCGGTCGAGACACTACAGAACCAATTCTCGGGGTACGGGTCAACGTCCAGTGTCGTCGCGCGCTGCCTCGATCGTCTTGCCCTCAAGGAACCACTACAAGACTGGTCTGACGAGACCATCGAACGAGTGGTAAACGCCTTCACCGACGAGAAATTTCCTACCGTTATCGCCCTCAACAAGATTGATCATCCCGATGCCGACAAGAACATAGCCAAGATTGCGAAAACCGCAGACCCGAAGAGTATAGTGCTGTGCAGTGCCATATCCGAAGTATTCCTAAGGAAGCTGGCAAAACAAGGCTTTATCAAATACACAGAAGGCAGTGAGTTCGTCGACACAAGAGAAGACTTGATCGAGCAGGGCGACCCTGATGGAGGCGGACTGAAAGAGCTGGACGAGAAGCTCACGACACGTATTGAGAACCTGAAAGATATGGTTCTTTACCGATTCGGTAGTACAGGCGTCGTACAAGTCCTGTCTCGGGCAGCTGAACTCCTTGGTCTAGTTCCAGTCTTCCCAGTTCGGAATATACATACGTATACTAGCGGAAGTGCGAGCTCAACGGCTGTATTCAGGGATTGTGTACTTGTTAAGAAGGGAAGCACGGTGGGTGATGTGTACCGGAAGGTCATGGGTGATGCACCCATGGCATATGTGGAAACCGAGGGCGGGAGAAGAGTTGCAGAAGACGATGTTGTTGCTGTAGGAAAGAACGATGTGAGTACATGCTGAAAGTGAAAGTGAATATCTGGCTAACAATGGGTAGATTTTGAGCTTCAAGGTTGGAAGAGCATAATACAGCCTTGGTGTTAAAAATAAACCTTAGACAATACTGAACTCGAATACCACAACTCTCAACGCAGCTTGCCAGAATTCATGGCATCCTAGCTGAACAACGTGGGATTCGAAACTTCAGCAAACACTTCAGGGACTTACTATCGATCTTTCGATTGCATTATTGAACGTGTTCGTATCCTTGCAGAGCCATGAAAGCCAATAAATTCACTCCTCATCTTCCCGCTCTAACGCATACAACTCCTTTGGCCTTCCTCCACCATCACAACTAGAGAATTTCCACCACGTCCAGTGGACACTACCGGCTACATTGACCAGCCCCCATCTCACCGGCGCCGGCATCGGAGGCCAGTTTGCCCATCTGCCGTCCTCAAATGTAGCATCCAGGTTCATTAGGAAGAATGGTACGACATCAAAAGTTCCTGCTTTAGTAACAGTCTTCTTACCCCATGCTTTGAAAACAGTCGCGGCGAGTTCTGCTTCTGGGGTGTTTGGTGCTGGAGCGGAGGGGTGGTCTGCGAAAGCAGCTATTGTGCTGATCTCGTGGTGGAAGTGATGCATGAAGGCGGTTTGAAACGAGTCCATAATGCTTACAAGCTCTTTTCCGTTGAAATACTGCGGGGAAGAGAGGGAATTCAGGTAGGTGTTGTAGCTTGCTAGGCCGCTAAGAAAAGATTCTACGTCGGTCTTATGTTAGATGTTGACCCCATAGCAACTGAAAGAAGAAGAAGAAGGTGTTATTACCGTGTTCTTCATGTGTCTCTTTCCAGATATCTTTGGATCTTAACATGTCTTCTACCTTGGGGAACAACTCCGCTTCCTCATCGTCGTGGTGGCTCTTGATGAAGCGATACCATGTTTGTGCGTACCCGACGAACGCTGTTTTATCTACTTCTCGAACATGAGGAGCTTGCAGATATATAGTGTTGTACCCTCGCAGTATGGCGTTGTGGATGTGTGCCATGTGCGTTGCTCCGGTTGTAAAGATGCCGTCCTGAGTATTAAATTAGCATGTTCCAGTGAGAATGCTACGCGCGAAATACCTTGTTCGTCCCAAACTGCGGCGTTGCGATTAGCTTACAAGGACCCTCGGCCCACGATATGTTAGCGGAACTAGTCATGGGCGAAGAGATAAAGAACTGAATGGATATGGCAAGGGTTAGGAGTAAGAAGAAAGTGATGGTGGTAACGCTGGGCATTGTGACAGCCACCAGTATCTTACTATCCAGTGCGATTCCATCGTTCTAATGTACTTATTAGATTGCATGTTCAAAGATTAAAAAAAAGTGGTGTGTTCTCGGACATCGTGCGTGGTGGTGTGAGAGTAAGGCGACTCGTCCTTTCTCCGATTGGTTTAGCGGGTCGGTGAGAACAGCAGATTTGCAGAACGTCGTTGTCTTTCAATTACAACCTGACATATTGAAACCCTTTGACACATGAGCAGCATCAAGAAACTATTGTTTCATGCCCATCTAACTAGTCCATCGATGAGTACCTGCAATGCGATGCTGTCCCCACACAATCCCGCCACGATGCTGACGTTGATACCTAGCATGCTATCTCCAACTAAGAACATATCATTCCTTACATCAGTCCCTCTTAGTGGGTCGTACACCTCGTCTGGTATTCTTCTCTTCACGGCTTGGGGCCAGGTACCACTGGTCTGACCATCCTGTGGTGGGGTAAAGTTGGGAATCGCTTTACACCAGTAGTGACACGTCGATCGGTTGAAGCCAAATGCTACTGGAAAGCTCAAGGAGTGCGCATATGCTGCTGATTGGACGCGCAGCATTACAGCGCCCCAGAATTCTGTGACATGATCTGGTATACGTAGCTCGTGGGTGGTTTCATCCCAGGCATTTCGAGGTGTAACGCTGATTATACGAACATTAGGTGTGGCCTGGTTAGAAACTCGACGACGAATATGGAAGCTCTTGAACTCAGTGGTCGTGAAGTCAGGTGGTATAGAAGGTTTCTGTCGTACGTAGATGGTATGAAGTTTTCCAGTAGGCCAGTCATCGATGGGAACTAGAGCACCAGCATCGACGCGTGCGTATTGCATCCCTCCATCTAAGCACTTTAGTGTGATAGCTAGGCGCTGGTTCAGCTGGTTGCTTGAGCGAATCATGGCTAGCACACGGCTCTTGTCTTGATCAGGTAAAAATTCGAACTGCACACGTAACCCGATTGGCGTGAACCCAATGGGGAATGTAGAGACGACATTCTCGTGCTCTACAGAACGGCAGTGCTGGAATTCCTCAGGATGGCGCGCAAGTAATCCTCGGTACGTTGAATGCTCGGATGTCGTTGCGCACCAGGCAAATAAAGAGTAGTCGTCAGTAGTCCTTAGTATCTCTTCTTGTAAGCGAATGAAAGCCTTACTACCCTCTCCATAAAGCAATGGCATATGAATGTCGAAGATGCCCAACAAACACTAGATATTCGTATACAAAATCAGTGCGTGTCTAACTTGCACTTTGCATAGAGACACTCACATATGCTACATCCTCTATACGTGTGCTTTGCCGATGTGCCGCCCATGACATTCTCTCCGCGATTGAGACTTCGCTAAGTAAATTTCTGTCATCAAGCACACGAACTGGAATACCTGTGGCGTCGGATAACTCTTCCAAAAATTCAACTTTTTCGCCCATCAAGGTCCAATCCTGGAAGTAGAAGCGACATACAATTGGTGCTATCAGCTCCTGTAAAGTCCAACCACGACGTGCCCATCGGCAACCTTTGAGAGATGCTCTTGCGATCTCGGAGGCAGTCGTATAATTACCTGAGCGTGGTTTGGGGATGTCACCCAGATAGACGATGCAAACTTCGGCGTCTCTGTACCATCGATACATGGAGTTGATGGCTTCTTGGAGCTCTGCACTTGATGTCTTGTCAATGCAGCACCTAATATCAACGTATAAAGTCAGCCTATGTTTCACATGCTGTTGATGTGAGGAAATCAACGTACGTATCCACCCAGAGATAGTTACAGCCCAAGCCCTGTGCTTGCTCAGCTGCGTTCAATATCTTGCTGTAGCCGACCCGCTTCAGGAGATCCTCTTCTGATAAGCCTCCGGGTCCTGAGCTGCCTCGAATCATCAACTCCAGAGCTAGCATGAGTGTGTTATGCGCATCTTGAGTAGATGCTAGGTTAGGAGAAGCGGAAATTGCTCGAGCTTTACTAATCCAAACGAATTCTTGGTAGTTGACCTCATCCGAGCCCCAGGTATGGGAAAGGATGGCGTACTTGGGAATAGCATCGTCGTTGAACCACTGGAGTTCGAGTGTTCTAACATTGATGAGTCGCATAGCAGACGCGTCGCGACGTGTCGGCGTGCGTAGTCATTGGTGTAGGATCAACAAGCGGGGTGCCTAAAACTGAGCCAATGACGCCGATCTATTCGTGTCAGCAGGCTAAGCTTTGCGCTAAACCCAGTCAAGGCTCACATACGAAGATGTTCGTATCCCATGTTCCCACCATATTCAAGGGAGAAGCTGAATATCCCTTGAGAACCTCTTCCTTTAGCCTACTCCAGCACGCTATATGTTGTGTGCTGTAGAAGAGCTCGCTAAAGGAGGTTTAGTTTCTTTCGTATGAAAGGTGCTCCAAGAGGTTTCCCCAATTGGTGAAGACAATATAAATTTACATGTCATCGTCGGCTTTAAATGTTCACGGCATTCAGGATCAATGATGCTACAGCAAGAGAATACATGGCATGTCATCCTAATTGCGAGGAGAAGACGTGGTGCGGGGAGGCAAATGCGGGCATGTTCTGCCTCGGAGACCGAAATCAAGTTCCTTGCCGTCCCGCGCGTCGGGATGGCGTTGCATATATTGCATATCTGTCGTACCACTAGTGACTGATATGCCAGATAGAACTGAGTGCAGAATTGAGGTCATCACATTTACAGGCAATATCCAGCGAAGTGGTTGTAGCAGAGTGTAGTATTTGCTAATGAAATAACTTAGAGGTGGGGAAGATACGACTATGTGTACATATGGGTAATGAAAAATTCAATGAATGTAGACTCTGAACCATCTCGAACCAGATCCCTGAAATTACAAATGTTGAAAAGCGCACGCCTCCTGGGTGCGTCACTGATACGTGTCGCATGATGATCATCCACCTCCTAGTGTTCGCCGTATCTATTCGCTCACCGCACTCATTCCTTGTCTCCCATGCGCATGCAAACTGCGTCATGAAAGTACGCTCTCCGAGGTACTGAAGATGGGCGAGTGTAGGCCAAGGGTGCAGCCACTGGCGGCTAGACTTGGTCGGTGGCATCTTCACGCGAGAAGCCGAATTTACGGTCGACTCGGATGCAGTTTTCGTCGATGCTTTTGTTGTGAATATGCGAGGTTGGGGTGGTGATAAGACTCTCGTGATCCTTACTCTTCATGTCCGACCATGAACTCATCTGACGGCTCTTTTCGCAAACAGTTGAGCTTTCACTGAGGGTTGAGGGTGCAGATTTGTCGTGGAAGTCGCTCCTGATCAGCCGTTGGTGAGCATCGGGTCCTCTCGTGGCAAGATTCTGGTCGTTGACGACGCCAGCCCAGATGGCGGAGAATGGAAGGAAGATGCATATCATCGTGAGAACATGGGCGACGATCTCAGGGAGAATGTTTGCGAACTGAAGAGACGCAAAGATGGCTACAAGTGTGTCAGATATGTTTCAAGACTCAAGCTCGCATGGGCAAATGTACCTGGTACGAACATGGTCTGGCAGCCCATGATGAAAACAATCTGCATTGGTCCAAACTGTGGCATATTGAGACGACGCCTCTGAATGATAGCGTGGCCTAGTTTGTACGTAAAAACGCAGCTGAACATCCAGATGGACACAGCTTGTAGGATGTAAGAGACCGCAATTAAGACCAAGATGGAGTCGGTATCCAAAACATTCAGAGTCAATTTGGTGCTCAGATAGACGGCAGCAAGTCTGAATCCAAGCGCAATGCAGGCCATGACAGTGGTTGTACCCATGATGATGCTGCGTTGTAGAGGCGGTGTGGTGACGCAAACGATCCAGACTTGGAGACTGAGTGACATGAAGACGAGGATAGTAACGATAACACCAAAAATGTTGATGGTGATGAAGCTAGCAAAGTCTGCGCTGGTCAAACGACTTCGATTTCCAGATAAGACGGTGTAAGGGTCGTAGAAGTTACCGGTGACCCAAGTACAGAACAGCAGGCAGCGGATGGTGTTGGTGAGCAGACAGGCAGCGTTGAGGAAGAAGATGAAGGACTTGCGTTTCTCAGCCTTGGTCAGAAGGAGGAGAACGACCAAGAGCATGAGTGATACACCAAAACCTGTCCCGTAGCTGATAGCGAGACGAAAGCCGTAGATGCGATAGTCATCGAGCGACTTCATGTTCACCGGCACGGCTAACCATTCGCCGTAGCCATCTGATACAGCAAGAGTGAAATTCTGGTTCCATGGATCGAAGTTAGGAGGAACCTGGATGCTCTGTGCAATTCCGTCCATGGCAGTTTGTGTTATCGGGAGTTTGCGGATTGCTTGGGATAGCGGTGTCTGGTTGCAGGTCCAAATAGAAGCCGCCTGAGGTAATAAATTGGAAGAAAGGTAGGATGAAGTAGAGTTTGAGAAAAGAGCGAAGGAGCTCAGTAGTGAGGAAGATCGAAGCTTTATCGTGTAGCGGGTCGGGATATAATAGCTAGAGGACAGGGTTGCTTCTGCAATGGAGATTGTTGCTAGACATGGTCGTCGACAAAGTGACTGGGAGTGATGGCTTTCGGATCCCGAGCGGATAATAGCAACCGCAGCGACAGCGTGCGATTGTTTCGATATCTCGACTTATGACTATAGCTAGCTGGAAAAAGGTGAAGATGAAGTCTCAGAGTTACTTGACGCCCTTACTATTGTTCCGCGGTTCCTTCACCTGGATGCATCTGGGTACTCGCTTCGGCCCGGTGAAGCTTAACCAATGCTTGCGGTTGTCACTCTCCTCCTGTCTTGCAACGGGTTACAGAGTCGCTCAAAGTAAAGCGCAGATCTATTAGATGCATTGTTTGTGGTGTGGGACGAGGTTGTGATCAGATAGCGCGAATTCCTTACTATTGTTCTTCGACTACGGCCGCCTGAGCTTTGAGACCTTTGGGTACCGGTGTACAGGGACCAATTGCACATAGCATGGACGGTGGCCAAATTGCATAGCACAACATGCGGGTATGCAACCATAGCACCACATCATTCACATCCAACCCCTTGCTGTAGGATGGACGAGGCAAAGCCGTTCCTGCTTCGGAGGAACAGGTTGGCGGCAGTCGCAACGAATCGACATATAGCCCCACTTATTATGCACGTCACCGTTAGCTCACTAGCAGCCCCGACCTCCACCAGACAAACGTGACCTCGCGTTGACTTTGACATACGCGATCTAACATCCGCCACGACGCGTCAAACGACTCAGAATGTGGACGCTGGTTAGTCGTGTGCCTGTACGTACTAATTGTGAGACATGTACTGACTTCGTATACCGAACTTTAGGTCTCTTCACACACGGCGGCAGCGCCAGGCATGAGTCAATTTCACCTGCCAGAAGAGGGCGTGGCACACATCGTCTTAGCTCTTGCATCCAAACACCCTTCCGTGGTACGCGACCCGCCATTGCCGGGTCTCTTTCGTGAGCTTGGCCGCATCGGTATGTCTTCTACATGAGCTTTGGTATGAGGCGCAATCTCTTACCGTTATAGTTGTCGGGCTCTTTGGAGTCAAAGTAGAAGCCATCACAGACACAGTAACTATCTTGCCTTTCCAACCGCACACGAAAAGCTCATCGATTGCCCATTTTCAATTACAACCACCAAGTGACGGACGCTCAGAAGCAATCTTCCTGCGCCATGGCGATGTGTTGGGATTTTCAACAGCTGAAACTAATCTCGTTTGTCATTGGACAGACTCGGAGGTTCAGGTCAACTCGTCAGCTGCAGCGAATGTGAACGGTGTCGCTGAAATACACGAGGAAGATACCGAAGATGAAGATTCGAAGGAGCCCGTTGTTGATGTAACGTCACTAAAGCAGACGCAGCCGCAGCCTCAAGCGACGCCTCAGCTCTCGAATCAAAGATCGATTACTATCGTTAAAGAAACCCCAACTACGGATCGTGTAGATCATACGCCTGCGTTTCGTGATGCAAACTTCAATCCGCCAGACTTCGCCAGCGACGTCAACAAGCTAGCCAAGTATACGCCTAATATCTCGAAGGACCCCGAAGCGGAGCCAGAGCAAGAAGCAGCGGCCTTCTCGACAGCCCGGACCAGTGAATTGCAGGACCGTGCGCAGTTAAACCTGCTCTCGAGTGCTAGAGTATCTTCGCCACAAGTACAGATTCCAGCCAGATTATCCAAGAAGCGCACACTTCCCACATCACAGGAAGAGGCACCAGAAGCCGACAATGAAGCACTTGCTGGGCCTAGTAAGCGCGCAAAGACAGCTGACAGTGATACCGAAGACAGTCGGTTGAGCAATGTCGACGTTGCTAAGGAAGATTTGTCAACGATGCCGCCGCGAGCGCAGAAAAGTTCGCAACGATTTACATCTACAACAACAGAAGACTATGACGGCCCAACGCCCCGTGTAGCTTGTAGCAACTCCACCATTACAAAGACAAGCCAGGTTGCGAAGTTCTTGAAGAAGCAAGGTGGGGTATATGTGGAAAATCTAACGGATGAGTTTAATCTTCTATGGTGAGCACTTTCTCTACGGTCGTATCACTCTACTAATACGTCGAAGTGTAAGAGATGGTGATCTCCAGAAAACAACAAAAGTACTATATGCTATTGCTTGCGGTATTCCCATCGTTACCGATCAGTGGCTGTATGAGTCTGCGTCAGCCAAGCGCCTCCTCGCCGTTTCTGCTTTCAAGCCATCCACTCCTAAGCAGGAGGAGGAGTGGAAGCTGAAACTTGACGACGTCCTCGGGAAACCACAAGCTCCTTTCATGGAATACAGTATTCACTTCACAAGAAGCCTTAAGGCGAAATACGCGTCTTTCTCCGAGATCGAGGTGGTAGGCAAAGCCGCGGGCGCGAAGAATGTAATCATTGGTGCGGCGAAGGTGAAGAGGACGGGAAGCAGCATTGTCCTCGCAGACGACAGAGACGACGCAGAAGCCCACAAATTGATGAAAGATGGAGTAACGTGCTATACGAAAGACTTCTTCACTTTCAGTATCCTGCGGGGTGTCCTCGACCTCGAGAGCAACGAGTTCAGGATTGAAGGGGTCGTCGAGGCCGCCGAGACACCTTTGAAGGAGCCAAAGAAGAAGCGAGCCCGGAAGAGCACCTAGGCACACATTGAGCAGGCCCTGGTGAGGATCGGACGACCACATATGACGTTCATACGACATCTTTTACTGCATAGCGAGCTGAGCAAGTGCTCATTGGCGTTACAAAAAGGGGGTAAATGCATTTTCTACTATACTATACCCCAGTTCACAATCACGAAGGCGCAACTTGATCAATTCATTTGTATCATCATCGCATCGTCCATCCTGGAGTTCCTGCTGTTCTATGCTCGGGTAAGCGAGTCAGACCCACATCGTCCCCCACAACGCACACATGTCTACATCGCCAGTTTCACTGTTCTCGCCATGTGTATGTGTATTTTGTCACAAGTCATATAGAGTGTAATTTTCCAGTTTTTCATCGAAAAGCGCATAGCAAGTGTGGCGCATTTCAAAATCCTCTGTGGCGCAATTGGCTAGCGCGTCTGACTGTTACAGCTTGCAGTAGCGAATCAGGAGGTTGGAAGTTCGAGCCTTCCCGGAGGAGGATTATTTTTGCATCTCGACGTCAATCGAAGAGCGGTTGTGGGGAGAGACGGCGTTCTTTTTGTCAGCGTGGCAGCAAAAAGACCCGAAGTGTCAGAGTCCCCTCTGACGCTAACAAGTAGAAAGAACATTGAATAACGCTGGATAGGGACAAACTAGAATGTCGCGTTCGTATACCTATCATCAACGTTCATCAAACACAAGCACAAGCTTACTGGCTCAACAATTTGGAGAGCGTCAGCAAGTTATTCCAATAACACAAGCTTGATAGAGATATAGTATATCAGCTGAAGACGTTTCTTCATTGCAGCGACTAACATGTCTACATCGTATTCCATGATGCAGATTCAAAAACTTATAAACACGCACCACTTCACCTCTTCTTGTTCCTTTTGGCGGCCCGCTTTTCACCCCTGACATCCTTCTTCAATCGAGCGTCAACCATCTTATATTTACCCTTGGTACCCTTGGGCCTGTTCTTGATACCCTTGTTACCACCCTTGGCCACGATAACACTGACCTTCTGCTTAGGCTTCTTCTTCGCAGCTCTCGACATCAACCGAGCAATACTTTGTGCCTTCTCCTTCTCCGTCATACCCTCTTCGTCCGCTAGTAACGCGGATTTCTTCTTGAGCTTCTCCATGCGTTGGGCAGCCTTGAACTTCTTGCGAGCTTGCGCTTCGCGGACCTTCTTGATTGGCCGGGCGTTCAAAGCGCGAAGCTTCTCTTTGATGGCGGTAGCTGCTGCAGCAGTGGTGGGACGTTGGAGTTTGGAGTGCTTGTTTTCGTCGTCGAGGAACCAATCTGGTAGGCCTTCAACGTCGCGGAGGGAGTAACGATTGAAGGACTCGTCAAGGAGATCGTACTTGGTTTTCTGACCTGTGGCCATCTGGTGAGCGAGGGTCATGGCCTCAGCTGTAATGATGTCAATATCGGGTTTGCCGTTCTTCATGGGCACGTTGTCTTGCTCCCATTGAGATTCGTCGCGCTTGACTTCTTCGATCTTGTCCTCTTCGTCTGAGGATTCGTCGTCCAAGGCTGGCTTTGGTTGAGAGGTCTTGGTGCTCGTCCGTATGCTCAGTCCTGTCTCAGCCGCGGGCGCGGGTGTGGCGCTTTCATCCTTCATCTCGGTGTCATGTTCGACGTCGATACCGCTGTCGTCATCTTCCTCCAGATCCTCGAGTCCATCAATGCCTTTGAAGATGTCCTGGTCAAAGAATCGTGCTGCGCGCTTTGTGAGACCTGTCTTTGGCTGCTCCTCGTTATCAAGATCGGTGATCAGTCCTTTGGGCCCTTCCTCCTCGTCATCGCTCCAATCACTGTCAGCGTCCTGTACGAGTTCCTCGTCGTCACTTTGCTCCTTGTCCTCATCAGAGAATCCGTTCCACTCTCCATCGTCGTCCTGTTTCCTCGCGCGCTTGGCTCTGTACTTGGCGTCTCGTGCTGATCTCTGCTCGACGTAATCGCCGTACATGGAGTCGAGCTCTCGCTCCAGACGATCCTCTTCGTCGTCAGTCTCAGGCTCCTCTTCAATCTCTTCTGGCTGCTCGCGTTCAACGACTTGAGCCATCTTGCCCTTGGCGATCTTGTTGAGAGCGCCGGCTTTGTCTACAGCCTTCAGGGCGAACATGGAATCCTCGCCTGTTGGTCCAGCCTGTTCCAAACCAATCTCGAAAGGTGTGGCCATGTTCATCTGCAAACGAGTGATCTCTTTTTGCTTGCGCTCATTTTCAGCTCGGCGCTGCTTCTTCCTCGCCTTGGAGTCCTTCTCCTTCAGTCGCTCCAGCTCTTCCTGGATTTGCATCTCTTCGTCCATTGACTCAATCTCCGCGACCTCGTCGCCTTCTTGCGCTTCTTTGGCCTTTTCTTCTTCTTGAGCCTTTGTCTTCTTAGTGGCAAAACCAAAGATCTCGCGTACCCTCAGTCGCCAGCGAAGAAGGCGCTTGAAGTCAGCCCGACCTAGTACCTTGAGATCGGCACAGCAATCCCTGATCTCCTTTGTTGTTTCCGGCAGCTTGTCGATGGTTGCGACGGCGATGTCGCCGTTTGGCTTTTGTTCAAAACTGAGCTTGTTCAGACCACCCAGTATGGCGATGGGGTCGGTTGTCTGAATGAAGTCGGATACAGGTGCCTCTTTGAACTGGGTCCAGTCTCCCTCCTCGTAACCCTCACGCTTCCTCTTCTTGACTTCGGGCTTGAAGACCTTGGCTTCGTTGTTAGGCGTAGGGTCCGAGAGTTCGGCGAAGACACTGCGAGCGTCAAGGAACTTGGGGTCGAGGTGCTTGGGGGCTTTGTAGCCGCGGCAGACGACGAAGATTTCGGCGGAGACGTTTCGGGAGGAGGGAGGCTTGGTTGCTTCGACCTTGGCGAACAACTGATTGAAGACCCAGAGAAGTGAGTTGTAGTCCTTGGATCTGAAAATCTTGGTTACGAAAGTTCCTCCTTCGACCAAGAATTCTGTAGCCAATTTCATGGATTGCAAGACAAGCTCGGCCTGGGTAAAGGCATCCTGCACCCACGCAGTTCCGACGTTGGGTGCACCATCGTGGAGTACCGTGTCACACTTGAGATGCTTGAGATGTTGGCGCAGCGTCGCCCGGCATTTGTCTGTAGTAATATCGCTCTGGAAGGTGATGCATCGTGGGATAGGCTTGATTGGGGCGAGATCGACACCGACAATGAGGGAGTTCGCGGGCATAACCTGGGGTCTTTAGTACGTAGGCGCATGGTGTTGAGCACAGCGAAATACCTCTGAAGCGACCTGACACCATGATCCGGGCGCAGCGCAAAGGTCAATCAAGACCTTGCTCTTCTCGAGGAAGTTGTACTTTTTGTTCAGTTGGATCAACTTGAAGGCGGCACGGGCACGGTAGCCCTTCTCCTTGGCGAGCTTGTACCATTTGTCGAGACGACCTTTTCCGTGCTGTTGCGGGATTAGCTGCTGTCGCACGTGTTATTCCCATGTTTGCGCACCTTCTTTTGGATCGCCATTGTTGCGGTTCGGCGTCGTGGTCCTGCGGGCAAAAGTTCGCGCTACAAATTTCAGGAAGGCCGACAATATCGCTAGGCGGTGGCAGAATGGACGCTAGTGGACGCGCTACGGGGCTGCGCTAAGCCAGGACTAGTCTCCACGGCATGGCCCATGACGCAGCCAGCCAGCCCCGACGCGCACCTGGTCCACGTCGGGATGAAGGTGTGCTGCCAACCTCGCATGTCTTTTCCATGCTAACTCCCTCTCCAGAGGCCCTACCGCCTGCTCACTTCCTTGACTGTCCCTGCAGGAATGAAGCCAAGTAAGAAGCCCAAGCCAGACACCGAGGCTCCCGCCGCCGCACCCACCCAGGGCCCAGAAGTCCCACTTGACGCCAGCACTACCACCAACAACACTCCCAGCGGTAGTCGAGTCTTGCCAGATGCCTCCTCAGACAAGTCTGTAGCGGAATCGACGCCTTCGGTTGGCACCACAACGCCGACAGCCTCTGGGACACAAACACCCCGAGCCAAGAGGTGGCTTTCAGGCTCAGGCAGCTGGCGATCCAAGGCGCCCGCCATAGTCAAAACCGCAAAGGAGAGCATCGGCGTTAGCGGGGGTGCGACAGGCGAACTGCCCGACGAGGAAGCGAAGAAGCCAAGAGACGAGTCTCCCAAGAAGTTCCTCACCAAGCGGAAGTCGAGCAAGGGCGACGCCATACCCGCCTCCATCACCGAGGTCAACGTATCCTCAGACGGCCCCCTAGACGAGCCGCCCAAGCCGAAGCCAAACGACGTCGAAGAGACACCAGCGCCCCAAGTCAACGAACCGCCGTTACCCCCCGAACCGCCCAAGTCACAAGTGGACGCGGCTGCTAGCACATGGGGTTGGAGAAGCTGGTGGTCGCGGCCGGACGGCTATGACCCGGGCAAGGCTAGAAGTGAGGCACACTCAAGTGTTGAAGAAGCCTCCACTACGCCGCTACCTGGACCGACCCCCTCAGAAGAGCCAGATGCGCAAACGAAGGGTCTAGACGCGGGTGCCATCCCGTCTAAGCCCGACCAAGTGGTAGAGACAGAGAATAAGGATGTGTCAACAGAAGCAGTTCCGCTTTCAGACACTGAGACAAAGGCTGCGCCATCCGCAGCTGCTAAAGTTCTGGCAAGAGCATCTGGTTCTTGGTTCTGGACATGGAGTAGCGCGCAGAACGCGCAAGCGAACCCTCCTCCCGTCGATCCTCCGACTGATGATAGTATTACGCCCAAAGTGGATGCTGTGCCTGAATCTCTGCCAGAAGCACCTGCTGAGACCGAGACCCCAGCCCCGCAAGAGAGCCCCGCAACCCCAGCCCCAGCTACACCTCCCGAGACTGCTCAGAAGAATACTACAGGGTCGTCAAAAACTTCTGCATGGGCGTTCTGGTATAGGGGCAAACCGGGAGAAGAAAAGAAGCCGGGCGAGGCTGGGCCACAGAAGCATGTGGGCGAGGTGGCAGTGTTCGATACTCCTTCGCAATCGAACCCTGAAGCGGCGCAATTCAACGAGCAGGAACAGCCCAAGTCAGATGCGGAGACACCCAAGGAACCACAACAGCCACCGAAGGACGAACCAGTTCCGAAGAAATCCTTTGCCTCGTTACGGGGACGACGAAAGCCCAAGACTCCTGCCAAAGACACGCCAGCCGACACCCCTACGTCGAGTAAGACTGCCACACCGACGAGAGCCTCACCAGTGCTCGAGCCGACGAAGCCTGAAACAGCATCTACTGCTAAACAAGCATCGAAGCAGTTGGCCAAGGCCAAGCAAGGTCCGCCAAACCTCTTGCTACCTGAGTTTAGAACTACCTACCAAATGGTCCAGCAACCGAACTTCTGGAAGCAAATCCGTCAATACTTTCTTGGAGGCGAACCTGCGGCTCCTCACCTGCACATCAACCCAGCACCACCGAGGATCAAAAAGGCCGTAGCGATTGGTGTACATGGCTTCTTTCCTGCGCCCATTATACAAAAGGTGCTAGGGCAGCCGACAGGCACATCAATACGCTTTGCAAATGCCGCAGCCGCAGCAATCAAGGACTGGTCTGAAGCGCGAGGGTACAGTCCAGAGATCGAGCAGATAGCGTTAGAAGGCGAGGGATTCATTGCTGAGCGGGTCAACTCCCTATGGAAGCTCTTGCTCAACTGGATTGACCATCTCAAGCAAGCTGACTTCATCTTGGTCGCTTGCCACTCGCAGGGTGTACCAGTAGCTATGATGTTGGTTGCGAAGCTCATACAGTTTGGCTGTGTCAACGCGACGAGGATCGGAGTATGCGCTATGGCTGGCGTAAACATGGGTCCGTTCATTGAGTACAAGACAAAGTACTTCGGTCCTACAGCTGCTGAATTGTTCGAGTTCTCGAATCCCAAAAGTCTGGTCAGCCAGATGTATCTTGCCGCTCTAGACGAAGTCCTCCGGTTCGGTGTACGGATATTGTACGTCGGTAGCATCGACGACCAGCTTGTCTCTCTTGAGGTGAGCCTATTTCTTTTCTATTCTAGCTCTGCGGTTTGCTAACTTACGCCAGTCGTCAACCTTCTCAACGCTTTCGCACCCTTACATCTACCGAGCCGTCTTCGTTGATGGTCGCATTCATGCACCAGACTTTCTCACCCATCTCGTTGGCTTCGCATTGAAACTGCGCAACCTAGGCCTTCCTGATCACGGTCTGATCCGCGAACTGTCGCCCGCCTTAGCAGGCTCCTTATATGGCGGTGAAGGTCACTCTCGTGTCTACGAAGACCCTGCCATCTACTCCCTTGCTGTACAGCATGCTCTCGAAACAACGTCTCTCCCTATACCAACGACTAAAGAGCGACCAAGCACGGCCGGCAGTTTCCAGGGCATCAACATCCCCGTCGTTGGTGAGAAGCTCGCGAATAACAATAAAAAAGAAGACTTGTACAAGCTTCGTGTGAAGGACTATGAGCCCTCTGCTACCACGACAAACCCGAATCCTTTCTTCCTGCCATGGGCAATGAGAGGTTTACTAGAAGAGGATTTTGTCAAGAAGGAACTTGGAGACGAGGTCGAGAAATTACTCGGTATGTTCGAGGCATGGAAGCCGACCGGAAAACAGCTCAAAGACGTCAAGTTCAGACTCGAGGGTGTAAGGAGTAAGCTATGATAACTGGATGTATCAGCGCATCGTGTAATTGTATGATTATAGGGGCGTTCTTCTTTTTGGCATGGTTAGGCGTTTGGGAGGCGCTATATTTCTAGCCGGAAGATACCATGCATCGAGAGTAGAACACATAGCGCATTGTCTTGATTGGATCGATTTGTAAATGTACATATCATGTGACCGAGGCCTCCATTCTCTGCTCGTAGACGCATAGTGATCCTTATAGTAGTGCTCGGCAACTAGTACATTAATCCAATCCGCCCGTAAAATGCACATATTTGTACATGAAGATGTTCATCTCTTACCACTTAGACGCTTTTAATGCTTAATGTTTAGTTGTCGTCGTAGAAGATCTCCTTGTACCGATGCGTAGCATCTACTACGGCATTTGCTGCGTTGAAGTCTACGTTGCATTAGCGTGATGCTCGCTTTTCCTCTCAAAGGAGTATTTCCTCCACTAAGTAGAGAAGGAGACGAAAACACGCATGTCGCCTTCAGAAACTGACAGGGTTTGAGGCTGGTATGTGACAGTTACCGATTTTGTGCGCAAGGCACGGCACGGGTATAAGAGGGAGGTTGGTGAAGAGCACGTACCGATATTTGTGCCAAAATCGGTTACAGCTTGTACCTTGACTTGCAGATTCTGATCTACCTTGCCGATAATCTCTACTGCATGACCGACGGCGAGATGTGAGTCCTGGTTCATCTTAGTCAGCTCATACTCCTGATCAAGTTCCTATACTCTTTTCCTCAAGTGCTTGAACGACATGTAAACGCAGACGAAAATGCTTACCCTGTTCAGAACAACGTCAACATTACCTCCTGCATCAATAACTGCTGTCTCACCACGCAGCTGCGTGACCTTTCCCAATATGCGCACGATGCGGTGTTGGAAGTTTGCAAGGTGCGGGGCGAGGATGCGGGGTGTTTGTGGGTGGTCCATTGTGAGTGAGCTTCGTGTGAAGATCTTTCGCGGCAAGACTCGGCGCGTTTGGGTATGAGGTGATGTGTTGTAGATTTGCTGAGTGTTTGCTTGTTGACGACTTGAATATAGTGCTTTGTGTAGCAGTTGAGTGGTTGGATTGGGGAAGTGGAGATGGAGGAAGGTTTGACGCGTCGCGTGGCGTTAGCGTGGTGCGCTAACACGTGACTGTGCTTAACTCGCTACTTTGTTGGCTGATAGTTGAGACAAGCCATTCAAGTTTGAACCTCCCAGTGGGCAAACGCTATATATACTCAAATATACAACGTCAGGATACTACGTTACCTAGCTATCTCTTCATTATCATCCTGCTAGTGCCAGCGTGTTTGGTAAGCACCACCTTAGCGGCGCCCTTGGGCATATAAACTCCCTCTGTTGTCGCCAAACTTCCTGTTCTTCTCCCCAAACGCGGTGGTGAACCTAAAAGTTCCCTACCAAAAAATGAGATCAAATTGTTTGATGCCCGCCTGTCCAAAATTGCCGATTCTTCACATCATGTTGGCGGTGTTTGAGAGGAGACTTGACATACATGAAGAATAGCAAGGCATGTTTTAGATATGTGTAGGCGAGGTTTCTGGAGGTATGCGTTCTGGAGTATGTAGTAACATGACCCGAAAGCAGGGCTTTTCGAGGTCATGATAGCGTTCAGGTCGAGTCTTTCGAGGGTGATGACCATGAAGAAGACATTTGAATGGCTTCGATGAAATTCGTGCACCGACAATGCCATGGATGACTTGGAAGCATATACATAGGCACGGGCTGCTAGTAGATTCTTGACGAAATCTATCAAGGCTTTGAACATGTCTCGGCTTGTTGGTTCTCGCCACCACTACCTATGATGGTGAACTTGGCGACAATGGTGGTAGTCCGGTAATTGCATAAATCCTTCGTCGAAACCCTTTTACAAACCTTGAGGTCCAAATCGCAATGGTCACAGGGGCTTTACGATACCACGTAGGCTTCACGGCCCTGCATTAGGACAATCTTAATATTCGTTCACTTCTTAATCTTCTTCAATAGCTCCCGCATCTTCGCCAACAAGTCCGGGATTCTGAATGGCTTCCCAACAACATCATCCATACCTGCATCTCTTGCATTGTCTATCTGCCCACCTCTTATATTCGCAGTAACCGCTATAATCGGAATATGCTTCGACACCTCTTTCCGTTGCTCCATCTGTCGTATCTTTCTGCAACATGTCAGGCCATCCATCTCTGGCATCTCGCAATCTATGAGAATGATGTCAAGTGGTATCCCATCGGTAACGCAGAATCTTGTTTTGACAAGATGCTTCAACGCCCAGACGCCGTTGTCGGCGGTGCTGGTAACGCAGCCTGCTTTCATGAGTTGTTTGACTAGCACCTTTTGGTTCACTAGATTATCTTCAACGACGAGGACATGAAGCTGGTCATCTTTAGCTTCGTCCATTTTTTCATTGATGGACTGTGGTATATCCATGTCGACAGAATATCCATCTTTTCCTGCTGCAGTCGCAGCGGAGATCAGGGATATAGTTGCTTTTTTTATTTCCCGTGCCGTCACCGCGTGTTCGATTTCGAGGGCGTGTTTAAATGTGTCACGCGATAGAGTTGGTTTCTGGGCAATCATGCGCTTGCACTTCAAATAGAATCCGAAGGTACTGCCGACACCAGCTTTAGAAGAAACACCGATCTGACCTCCGTGAAGTTCAGCAAGTTGGCGCGAGATAAAGAGTCCGAGGCCACTACCGCCGTATCGCATGTGTGTTCGAGGAGACTAAGTGTTAGATTTAGCATTAGTGCGTAGTTCATTTGTAGCTTGTTCATTGGATTGACCCACAGCTTGGGCAAATTTCTCGAACAAGAGGGACATCTGCTGAGGCGAAAGTCCGCAACCTGTGTCCTGAACCTGGAACTGGAGATAGACGAACGAGCCTGAGCCCCAGCCCTCACCACTCCCGAACTCAGTTACGATATGTCGTGGTGGAACAACTAAAGATAAGATTGCGGAGTTAGTGGTAGCCTCAGATGCGAGAATACTGTATATACTGCGTACATGTGAATCCTTCTGGGATATCAAAGTCTGGCCATTCCGCATGAGCAGAAATGTGGACCGTGATTGAGCGGATTTGGGACTCCATGGTGAACTTGATGGCATTGGTGATGAGATTGACGATGATTTGAAGAAGTCGACCAGGGTCAAGAATCACCCAGTCAATGTCGAGATCTCGAACACTGGGATGTGGAACAAATTTGAAATCGATGTTCTTGGCCTGGATTTCAGGACGGAACCTAAAAGTAGGATGTTAGTGCTGATCTCGTGTACCCAGGCTCAAGTCGACCAACATTGCCATAGATCTCTGAACGACTATAATTGGCTGTGCGGGTATTGGCGTGATGCGGAGAAGATTTGAGTCCAGTTTTGAGACGGTGAGAACGTCGTCGACGATCGACTTTTGATGCTGAACACAAAGTGCAATGTTGTCCGCTGCTTCGACACATTCTTTTGCCATTTTCTGATCGCTACTGCAAGAGAACTGGTACTGTGTCAGGGTATCTCGGATGTCATCGGCGCAGATAAGGATCGCGGAAAGTGGATCTGAGTGTTGGTGAGCTGATCAGTATATGTCTCACATGAGTTTCGTACGGAGAGATCGCTACTTCTCATCTCGTGTGACGTGATATCAATGAACTCGTTCTGCTGGCGCTTTGCCTCTTCTGCTTCCTGTATTCGCCGTTCTTGCAGGCCTTGCACCCACTTCAGATGCGAGATATCTGTAAGTGATCCCATGACACTGACGAGTTTACCGTCGGCACTTAGCTCTGGCTGACTAGCTGCCAGGACCCAATACTCGATTCGGGCGCCATCGATGTCTCGGGGTTGACATGCAGAGTTCGCGAACTGCAGCTCACGGCTTACTGGCTTGTGGTGAGTGATCATGTCTTAGTATCGACAATCAGTGTTAGTATACGTAACAAATGAATGCCACAGAACGTCGCGTACAGTCCCACATTTCCTGTGCAGTCTTTTTACTTTCCCCCACCATCATGTCAATGGACCATGGCAGTTTATCCCCTGTAGACGAGACACCAGTCATTTCATAGTATCGGTCGTTCGCCTCTACCAGAAGACCATCTGGGTCGAATAAATACATGCCCATAGGCGATAATTCGGTCATTCGCCGCATGCGTCCAGTCTGAAGCTGAAGCTGTCGAGACATCTGCTCTCTTTGTAGGGTGGCTATCTCCGCGGCTTGTTTGCTCCGGCACACCTCGTCTTCGAAAAGAAGCACCGAAGCTAGCGACGTAGCGATCTGTCTGTTGAGCATGGCCATAAAAGACCTATACTCCTGGTCATATGCTCTCCGGGGATTGATGCCTAGCAGCAATAAAGCGCACACGTTGTCTGCGTTGGTTGGTCGTAAGGGTAAAACCATAGCTTCTCTGCATGGATCCTTGTAGCCTCGCCACTCGATAACGTCTAGAAGCGGTTGTGGAAGCGTATTATCCTTGATGCTTAACATCATGGGCTCTAGGGTTCGTGTAGCGTTTCGAAAAGCCGGTGTCAGGAAACCATCACTATTTCCGAGATCTAACCTGTCGGGGGAGACTGCATGCCCTCTCGGCACTCCGATGGATCCTTCAAAAACGCAACACTTTGTAGCTGTTGGGGTGGCATCCGGATGCGAAGAAGCATTCTCAGCGCCCTCCGATTCTGTAACAGTGTACAAGAGGGCAAAAGGTACGTCGTAATCATTGTGATTCAGGCCGTCCAGAACTCTCATCCAGAATTCCTCTCAAAAGCAAACGCGATGTTAGTTTTCGTCTGGTAGGACATTCGTAAGTGTACACTTACTGACTGTACGTGTGGCATTCATGCACTCCCCAAGATAGCGCAACAGCCACATCCTTCTTGCGCTAATGGACTCAACCGTGGTGTCGAATGCGTTGAGGTAGACTGTAATCCATGTTTGAGTCAGCGTGCCTATCAATCCCGTCCAAGCCAACCCAGCTTCACCATGGAGCTATCGCAATAAGATGCAATATTACCTACACCCTAAGACGCGCTCAGTACCACCAAAGACTGGTACCTATCATGATGTGAGTGGTACGCATCCAAAGAACAGAACCCATAGCATCAACACTCACGAAAGACCAGGTAAAGAAAGCCTCTTCCATATAACCGTACCGCATGATGGGCAATGGCTGGTTGTGATTAAGCTGTGCATGACCTGTCCGCGCACATTCGCGAATTACAGGTCCAACTGCATGCCACATTTCGCCAAAAGGGCCTGAGAAACCAGTTCCCATTAAAGCCGGATGTTTGTCGCCTGTCACATCGTCTCTGTAAGCCTCATTGTAGAGCATGGTTAAGTCTTCGCCCCAGAAAACGGAAGATGGATGAGGATTGCGCATGACCAAACAGATGATCTCTCGAAATTGAATAGACCATCTACTCATAGCTCCCAACGGGGTTTTTGCCCAGTCGATGCTCCTTACAAATTGGAGATGATCCGAGAGAACACCTCTTGGGTGCGGTACTGTCCAATCTGGCACAGAAGAGTCGGGTGTAGACAAGGTTATCGATGAGATACTCGAGGAGCTGTTTCTGTCACGATCGTTTCCGAGGACTACAAATGGGAATTTAGGTTCCTGCACGTCCTCAATAATCTCCCGGGTTGGTATAGCCTCGGCAGAAGCTAAAGCTTTAGCTACATCGCCAGGCAGATCGCCAGTGTGTCTCTCTTTCTGGAGGCTTGGTGCTGATGCACACAACTGATCCCCTTCAGAAATATCTTCATCTTTGAAAAGCGTGTGCCCGCTGATCAGCCGCCAGTTGGGATGGATCGAGATGCCTAACCATAACCAGTTTTCGAACTCTATGGTAATCGGAAAGAGATCTCGAGAATCATTGAATCTGCTAAGGTTCGTCGCCCATATCCGAAATTCGTCATGTGATGCTCCAGTACCGATAGAATCATGAAAACTTGACGAGGTACCGATTATTTGTTCTAGCAGCTGCTCTCGCTCTCTCAGTGCTGCATTGCAGAAGACGGGTTGAATTGGAATTTGGCTTCCCTTGGCATAATCGTCTGTGTTGAGCATGAAAATAGGTCGATTGTCGAGATCCAATAGTCGCGGAAGAGTACATGTTTTGAGTATCTCAAGAGCGGCATCTCGTCGTTGGTCCTGGCGTAGAGTGGAAGGTGCTGTAGGCAGCGGTAGCTGGAGGAACGAGCTGCCCATTGATTCTCGGTTTGTAGGATGTCTGAGCCCTGCGCGTAGGTAAGATGAGGTACATTAGAGATAGGTTAGGGGTGTTTGTGCGATATCAGGATATAGTGTGTGATGTGAAGGAGCGTGACAAAATGTGCCTGAGCTGCTTGCAAGACGCTTCCAGCACATGCCGATAGCGATGCATCATGCGAACGCAGCTACCCGGACCGTAGCGATCAGATCAAGATTGGAAGGCACATCATAGATAAGCTGGTCTCGGAGGGTAGGTTGTCTAGCTGTTTATATGCTGTCCTGACAGCCTCTCTGGGACCGTTAGTTACATTCATGGGTTCTGTCGCGTAGCGCTTCGCGACTTCTCTATCGATGAAGCTTCGATGAAGTGTCGTCCTATCAATTCAGACCAACTCAATTGACATCTTGATTGCGCGTGTGCAACGGAAGGATACAAGGCGAGGATAGTCTTGCTCAGAGTCGATTAGGTAGAATGGGTGTCGTGCGCTGTATAACAACCACGCTAGTTGAGGATGACGTCACGCGTTCGCAGCACCGCATGGAGTCCAACACAACGCACAGGAGTAGACTGGGAAGGTTGGGTAGATGAGAACCAGACAGCGGGTGTGCTTGTTGTTTAGCTACGGATCGATGGCGCATCCCGGCGTAAAGAGCTTATAGATGTCGGCACACCCCTTGCTGGTGAAAAGTTAAGGACACTGATATTTGGGACTATATCTAGATCTCATTGTAGCGTATGTTGATTCCTGGAACGCTAGCATGTACCCGCTCCATATCTCCGGTGGGTAAGATCGGGGTATTCTGCGGGCTAGAAAAGCACATACAGTGTCCAGAAATCCGCGTGTTGGATCGTGCATCGATATATGCTCCGAGAACCTCCTGTGATGATCTCAACGCCAGAACCCTCGTCTTCGAACGTACGATATGGTTTTCATGGCTTGCAGAACACATCTCTGACATGACATAGCTGATCCGAACTCAAGAGTGGTGAGGCCGACAGTCCTGTCATGTTGGCAAATCTCGGCGTAATCGCGTCTCCACAATTTAATCCGCTTCAGGGCGGTAGGCTCTCTTCTTCCTGTAGATTCTCCGCCAAAGAGTTTCTTCACGCTTTTCTTGTTCCCGCAGTCCCTCTTGCTCACAGTAGCGACTGTATGACGGATGGATAACAGCATGTAAAAAGACCTATCGCGACGAGAGAGCGCCGAAAAGCCTACTTTTCATCGGTTAATACAAGCCCTTCGACAAGCGGATTAGCGATGTCAATGGCGCACGACTGCCGCATTCGATAGTCTCCAGGTCCCAATTTAGTAAAGCAGGGTCGGATCTGCCCAGGGAGGAGATCATGATCAGGGGCGATCCGACACGCTAACACTGTACACAGCGCAAGATCTACAGGACCATGCAGATCGACATCTACCAATATGCGCTTCCGCGACTGTCCCATGTGTTCGGCGACGCTAAAGAGGTGACAAGGAGAATAGTTCGTGACAGACTGCAACGCAAAGTGAGGGCAGGATGACGATTGGAGTCCGCACGACTCATGTTGCGAGAGTGGTTAAAGACGCGAGGCATGTTTGCTTGTTGCGGTTGACAGGGGCCCTGCATCTCTTCGTCTTCTAGGTCGTACTTTCTGCTGGTACCAAGGTTGAGAAAAGAGTCAATATGCGTCTCTCAGTCCCATCTCTAGCTCTTCTGAGCATTCTCCCGACGTCGCTTGCTGCACCCGCACCTGCACCAGCCCCGGTGGTAGCAGGAATCGCGCCAATCCCAACGCCAGGACCCTCTACTGAACAGGTCCAAAGTCTGGATGAAAGACAACTGCTGAACAACGTTATTCCTGGTCTACTTCCTGGCGTAATCTCTCTCGTCGATAACCTTCTCGGCGACGTGAACGAAGCGGTTGCACAGGGCAATCCCACAAAGGTGCTCAGCATCCTCTCGCAACTTCAACCTACCACACGACCGACGAATATCGAAGCCGCGGTGGCAAGACATTCCAAAATCTGGGCGAGTCCAACCACGCGAACAGACTTTTTTGCTGCCGTTGCAACTCAAATAGCTGATGGCCTGGTGCTCGATGGAACCCTAAATGCCGCCCTGACTGGTGGTCTACCAGTTGGTGAAAACAGCGTCAACAACAACAATCCACCTACTTCTGGTATCTATCCTAAGAAGGATAGTGCAGATGCTCCGTACACGCTCTCAGAATCTGCACTTCGCAAAGCGATTTTCATCCCACCCAGCTTCACATATGGCGCGAAACGTCCTGTGATCTTTGTGCCAGGTACTGGTGCTTATGGAGGTTTCAACTTCGCCAACAACCTTAGGAAGCTGCTGGCAGGCGAGAGCTATGCCGATCCAGTATGGCTCAATATTCCCGGTGCCATGCTCGGCGACGCGCAAACGAATGCCGAATACATTGCCTACGCTATAAACTACATCAGCGCCGTTTCGCGTACCAACAAGCAGAATATCGCCGTTATTTCTTGGTCCCAAGGTGGTCTAGACACACAATGGGTGTTGAAATACTGGCCTTCAACCCGCAAGGTTGTCACGGATTTCCTTCCTGTATCTCCGGATTTCAAGGGCACCGTTTTGGCCAACGTCATCTGCTTGACGGCAAACAGCAACCAAGCCCTTGGTCCCTGTGATCCTTCCGTTATCCAGCAAGAAGCTACTTCGGATTTCGTTAGGGCTCTCAGGAGTGATGGTGGGGACAGCGCATACGTTCCCACTACAACCTTCTACTCCGGTTTCTTCGATGAGATTGTCGAGCCTCAGCAAGGTACTGGCGCCTCCGCCTTCATCAACGATGCGCGCAACGTTGGTGTCTCCAACAACGAAGTACAACGCGTTTGTGCTGGGCAGCTAGGAGGCTCAGTCTACGGTCATGCTGGCGTTTTGTTCAACCCACTGACTTACGCATTAATTGTTGATGCGCTTCAGAACGACGGACCGGGTAACTTGGAGCGCATCGACGTGAAGAGTGTTTGCAGCAGCTACGCCGCCCCCGGACTCGATCTTGATGACGTCTTGGCCACCAGCGGGCTGATTCCGGTGGCTGGGGTATTGCTTTTGGCATACCCACAGAAGTCGTTGATGGAGCCTAAATTGAGGGCCTACGCCACGTAATCTGCATGTATAGACAGTCATGACAATAGCGTAATCAGTAATGTGTTTTATGATTTGATACATGAATTCTTCCAGCTGCTCGTATCACGAGAGTCTCTCAACACGTTGTTTCCTCTACCGTGCATTGATACCATAGCCAACCTTGTTGTTGTCACAACTGCTAACCACAGCAAAATCTTCCAAAACACCTCCTGACTTCGACGATCGTGCAATAGACATCGCAAGATGTATCGAACCAAGCTATCAACTAGTGCAGTGAGTAGAGGTCAATTAGTCTAAGTCATGTGCCTGTTGTAGCCTCGCCTACTATTCTTCCCGCTTGGAAGTCGGTGTGGGAGCTAGCAAAGGCCCATGGAGCTGCGGCGAAGGAAATGAACTCATGATGTTCGAGTAAGCTGGGTGAGATCCGAAGCTTCCAACTCCTGGTGTAGTCATGTATGTGTCCCAGTTGGTCTGATGGCTGGGGGCCGGAACCATTATCGTCTGTTGATCTGGAAGCTTGACTATTCTCTCCTCATTCTCCTTGTGCTGCTTCATCCTATCTTCACCTACAGCATTTATCTTCGTTGCGGCCACCCGTTCTGCAGCAGCCTTCATGAACACTTTCTGCACCTGTGTGATTGCTTTGGGATTTAGGGCCTTTTCAGCTCTATCTATCTCCAAAAACTTTGCTACTTTTTGTTCTCGCGAGAGTTTTCTGAAAGCTGCCATGCTTGTTGCTCGACAGGATGGGTCGGAAAAGTCCGGTAGGCCTGAAAATGTGGGCGCCTTCGTGACAGATTTGGAAATGCCGGCAGGCTTGGTGAGGGTTGGAAAGCCGGGATGGATGTCACCATGGTAGTTAGAAAAGGAGCCAGGCTGCGCGGGCAAAGGTCGAGATGTGACGGGGGCAGGTCGTGGCTGGATATTCTGCACCCCAGGGCGGGATGAATAGCCTGATGGCTGGAGGTAACCTGTTTGCTGGAAAAGACGCTGGGTGGGCTCAGCTAGCTTGTACATCTGTGGTGTGGAGTTAAGTGCGTGCGAAGAATGTTGATTTGGTATAGCAATTTGCTGTTTTCCTAAATGCCGTACGTAACTGGGTGTATGCGGCTGTTAGGAAACCGGATTCGGTACATGAAACGACCTTGGTTGATCCGAAGCACCATTTCGATGTCCTTGTCGTAATGATGACATCCTGTTTTGCTGGTAAACTTGTGGGATGGTTTGAGAGTCAGAAACTGAACGTTGCATTCCATGCCTCTGCTGGTGATTGAGTAAGTGGGCCAGTTCCATAGCAACAGATGCCTCGATCTCTTCGTTCCGATGAAGGTAGTACTGCAGGTCAGTAAGGGTCAGAGTTCCGGAAAGCTCAGGAGAAGTAAACTGGCCGGGATACGCGTAGAGCAAACGAGGGTCGATGCAGTTGTGCGTAAGGAGTGGTACCCTTGCCATATTAGGAGCCGGAGGTGCTGGTGGACCAGTATCGGTTGGAACAGAATATGTCGGCACTATAGGTTGATTTTGGTTCTGCATTACTAGAGGAGGCGTAAGCGTTGATTGAGTAGCTCGAAGTGGAGGAAATGATAGGAAAAACCATTGAGCAATGGATTCAGGGAAGGGTCACACGTACCTTTTACGTTCTTGGCTGCAACCTGTGCGATCCTTTCACTCTCATACTTCTTCCAGGCGTCGCTAGGCGGAATATCGCGACCCAGTAACCGGTATGGACCCTTCTCCTGCGCGCGACGAATGAGAAACAAAGCGAGACAATCTAGGTTTTCCGTGAAATCATTAAGCTCGGTCGGAAGGTCTTGGTGGCGACGCTCGATTGCGAAGAAGACACGCTCGAAGACGAGGTCATCACCATCAGTGTAGGAGCCCTGGCCCATATTAGTTCTCCGATTGCAGCAGGAACCAGTGCAGGCACGAGGTAACCCACAGACTTGCTGGTAGAAGAGTCGAGCACGCGCTGAATGTACGGCGTAATATCGAGATTACGATGCAAAACATGCTGGAAAGCGTAGCGCAGGTAGGGCATCAGCGTGTGTGCGACCCATTGCAGGTCGACAGGCAGCGTTTGGGCGCTCATGTTAGGCCATACAACTTAGCGACAGTGAGGTCCGTAACAAGAAATGCCGAAGACTGTGAGAGGGCCACTGGGATTGAAGAAGGTGAAAACCGAAGTACGTGATACGGGGCGCCGCATTCACCTCAACTTTTTTGTACTCTGCGTGAAAGCGGGCTCCACACTGTATCATTTCCATTCTTGCAAGTGGTTGGTAGCGATGTGAATAACTGTAGTGAAGAAGGCATTATTTTCACCGTGCCGGGATGATAAAATGTCTTCTTCGGGATGACAGAGACATGTAGCGCTTTGAAGGCGTGCGTGGATCATGTTCACAAAATATTTTGACAAACACTGAATCAATTCTCCAACAGCGAATCGACATGAAACATCACGAAACGAGTAGCAGAAGGCATAATCCATGGCGAACGCGGCTCGAACACCTTCACGTTGACCGTGGATGTGTATGTCATGATCGTACTAGATAATCAGACTATGATCGTGTACCTGATCTGATAAGCGACCTGTATAGACAGTTGGCTGATCACGGTGAAAGAGCCGTTGGTAAACTTCAAGGCGCACTTCTGTCGGAAGCATAGTGAGGGGCGCAGGACATTGAGCATTCATAGGTACTGCGAGCCTTTTAAAATACCGATAGTTGAGTATGCCACCATGTTCATGCTGGGAGAATGACACACTTAAAACAAACGTTGTTGTCGAGATTGTAGTTGGGAATCTCGGGAGAGATGGATGGCGGCGAGATAATCTGGAAGGGATTTGTGGCTGCGAACGTCGCTTCAGTAGCAGAAGTTTGGCGGACCGATCAATAGGGCGTTTGTGCATACGAAGTGACTTGTTCAACATAACCGGGGAAACATTGTTGGCGGCTTTCCGGTGCTGGCATAGCAGAAGGGCAGTCGCGTGCTAGCGTTTATGAAAGGACGTGTCTGCGCAAGTGACGCAGTTTAAAGATGACGTAATGGCCATCATCTTCCTCTCCACTCTATTTCACTCCACTCAGTTTCTCCGCCAATCCCACGTGCACGCACATACTCTCATTTATATATTCAAAACGGCTTCGAGAGCAACCGTCAATTTTCAGGAAATCTAGAATATGGGCTTATTGGGCGTGCGTAAAGCCGAGGTACATTATGGTTCGGGGAGGAGTACAAGCAAATGACCGACCGAAGCCTCAAGCCAAAGCCGGTATAGAATTCCCACACTACTTCCCTAGCAGTTTGGAAAGCGCGGAAATGTCGTGCAAACCACTCCGTTCGTATCATCTTATGGTCGCCTTCTCTCATGCTGACATTCCAGCCCCTAGGGCGTAGGTAAGCAGCAGTACGGCGCAGCACAACCGTCTTTTCATTAGCTACCGGGCATCAACTCATTCGAGAGTCCCCGGGAGCGCTCGGATATTAACTATGGGGTGGCCGCATGCCTCTGCAAGAGTGCGGCGAAGCACACCTGTCTTATCTACTTGGTAGCTTTCCAGGACCGGTCAAGGCATCAGAACTCGGTTTCTTGCTAAATGGTATACCTATTTCGAGAGGCTGGCTACTACGTTTGGACTCTAGAAGAGGAAGGTTAAATCACGTAACCATCTTTCATAGTCGTAGAAGGAATGCAGTTCTTACCCGGCTAATAACCCTAGCTTTGACTCTCCATAGTCAGACTAAGGGATCATGCATCGACTTGGCAATACTGCAACACGGTGGCGCTGAAAGACGATGGATCACAGCGTGCAGCGAAGTCAGCATTAACATTTCATCCAGCCAGTGCGACAAAGCAGCAGTACTCCATCGGCAGCGCCGTACATTTCGGCTAGGAGAAGATGATGGAATTGGAGGTGAATCAATATTCGACCGCAGCTTAGCACACTATCCAGTATTCGATGGGATCATGGGGTACTAGAACGGGAAAAGGGAGTGCTTCATCCGTGTCTGCAGCAAAGCGGCAAGGGCGACTGTGTATCAAAAGGATGGCGTATTAAAGCGCCTCTTCGTCCCTGCCGGACTGCCCGTTCTCACTATTCACTTTATCAACATCCCGCATTCCCTTTCTATCCGCAGACATCTTCGTTGCTCTTATCTCTTCTGCCCTAGACCACGACTTGGAACAAATATCCTCTTCTTTGGGAAAACAACGATCTTCCGACTCTTCCAACGCTAAGTCAAAATGAAGTTCGCTCTCATCAGCACAGTGATCTATACCGCCACTGTTCTTGCCGCTCCTGGAGCCGTATGTCTTGCCAAACCACAGTGTCAAACGCCTGACTAACACACTACCATCAGATTTCGCTCAGCCGTTCCTTCAAGACCATTTCGGTGCGCGATGACAACAATGTCGAGGGTACTAGTCATATTGCCTGTGTCGAGTGTCCATGCGAAGTATGTCTTCCTTAGTTCACATCTCTCTCCCCTCGAAGGTGTATCGATGATTCAGATGACTCAAAGATAGTCCTCGAGCTGATTACTTTACTAGGGCTTCTCTGGCGACTGTAAATGCGTCAACAATGGTTGCTGCTGTGATATGACAAACCCCGGACAACCGCCTGCAGGTGGCTGGTAGAGGTCTTATTTTCTAGTGGGAATCTTCGAGATACGGAAGCTGATGCTCTAGAACGCCTCTTTTCTTGTAGGAATAATGTGTCTCGGCTACTGAACTTGGCGTGGAAGCTGTATGTGTTGGGTCTTTGGACCTTATTCTTGCCAAAGCAGTGAGACAACATTTGGGGTTGATGACAGTGATGGGCGCTGGGAGGCTGTATAAGATCTAGCCTAGCTCAGTATAGCTCTTCTCTCAAATAGCTCTTGAACCACCCAGTCCTTTCGCCACTTTTCTCTTCTTTCTTCCCCTCTTGCTGCTATTAGTGCTTTCTCCCATGACTTCAGTAGCATCCCCGCTATTATGTGCAGTATCATCTTTCGTACCACTGGTCCCTTCCGTTTTACTCTTCCCCTCTTCCCCACCTGTTTCTTCACTCGACTCTGTCTCGTTACTCCCATCACCATCCGCCACATTCTCCATAGTCCTCAATACCATAAGCATAGCAATCGCGAAATCTCCCCCTTTGTCCGCCAGGATCTCGCAGAATTCGCGATTACTATCTTTGCTAGCTCCTTCTATTGTTATCATATCTTCATTGAAATCTCTGTTCCTCGTTCTCAATGCCTCATAGTAGGTTTGTATAAAGGAATCATCAACGTTTGCTCGATCCATTGCTTGGATTAGTAAGTCTGTTTTTTCGATGACTTCGGACCATGTCCCGTCATCGAATTCGGTTTGCGTGAGGTTAGAGCCATACGCGAGCTTAATCATAGGGACGAGAGAGTCTGTGATCCACGTGGGTGTAATACCTGGAGTGCGAAGCCTGGGTAGAACCTGCGCGAGCTTGGGTGGAATCGAGTTCGTAGCGGAGGTCGCGTCTGAATGTGAGGGGACCGCGTGCTGGTACGGCTCGTAAGGCTCAGTTGCGGGCATTTCGTCCATGTTTATGATCTAAGAAACTGAAGATGAGGCTAGCTATCATGAAAGAATACGAGGCATTTTGAAGCACCTATGTATAAAGCGAATGGATTGCTCTTCTTCGAACCGATGGTAGCGCATGACTACGGCGTTTGCCCATAGGATCAGATCGTGCTTACCAGTAAATGGAAGATCGCGCAGTAACATCCCTGGATACTTTATCTGTAGCAATACCTTCTCAGTTGAGTTTCTACCTCAGTACGTCGCCGCGGCCTCGTCGCGTATTGCAAAACACTACCAAACGATTTCTGAGTTTTCAAGCAATCCTCCACACATGGATCTCTATCCGAAGATGGCCGCAAGATAAAATTCAGCTTCAATTATCAAACAATTCAAGAAGAGTCAAGTTAGCTGCGACGTTGAGTAGCAGAAGACTACGAGGGATGTACCCAGTAGTTTGGAACGACCAACAAGTGCCACGTGCACGGTGACAGTGGGCAGCTTCACGTCGACGTCATCATACCGAAACTACGACGCGCAACCAAGTGCGTGCCCAACAACATGTCGGAAATGGCCGGGAATACATGGCGCTTAGGGCGGGGTTGCGACAGATGTTACAACTGGCCTGTAGCCTCCGCTGACAGGATATGCTTCCCTGGTGCAAATCGTCGATATCCAGGCAAGCGCTGCTAGCAACCCAGCGGGTACCCAGTCGCATATCTCGAGCCCCGCGCATCACCCACGGAAAGCATATCGCAAGCATGTCGTCTGATACAAAACAGCAAAAGAATGTCAAATTCGGGCATCTGCCTCTTTCTACATCCGGGCCTCTAGAGACCAGTCTGTAAGAAGTGTCCCTGTACGAACTGCATGTGAGACATACACTGACTTCGCACACGCACCTTTAGGACTGTACGACGTGCACATTCGCTCGGACTACCAAACGACTAACGCGCCATTCAGGGCAATGCACTTCTCCGGACGCCGTACTTCAACAAGGGCTCAGCCTTCACCAAGGAAGAGCGCGACACATTCAAGCTCCATGGCCTCCTCCCCACCAACATCCAGACCCTCGACGAGCAGGTCAAACGCGCATACGCCCAGTACAACTCCCGACCGAGCGACCTTGCGAAGAACACCTTCATGACCAGCCTGAAGGAACAGAACGAGGTGCTATACTACAGGGTGCGCTACAGTTGACAGTGTTGGTCATGGCATGGCTGACGACTACGCAGCTTATCCTCGACCACCTCAAGGAAATGTTCTCTGTTATATACACCCCTACCGAAGGCGAGGCCATAGCCGACTACTCCAAAATCTTCCGACGGCCCGAAGGTTGCTTCCTAAACATCGACGATGCAGACCGCGTCGAGGACGACATGAAGCAGTGGGGGAATCCCGAGGATATCGATGTGATTGTCGTGAGCGACGGTCAACAGATTCTGGGAATTGGCGATCAAGGTGTAGGAGCTATCTTGATCAGCATCGCCAAGCTCGTTATCTACACGCTATGTGCTGGAATACATCCTTCGCGGACGCTGCCTGTAGTACTTGACTGCGGCACCGATGTCAGTATAGAGAGTCTGATAAAATGAGGCATGCTGATAAACGTAGAACAAAGATCTCCTCGACGACGAGCTATACCTTGGTATACGGAAAGAGCGAGTCTTTGGCGAGAAATACGATGACTTCGTCGACAAGTTTGTAAAGGCTGCAAGGAAGCATTACCCTAAAGCGTACATCCACTTCGAGGATTTTGGACTGAACAATGCACGAAGGATCCTAGATAAGTACACACCTGAGATCGCATGTTTCAACGACGATGTACAAGGGACCGGTTGCGTGACGCTCGCAGCGATCATGGCAGCTTTTAAAGTGAGCGGAACCAAATGGGAAGAAGCTCGCTTTGTCATGTTCGGCTCAGGATCAGCGGGTACGGGAATTGCAGATCAGATCCAAGATGCTATCGTCCAAAACACCGGAAAATCCAAAGAAGAAGCCGGGCGCCAAATCTGGTATCTTACTCCACAGCTCCAGTCAGCTAATTCACGCTAACTTCGATCAGGTGCGTCGATAAACCCGGTCTTCTCTTACAGGGTAAAAAGGACCAACTTACTCCAGCCCAGCTTCCGTTTGCGCGGGACGATAAGGAGTGGGAGGGCAAAGAGCACGGCGATCTGCTGTCCGTCATCAAGGAAGTAAAGCCGCACGTGCTCATTGGTACCTCGACCAAGCCTGGGTCCTTCTCAGAAGACGTCGTTCGAGAAATGGCAAAACATGTCGAACGCCCCGTCATCTTTCCACTCTCAAACCCAACCAAGCTCCACGAAGCCAAGCCGCAAGATCTGTATGACTGGACCGATGGCAAAGCGCTGGTTGCGACAGGTTCGCCATTCCCGCCGGTTAAGCACAATAGCAAGGAGTACGATATCTGTGAGTCTGTTGATACTACCTCTGTGTTCATGTTACTGACGACTACAAGCTGAATGCAACAACTCGGTGACATTCCCTGGTATCGGCCTCGGCGCAGTTCTCTGTCGAGCCCGTCTTATGACTCCCGCTCTCCTCGTTGCAGCTGTCCAAGCCCTCGCTTCGGCAGCTCCTGTTCTCAACAACCGTGGAGCCGGCCTGCTTCCAGATGTGGAAGACGTTCGTGAGATCAGCGTTCAAATAGCGAGGAACGTGATCAAGAAGGCTATAGAGGATGATCTAGCTCAAGAGAAGGACATACCAAGTGACGATGCAGAGTTAGAGGAATGGATCAGAGAACAGATGTGGGAAGCAGAATACCGTCCGTTAAAGTTGGTGGAAGAGAGCAACGCAACTGCGCATGCAAGAGGAGAAGCAGGAACAGCGAGCGGACAGAGAGAGGCGAAGCACTGATGTATACAGTCATGTTGCACATACATCTCTAACGTATACGTCCACAGTTACAACACCCCTCCTGACCTACCTTCTTCGCCTTCCTCTCACGCGACCATAACATCAAAACATGTGCTATACTTATTTGCACCACCAAAACTCCACACCCATATCATCATGTGCCGTCCCTTCTCCATGCATTCCGGCCTGCAAAGGACTGTTAGTGAAACGACGTTCTATGGAGCCTCTTCCTCTCTTCTCAATACGACACCGAGAAGAAAATAATATGGACTTACAGATGCAACGTTTGCCAGTTTCCCTTGTCGTGAAGGTCTTCCGGTCCCCACCCCGGCGCTGTTACTTTCTTATCCAACGGATATGCGAAACTCTCCTCACTGAACCCGTTCCTCTGCATAAGATTGTCCTCCGTCAACTCCTTTACATCTACAATGTCTTTTTCTTTGCTACCGGCCCAATAAACGGATACTTTCCCTGGGTCACCCATCTCAACACCGCCAAAGTTACCACGGCTGTGACCGTTGCCGCCGAACATGAGGGTTATAGATGACCCAGCCGAGGCGGTTACCATTGGAGCGGGTGCAGTATGTGTGGGCGGTTTGTGACCAGGTTCTTGGGGGATAGAGGAGGCCAAGTATTGAAGGGGGGCTCGTTGGCTGGGGTGGCATGCGTGTGTGTCGGATCTTGAGGCTGCGGCGGGGAGGTCCCATAGATCTGTAGGTGATTAGCCGTGGAAGGAAGGGAGAGCAGAGTACGTGACCAGTCGACGAGGATAGAGATAACATACACTCAAGGCCTTCATCCTGCCAATTTCCAGGGTTCTACTTTGCACAAGACCAACCGTGGCAGAGCTCTGCGTACCAGGGTCCGCTGTGACATGATCAGTCTGCCGTTTTCTTTTTCGGTACACGTCGTTGTGCAGAACGTGCGTACAGTGGATCAATTTCTCTGGGTGGTGTTTCAGCTGCTGCAGCTGCCATGTCTGCTTTTATGCCAGTGTTGTTATGGTGGGTGCAGTGTAGCCATGAGTGCGCTAGAGATATCTTCAATAGTGGTGTTATGGCGGCTAAGATGATCGGCTTCATATTGCTTGAAGATTTTCGTTGTTCTGGCGATTATATGATGTGTAGGGAAGAGGACATCAGGCAGCATATATTTGTCAGTGATGATATTTTGAACGGCTATGGAGATGAGCAAAGAGAATGTGTCACAATATTGTTATTCGTAAAATTCCTGTTACATTGATGGATATTCGATTGAAGTATTGCATCGATTAAGGCTATATTAGAAACATGCTACTGGTAAACAACGATAGTAGACAGCATTTGCAGCGCGTGCAAGGAAAGGACCAAACACCATTCTTACAATCACATATTTTCGCTGTTGACGCAAGATCCTAAGTGACGGAAACGCCCAACGCATACATCGACCAAAACCAACCCCTGTGCCTTCTTCTGACTTCCTCTATAACGTAGCCTCAGTGCCACTTAGAACTGGACTGCGTTCAAATCGTCGTATTGCAGCCTCCTATCGTGCATGGCTTCAGTGACCATTGTTATCTGCCTTCCTAGCCATACTAAGAGCTGATCAAGGAGCATAATGAGGCCCAAAATAATCCACTTGATGCTATGCAAAGCAAACCCACTCATACCAGTCGCCCAGTCCCAATAAAAACGCAGAATGTTCATGATGTAGACATCTACGTTCATCTCCTGTCCCGTTATAACCTCGTATGCGCGTTCTATAATGAACACAGTAATTCGAGATGTGATCTGGTAGAACATTGTCCGGAAAACGAACATAGTCCAGCTTTCGAGCACTCGTGGCAATGTATCCTCGAAAGCTTCACGAAACGTACGCCGAGGTTGGTAAGTTGGTTCGCGAAACGTAGTATGTAACCGCTGCCTCTTGTGCCGGGAATGTATGTTGTCCGTGGCGCGTGGAAACCATGTTGAGGGTGAGAAAACTGTTAAACCGGGGAAGATGGCGACGGCCGGGTGCAAGGCTCCTACGGTCTTGTACTGTGCGACAGGTTCACCAGGAACTACTGAATCGACGGAATATCGGCGACAAAGACCTTCAGAATCGTCATTGTACGTGTTAACGTCAGTTACCGGTTTTTCTGGTACCACCAGCACATGAATGGAAGGAATCGCAAAAGCAACAACGAGGAGGAAGGGTAGGCGGACGGCGACTTCAAAGAAGAACATGTACAAGCTTGCGGCTACTATAATATGCAACTAATAAGTGGTCAGCAAAGAAGTTGCGCAACCCTCCGATGTAGCAGAAGTGTCTTACCGAGTACAATTTAGTCAACTGAAGCAGAGTTTGCTGGCCGTCTTGAAACGCAATGCACAGCTGCGTTGTCGAGTGTACGGGTTCGCTATCTTTTCTCTTAATTTGAATCGTACCCACGGTGATCTGGCTTGAATCAACGTTTGTCCCATAATAACAAGGCTGATTCAGGAAGGCGAGGTCCTGGGAATCCTTGATGCTTCCCAATTCTTGCAGGCTTCGATGCGACTGATTGCGCGTATGGTGATTTGACGCCACCGGCATAGTTGCTAGGTGCTCGCGTCGTTCGTGATATTGAAATGCAAATTGAGGAAATTGACTGAAGTATGGGGTACAAGCATAGTTGTGATTGCGATGTTTGAAGTGGAGCAACAAGTGGACAAAGAACAACATTCAGCATCTCCGGATCTGGCATGCTGCACATGTCGATGCGAAGTCACGACAACTAGACAAAGCAAAAATCTTTGAGGTGTTGAAAGGCTCAGCTTTGAGCCTGGTACTGGTTGCGAAGCTAAGTGCAGATATATACTTGTCAGTTTGGCAATCCCCATGCGATGTTAGTAAAGGGCACAACTTAAGGCATGACAAGAAGAATGTGAGCGCTGATTTTGTTACTTGCATGCAAAGGAAGGCAAGTACGAAAGCATAGAGAGTGGTGAAAGTACTATAGTATTACTGGTAGCGGTCGCTACCGTCTTCCGTGCTATGTTGCTATTCATAGCCGTGGCCGTTAAACGCTTTCCCGCGCCTCGAGCTCCCAAATCAGAAACTGTACGTTGTGTTCGTGATCGTCGTCGTTGTAGTAGTGACCAGTGATAGCGTGATCCAATAGCTCTCTTACGAAATGGTCGTCTTGTCGTCGTATGAATTTGCAGAATTCCTCATACTCCCTTCCTAGTGTAAACTGGACAAAGCATTCGTTCATGACAAAATGAGTAGACTGCGCGATGCTCTCAATGTCTCTCATAGACGGGCTGACGACCGAAGATAAGAAGGATGAGATGGTTGCAGTCGTTGCGGAGCCATCCAGGGATGCCAGATAGGCGAAAATGGTGGTTATGCCACGTTCCCCGAATGAAGATCGTATCTGGTCCTCGCGGTCTTGGCTCGTTCGGATTTCGGTCAGTACGATGAGAGTCCTGTTCCCCAGGCGTTCGGCATCGATGTGATAAGCGCTTTTCCTGTTGCACTGCGGATCGTCCCGGGTCTTTGCATTCACCCCCGCCATGTGGAAGTCGATTTTGAGGGCCGGAGTCGCATTATTCGCGATCAGATGCCGATTGAGGTAAGCGACGAAGTGATTGCGCAGCCTATGAGTGGCCGTGGGGACCTTTTCGGATAAAACGGCAACTGCGAAGTCGTCTGTAGGGTTGGAAATGGTGGGAATGAAAGCTCGACATAGGTCCGTGCCCAAGCGATGCGCTAGTCGGTCGTCGCCAAATACATAGCGTTGGTAGTCCTTGAGGGAAAACGGAAAGTGCGACTCGTCGCTGCCGACGATGTTGTGCAGTGAGAAGACATCCTGGACCATTGAGACTCGAGAGGTCTTCGGACCCTAAAAGATGAATTTCGTGGGTCAAAGAGAGTGTGCGAGCATTTGAGGTCCGCTTGCCGTATAGCTAGCGGCGACCACCGTCTGGATTTCGACCTGCCAAGAATGGGGCTGTGTAAATGTCACTCTTCTCGAAACCGCCCGTCTTCACTAAAATCCCGCACCATACGTCATATGCTAACTTCTCCGGACGTACCTGAGTTCATGGTAGGTTCAGGGCACGTGTTGATGCTCGGAACACTGCAGATCTTTGTTGCCGATTGCGCTCCCAGGGGCAAACGCTGCATAGTGCCGCGTGTCGTTTTCGCCCTGTCACATGTCGCGCGTTGGAACTTATTTGCAGCGTCAACGGCGCATTCTTTGGCATGGAACAGGATCGAAAGCGACAGTCGTCAAGGAGCGGTGTCTCCGAGCGCTAGATGACGGTGAGATACCAGGAAGCGCCGTCGGAACAAGCACCGGCAAATCGAATAGGCTTTCAAGTTCGGAGTGCATGTCAAGAAGGAGACGGAAGACGGGGGGCATAATATCTATTATAGTATTGCATGTTATACATATGCCATGGCCAGTCACCACTCAACAAGCAAGTGCGTAAAAGCTTATTCTAAGAGCACGATGCTTGGCACCTACTCCGCGTGTATGCTGATCAGCCTCATCCAGTACAGACAAAGTAGATGCCACACATCAATTTTGTACTGGCAGAGGCCCTAGTTTTTTTCAGCTGCGAATAGCACCATGACTGAAAACAGTAATGCGCCCCTCCTTATGAGCTTTTGAGAGATTTCAGCCAATTCCCTTCACATCCACCTGTGAGTCGAGTGATGTATAGGCTCAGGGAGTATCAAGCACTTTGGGATTAGTGAATGAAGAAATCGTGAGCCACATCTAAGAGACTCTTTTCGCGATGTGAGGGCGTCAGAGTGACCTCATTGTAGGCATCCACTGTGAGTCGAACAGGATCGGCATCTGGGTTCACAGCATATGTTCTGTCAGAGGCGTATCGAACCACTTTCGGAGAGCAATGGGCGCCATGTTGTCCAACTTGTCACTGCCGAAGCTGGGGTAATCTGTGCGAAAAAGTGGCCCATGGGCTGCAAAGTATACCTAGCCCCACCAGGTGGACTTGGAGCTCAATAGCGAGAACTTGTAGGTGCAAGCGCAAGCTGCGACAACAGGAAAATGAATTGATACTTCATTCCCAGAAATGATGATGCCGGACGGAGAACAACTGTTGCCAGTAGTTCCAAGGTTAGATAAAGTAGTGTGCCCCAAGCTCCCTGGATCGCATGTGGGGCACCTATGATCTGTGAGTGTAGACAAACATGAACACAACAATGGTGCCACTTCACCCTTCGCTGACAAGCATCTATGAGTTTTTCCAGGTCGGAACAAGCACAGCCTAACACCTGCGGAAAGCCACTGCAATGGAAAGCGAACGTCGCGCAATGGCTGCTATTACTGCAGGCTTGTCAGCGATGCGCAAGTCTTGCGGCCTGACAGGAACGTGTGGGCACGGATAGTGACGTGCCATAACGCACACTTTTACGAAGGGACCTGGGTTGTTATAGATGCCATACGCTGCTCGGGCGCCGATAGCACGACTAAGCGTGGACAACCTCGCGCCAATAAGGACGTAATTCCGCTCCAAGACTTGACTGTAACCACGTATGTACTCACTGAGCGCTGCAGAAGTTGAGGGTATATAGAGATTAACGCTTGGGCCATAGGTCAAAGCGGGGTGTACTGCTGAAGCAGCCATGGAAAGTCGCGCTGCGGAATATGATAGCACGTGGCTGGGTGGAACCCTCTTGGCCAAGCACCGGCGTCAGCCTAGTCGCGACTTCCAACATCAACAGACATACAACACGCGTCACTACCCTTCTCAGCGCGCGTCCTGCTTGGCCTCTACCAAGTCGGTATCGTTCATGATCAATCATGTATTTTCCTACCCAAACTAGCAACCCTTGCCACCCTCACAATATTAAAAGCCCATTTACTCGATAGCGATGCGAACAGAAATGGAGCCCTTCGTCGTCTGCGCAACAATCAAGTCATGGTCATATGTGATGTCCTCCTTCACAGTGTCCACAAGCTTCGCCCTCGGAAGAACATTGAGTACCATGTACGCGCCCATGATGTACAGCTCACAGTACGCCAGTTGCTCACCGATGCAGCTGCGGCTTCCTTTTCCGAATGCGATCAGCTTCTTTTGCAGTGCGTAGTTTTGCGATCCATCCTCCAATAGCCAACGTTCAGGAAGGAATTCATCGGGGTCGGGGAAAAGCTCCCTGTTCCAGTGGTTGATCATGGATGTCATGCCAATGGGGGTGCCTCTCGGAATGACCCAGTCGGATTTGCCATCCGCGGACACGTAATGTAAGTCTTCCAAGCGAGCAATCCTGGCTGAGCGATGGGACACACCAGGCATCATGCGCAGACACTCTTGCAGGACAGCCCAGAAGTATGGTACCTTCTCTAGTTCCACCCATTTGAGCGTCTGTAGGTTGATACCGGCGCTGGACAGATCGGCCAGGAGTCTCTGGTAAACCTCTGGCTTTGCCAATGTCCAGTAGGTGAAGACGGTAAGTATAGCCTGCATTCATCGTCAGTCCTCGAAATTTAGAGGCAAAATCCATCTGATACTTACAGCTGTAGTTTCGGTACCCGCAAGCAAAAAGTTGAAACCCTCGCCATTGTAGCGGAACTTCTCCTCCTCAGACATAGTCTTGTCCTTACCCATGACTTCAGCGAAAACACGTCCGTTCTCTGGGTTCTTCAAAGCCTGGCCAATGTACTGGGGAATGGTTACGTTCATGACTCGCATGACAGCCTTGATATCTTCGCCGAGATAATCAGCCATGAACGGTAGGACCTGCGCCATCTTTCGACCCAAAACGTTGTGACGCATCATGTATGCGCTCTTGAAGAATGACTTGACCCAGGTTGCGAAGTTTGGTTCCCAGCCTTCCTGTGCGACAAAGCCCATGGGCTCACCGAATGCGTATTGGGAAATCACGTCGGCAGTATAGCAGTTGAATGCTTCTTTGACGTCAAAGGCGCTTTTCCCAGCGAAAGTGAGCATCTTGTTCGCCGTCATCATGGCAAACTCATGTACTTCGCCCTCCAGCTTCAACATCTGTTGACGCGAGAAAAACTTGCTCAATGGCGCCTTCCGTGCGCGGTGTAGGTCATGGTCAACTGTCGAGAATCCAGTTACCGCAACAGGTCCGACTCCACCAGTGTTCAGTTGATGCTGCCACTTATCGCGCGAGCGACCGGGGCCAGCATATATCTCGTCTGTGAAAGCAGGGTCGGAGCAATGTAGTTCGTCTGGGTTTATGCGTACGATGGGACCGTATTGCTCGTGCATGCGGGCAATGACTTTGCCATATCGTCCTCCGAGCCACCAGTCGTAGTATGCTTCGTAGAGGTAGGATACAGCTGCGATCTTTGGGCCTGGGAAATGAGACAATGGATGGAAAGGTGATATGTTGTAAGCGGCAATGGCGATCCTATAGCCTATCCAGAGAACGACAAGCCATGTCGCGATCGCGAAGGGGAAAACTGACTTGGAGTCCTGTGAAAGGCCCGAATGGTCGTCCATGTTGGGAGTGTTGGGCAGTTCGACGACGCACAACTGCACAAAGGAGAACGCGATTGCATGGCATCGTTTCAGCGAGGGCAATGGTATATACCAATGGAGTGTCTCTAGTCGACTGATGGCTCAACAGGGTCGATCCTTTCTCCTTCTGATTGCTGGCTTTTGCAGTGCATCCGCACTTGGCGAAAGAACGGGCATCGCGTGTCCAGCGCCGAGAATGCGCCGTATCGACCCCACTGGGTTTTCATTTAAGAGTGGTATCATTGGTGCCCTAGGACCTTAGAGGATCATAGCGCCACGTGGAAAGGGAGGCCACATGCTCAAGTGGAGATGCGCGCACTCTGCGCGAGTCTTTGCGGGAATGTTGTCCGTTTGAGTTAATCCAAGTTTGGGACTCAAAACTCTTCGCCATCAGCCCCATGGTCTTAAGACACTAACAATTCCGTCGACAAGCGCGCAATAATGGTGCGCCTGGCTAGTAAAAGACCCGAGAACCTGGGACAGGGCTGTTTTCAAGGTCGGAGAATTTGCATATTTGTTCTGGAAGACATGCTCGCCATGCCTGCCGCCACAGGCAGAATGCGACTCAAGCCAAGAACAGACCTTGCCCAGGGATGTGGAGACGAACATGAGGTCTCTGTCCGTTCCCTGCTAATTCATGCTGCCGATGACCCTCGAGACGGAGAGTTGCGGCTGTCATACGGCAAGCGGATGAGGCGCCCGGCAGAGACCCTTGGCCCTGTGGGTCACATCCTGGGCTAGACCGTTTCACCGCCGGCAACATCTTGCCGCATATTACCATTCCCTTTCAGGCCTCATGTCTGTATTTCCGTTACGGCTTAACGTGCAGGAATGCACGAGATTCATGTCACTTCATTACGATCGTCATCTCGCGTAGTTTGAATTATCTGCATGCGTATCCGGGGAGCTCGAACACACATCCGAAAGGGATAGTTCAAGTGTTCGGCCAACGTTTGTGGCAATGATCCTTAAGGCCCCCACTGTTTGGCTTTGACAGGCAGGGAACTGTTTTCGGTCCGCAAGGCCAGGCCCGCTAACCCAACGGGCAATGCGATCATTGACGAAAGTCAAGAGGAGTTTTGAGGGAAGACAGGAGACCACAGCATGGATCAGGTTTTATGAACACTCTGTCGCCCCGACTCATCGCCCGGTCTTCTCTCCTTCGTTCTTTCGTCAACACCAGTTCTCACGGCCGGATCCACTCTTTTAGTACTTTGTTCATTACTTTGCATCTCTGTAGCATTGCCTGAACGCGTTGACTGCGTGCGTGGCTCGCACAGAGCAAGATGGCCGACATGGTGGAAACGATCGGTATACCGATGACCAGGAGCGGCCGTGATTCAATGATAGCGATGTCATGTCTATGGCTGCTCTTTGCAACCACTGTTTTCTTTCGGTTTCGCGGTCGCATGCGAGGACCTGGATTAGCACTGGACGATATCTTCGCAGGCATTGCACTGGTACGCATCGCGCTATCTTCATACTTGGCATCCGAGCTCACAATCTTTGAAGGTCCTATCGACAAGTACCATCGGGTTGAATGCTGTGGGTAAGACTTGGATCTTCGCCAGAGTTATGGATATAGAGTTGACACCCAGACAGTTTTCACGATCGGAGTTGGTTATGACTTGGATAAGAACAATGCTGAGATGTTCCCTAAGCGTACGTCCGCTCTAAAAGTCGTTGCGTTTTAAGGAGGCGAATCAACTAACCAACTTAACAGTGATGCACAACCTTCCTGTTGTCATGCAGATAACGTTTGCCTTCACTTTGATCTACATCTGGTGTCTCGCAGCTCTCAAGCTTTCACAACTGGCTCTATACCACCGCGTCTTCCAGCTCCAATTGCGCCTTGCAGTCTATATCGTCGGCGGTATAGTCGTCGCCTGGGCTATCATCTTCAACTTTGTCTTCATCTTCCTTTGCGACCCTATCTCGCAACAGTGGACCATCGAACGAGTTGGACACTGTATGGATCAAATGTTGCTGCTCAAGTGTCTGATCTTGTCAAACATGGCTACCGACCTCATGATCGTGGTAATCCCAATCCGCTGCGTGTGGCAGTTGCAAATGCGAAAGACGGAAAAGCTTGCTGTACTGGCATGTTTCGGCTTGGGTTTGGCCTGTGTGGTTATTAGCATCGCGCGTTTCATCCTCATATATACTATTGGTAAGTTATGCTTGCTTACACGTGTTGAAAAGCTGGGCAGAAAGACTGACAATGCACAGATCTTATCGGCAACCTCACAGGTACATCGGGAACGACCTTTATGCTCTGCACTGTCGAGCTCATGCTGGCCGGTCTCTGTATCAACATTCCCATGTTACGGCCGTTCTACCTTCAGTGGCGCCAAAAGTACAAGAGCGCATCAATGAGCAATACTGGAAGACTCAGTGCGATCAAGAGGTCGAACACTGGTGGTCTGGGATCGCAGCAAGCGAGGCCAGGTCACTACACTCAGTGGATGGAGTTGGTAAGTCTCACGAAGCAGACACAGGGCGATCGATGAAGCTAACTGAACACAGCACGACAAAGACCAAACGAACATCACTGTTACGGGCGACGACGCAAGTTCCGAACGAAAACTTACCTCAGAGCCACTACCGTTCGATGCCATCCAGGTCTCTAAAGACTTTACAATTACCAGAAATTGAGCAACTAGACACGCCAATGTCGCCATACACCGGATCGAGATAGGCACTTGAGTTCTGAGTGCGTCCCAACGAAGGGATGAAGTGCTCTCTGGCAGGGCTTGGGTCGATGCTCGGATGCGAGCCATCAATATCGCCCGTCTTAGGCTCGGAGTATATATCTCCTACCAAAGCCGTCCAATGCCGCAGAGCACAGTATTAGTTACCCGCTAGTGCACTGCAAGATAACTACAAAAATGTCTAGCAAAGGATCTCACGGATACACATGATGATACGAAGGCTAGCAATGGAAAAGATGGGAACCCTAAATATAAACACCCTCTATCATGGTAATAAGAGAGCAAACTCAAATGTTTATGTATAACTACGAAACGTGCCATTGATACCCCACACTCATCGCGGCAATGCACGATGGCAGATCGTGCATCCGAAGATTTCACCGGCAAGACCCGTCATGGTTCGCGAGCGAAGACCACACGATCGTCGCCACTTTACACGGCCCGCGATGATGCACTGTCAATCTCAAAATCCCTGAAGTCAACTTCTCCACACTCTCCCTCCGCAAATATACCGATAATCGGTCCTACGAAATCTTTGTCGCTCAGATCCATAGTGGATACCTTTCCTATCTCTTTGACTTCTTCGCTGTCTGTTCCATACGACAGGATGTACTCCATCTCCGAATACTCACATACAAGCTGAAGAGTTTGAAATGCTTTCTCTAGTTTGACGTGTTTCTGGTCATCGATACCTTTCGCTGTATTGCATACATGGAGCCTAATGCGGGGAGCGGAAGAGTCCAAAGACGTGGTATACGACAAGGAGATGAAGCGATGTTCGTCTTTGTAGACTGCAAGGCCTGCATTTAGCGGCTTGAAGCTAGGTGCTGGTGATAGAACGGTGACGCTGCTTCTTCCATTCAATCGACGCTGACGTTTACCGACGAACGATGGCGATACATCTGCAGATTCCAGACCGTTTGGCGAAGCTGTGAGTGTCACCTGTTGTTCCACGATCTTGTAGTGAGACAGCATAGGGTCGTGGATGTATAAGAAGTCAACGTCGGGCGCGGCAGTGAGTCTTCTCGATGGGATAGGTACGACATCCAGGTTTTCGATTTGCATTTTCGCGCGATCAAAGGCGAGCCAACCATCATCACTCCACGTCCCCTTCGTGAGGAACGTTTCGCGCCCAAGTCCATATAGATTAGGAGCGCCCATTCTGATTCCTAGACAAACACCCCACCATTGTCCCTGTTTGTCTTCGAACGCTTCGCAGTGGCCAGTACACTGCACGTATTCATCGGTACCCGCAGCGCTCAGTATCGGGTTCTTAGGCGATGCTTCCCACGGGCCCTCAAGACTATGACTTCGCGCCATTGTGACGCTATGCCCTTCGTGTGTTCCTCCCTCGGCAATCATCAAGTAACAGAACCCATTTCGAAAATATACATGCGGGCCTTCAGGATAGATGCCACCAGTACCATGCCAGAGTTCCCTTTCATCACTCAGTTTTTTACCCGTCTTGACATCGATTTCAAAAAGTATGATCTTGGTTTTCGGACCTGGAGATCTTGAACCGCAAAGATATGCTCTTCCGGTGTGAGGATCGAAGAAAAGACTAGGATCGATACCGTAGAATTCGAAGTAAACGGGGTCACTCCAATCGCTCGAGTAGATGTCTGTAGTGAAGACGATGAAGTTCTGAAAGGAACTCTCTTTGCCTTCTTCCTTATGATTCACCACATTTGTGCACACGATGTAGAAGGTGCCATCATGGTAACGGATCGTTGGTGCGTATAGGCCACCTGTAGCGTAGAGATGATCATTGTTACCAAGATCGTGAACCAAAGTGGAGGACTTGGAGAAACTGAGCTGCTCACGCCTGTTGATAGCGTTCCCTATTTGATGCCAGTGGATGAGATCCTGCGACGTATAGATTGGGAGACCAGGGAAGAGATGGAACGTCGAGTTGACAAGGAAGTATGTGCCATCGACGAGGACAAGCGAGGGGTCTGGAGCGAACCCTCCAAGGATGGGGTTGATAGTCTGATTGCTGTTCACCATGTTGATGGCTCTATGGTCCAAAATCTAAACCAGAATTACTACCCAGAAAGTTGAATCATAGACTACTCTTGGTGTATTGTGGTAGTCGCAGGGATAGTACCGTGAACATATTCCCGCCGGATAAATACGCATGCTGGTCGCGTGAAGGACTCTTGGCCCTGCTGCGCTATCTCTTTCGGTACCATCTTACGCTTTGGGTTATAGATGCATACCAAGATCCTTCCAAAACAGAAGCTCATCTACAAATGTAGTCGTAACTACACATGCCCATCGACAGATATGTCTTCCTCTTCATAGATATCTTTTGCATATACCAAATTCTTCGATGGATCTTCTGTGCTTAAACGCTTCCAGATCACTATCTAGTAAACATGATCGACAAGTTGCCGTGAAACGGCTCAGGATCCGGGTAGATGGACAGTCCCAGCACAGACCCCAGTGCGTTGCAAGGCCTGTCAAGTACCGAGACTGTGGTATTTAGACGCGCTCCTTGGTAACGGTAGAAATCGTGCAAGCCATGGAATTGAAGCTCAGACGATGGACTGTCATCTGATATGATCTAGGTGACCAATCATAATACTACGTCTTAACGAGAATAGGCCTAGCGACAACAGAGTTCTCCACATTCCGAGCATTGGCAACGCGACACCGGCAATAGAAGCGGCAATACTCACGTCCATCACCAACGAATTTATTGTAGAAGGCTGATAAGGTTCATTCTTTAACCGGTTGAACCCCATGGGGTTGCTGCACGACTAGTTGACTTCCCCGCAATCGACTAAGGGCTCAGTCGCGTGGCTGCATGGCTTCAGACTGGTTCAAATCGGCCTTGCTGATACAATACCTAGAATTGTCAAGACCGCAGCGCCTTGGTGGCGCGAAGTACAAGAGTAAAATACGAGAGATGCGTGCTTGACTGCGGGACAAGGCCAGGCAAATGTGCGCATTCAACCAGCTTGGCTTCTTCCCAAGGGTTTGTTTTGGCTACCGAGATGTGCGAAGTAAGACCAGATAGATGCCAATAGTCAGGATTGTATGCCTCTGGGATGCTGTGTGTGGCGCGGCGTGGAGTGTATATAGAAATCAGTAACCCATGCATCTTCAGTGCTCCTTTTTGCTGTAGGAGCTGTGTCATCTTTTTTCATCACAGCAACGACCATTTTCCACGATGGCGATCTCTTTCCGTCCACCCAAGACCACTCAGAAGGTTGTACCTATCAAACCGCCGAAAGGACATTTCTTCTTCGCTGGTCGCGCATTCCCAAGGGTGCCGTGGTGGAAGCGAGCCAACCTGCGCAGACTATACATATACATAGTCATCCTGATTCTGACGAACACTGCCAATGGCTTCGATGGATCAATGATGAACGGTCTGCAGTCATTATCCTACTGGCAAGACTACTTTGGAGAACCACGTGGTGCCATGCTCGGTTTCTTCAACTCATCCATGTCTCTGGGCTCGCTCATCGGTCTCTTCTTCACTCCTTATCTCATTGATTGGAAAGGCAGAAAGATCGGTGTAGCAATTGGATGTGTCATCATGTTATTCGCTGTCGCAATACAAACTGGGGCGCAGAACATCGGTATGTTCATTGCAGCTCGCTTGGTCCTGGGCTTCGGAGACACCATCGTTCTTGGATCAGCGCCGTTGTTGATCGCGGAAATCGCTCATCCGCAAGACCGTGCGGTTTTGGTAACGCTCTCTGGCGCCAGCTATCACTCCGGTGCGTTCATCGCATCCTGGGTCACATATGGTACACTCCAGATGAAGGTATGTCAAGACTTTCTCCTTTTACATATCGCCTTGTTCTTCCAGTAGAGACGTGATCCTAACTTCTCATAGAGCGACTGGTCTTGGCGACTTCCTTCCCTCTTACAATCAATTTGCTCCCTTATAATTCTTGGTTTCATCTTCTTTATGCCAGAATCTCCACGTTGGCTATGCAACAAAGACCGCCACGAAGAAGCACTCGCCGTGTTCTCCCGTTGGCACGGTGAAGGAGATGAAAACGACGAGTTTGTCCAGCTTGAATTTGCCGAAGTACGCGCCGCCATCGCGCTTGACAAAGAACAAGACCGAACCAACTGGTCAGACTTCCTCAAAACCAAGGGCAACCGTAAGAGAATCATCATCATCACTGCGATTGGCTTCTTCAGTCAATGGAGTGGTAACGGACTGATCTCTTACTACCTCAAATATGTTATGGTAAGAAGCCTCGTGTACGAACAGCGTTTGAGGTATACACTGACTTTGTACATCGTCATCTTAGGATAACGTTGGCTTGACTGACCCTCAGACACAACTTGGTATCAATGGTGGTATGAAAACGTTGGCGCTGTGCGAGAACTTCCTTTTCGCCTTCTTGGTTGACAAGCTCGGTCGCCGTCCAATATATCTGTAAGTATCGCTGTGTCAACTGCATGTGACACACGCACTGACTTTTGGCACTCCATTCAGTATTTCCACCATCGGAACCTTTGTCATGTTCAATATCTTCACCATCATTTCCGCCAGGTATGACATTGCGCCTCGGGCCCCTCTTGGTAAAGGATTTATCGTTAGTATTGTAAGTTTCGCCTGCCATTCTTCAATGCACAAGTGGCTATACTGACCTTGACATCCAGTTCTTCTACGGCATTTTCTACGATATCAAGTCAGGTATCATGGCCGGCTATACCACCGAAATCTTGCCTTATGGTCTGCGTGCCAAGGGTTTCACGTGGCTCAACTTCTGCGTTACAGCTGCTCTTTTCTTCAATCAGTTCGTGAATGGTATTGCGCTCGAGGCACTCGCATGGAAGTACTACATCTGCTATTGTGTTTTCCTCGCTTTCGAGATCGGCGTCATCTACTTCTGCATCGTGGAAACAAGGTACACGCCCATGGAGGAGATTGCGAGGTTCTTCGACGGCGATGATGCGGTTGATGTCGGGGAGGCTGCCTTGATGGACGTCAAGGAGAAGGGTGTCTCTGGTGGAGAGAAGGACGTCTCGGTGTCGCACATTGAGGTCACAAAGTAGGAAGATTGCGATTAGTGTCTGGTATATGACGTCGGATATGTAGGAGGTCTGTATATATGCGAGTGTGATTTATGATTTCACCGAAAGAATCTGTGTCGAACCGTCACGTCCAGTGCCTAAGTAGCTCTACCGATTTCGATGACTCGGATACTGCTGCCCAAAGAGATACCTTAGGTGATGGTCGCATTTCCAAAAACAAACGTACGTGCACAAAGTTATTGTTATGGTGCGGAGATGGAAGCGTCCTAGTATAGCCGATTGGCCACTGAGAGCACTTTGGCGGATGGCAAGGCGGCGGGGCCGCCTCATCCAACGTGCCAACCTCGCGACACCAGGACACATCCTTGGAAGTCTTGACCGCGTCATGCTCAGCAGACGATACAGCTTCCAGCGTACAACTCAGTGCGCAAGACAGTCAATCGCATCCTACATAACGCCATGAGCGTTTTAACCAAGCATCCAAGCCGAAAAGCTTGCTGTCTGCTACTGTCAACGGTTCCGCAAGTGCCGATCACCCTATCTCCTGCTTCTTCGAGCATCGTCATTGCGCTAGCACAGGCGCACTACTTTATCCACCTTCCCTAAACATGGTCGTTCTCGCGTCTATGATATGGGCTGACAGGGTAGCTATCACCGTCGTCATACTTCCGTGTCCCTGCGTGCTGAGGTAGATATATAGGTACGTGCTGCCTCTTGTGCGCCCGTAGCTAACGAGTACGCATCGTTCCATCGGTATCATGCGCTTTTCAATTGCTGTCGCAGCGGTCCTGGGCGGCCTTCAGGCTGTTTCTGCGCTCAAACTCTCGCCGAGAAATGCGGTGGAGAGAGAAGAGCAGGTACGTATCTCTTTTTGTGCGTGGCATGGACGTTGTTGTGGTGTATCTCTCCACTTTGTACCTCGTCCAATGTTGCATTTTCTACTGCAAAATGCATAAAATGCTTTCACAGCCAAACGGAGCCTTCTCGGTTGACAACGGACATGAAGCATCAACGCGAGACAAATACCGCCGGCAGGTGAGCACTTGAATCTGACAGAATTTTAGGTGCAAGCTGCACGGACGCGACGCAGCCTCGCGAAACGTGAAGACACGGACCCTACGCTGTTGTACCCCGAGTACAACATTTCCGTGCCAGTCGACTTCTTCCATAATGAGACACGGTACGAGCCTCATAGCAACGAGTCTTTCAACCTGAGGTACTGGTTTGATGACACGTACTACAAGCCTGGCGGACCGGTCTTTGTTCTTCTTGGTGGAGAAACCGACGGAGAAGGTCGCCTCACGTTCCTTCAGAAGGGAATCGTTCACCAGGTCATCAAGGCTACTAATGGTCTTGGTGTCATCCTCGAGCATCGTTACTATGGAAAGTCCTTCCCGGTGCCCGATCTGACGACTAAGAACATGCGGTTCTTGTCGACTGAGCAGGCGCTTGCTGAAATCGACTTCTTTGCGAAGAATGTCAAATTTGAAGGCATCGATGCGGATTTGACTGCGCCCAACACCCCTTGGGTCGTCTATGGTGGTTCATATGCTGGAGCTCAGGCTGCTTTCTTGCGAGTTGTATACCCAGAGACTTTCTGGGGCGCAATTTCCTCTTCTGGCGTGACCGTCGCAATCTACGACTACTGGCAGTACTTTGAGCCTGCTAGACTCACCGGACCTCCCGATTGCATGAAGAACACGCAGCTTCTGATCGACGTGGTCGACGGTATTCTCATCCGCCAGAACGACACCTCAAAGGTTCAGGCGCTCAAGGATGTCTTTGGTATGGGTGATGTTACGGACAACCGTGACTTTGCTGGCCAGATTACCGGTGTATATGGTCTGCAGAGCACCAACTGGGATCCTGAAGAGAATTCGCCTTCTTGGTTCAACTGTGAGTGTCCCTGTGTGGAGTACATGTGAGGCATATACTGACTTTGTACACCCATGTTTAGATTGCCAGAACATCACAGCAGAGGAGCCTACAGGCGAGAACCTCCGCCCAGCTGTTGCTGAACTTGTCTCAGCAGCTGGCTACACCAACGATACCGTTGTGCAGAACATCACCCTTAACGCTATTGCCTGGCTCAACAGCACCGCGCTCGCTGGATGGCGCCGCTCGAACAGGACTCAGGATTCGTACTTCACCACGCTCAATGCCACTGCGCTCCAGCAATACACATCCCTTGAGGATTACGGCGCAACGAGCTGGAGCTACCAAGTTTGCACCGAGTGGGGATACATTCAAACCGGAAATACCCCGGCCGATATTATGCCCCTCATCTCGCGTACTCTCGATGTCGAGTATCTGACCTTCTTCTGCCGTGCACAGTTCGGCATCGAGCACCCTCCAGAGACTGAGCGCGTCAACAAGTACGGCAACTACAGCATTGACTACGAGCGCCTTGCCCATATTGGAGGTAACGCTGATCCGTGGAGACCCGCTACCCCGCTATGGTACCCAGAGAGCAGGAACGACACCACTGATCGCCCGTGGCACCTGATCAGCCATGGTGTACATCACTGGGAGGAGAATGGTATCTTTGAGAACCAGACCACCCCCGAATTGCCCCCACCGCAGGTCGTGTACGCTCAGCAGTACCTGAAGAATTTTGTTGTCGACTGGCTGAAGGGTAAGTCTTGCAGTTCTGACGAATACACCTTGGATAGCTGCTAACGATATACAGAATTTGAGGCCCAGAAGGAACACTCTGAGCTTCGCTGAGCTTGAGATGCTTTCTTCACCGTCGAGACGACACCATTACGCGCAAGGTGTGATTGCTGCCTTGATATTCACGGCTTAGAAGCCTAGATATCGATTAGTTGTGATCCAGGTCATAGCTGCTCTGGTTTATCGTCATCAACAAAGCACATCATTCAAATGCTATAGTGCGCTGCCACTCCAGAATCTTAAAACTTTAGATGCTTGTGATGCCAATATCGAGTAATAACATTGTATAATGTACACATTACGAAATTTAAGTTCTACAGCTCTTTGGGCGCTCAATCGCTAAACACGCAAGCATTGCACCGGTCTATTGGATGCTGTTCTGAATCCAAGCCTGACCGTCACTCTGTACAATTTCCCCACCAGTGGTCTCGCCAATCTTGACCGTAACATTAAATCCCGTAACCACTGGGCCTCCACTAGCACCATACAACGAGTAAATTCCGGCGTTCAACAAGATATCCTTGCCCTTGTAGGAGTCGCTGGCCAGTTCCTCAGGCACGGTAGCAGTGATTGTAACATTGTCCTGTCCCTGGTTGCTCTTCTCAGGACCTAGGTACGCGGAACCGGTGAAGGCGCCCAGAGAACCGGGGTAACCTGGCGCAATGTCGAAACCCCAGGCTACTGCCACGTCGGCGACAGATTGGATGTAGCCTTCTGAGAGGAGGGTGAGAGTGAAGGTGCTGTTGGGTGCGAGCGTTGAAGGGGCTGCGATGCCGATCAGGCGAGAGGATGCGAGAGTTGCAGATGTGAGGGCTGTTGCGAGGGTGGAGAAACGCATTGTGTTGGTAGTATAGGCTTATAGGATCCTAGATAGGCGGTGCGTGAAGTTTGTTGACGATGTGGAGGCCGTTTTAGGTTGAAGCTTGAATGTGTATATGAGGTCTGTTCGGGTGTTGAATGAATTATATACCTACGGCCGACACTGGAAACGCACAGCCATCTCGCATCACATCATACCATCCAGTGTGACCCTATCTCCACAAAGAGTAGGAGACAATTACCGTAACAGGGATATCGGAAGATTACTCTGTCAGCCATCCCCTGTAAGCTCGTGCAGATCTCCCGGCGCAGCCACGGTGACCTCTCGGGCGGCGTATAAATTGCCGATCGATTGACAATGTCTCTATTTTGGTGTCAATACGAGACTCGTAAGCCGCAACTTCCGAGTCGCTGTGAGGAGGTGGAGGTTTTTTGAGGACTGGTACGTCATGCGGCCGACGGAAGCGGAGGGAGAGCATGTGGAGCTCGTACAGGTGGCGGAAATAACGTCATTTAAGCTCATGACAGAAGGCTTACCCCCAAAACGCGGAGGTTGCATCTTCAGGATGCATCACTTGTTGTGCTAAGACTTGCTATGACATCTTCTGCTTCTCGTTAAAATCATGTCAAATACATTTGCTCTATTATCACTATTAACCTAGGCTGAAGCGCAAAAAGAAAGACGATGGCCGCATTCAACTACCTCAAAACTTGTAGTTCTTACCGTACTGTTCCTTCTGGCTCGTCGCGGGCTTCCACTCAAAGTGATGCTTGCCTTCCATTGGCTTCTTGACATTTGCATCTTTGTCGCCCTTCTTGTCGAACATGTGACTGCCAAAGTAATCGAGCTCTGCTTCGTAGAACGATGTCGGTAGGTCGGTACCACTAGCGACTTTGAAGTACTCCAGCGTAGCGCTTATGGCAGGTATTACTTGATCCGTCTCTACAGCTTTGGCGACAATGTGACGAAGGGCTGGGAAGCAGTTCTTTACGTCCTTGGCAACGCGAGTCGAAAAGTTGAGGTTCAAGTCTTCGGGCTTGGGATTGGATTTGAGGACCGGCGTGAGGATCTCGTCAGAAATGTAGTCTGCTTGGATGATACATCCTGCTCGCCAGATTTGCCAGATTTGTGAGTAGTCAATTTCCCACTTGTGCTCTTGATCTGCTTTGGCAATGACATTCATGCCTTGGATGTAGCTGGCGAGACATGAGGCGTATGTTGCTTTTCTCAAATCTTCAAGGAAAGCCTTCTTGTCGGAAATGTCCAGCTGGCTAGGAGGGAAACCTCCGTCGGCAGCCTTGCTGGCTTGCTCACGGTCGCCGCGGAAGGCGGACGCAAGGCGGAATGCGTGCGCGATGTTGAGGGTGAAGGCTGGTACGTGAAGTTCAATGGCCTCGGTGTTGCTCCAGATACCTGTGCCTTCTTCGCCAGTGACGTCCTGAACGACCTTGTCGAGGACTTGTGAGATGACAAGAGGATGGTGTTTGGGATCTTTTTGGTTGGGCTTTTCGCCTGAGTCGCGTTTGTGAGATAGATCGGCGCCGATGGAGACAAGGAAGGTGCCTCTCTGTTATAGTTAGTAAGGAAAGCTTCCAGGGTCATGAAGCGCAGACATACCAGCTCGCCTTCTGAGTTCCATTCGGATAGAACGTCGCCAATCTCCTCGTAGTCCATGCCCATCTTTCGCATGATGCCCCAGGCTTCGCAGATGGCGCTCATCATGCCGTGCTCGATGCCGTTGTGCATCATCTTCACGTAATGTCCTGCGCCGCCCTTTCCAATGACGCCCACACAAGGTTTCTCGTTCTTGTCTTTGGCTGCGACCTTTTCTAGTAGTGGAAGAACTTCCTTGAGCGCAGAGATGTCACCGCCAGGACACATTGAAGGTCCCGCTCGCGCAGCCTGGTACCCACCACTTACACCACAGCCAATGTATCGGATGCCAGTGCCCTCTGTCTTCTTCTGTCGGCGCTCGGTGTTCTGGAAGTGCTCGTTACCGCAGTCTAGGATGATGTCGTCGCGGGCGAGATGTGGCTCCAGACCCTCGAGGACCTTGTCGCCAACGCCGCCATGTGGAAGAGAGAAGACGAGGAGGCGCGGTGTGGAGAGTGACTTGCACAAGGAATCGTAGTCTGTCGCTCCATTAGCCCTCGATTGTACCGTGGTCGATGCATTTCCACCTACCATTGTACTTTTTGATCTTTCCGTTGTACCCCTGCTGCTCAGCCTTGTTGATGACTGCATCCATTGCCTGCTCAGACGGGTCCGAGAGCGAAACATTGACGCCGTCCTCGGCGAAGAGCAGGGCCATTCCACCGCCCATGCTCCCGCAACCGATCATGGCGATCTGGCATGGTTAGTCTTGTTGAGTATGAGATGGGGACAAGTACACACATTAGTGAATTTGGACATTATGCTAGTTTACGTTCTCTTCTTCCTGTCGCGAGCGGAAGGAAATCAAGAGCGAGGAGACTAGTATGATGATGTACAGGTACGTGAGGGACGAGAAGGACGGGAGTGTCGGGTCGGCGTAGTGTACGAGGTTGTCGAGAAACTGGAGCATGATGAAAGACGCAGGTCAAGAGTTTGTCATGGAGCAATTCGAGTGACGTCGGCGGGGTGTGGTAGCTGAACCTAGCTCAGTGCTAGAGTACAAAGGCTGGTGGGTGGCTCTTTTATCTGTGTGTTCCCGGCTGTGCCGTGAGGGGTGGAGACGTGGGCCATGATGTATGCAGGCAGCGGGCACAGCTCGTAAGCGTCGGACTTGCGGCTAAACAAAGGGCAGGCGCGGTGGAGGGTGAGGGACGAGTTTGGGTCGCGTACTGTGGGAAGGCGCCGCTCTCCCACTAGCGCGAACTGCCTCGACTGCGGAAACATTTGGCGACGCCGAAAGCTTGACAACTCCAGTCCCTCACCACGATACCCGCTGTACCCCCACCGACCAATTACATTCCGCAGCCATGGCCGACGCAGAAACCATGGACATTGACCAGCCCGAGCAGCCCGAAGTCTCGTCGGCTGACCCCAACGCCAGCGACGCGCGCACCGACGCAGGCGCAACAGCTGTGCGCTCCATCGAAGGCTGGATCATCATTGTCACCAACGTGCACGAGGAGTGCACCGAGGAGGATCTTCAGGACATGTTTGGCGAGTTTGGAACGATTAAGAATCTGCACATGAACCTGGACAGGAGGACGGGTTATGTCAAGGTACGCGCCTGATGTTACATGTCCAAGCGCGTGGCAGAGCTGACCTTGTATAGGGCTACGTCCTCATCGAGTACGCTACCTTGGAAGAAGCAAAGGCCGCTATCAAGGGCGCCAACGGCGAGGAGCTCCTTGAGCAGAAGGTCACCGTCGACTTTGCCTTTGTGCGCCCTCCGCCAGCCAGCAAGGGCCGCCCTCGCGACTATGACAAGCGCCAGAGCGGACGCGGTGCTGGAAGAGCCAGGAGCAAGAGTCCTGGACGCGACGGTGACGACATGGACGATGAGTAGTTTCTGGACGAGCGGGCATCCTATGCTCTCATTATTCGAGCTACGTTGTGAAGCAGAGGGAAGGACCACATGGGCAGGAAGCCTAGCAGTTGCTTCTGTATCATACCCAGGACGTGTCCTGTAATACCAGCTTACCGGCTTACCTCTTTGGGTAGGTCGGGTTTTGACTTGACCATTGTAAGTACACAACTACTGCGCTCTTAAGATGATGGACTAACACATCTGCAGACTTGCCTGTGCTTGACGAATACGGCATTGCCCTTGTCTCACTATGGTGCTAGCAGCTCCGCATGTATGACATGATGTCTTGAGTGGACAATTCCTGTGGTCGACTGCACTGTCACTGTTGGACAACGGATTCGTAGAACGAAGGTTGTTGTGGTCTTGTAGCATCTTCTATAGCGTAAGTGTGGTGACCTTGAGCCATGACGTAAGTAACTGAGTGTTGTTGCAATCGAAGCGAAAGCACGAGGCCAGAAACGAGCATATTGTTAAGCGTAGATGCATCACAATCCCAGCCTGTAGTGGCGCCAGACGAAAGAAAACGCAACCTCTCATTGGCTTCGATATCAGCCTCCAAGACTTTGGTAAATCTCCTGCTCTGCACATTCAAACATGTTCTTCGCGAGTGAGATTCGTTTCTGAGATTAGACCAGGAGCACTCAGGTACTCAAGGTTTCGGAGGTCACAACATCAAACCTGAGATATGAGCCTGATAAACACCACTGTGCTCAAAAGCGGAAACGTCCTGGCGCCCTCCTGGCTTGGTCTCTAAATCTTCTTCAAAGACTGAAAACGGGGAAGTAGTATTCGGAAAATGGCGGGCAAAACTGACAAGATCTACTTGAATAAGTTACAGTACATCTTTACACATTTGAGAAAGCATGTGGAGATGTCTGATAAGCGTAAGCTTGTGAAATCTCTGCTATGTCAGCCACCCCACTTGAAGTCGCGACTTGACACGTCTGTTCGAGTAACATTACGAGCGGCCTTCTTTCTGTTCCTGACACTTTGAGTATATATCATATTGTAAATGCATCTCATTCATCAACAACATCATCCGGTGAGATGGCCGAGCGGTCTAAGGCGCTAGCTTCAGGTGCTAGTAGAGAAATCTGCGTGGGTTCGAATCCCACTCTCATCATCATCTTTTTGCATCTTTTTGCCTTTTTCTGGTTGCTGTTGGTGTAGTTTTTTGCGACAGTTATGGTGGTGCGTAGGAACCACGTGAGGGTCGCAATCAAGCTTAGCGTCATCCCGCCTCTCCATCACAATACACGTGCGAGACGTGTGTATGGCCTCGTTGACTCTGTAACGTCTTCGGCAATTCTCCTGTCCAAGAATACGATGCGACGAATATCAAGCCCGGGCAGGATCAGCCACCCAAGCCCGCACGGGAAGGTGGACTTGGCTGGGATCGTGTACGCCTCATGCACTCGCGGCACATGCCTCCTCCGCCATGCTCTCCACAGTAGCCGATAAGAACCCTTCACTGGTCTTCTGTATTGATCTCGGTGTATATGCTATAGCAATTCTAAACGTAGCTTGCTCCCAGAGCGGCTCGGTGGATTGCTCACGCGTCGCATAGCGTTCAGCCCTCGGTCAGCGCAATCACGGTGTCGGCGAGTACAGCTACCTGGCCTTCGCAATGAGGATACCACGCGTCGCGTCGCTCTGGCGACTATGCGTCTCTGTTTCCTTGCTTACGTCGGCGTTTGCAACCAGCTCCATCGCTAGTAATACGGGATCGCCAGCTTCACAAGGTGAGGCTAAGAGATACCAACTCAATAGCTCTCACTAATATGTCGCAGAAGCAGAACAACCGGTCTACGAGCCCGAGAATCAGAATGTCGCCAGCTCATCTACATCTCCCAGCACAGCCAGCTACACGGTCTCCGAAGCCAATGTCCCCCAGGATCTCCACTCCGCCCTGTCTACAATGCAGGACCAGTACTTCTCTGTGTGGCTCGGCAAGTACACAACAGCGATCGACTGGACAGCAGCCGTCATGTCTACCTATGTCTCGGCCACCCTATCATCGCTCTCGCGTTCGCTGTCCTATACGATGCCAGGCACGTTCGATAAGAGCCGGAAACTGGACGTCGAGGCACAAATGGTGGAGAACGAGATCAACAGATACTTTGCGCAGACCACTGCCTACTACTTTGGCGAAGATGCCTTTGCCATCAGAATGCAGGCATTCGACGACATGCTGTGGGTAGTGTTGGGCTGGTTAGAAGCGACCACTTTCATCGAGAGCCATTCCGTTGGACACTACACGTCTGACAACATTGGAGGAAAAAAATGGCATGCCAATCAATTCGTACCTGCTTTCGCACATCGCGCCCGCGTGTTCTACGAACTAGCTGAGAAGGGATGGGATTGGAGACTTTGCGGGGGCGGCATGACGTGGAATCCTCGTCTCCTACCATACAAGAACGCCATTACGAACCAGCTCTTCATCTCAGCGAGCATCAACATGTACTTGCAATTTCCGGGCGACGACAACTGTTCGCCGTTCCTTTTGCAGCACGATGAACCAGAGCTACCCAAGACCCAACTGTACGACGACTGCGACGATGCGCACCGCGGGCGGTATGATCCCGTGTACCTTGCGAACGCAATCAATGCGTACGAGTGGCTGAAGAACGTCGGGATGACAAACGACCAGGGGCTCTATGTTGATGGCTTTCACATTGGAGGCTACCGCACAAATCATAGCAAGACGACGTGCGACGAGCGAAACGAAATGGTCTACACCTACAACCAGGGTGTGCTCTTGTCTGGGCTGCGCGGGTTATGGGAAGCTTCCGGCAACATCTCGTATTTGGAAGATGGGCATGAGCTCGTCAGGAACGTCATACGCGCCACGGGCTGGACAAGATCTGGATCCCGTTCCCCATCCTCGTCTAGCACGAACTCGCAACAGCGTCAGAGCAAGGTTTCGGAAAACAAGGAAGAGGCATTGCCAACTGATTGGGCAGGTCTGGGCTACAACGGTGTCCTAACAGAATCGTGTGACCCCTCTGGACGCTGTAGTCAAGATGGTCAAACATTCAAGGGCATCTTTTTCCACCATCTAACTTCCTTCTGCAATCCTCTTCCATCCCGACCGACTAGACCAGGGAAAACACACGCAGCGACTCGAGAGACGGCCATGTTACACGCGAACAGCTGTAGAGAATACACTACCTGGGTGACACACAACGCCCAAGCCGCCCTTCAGACGCGTGATGAAGCAGGAAGATTCGGATCATGGTGGGGCGCTCCACAGACACCGTTTCCATCCTCCTCGCACCATCGCAAAGCATCTGCTTCTGACGGACGCCCTTCCCTCCCACAGAACGCAACAGACTACCGTAACATGCATACGCAGCCCGATGATGGCATGTACATGGAAGGCGAGTTCCAGGAGCCCTCTGAGTGGTCCATCTTCAACGAAGACGTTGAGAATGAAATCACAAGGAGGGGTGGGGGCGATCTCAACGACCGTGGCCGCGGCCGCACAATCGAGACACAAGGCAGTGGTCTTGCAGTCGTGCGAGCGATGTGGGAGTTTTTGCGCCGAGCAGAAGGAGCAGAGACCTTCCCGGTGTGAGTGAGGCTAGCGATTAAACCATCAATTGCTGACGCACATGATACGCCCCCGGACGTAATGCGGCCTTGAAAATTCCTGTTGACTTGTCGAAACAGATATACCAAGTCCTTCTCTTATACAAATGACGCGATCCTTTCCCGTCCAAATAGTATCGGCAAGATACATTCAAAATGGTGCGAGAGTAGCATCTTACCGCCAGCAATGCGCTAGCTACTCAGTGTCTTGGAGTTGTACATGCACATACAACTGTGTTGTCAGACGGGCGGGGAGGCGTGCTGTATTCTGCTGGGGAGGACACACGAAAGATGGCTTTGGGATCTCTAAGCGTGCGGGATAAGAAGATAGATGGAAAGACCTGGGCCACTGAAGTGGTGAATTAGCATGAGATATACAAGGCAAAGAGCGGTCTCGAAGGGTGACGAGGCTAGTATTGGATATAGAAACGCGTGGACCGCTACTAATATTCCGCCTTCACTGCTCCTTTGCTTAGTCTTTATGATTCCTCTTCCAAATGCTACTCATTTTTCCTAGCCCCTTCTTACATAATGCCCAACTCTCCGAAACCTTTGAGAATCTCCTTATCCACACGGCTGAGCCATTCTTCCTGGAAGGCTTGTTCTCCGCCTACTTGCTGTATAGCTTGCTGAAGATGCTCTCTGACAAATGCAACAAGGTTAATCTGATGGACGGGGTCAGTATAAATGAGTTCGCGCTTGCGTATATCCTCCGGTGCTTCGGGTTCTGTAGGGTGATAAGGTTCTGGAGGCCAGAACAGAGAGCTGGAATGAAGAATCAGTGTCTGCAAAGTTGGCAGAAATTAACACAAGGAAACACGTACTCTTGACTTCGATCGTCCATGCCATCCAGCAACTCTCCTAGCACATCCGTCCAAATCCCTATCAACGACTGCAACCTGCCCATCATCCAAGGCTGTCCTCCTTCTAGGAAGCGTGTGAGAACAAGACACATAAGCTTTTTGTTTGGTGCGTCGCCAATGTTCTCAATGTGGCTGAACCATTCTTCTAGCAACCAGTCCAGAGTCTTTTCTAAGCCCTCGCTCGATAGTGAGGAGAGTGCTTCCAGGAGAACAGAAGGTGAAGCAACTCCAATACGAGCTAATACCGTAAAGTAATCCGTCTCCACTACCCCATCGACCGCACGAGAAGGAAGCTCACGGTAGGGACCGTGGGATTGGTGGTGTGTCCATGCGCCGTGAAGGCCCTCCATAACTTTGGCTAGAAAGCCAGAGGATATCAGATCGCTCGTCAGAACCTTGACAGCGTTCTCGCCACCTACGCCGTCCGCGCCTCTAATGATGCAGGTTACGAGGTGTGTCATGATACCGTTCGCTTCAGGTTTCAAGCTGCCCAGTAGCTCCGCGAGGGCCTGAAGAATCGCGGGACGGAAAGAGTCTGCGAGGACGGCAGCGGGCGCGAGGAGGAGATAGGCTTCTGTAATCTCAATGGCTTTTCGTAGTGTTTCATTGTCCATGGAGAAGAGAGGCAACAGGTAGGGAAGGAGGTTGAGCAGCTCAGGTGGTGTGGGTTCCGGGGCTGACGGTGTTTGTGCGATGATAGAGGCCCATAGGTCAAGCGCATCTTCGAGGAGGTAGACCTGAGTCTCCGAACCAGGCTCAATAGCGCTCTGGATTATGGGCAAGAAGGAAACATGGAAAGAGCGTGACTCAGCTTTCATTGCATTTGTTAGGCGAGCAAGAAGGGTAAGGATGGCTTGCTTCATCAGATGCTCCTCGCCAGACTGCTCCCACAAGGGTGGAAGGAGAGCGATGATGCTATTAGCATACGGTGTGATCTAAGCCATATTAGTTCAAGTACTTCACGTCTCCAGGCTTTGACTTCGTCTCCATGCTTTGACTTCGTCTCCATGCTTTGACTTACGTGGTGCTCCAGTCTATATACGACAAGACTGATCGTGTTGAGAAGTGCCATCTTCGTCTCTGGAAGCTCAACTTCTTGGACCAGCGCCATCAATCTATCTAACATAAGTTGTGAGTAAGGCAAGAACGCGTCAGCTTGGAATTCCCATTCGTCAGCGACAGCATGGAACTTCCTGCCTGCGGTGATCCGAACCACTTGGTCGTTCATCGGATCATTCTTGTCAAGCAGATGCTGGAAGATTTGGTATACGATAGGCTTCTTCTCCTTGGCCATCTTGATAGTTATCCACTGAGAGATGATGATGGCGATGCGACGGCGGATAATATTGTAGCCTGGCTTCTGTTTCGCAACCTCGACGACTAGCGTTTTCTCCAAGAACGAATCAAAGTCCACCTGGTCGTGTAGTATATCGGCTGCAAGCCCAATAGCGGTATATACGGAGTCCTTGAACAGGATATCCTCGTTCTCCGGAGCTGTGCAATGTCAGAGCGAGCCATTTGTTTTGAAAGCGAGTACTCACTTGCGACTGTATAGAAGACTTGGAGTAGCGGTTGAATGATCAAATTTTTGAAATTCTTTGCAAGGTCTAGGAAGAGCTTCTCGGCACAGGGTCGGATTGCAAACTCCCAGTCCTCTGCTCCCTCCTCCATCTTCTCCCACTCATCGGGTTCTTCCTCCCACATACGGAGATCGCTAGGCCGGAAAACGAAGAAGCGCTGCACCAGGGCTGAGATCATTTCACGTACAAGATCATCAGTGAGAAGGTCTGTTTTGATCATATGTGTGGCTTGGTTCTTCTCGTCCTTTTCCTGCTGATGCTTGAAGCGGAAGGTCTGAGTAGGGTAGAAGACCATCTTCACACAAGCACGGATTAGTAGCAAGCCCTTGAGACCCAGACGCTCGATGATGGGCGATTCGTCTTCTTCATCGCCATCGGTGCCGACTTTGGCACCCTCAATAGACTTTGAGCCCCACTGCTCGCCCAATCTTGAGATGAGACTCCAGTAGTCGCGCGCAAGATCTATCGAGTTGGGTAAAAGGACAAAATCTGCTGGATGAGTAGTAGCCATGTTGAGATGTAACTTGGAAAGCTGCATCAAGTGCTTGCCTATCTTCTTCTGGACTTCAACTGCAAGTGGCGAGTTTTCTGGTATCACATATTGCAGAAACTCTCCGAAATGAGTACGTGTTAGTGTCCAGAATCCTTGGACGTCCTTATCTCTGCCCGGGAACTCGTAGCCTGCAATGATCAACCGCCGCATCGTTTTGATGGCGAGTAAGCTGTTGTCGATGCTCTCAAGTGCGCCGCCTTCGTCGTCTCCGCCGTCGCGAAAGAAGGCTTGCCATGTTTGTACCTTGTTCACATAGATGGTGCCTAATACATTGAAAATTTCTGGTGCAACCGTCTGTAAGCTTTGCCGTGTCCTTAGAAGTCGCCCAGTTGATAATTCCTTGACAATGTATAGTAAGACGAGAAGAGCGCGAGGAAGTTGTAGTCGGTAAGCGTTCGGATCGGTCGAGGCGCGGAGGACATGGAGTAGTTGTTGGAACAGCTCAGGCCTGGGTGATGTTAGAGTAGGGAATGTCATACTCTTGTCCAGACTCACCAGTCATTGGGGAACTCGAAGCGGACAATCTTGGCAACTACCAAAGCATTCTGTAGTGCTAGGCGGTGGTCGGCTTCGTTGACGGCACTCTCGAGTAGGCGGGCTCGTATGGTAGCTTTGTCTTCTTTGCTCACTGCGCTACGCCCATGTCAGACTCTGTGTTGATGCGACATGGTATGGAGACGTACTTGGTGGCTGTCTTGCGCCAGTACTTGTCGATGCCATTCTTAAGCTGGATGATGGCGAGATAGCGGACTTCTAGTGGAAGGGACTGGTCCAGAAACACCGTCTGCAGTAGAGGGTAGTAACCCTGGGCCTTCTCCCACTGCTGGAGTTGCTTGGTGCCTGACTGAACCTGAGTCTGGTCCGCCGAAGACGCCGAGCGCAAGACATGGAACAGGATATTCTCAGTCAGAGGATTCGCCTCTCCCGGCACCTCAACGCTGAATTCGTTACTCATCCTGTGGTGTGGACACTTCAAGTGCTGCGGTAGTGGGGCAGTCGCAAGTAGGTGAAGTTGTAGACACGGAAAGGAAGCGGTGAGTAGCTGGGTGGATGCGATTCACGGTGAGAGTAAAGAATATGAAGCCTGCTCACCCAGGCTGTGACCAGTATGCGGCAAGTCTTGTTTGGGAAAACTATCTTGGTGTTTAGAGGAAACAAATTCGAGAAGCTCCCCACGTCACAGCTCGGACCCCCGAGACACGAGACGGCGACGTTGGGTGACAGCGTTTTGGCAGTTGACACAAGCCAAACTTGGGACTGTTAATTGCATACCGTCTATCCGACGTACACTTGGGGTTGCCCTGTCAGAGACGCATTGTCATGGCGTCCCCAGACATGGTCCTGGCTTGTCTGGAGAAGGCGTCGCGTGCGTCGGCTACTTCCCCAGCCAACCTCGGTCCGTCGCAACTCCAGTCTGGTCGGTCTCTCCATCACGCTATCATCACGCTGCATCCACATCTCGCACCATTGCCCAACGGCGTCCATAACCTCAGCCGCTCTGCCTGCACGTCGCCGCCTCCCAATGCTCCCAAATGCCCTCCGCAGACTTCGCCGCCGCCCAGCAACGCATAGCAGCCCGCCGCGCTCAACGCGCCCTTCAACAGCGGAATCACCATGAGCCTCCGCCATCAACCGCACAACGCGCCCTGTCGCGCCTGCCCTTCCCCTTCAGCAGCCTGTCCACCACGGGATTCAGCATCTGGGACGCGATAAAAGGCCGATCGGGGACACGACCAGAGTTCCGCGTCGGCCAGGTCGATGCGGAACTGCTCGACGAAGAACTCCTGACGCTGATGAAGGATCAGGTTGGCGAAGGCTTGAAATATTTTGGAAGCCATGTTACAGACAACTACTCGGCTGAAATATTGTTGGCATTGAGGGCCGTGCTATGGAAGTTGAGCATTTGGGATCAGAATGCGAGTTATGGCGCGCATCTACAGGGGCTGAGGTATACCGATGCGCGGAGTAGTGCGCCCAACCGTCCGCCGCCTAAACCGTGGCAAAAGGTCGCCTATGGGGCTGTCACAGTGGGAGGAAGGTATGCGTGGACAAAATGGGAAGAGTACCTTTTATCTGCGTCTGAGGACTATACTCGACCTGAGAGCCCAAGGTTGAAGCTTCTGACGCGCTTGAGTGAACTGGCAGGAAACGCGCATGACGTCCTCGGTCTTGCCAGTTTCCTAGTCTTCCTCGTCGACGGTCGGTATAGGACCATTACAGATCGCCTCCTCCGGCTACGTCTGACACCGACATCGCACATGACATCACGCGAAGTCAGTTTCGAGTACCTCAACCGCCAACTTGTATGGCACGCCTTCACCGAGTTCCTCCTCTTCCTCCTCCCACTCGTCGGCATCTCCCGCTGGCGTCGCATTCTGAGCCGCACATTCAAGAAACTGCGAACAACCGTACTCTCCCTTCTCGGCCGCTCAAAGCCCAACAACGATGAAGGAGATGAAGAGGCCAAGGCCGCCGGTGAACTAGCTTTCCTGCCCGAACGGACCTGCGCAATCTGCTACCGCGACCAGAACCCAACAACCGCCAGCGAAGCTGATATCCTCACCTCCTCAGCCGGTGGCGGCGGTGTCGTCGGCTCTGCAACAACAGACATCACCAACCCATATGAAGCCATCCCATGCGGCTGTATATATTGTTTCGCATGCATTGCGCAACGAATCGCAAACGAGGAGGGCGAAGGCTGGACATGTCTGCGCTGCGGCGAGACAGTCAAGGAATGCCGACCTTGGAACGGCGACATCATCGAGGAACAGCCCCGTCGGGTCGAGCATACTGAAGTGCACGAACGACCGAGTACAGCAAAGTCTGTTGGCTTCGCTACTAGTCACAACGATGAAGACAATGAGTTGGATGAGAAAGCTTTGCTGAGGCAGGTCGATCCTATGCCTGAGCAAGAAGACGTCACGGATGTGACGCAGGAGGAACAAGGTATTATGGGAACTACCCAGACACGCGGTCTGGATCTTGGCGAGTCACTATTCACCGAGAGCTCCGAATGGGCGCGTGCTAGTGAGGATCGAAGCAGTGATGATGAGCAGAGCGAAGAGTACGACGAGGACGAGGAAGAAGAGGGCGAGGAATTGGGCTTTTACGACCAATAAAACGTGGTAGGGTTTGGTTAGGCTGCACGACTGGATTGCTGTATAATTACTTGATGCGTTGATTTGCAAGATACCCTTATTTTCCAAGCTTGTTTGCTTCATTGTGCTGTGCTATTCAATGTCAATGAGCTATCATCATACTCATCCTTGGTGAATCCAGACGTGGGCTTGGTCTTGCTCGTTTCGTGAGTTGATCGCTCTTAGATAGATACTATATGCAAAGCCACTCTTTTCCGCGCCCCAGCGCCTTGGTTGATGCGGTCCGTCCTGCGTCGTGCGGCATCCGTGGGCTCTTGCCCTTGCGCCAGCCTCAAGGCTCTGTAGCATAACTGCCAACATGCGTAATCGCGACTTGGCTTTCTCTCGGTTTACACAGCAAACTACCCCTGATTTCATCATGTCCGCATAAACTCCGCAAACCTCGGCAAAGCAGCCATCTTCTCCTCCGGACTTGTCGTCTCCGCAAAGAAAATGAGTCGCTGGTTCTTGTCCTTTTTGCTCTTCTTCTCTTCCTTGGGCGCAGCCTCTTTTGTCACCTCGTTGATCAGATCGTCGACAGAGTTCGAGATGTCGCCGTTCTGACCTGGTGGATAGGCACCAGGCGGTGGAGCACCGAAACCAGGCCGAGGAGGTAACGCGCCAGGCTGGCCTGGTATGCTGCCAGGGCGTGCGGGTATAGCGCCGTTGGCAGGTGAGAAGGGTTGCGGGACGCCTTGTGGGGGGTATGCGGACGCACTAGGTGGAAAAGCCACAGGCGCGCCAGGAGGTGGCACGCCGTACGGGCTTTGGGCAACTGGGGGCGTCTGTATACGTGTTAGCCAGGTGTTTTCTTCATGCTCAGATGCTCGAGTACGTACAGCGTTCTGCACAGGCTCCACCGGCGCAGGTAGAACGCCGTTCTTTCGATCCTCTCGGAACTTGGCTGCCCTCTCCTCAATCTCCTCTAGACTCTCATTGATCTTCGGCCTCTTGTTTGGTGCTGCTTGTCCATTGACGTACGCTCCGCGCATAGGATTTCCGGTGATTCGCGCGCGTTCTTGCTCTTCAGCGAAATGTGCCTGTGTGACTTGCTGGTTGTGTTGATCTATTATCTCGGCGGGTACACCTTCCATACCGAAGATCTCGAGATCGAGACCTTGACGTCCGGGGTTGGCATTCTCAACGTGGGTGAGCGTCTCCTTGTGGACTTGGTTCATATGCACGGAGAGACCTGAGCAGGTGTTAGTATCGCTCTAACACATGAGGTCTTGAGTCGGCTGGTGCGTACCTCCAGCGGTATTTAACCGTCTTCCACAGCGGTCGCATTTGAAATGTTTGGCCTTTTGGTGAGAGATGAGAATCTTAAGGTCGTCGAAGTCGCGCTCGCAGTAGTAACACCATGGTCGCTATAGAGGTCAGCTTGCATTCCATGGACAACTTTTATGCGCATCTCGTACCTCGAGCTTCTGGTTTAAATCTGGATATCTTCTGCGTTTCTTCGTCATCTTCGCGATCGGAATGGGTGAAGTGGGGAAGGATGTAGTCGCGATCGCGGTCGGTGGAAGTGAAGCTCAGGGCTCGCGATTCCTGGAGAGCTAGCCTAGCGCGGTGGTCCATGCGGCGAACATGTTAACTTTTCTTCGCCAGAACGCCGTTTCACTCTCGCGACGACACAATGACAGACATCAACAACAACCTCTAATGCGAGGAGAAATGGTACAAATGCATGTCATGCTAGCTTCGTATACATCATCATCATAGGACGCAACCCGCACACCAGCCACTTGAGTCTCCGACACTTTTACAAGTCCCTTCGGGGAGCATCCCACATCTTTGCGTCTTGCTTAGCTGTGGTGTATGCGGCTGTACTGAAGTACGTGCATTCTTCGTCTGACGAAGTTCGTTGCAAGAACAAATAAAAAGGTCCTTCATAGTTCACACTTCCTCGCTCTTCGGAGAAATCCTACGAAGAGTGTGACTCCTTGGCTACCTACATCTCTGCATGCTCTGTCAGAGCCATCAAACTGAAGTTGAGATTCTCGTCCTCTCTTGCCATCATACCACGAATGACGCTGAGACATCTCTCAGAGAGAACGTCTTCGTCTGCTGTGAGCGCCCCAAGATCTAGAGGACACTTGCGGTCGCCGTCGAGTTGGTATAGATGGTTGTCTTTGGACGATTTGGCAAAAGCGATATAGTGGTATTCCACCTCGTCTTCCGCATTCAGAGGCGCCTCAGTATCGCCTTTGCTTGCTACGCCAGCATATGCAACTTCCAACGCCTTGTTTTCCTCTAATGCCTGAGCCAATCCGTCTATATCAGGCGCTAGACTGGCATCCAGTAATTGAGCGATGATCGAGACCTCATCTAACCAATTTCAGTAGCGCCCCCAGTAGAGAATAGAAGCTCACAGCTATCATACCGATCTTCTGCCGCGCTTCGCCATTAGAGATAGCATGCAAGATTGCATAAAGACCGCATGCATTGTTGATGGTCTGTTTGAAGAATACAACATCGCCAGAGCTGTGGAACTCCTCGAGCTTGGCATCCTCATCCTGAGCTCTCTTCTCATACGCCTCTGTTGTCGGAAACACCAGGATCAATGCGAGGGCTGGACGTGAAAGAAAGCCAAGTAGCTCCGGGTCGTCTATAGAGAGCACATCTTGGAAGCCCAATGAAGTGGATAACCCGAGCTTATGCGCAAGCTCGGTGAAGACGTCTGGATTTGATTCGAGAGGGATGAAATGTTTGTTATATTGCTGCACACTTTCCGGGTCTGGCATGGACATCTTCATTCGAGCTTTCACTCTTTGCAATTGATTTGCCATCGTATCAGAGGTACCTATCGCTCAAGTATCGAAGCTGATGGCATCTAGAGCGCCTGCTTCGTTGGCCACGCTAACCATTTCCGGTCGGTGGGCTGAGGGCTTCAAATCTTCCAGGTTGTACAGACACGTCGTGTAGATGTCGTGCTCCTAGGATAGGCTGCGGCTTCGGCGATCACAGCATTAGTAGATGAGCTGGTTGTCCCATTTGCTCTTATACACCTCAGCAAAGATTGACTCATAGTTGGTTCTTATGGAGAAGAGCATCGTGCTATTCAACCAGGATACACCAAACCTGATTCTATCGAAGTCTTAATTAAACGATCCATACTCTATGCATCGGCAACCTCCTTCATCACAGCCTGGTCACCCTTTTCATCGCCCCTGGCATGCATCTTCCTCGCAACCTCATCTGTAAGATACTGTTCCACATTAGGCGAGAGCAAAGCTGCAACAATAAGAAGTACGCCAAAAGGAAGTGTACAGAGGTATACAGTTCGGAACGACAGTGCGTATGCGCTCTTCACAGCTTGACCTGTTGCTGCGATGATGGCAGGTGAGATACCAGGTACAGCGCTGAAGTCACCCAATGTGATACTAGTTAACAGCGCGGGGAGCGACGTTTCAGGAAGACCCGCAGCTAGCGCAGCCGGCATGACCTTTTGGGGAATATACTTGGCTGATTCAGTGGCGAGTATCGATGAGTACATGCTCGTAGCTATCGCAGAAAGACCAGTTCGGATAGCACCCATGACACCAGTCACCAGACCAATATCGGCAGGATCCCAGAGGTAGGCTGTACTGGAAAGTGTGAGGTTCTCGATGTAGCCTGCAGCAATGGTACCGATCAAAAGTAATGCGGTCGTGCGGTCTTCTGTCGTTTCATTCGAAGCAGCGACAGCGGCGACAAAAGCTGTAGTGATGACTGCCGCGACAGTCATCTGGATCTTCATTCGCGGAAGGTAGCGCACACCAGCGCCTCCAAGGATTTGTCCAAGGAGAAGGCCACCACCAACAGCGCACTGGATGTCGTTAGCAGCGATAATCATTCGGTGGAGACATTTGTAGACCTACCGAAAGCCATCCGATCTTGGTGATATCTGTGGTGAAGAGCGAAGAGACCATTGTTGGCCAGATGATGGAGTTTGCGTAGTATACGATGGCTGCCAGACTAGCACAAGCCACATTGGCATCATACTGAATGTTTCTGAAGAGTCGTAAAGGAATGAGGGGGTACTCTAGTCCCGGGGCAAAAGCTTCCCAAAAGCAGAATGCGACTAGAGTACCAAATCCAGCAAAGAGTGCTCCCAGTACGTGTCCGCTCTTCCATGGGTATGCTGACCCGCCCCAGTTCATACCAATCAGGAACACGACAAGACCAGTTGAGAACAAGACGATACCCATCCAGTCAAGCGTTTTGAGTTGTTTCAATTTCGATTTGCCGCCTACGTGGAGCATTTCCTAGTATGGTTAATCCACTGTACGAATGTTCAACTTGGAGATCCTTACATATGTTGGTGGGAAGTAGAAGAAGAAGTATAAAACAATTGCCAGTACGTTGACAATGCATCCGAGGATGTAGCACCATCTCCATTGTAGCTCAGTGGTCTGGTAGAGGGATCTTGCTACTGGCGGTCCGAATACAGCGAAAGGGACGGAAGTCGAAAGCACGAAAGCGTTCACAGGACCTCTCAGGGAGTTGGGAACAAGCTCGCCAAGGATAATATGGAACGAAAGTTGGCCGGCTGCGGCGAGTCCATTAATGGAGTTTGTTGCCTAAGAGGGGGTCAGCATCGTCTACAGATCCCATGGTTGCCAGAACATACGATCAGCATGTTGATGCTTTGTGCGCTTGCCCCGATGATATTTCCGACCAGACCAAGTATTGAAGAGCAGATGAAGAACCATCTACGACCGAAGATGTCCGACAGACGACCGACGAGGGTGAAACCAATGGCGAATCCAGCCGTCCATGAGATGCCGACCCAGATGATATCCGGTGATGGTCCAATCGCGGCGTTGATGAGACTCAGTGTATTCGCAGGAAGAACCCACCCTAGGTAACTGGACATTTTTTAGCGAATTCTTCGTAAATTCCGCTCGGAGAAAGCACATACCCAGAAATCTGCGCTAGACACGTTGCCTTAATCGACCGTAAGCATATTTCTTGACGATGGTTATGGTGAACTTACCACTACAGTGCCAATAAAGTTGATGGATGTGAAGTATGACTTGCCCAGATCAGCGGTGTGGCCACCAAGGGCTTCTTGTGCGACATGGTCATGGTGAAGGCCATGACTGCTCGCGGTGTGTTGATGGGTGAGGCTGGGATCAGTCGTGACCTCTTCACGATACTGCTTCTCTTCAGCCATCTTGCAGTGACTCTGGCTTGATGTTACGAGACTGTGTGGAAGGGTGCGCAGGAAACGCAGAGACTAAGTTGTGCAACCACACTGGGCTCTGGGGTTGTCTTTATCATACAGGAGTTGCTCACGAATCATGGGTTGTAAATCCGGGGTTCCCCAGAGCCATGTGGAGCAAATGCCTGGTGAGGCAGGTTCCAGATAGCCGGGAGACACTGTCGTGTATGCGCCATCTTTTCGGAATCCGGAGTAAAGATCTACTTGTCTACATAGGGACAAGTCGCCGTATGTCAATTGGTATTTCGAGCGTCTACATGGGTCCAGAATGTTACGCGCAAGCTAGATCCACGTGCTTTGGCGTCAACAAGCGGAGGCTCTCGCCTCGGGGGTAGTCGGTAGAGGCTGAGTGTATCGAGAAGATACTCCTGGACTGCGTCCGGGTGACGGTATCCGGGAGTCCCGTGGGCCTGCTCTTGTGAAAAGGAACCCTGTAGACTACTAGCTATAAGGTCTTACAGCATGTACGCCTTGTAACTGTCCAGCAGGCTTCTGTACGTAGTGAGTATGCAATGCTGACTGCACAGCAATCTATTCCAAAGTCCGTGGTTGCATGATGCCCGAGTGCTCGAATGCATGATCGTCTAACGTTTCCCGCGTGCAGTACCTAATGTGTCCGGTCCGCCTTCGACAGTCGTTAACCGGGTTATACTGCTGATCTAGCCGGACATAGATGCGGGGTCTGGACTCTGATGTTCTGTTTCAGCTACCCAGAATCTCAAGAGCCCATTTCCGATCCGCTCGCGCTATTTGAACGTCGCGACACGTTGATCAATGCGATGGTGGATGCCGGCAGAGTGGATGCTGGGACCCGCGTGACTGTGACATTGACGGCGCCCTCGTATGCATATCGATACAGAACAATTCATTGATATATGATGTTTAGTCTGGGGTAAGCGGCGCGACGCGACGCGAAGAGGTTAAGGGCTGACGTTCCCCGCATTAACATCTCATTGGCAACAGGGGGATAATGCTGCCAGACGGAGGACAAGCCATGAGAGGCGTAGGGCTGCGATGATCCTGGAGCCACAAACACGTAGGAGTCGTGACTGGGAGTAAGCTTTGGTGATGGGGTACCATTAGCGGATAGTTGCGCCACAGAAGCGTAATTGGGCGTTCTTGGTCGGGGTCCCCACTCAAAACTTTTGGTGATTCACATGTCGCGACTTGAGCTCACTCGCGACAACTTGCGATACTCGTATAATCCACCGCCGACACCGCGTTCGCCGAACAACGCACACCATGGCTTCAGTAGCCGCACCATCGCCAGCACCGAAAGAGGAACCCGTGGAGACGGCCGTCAACGAAGTTGTCAGCCCCGCTGATGCCCTCTACGAGAAATGCGCGCAGCGGCCTGCGGGCCAGATTTTCTTCCAGCGCGATCTCTCAAACATGCAGGTGGCTGAGACTATGGCGCAGCTAACAGTGCTGTTGCAAGAGCTATGTGACCGACATCTCTTGAAGCTTATGACATTTGAGGGCGACCCATGCTGGAAGCTACGGTCAAGAGAAGACGCCGACAAGTATGTGTAATTCTGTACAATTTGGCGTACCTGAATTCTTCTGACGAGCATGTGTCCTCCAGACTGCGACGACTTACACCCGACGAGCGTCTCCTCTACCACCACATCGATCAAGTGCAGGCTGACGGCATCTGGTCCAAAGCCCTCCGAGCCAAAACCAACGTCACTCAACAGACCCTTACAAAATGCCTCAAAAGCTTGGAATCGAAGGACTTGGTGCAGTCAGTCATGAGTGTCAAGTTTCCGAATAGGAAAATGTACCTGTTGAAGCATCTGAAGCCATCCGAAGATATTGCAGGTGGACCATGGCAATCCGAGGGTGACTTTGACACTGCGCTGATCGACACAATATCGGGCATCGTCGCCCAGCATGTGGAGAACGAGACTTGCATCAGGGTACCAGGAAATTGGAACGACTATGAGATAACAGGCGACAGGACGGCCGCTATCGCCCAAAAGAAGGCCGAAGTATTGGGAGCCGTACGGGATATAGAGGAAGCGCCCGCCGTGAAGCCCTACAACCCATCTAGAGACCCAAACACATCCAAGCTCGTTCATCGACACAACCCGCAGTACCCAACAGCTGCCTCTGTAGCCCAATGGCTTAACTCAAAGGAGATTTTGCGCGGCAAGACTGTACGTGAGGACGACATGGAACAATTGTTGGAGATGATGGTACTTAACGACCGGCTCGAAAAGATATCTGGTACCAATTATCGAACGGTGTTACGAGCCACCGACACCAAGGTCTACAACGGCTTTGTTGATGCACCATGTGGTAACTGCCCCGTCTTTGATCTTTGCGGGGATGAGGGTGAGATATCAGCAAGAACCTGCGTCTATTTTGGCCAATGGCTAGAGACCACATCTGAGGAGATATAGTCATTTCATAACACATGAGACCATGAGGGTTTAGCGGGCAAAGTCAAGCCGTCTACACAGTAAGCTTACGAGCTTCACTCAAAATGCATAGCGCGGAGTTCTGGTTGTCAGCATTTGCATAGAGGATCGGAAAGGTATACCCATCTATTCAAATACAATTTTTACCAACACCTTCCTATTTGACCCCTAGATACTCAAGATGACTTGTGTCAGATGCCTGGTCGCTTTCGCAGACATTTACTCAGAGATCCGTGCCTGATGCTCTAACTCTCCGATAGTCTGTCGCACAAAGTCTCCGAGATGATGAAGATCTCCACTCGGAGACATTTGTCGAGAACCAAGAGTGAGACAATCGAAGATATTCGTCCGTCTGCTGGCTGACATTGGACTTAAACAGCAAGGCTCAGACTGCGACCGCACGAAGCCATGTTGAAGAATCGCACTTACATAAGATGCATGCGCCCATATTCAGTACTCGACACATAGCACACCAACTTCTATCAAGCCTCGAGTCCAAACACCCACTTGCGACCTTTCACTGCCGGGTACTTAACTTCTTACCATCAAACACCAACATGGCCAATTTTCTTGAAGCCGAAGCCGCGCAAAGGTACAAGAACGCCGAGAAAGCTACTGGCCCTTATGCCAAAACCATCGTCGGACAATCCGGGATAGTTGCGCATCTGGACTCAGGAGCTGAAGCCAATGTTCTCGACTTTGCGTGCGGGACTGGAGTCGTAGTACAGAAACTCTATGACACTATACCGAAGGAAAGATGGGGACAGCTGAAAGTACTAGGCGCTGATATTAGCCCGCCGATGTTGGAATATTTAAGAGCGCGAGGAGAGAAGCAAGGATGGATGGGGCTGGAGACGAAAATTGTAGATGGAAACGTGAGGTTCCTTTTCCTTGTACAAGCCTCAGCATTGTCTCCGATACTAACGCTTTCTTGAAGGGCGACTTCACACAGGCTCTACCCAAGTCCTCGTTCACGCACATATTTGTCACATTCGCTCTGAACATGCTCCCAGAACAGACACTCTCGCACTTGTGTTCTCTCCTACGCCCAGGTGGCTTCATAGCAGTAGCGACATGGTCTGCCATGCCCTGGCATAGTCTCCTCACTCGCAGCATCGCGCTCATGGACGCACCGCAGCCTTATCCCCCTTCGCATAAGGAGATCCAGGAGAAACTCTGTGGACCCTGGGCTGCCGAATCCTACGTGGCACAACGTCTTGAAGCCGCGGGGCTACAGCGAGCAGACACATCGACGCAGAAGGAGAGCATACGTGCTGGGACGCCCAAGGTTTTCATAGAGAGCATGCAGTTTCCGCTACAATTTATGGCAAAGATATGGTGGGAAAAAGAACGGAATGGCGTCTTGGAGGAGTTGAGTGATGCTATGAAGGGGATCGTAGAAAACGAGATTGGAGAGGACGGTGAAGTGGGCATGGAGTTCGACGGGATTGTGGGGTGGGGATGGAAGAGTGATTGAGGCTACCTTTGCTTGACATGTGAAAGGCGGAGCAGTCTCCTTCTGTACCAAAAACACCGATTTCCTCGACGTGCATCACATTAGCAAACTTCCACGTGAGGCAATACTGAGTAGCTTTTGGTAGCGTCTGGATGAGCAGTCATGCCCCAAGTTCAGATGATACTATTCCTAGCGCCAAGACGCACGTTCCCGCAAGCGTTCCATCCTCATGACGATCAGCCGGCGCGACATCTCGTGGCCTCCCGAGTGAGTGACGGATCGACTGTTTGACTCCACCATCAACGCCATGTTCCTTTGAGACAGGCCGACACTCTTTTAGTCTGCCTACAGCATTTGCCTTTCATCACAACTAGCTTCCCTTTTTTGCATCCAAGATCATGTCTGGCACCCGGCCTCTCCTCTCGAACCGCGCGTCTTCGGACATCAGCGGTGATCGCGATATAGCAGAGGAAGATGCCCTGCTCACAGGCCAGCGAACAGCGCGCATGGAGAAAGAAGGACCGCGATCTTGGAAGTTCTGGAGGGAGATAGGTCTGTTTGTCTGGGCTGTCATCGCAACGGCAGCCGTTATCGTACTCGCCGTCATCTTCCAACGGGCAGGTTCCGACTCCAAGACTTCACATGCGAGCGGAAAGAAGAACCTCATCTTCATGGTTTCGGATGGCATGGGTCCTACCTCGCTATCACTTACGCGATCTTTCATGCAATACAAGAACGGCGCGCCCTTCAACGAGCAGCTCGTTATCGATCAGCACCTCATCGGACAGTCGCGGACCCGTTCTGCCTCGTCTCTCATTACCGATTCAGCGGCGGGTGCGACGGCATTCTCATGCGCACAGAAGAGCTATAATGGTGCCATCTCCGTCACACCTGACCACGAGCCATGCGGAACGGTGCTGGAAGCGGCCAAGAAGGCTGGATACATGACGGGTCTTGTAGTTACTACGAGGATCACAGATGCGACACCCGCCTGCTTTGCGGCTCACGTCAACATGCGATCAGAGGAGGACCGTATTGCAGAACAGATGGTCGGAGACTACCCACTTGGCCGCGTCGTCGATCTGATGTTTGGAGGCGGACGATGCCACTTCCTGCCCAACTCGACAGTCGACTCCAGCTGTCGCGCGGATGACAGGGACATTGTGGACTTGGCCAAGAACAATGGATTCAACTACATCTCTGACCGCGCGGGCTTTGACAGCCTGAAGGGAGGAGCTAGTCTCGACCTGCCAATGTTGGGACTCTTCGCCGAAACTGACATCCCGTATGAGATCGACCGCCGCAATGAGAACGACATCTACCCAAGCTTGCACGAGATGGCTGAGGCTGCCATGAAGGCGCTCAGTGATGCAACGAGGGATAGCGACAAGGGCTTCTTCCTCATGATTGAAGGCTCCAGGATTGACCACGCAGGCCACCACAACGACCCTGCTGCTCAGGTACACGAGGTCCTCGCCTACGACAGGGCCTTTACAAGTGTGCTGGATTTCATCAAGAACGAGGAAACGCAGACGGTCATGGTCTCGACATCGGATCACGAGACTGGCGGTCTGGCTGCTGCTCGCCGTATGTTCTGTCCACCCCTTTGGTAGTAACCATTGCTAACAATCAGCAGAGCTCCACGCGTCTTACCCCGAATACCTCTGGTACCCCTCTCCCCTCGCAAATGCCTCTCATTCCGCTGAGCGTCTCGCTCTCGATTATACAAAGCATCTGCTTACCGACCCATCTGCCGATGAGACGACTGATTTTGTGCGTGAATCGATCACATCCGGTCTCGGCATCTATGACTGCACCGACAAGGAAGTCTCTGACCTTGTCGCCGAACCTGCCACAGCTTTGTATCAATACGCAGACATGGTATCCCGTCGTTCACAGACTGGCTGGTCAACCCACGGCCACAGCGGTGCGGACGTCAACATTTACTCCTCTGACCCCAAGGCTGCCATGGCACTGGTAGGCAACCACGAGAACACTGAGGTCGGGGACTTTTTGCGGGACTATTTGGGTGTGGATGTCGAATCAGTCACCAAGGAGCTCAGAGAAAAGGGTACTGGATTGACGGTACTCGACGTGAACGGCACAGAGGTCAGCTGGATGGGTAAAGTGCCTGAAGATGGGCAAAGACTGGATGGCCAGACCCATTTGGCCAGCTATGGAGGAGATTTCAAGAAGAGAGGTGACAGTGGTGTAGTACATGGGGAGTCGTGTGGATGTGGACATTGATTTTAGCGCTGTTTGGCATAATTTGGCGTTTGTATATCAAGGCTTAAAGAGATACCGGTCGATATAGACTATTGAGATTATGGCGTCAATTCATTGATATCCAGCTTTCCATTTGGTTTGTCTCTTAATATTGTTTGAAGAACACCTTTTTTCCAAGATATATTACTAAAATCACGGTCAAACCAAACATTCTAGAAATCCCTCACTCCTCCAGCTCCACTTGCTACTCCCCATATCTTTGTCTCTACCACTATTGCTACTTGTATCATTGTTTCTTTCCCTTCCCCACTTTCTTCTCCGCCCTAACCCAATCCCCAACTCCTCTTGGCTCACAGTGGGTAGATGCCTCGATGTCACTTCTGTTCCAGTCAAAGTCTCTGACTCAACACTTCTCCTAGCCGACCTTGACCTTACGTCCACATCTCTTGGTGGACATTGCCAACCCGCCATACCAAAATCCACATCATTATCACCTTCCCTTCTCGCACGTAACTTGGATTTGAAATCCTTCAATGTCTTCTCCTCCAGCCTTCTCAAAAGTCTCTCGTCTAGAACGGCCCATATCCTGCTCATGAGTGCGCAGAAATGCCACAAAGCGAGTATCACTGCGCCAGTTGCCGAACAACCCCCAGCGCTGTGTATACGCCAATTGATGCGGGTACAGCGCTGCTGCAATGTAGCTGGCTGGTCATAGAAATGCCAGAGAGGGTAATCGTGCTCATCGCAAAAAGCGAAGCTGGGGCGAATATTTGCCGCATAAGTGTAGACATGAAAAGTGACGGTCAAGAGCACGATTACATCCCAAACGGCAAGGAGGATATGGCGGGTTAGGGATGTATAGGTTGGACGTAGGAGGGGATGGTATGTGTGTGGATCGAGGGGACAAGGTGGTGATGGCGTGTTGTCCAAGCTCTCTATCCAGTTCACAGATGTGCGGTTTTTGGGTACATGCTGTGGTGTCGCTGAACGGCGTTCCGTATCGTGTGTGGGTTTTCGCGGATCTTCTTTCCCACTTCTTGTTCCAAACGATCCAAGATGTCGTTGCCGCCATGCTTCAATGTTCTGCTGTGTACTTTTCAACCATGTTTTGGTAGCCCTGCGCCTCCTCCCCACATCCCTTCTCCTTCGTACCGGGTGTAACTGGTCAGCATACCACCCTATGCATAACAGTGCATGCAACCCATCGAGCGATACCTATCGAGATGTCAACACCCATAGTCTCTGAGCATCCAGTCTCCCACTCTCATCTTATTGCAGGCTTTACTCTCCATTCCGTTACCCAACATGCTCGCAGACTCACAAACAGATAGACAGCTATCCACCTGAACATATCTGTGTTATCGAACAATTGTCCAAGGAACGCCTCTTCCCAAGCCCACGGCATTACATAAGACCCGATATCTCCTATGGCAGCTGTGTGCGATATGAGCTGCATGACAAGGAAAACGACGGTGCTGAGTACAAGCATGTGGATTATGATGTGGGCCTTCAGGGCATGGAGTTGGTGCTTGTGAGGAGTAGTGACAGCAGAGAATGGAGGAGACGACGTGGAGGACATGATTGTATGAAGGTTCGGTCTTGTGGATGAAGGACTGCACAGGTGTATGGCGAGGATATGATAATGCGGTAGGTAAGACGCTGTTCTGAGATAAGCGGTCGTCCGTAGTTGCTACGGAATGTCGAAGAAATTGCAAGTGGAGTATGCTGAGGGAGTTACGACATGACAGGGTATCCCATGTTTGCCTTGAGGATGCAATCTATGTCAGTTATTCTATCGAAAATAATAAACCTCATTGTATAAAGTATTACGATGAAGATGGAAAAACGGAACCGTGTCTAACATTAAGAATATACGCTGGGAAATATGTAGGTCACAATTTTTACTCTCTTGCTAAAAGTCATAGCGAATACTTGTAGGATACCTTTCCAGGCGTACCGGAGATTGGCAAAAAGCAACAAAAGTTAATAGTGATAGTAAGATCTCTACGGAGGACTCCCAAACGCCACGCTAATACAACGGCAAATTGCAAACTGGACAATGGCCTATCCCAATAGCACTAAGAAGATTGAAATGATCGCGGTTTACCCGACAGAAACTGACAACTTTGAGCCGTTTAGACACCAAAGTCGTTTCCAAAATTACCGCTACCGTACGTCCAATCTGGCTGGGTATCCAACAACCACGATACAGAATCGAACATCTCGAAACTGTTCGCGCTAGCCATGCCGTTTGTCAGCTGAAGAGGCATACTTAAAGTGTTGACGTGCGGATTGAAGTTCGGAAGGGTATGGGCTGGGTTCTCAACGACGCCAGGGGGTGGTGTAGAGTTACTAGATGAGTCTGGGTTGGTGGGGTTCGTCATAACCGTATTTTCGAGTTGTTCCGCAGCACCGCTGACCTGCGCCTCTCGCCAGCGCCATGCGCAATCGAACACCACACTCATGCTCATGCGACTGCGAATGATGAGACCAAGAGGATCATCTAGCATACCGATACTACCTCGTCTTTGGCTCTGTTGCTGATGCTGCTGCTGGTTGTGGTGGTTGAACATGGAATTCATCCCTGAATTGCTGAGAGACGGTGATTGTGAGAGGCTGTGTAGGCTGCGTCCACGAGAACTCTCCTTCCATAGCTGCGCCAAAACTTCGGCAAATCGATCCAGGAGATCGTTTGACCACACTTTGGACTTCCTCAGCGCATCCACAGTTTGTAGTACGAACTGGCGACCTTTGTCTGCGGGCAATTTGCTGGCGAAGTCTGAATTAAGGAGCTTCAGCAAAGCAAATCCGGCTGCAAGAGCCATTTGCATGACGTAGTACGGAACATAGAGTAGCCTTCCCTCACGCTGCAGTTTGAATACGCGCTCGAGGTAGGCCGTTGCAGCAAAGTATAGTGCGACAAGATCGTCTCGTCGCTCGAGGCGAAGTTCCGGACTGAAGAATGAGTATAGGTGGAGATGTAGTGCAACTGCATAGTGATATAGTTCTTCCAAGCCTGTTCAAAAAGTCAGAGATAATTGAGTATGGCTGAGGTCGTTAGACATACCACTGTCCACTCCGTCAAGGGAGCTATTCTCTTCCTTCACGCGCTCTTCTTTCAGGCGATCGGCTTCAAGGCTCATGTAGCTTATCGCCGCACCTTCCGCAAAGCGGTGGCTGTTGGAAGAGTATAGAAGCTTATTGATCCTGCTTGCCGCCATTTCCTGGCGCAAGCGGACAAACAGCGTTGGTGGTATTATGCGCATGTGCTCTTCATCATCCACCTTGAACTCTAGCGTCGAATCGTAAAGCGTTATGGAAGGCTGTCCGTTTCCTGTAGACACACTATAGCACGTTAGCCTTTGTGGTATACATTTGAATGGCACCGAACTCACGTTTGAGCAACAATGTTGCACACTGCCCATGTGCGCAACCGATCGTGTATATCCTCGCGCCGCAGCTGCATCTTTGTCCTAGAAAAATCGTCTGGGTGTGTCGGCTGATGCAAACCAATCTGCATGGCAACCTGCATCATGGCGCCGCATAGTATGAAGGTCGGATCCGTCACCGTCCGCTCCGCCGGAAGTGGCCAGGTACAAAGTAGACATAACGCCTTGACTACATGGTGGTTCGGCTGGTTTCTAATCGAATCCCAGATGAGATCGCTCAGCGGTTTGGAGAGATCCTTAAGAAGAGACGGTCGTGGCCCATAGCGCCGAGCTGCGACAGCAATTATTGCCCAGAACAGCAACTTGTGATCTTGCGAGTAATATTCGTCTGGCGAGCGCACTTGGTCTAGGAATGGCAAGAATGGATGGTATAGCTGGAAGTACTCGGCGAAGAGCTCATTAACCTCCCCATGACCAAGGCGCACTTCGCCTGTACCAAGCGCGAAGATCATAGGCGAACCGCTGCGCAGGTCTAGTAGAGACGTCGCTGCCACTTGTGTATGCTGTGTCTGTAGGAATGCATCGTCTTCCACTTTGGGGACCGGGCCGGGAGTGAAGCCATGGTTGTCTGGCGCTTGCTGTGGAGCATCCAAGACAGGCTGGTTCGGCGTGGATTGGCCCTCGTACATGGCGAGACGTTCGCGCAAATACTCCATCTCCTTCTCCATCTCGGCATTTCTATTACGCTTTCCGACGCGCTTGAAGTTGGGTTCGATTACGCATCGCAGGTTTTGCTTCTGACATCGCGCACAACTGACGAAGGGATCTTGCTGGACGTTACACTTGAGCTGCAAAGGCACAGTTAGTGGGGACCTGGAACATTGACGTCTGACAGCCTCATGGTTGGTGGTAGGCGCATGTCGGGAAGATGTGAATCATCATCGTAGACGGACACACGTACTGGCGGCGGCCAGGCATAAGCGGGCGCACTCATGCCTGAGGCAGAGCTCACCAACGGGCGCGTGTTCCTCTATGGCGTCATATACAAAAAAAAAGTACTTACCTTCTGCTGGCGACACTCATTGCACGCGCGCTTCACGGCGGTATTGCGCCGCGACGACGACGAGGGCCGCGTATCGCCGTCGCCGTTTTCATCGTCGTCGCTGGATGCGGAGCGCTTGAAGCCTCGGGTGTGTGTGCTGTTGGGGCTTTGGAACGGATGCGGTAGGCCTGGTAGTCCTGGCGTCGTTGGTGACATGGAATGCAGCATATTGCTCGACATATCCGACCGATATCGCAGGGAATTTAGGTTGTGAGGGTAGGTGGAAGTGGGGGTCCAGCTGGTGTGAGTCCGAGGCCGCAAGCGCGTGCGAAGCTTGACCAGCTGCCAGACCACGACTCTGACTCCAATGCCGCGGGAGACTCTCTCGATCACCTGGGCATGCGCGCCATTGACTGCTATCGCAAGCTGCAAGCTCCTGCAGGATGCCGCCGAACTATGGGCTCCAGGCCGCGGGCGAGCTTGTCAGAATTGGTCAAAATTCTCCAATCACAGCTTGGGAACCCATGCTGAATCGCGGCACCCAGCCTCGTTCAGGTAGGCTCCACCGCTGGTATCCGAGATACTCTCTGTGCGTCACGAGCTGGTCTCTGAGTTATTCGCATTTACGTGTAAAGGCATATCCGGGGCTGCCTTTACAACAGGGTGCGCCGAGCGTGCGGGCGAAGCTCGTTGTTTTCCGACTTGTGTACTCATAATTGCTAGTACTCTCAAGGCACATACAGGAATCTAACTTGCAACTCTGACAAAAGTGACGGTTCATGCATATGGAAAGTAAGCATTAGTGTTCGGATTGAGACTTTCAAAAACGGGCCTCTTTACAAAACTTCATGCTACGTAAGATGATCAACATGACATTTGAAGAGTTAGGCATCCAGATTGACCTTGTGACATTATTGCCATGTACGTCGTGAGTAAAGGTGTAGACTGTTGAGCGCATTTGTGATCTCATTAGAGAACGCAATGGATCGAAATGGGAACCTCCCAGAGCTGCAGTGGCATCGCTAATTTGTGTGAGATGGTAAATCGGTCAGCCATTGGCTGTTGCCTGATCCCGTACATTCTCCCATCTTGTGCAGACTAAGAGACTTCAGGCACTTGGGATATGAGATTGAAGTAGCATTCAAGCCACCAAGCTCCCTTGATAGCGTCACAGTAGTATTCGCTGGAAACACGTCGTGTAGCTTGTGGATGTATTCGTGACCCTACTCAGCTACATCCTGGCGGAGTGACGTAGAAATCGTCTTGATATCGTAAAAGCCGACCGAACCAGGAGACTGCCCATAATGCACATGAACACCGAAGACCCAGTTTTGACATGCTAAACCCCTTCACTCAATGCAACCGCTTAACGCTTCTTTTGCTGGGACTCCTTGAGGACCTTCTTGACGACCTTCTGCTCCTCGATCAGGAAAGCACGGACGATGCGGTCCTGGACGCAGCCGGCGCATCGCGATCCACCGTAGGCGCGCTGGACGGTCTTCTTGGGGCGGGAAACCTGGGCGTACTCGCGGGGGCGGAGGGCTGGGACACCCTGGAGCTTGGAACCGCAGTCCTACGAACTGTCAACAGCAGGCCTGTACATGCGTCCAGGTCTAACTTACACCGCACTTGGGGGCAGTGCCCTTCTTCTTGATGTGCAGGTAACGGAGCTCACCACCGGGCGTCTTGATGACGCGGACCTTCTGGCTCTTGGTGTTGTAGGGGGCGCGACGCCTCTGCCCTTTGTTAGTCTACAGTCCTAACAATTCCAAGATCCTCAATCGCCTCCTCCAGCGCTCGGGTTTGCGGTGCGACGTACGTAGGTGAGTCTGTTGGACGGCATTGTGATAGATTTCCCGGGGAATCAGTGGGCGATTGTCTGTTGTGCGTGAGCGGGCTGATGTCGGAAGTGGTATTGCGGATGGACACAATCGTACCTGGGTCTGAAGACTGTGGGTTAGTATCGTCGAAGAAATTCCCAGGACGGCGAGATTGCTTACCACTGTTGTCGTCGTTGGTTAGTGAGACCGTCGAAATTTCGTGTGCTCGGTTAGCTGAACTGCACTAGTACGCTAGACAAGGCCCCGGGAATTTCCAGACCCACCGTCACGTGATAACAGGCCGTGCGCAGCGGCCTTGCAAGAAGATTCACTAGACTATGCCGCGAGAACATCTCCATCGCCACTCCACACAACGCGCGGAGGTTGTATCTCTGCTTTGTGTGCGCCGCCAACTACACGACTTTCGAGCTTCTGGAGATAGTCTGGAAATCCACGCGCCGACGCGAATTCCCCTTCTTCAATCGCGGCGCCGTCCGCAAAAGCTGAGGACCCGACTCCTAAGCTTGTCGCGCGACCAACTGTGCTCAACCCACGAGTCCAGTATAGCATTGCGATCGCGTTACTAAGGTTGGTCACTCTCTTCAAGCCTCTGTTTTACAAGGGCTTCCCAACTGCCATATAATTCAACGCCAACAAAAGAGGCGCATCTTTCGTTCGGTTTCGCGTTTTCATCCCTTCTGACGACATCAGATTTCCTTCTCTACCCTAATTCCAGTCAACATGGCTTTCCCTCCCCCTCCTCCCCCACCACCACCAGGGCCCCCGGGCTCTGGATTCGCGCCGCCACCACCTCCTCCCCCGGGTCCCCCAGGTTCTGGATATGCGCCGCCGCCGCCGCCCCCTCCTGGACCACCAGGCGCTGCTATAGGCCCGCCTGGCATGCGACCACCCATCGACCCGCAAGTCGCCAAGTTTGCACAGAAGAAGAAGGACTGGTTACGGCAACAGCGCCAGAGATTTGGCGAGAAGCGCAAGGCAGGCTACGTCGAGACACAAAAGGCGGACCTACCCCCGGAGCATCTGCGCAAGGTGTTCAGAGATATTGGAGACGTGTCCCAGAAGAAATTCACCACGGACAAGCGAAGCTATCTCGGTGCACTCAAGTTCATGCCACATGCCGTTCTCAAGCTTCTGGAGAACATGCCCATGCCTTGGGAGAGTAGACGCGATGTAAAAGTCCTCTACCACACCAACGGATGCCTGACACTAGTCAACGAGGTCCCTCGTGTGATTGAGCCTGTCTTTCATGCTCAATGGGCAGCTATGTGGTTAGCTATGAGGAAGGAGAAGAGCGATCGCCGACATTTCAAGCGCATGCGCTTCCCGCCATTTGACGACGAAGAGCCGCCTCTATCATACTCGGAGAACATTGAAGATGTTGAGCCCCTGGAGCCTATTCAGCTGGAGCTCGACGAGGACGAAGACAGCCCCGTATACGAGTGGTTCTACGAGCACCGGGCGCTTCTCGATACTCCACATGTCAATGGACCGAGCTATGAGACATGGAACTTGGACCTGCCTCAGATGGCAACGTTATACCGTCTCAGCAAGCAGCTCCTGAGCGACATTGTGGACAAGAACTACTTCCACATGTTTGACATGGACAGCTTCCAGACAGCAAAGGCACTCAACGTTGCGATACCCGGAGGACCCCGCTTCGAGCCATTGTACAAGGACATCGACCCGAACGACGAGGACTTTGGGGAGTTTAACGCCATTGATCGCATCATTTTCCGATCTCCCATCCGTACCGAGTACCGTGTTTCATACCCATATCTATACAACTCCCTGCCGCGAAGTGTCAAGCTGGCTTGGTATTCTCACCCGCAGGTCGTATACGTTCGTGCTGAGGACCCGGATCTGCCAGCTTTCTACTTCGATCCTGGAATCAACCCCATCTCTTCCAGAGCTGTTGCTCCGAAGAACATCTCTGTAAGCCATGAGGATATGGTCTTTGGCGAAGACGACGAGGACGACGAGGATGACTTCCAGATGCCAGAAGAGATGGAACCTTTCATGGCCGATGAGGAGCTCTCCACTCCAGAAACTGCTTCAGCCATCGCACTTTGGTGGGCACCTCACCCATTCGACAAACGATCAGGTCGCATGGTGCGAGCACAAGACGTACCTCTAGTCAAGCAGTGGTACCTTGAGCACGTTCCTGCAGGTCAGCCCGTCAAGGTCCGGGTCTCGTACCAGAAGTTGCTAAAGACTTTTGTCTTGAACGAGTTGCACAAGAAGCCACCACAAGCACAAAATAAGCAGAATCTGATGCGGACGCTGAAGAGCACCAAGTTCTTCCAACAGACCAAGATTGATTGGGTTGAAGCGGGTCTGCAGGTCTGCCGACAAGGTTACAACATGTTGAACCTGCTTATTCACCGGAAGAACTTGACGTACCTGCATCTTGATTACAACTTCAATCTGAAGCCTGTCAAGACGCTCACCACCAAAGAGCGCAAGAAGTCGCGTTTCGGAAACGCTTTCCATCTTATGCGTGAGATTCTGAGGTTGACCAAGCTCATCGTTGATGCCCAAGTCCAGTACCGTCTAGGCAACATCGACGCTTTCCAACTTGCTGATGGTATCCTCTATGCCTTCAACCACGTCGGTCAACTGACTGGCATGTACCGATACAAGTACAAGCTGATGCACCAGATTCGTTCTTGCAAGGACCTGAAGCATCTGATTTACTACCGATTCAACTCTGGCCCCGTTGGTAAGGGACCGGGCTGTGGTTTCTGGGCCCCTGCTTGGAGAGTCTGGTTGTTCTTCATGCGCGGTATCATTCCTCTGCTGGAGCGCTGGCTTGGTAACTTGCTCTCCCGTCAATTCGAAGGCAGACATAGCAAGGGTGTTGCGAAGACTGTCACAAAGCAGCGTGTTGAATCGCACTTTGACTTGGAGCTCCGCGCTGCGGTCATGAGTGATCTCATGGATATGATGCCTGAGGGAATCAAGCAAAACAAGGTCAACACTGTTTTGCAGCACCTGTCTGAAGCATGGCGTTGCTGGAAGAGTAACATCCCCTGGAAGGTACCCGGTTTGCCAGCGCCGATCGAGAACATCATTCTGCGTTACGTCAAGAGCAAGGCAGACTGGTGGATCTCAGTCGCACACTACAACCGTGAGCGTATTCGACGCGGCGCTACAGTTGACAAGACTGTGGCCAAAAAGAACCTGGGACGATTGACGCGTCTGTGGCTCAAGGCTGAACAGGAGCGGCAGCACAACTACATGAAGGACGGTCCTTACGTCTCTTCCGAAGAGGCTGTTGCCATCTACACGACTATGGTACATTGGCTGGAGGCAAGGAAGTTCCAACCAATCCCCTTCCCTAGTGTCTCTTACAAGCACGACACCAAGATTCTCATCTTAGCATTAGAGCGCCTTAGAGAAGCGTACTCTGTCAAGGGTAGACTCAATCAGAGTCAGCGTGAAGAATTGGCACTCATCGAGCAGGCTTACGATTCTCCGGGTACTACTCTGGCGCGTATCAAGCGCTTCCTACTTACCCAGCGTGCTTTCAAGGAGGTTGGAATCGACATGAACGACAACTACAGCAACATCAACCCGGTTTACGACATCGAGCCCATGGAGAAGATCACTGATGCTTACCTTGACCAATACCTGTGGTACCAAGCTGATCAACGGCATCTGTTCCCAGCCTGGATCAAGCCCTCAGACTCTGAGGTTCCGCCTCTCCTGACATACAAGTGGGCACAGGGTATTAATAACCTTGACAAGGTCTGGGAGACTCAAGATGGAGAGTGTAACGTCATGATTGAGACTCAGCTGTCGAAGGTCTACGAGAAGATTGATCTAACCATGTTGAACCGTTTGTTGCGTCTCATCATGGACCACAATTTGGCAGACTACATCACGGCGAAGAACAACGTGCAGCTCAACTACAAGGATATGAACCACGTCAACGCCTACGGTATGATCCGTGGTCTACAATTCTCCGGATTCGTCTTCCAGTTCTATGGTCTCGTGCTGGATATCCTCCTTCTAGGTTTGCAGCGTGCAAACGAGATTGCTGGTGCACCAGAAAGCCCGAACGATTTCCTGCAGTTCAAGGACAAGGACACCGAGGTCCGCCACCCGATCCGATTGTACACCAGGTACATTGATCGTATCTGGGTCTTCTTCAGGTTCACCGCCGATGAGTCGCGCGATCTGATTCAGCGTTTCTTGACCGAGAACCCGGACCCTAATTTCGAAAACGTTATCGGGTATAAGAACAAGAAGTGCTGGCCACGTGACTCTAGGATGCGACTGATGCGTCACGATGTCAACCTGGGTCGCGCAGTCTTCTGGGATCTCAAGAACCGTCTGCCGCGGTCAGTAACCACGATTGAGTGGGACGACACTTTCGCTAGTGTTTACAGTCGTGACAACCCCAACCTGCTCTTCTCGATGAATGGCTTTGAAGTCCGCATCTTGCCCAAGATCCGCAACTTGACTGGTGAATTCCCTGTTAAGGACAGTGTATGGTCGCTCGTCGACAACTCTACCAAGGAGCGAACCGCAGATGCTTTCTTGCAGGTCACCGAGGAAGACATTCAAAAGTTCAACAATCGCATTAGGCAAATCCTCATGTCGTCTGGATCCACTACATTCACGAAGATTGCCAACAAGTGGAACACTACTCTCATTGCGCTCTTCACTTACTATCGTGAGGCCGCCGTCTCCACTGTTAATCTACTTGACACCATTGTCAAGTGCGAGACCAAGATCCAGACGCGTGTGAAGATCGGTCTCAACTCAAAGATGCCGTCTCGTTTCCCTCCTGCCGTGTTCTACACACCGAAAGAGTTGGGTGGTCTAGGTATGATCTCCGGATCCCACATCCTCATCCCCACCAGCGACAAACGATGGTCAAAGCAAACCGATACTGGTGTTACGCACTACCGTGCCGGTATGTCACACGACGAAGAGACTCTCATTCCTAACATCTTCCGTTACATCATCCCTTGGGAGTCCGAGTTCGTCGACTCCCAGCGTGTGTGGATGGAGTATTCCCAGAAGCGTCAAGAGGCACAACAACAGAACCGACGACTAACCTTGGAGGATCTGGAGGACAGCTGGGACCGTGGTCTTCCTCGTATCAACACACTGTTCCAGAAGGACCGTTCCACTCTCAGTTTTGACAAGGGTTTCCGCGCACGTACGGAGTTCAAGATTTACCAACACATGAAGAGCAACCCCTTCTGGTGGACAAGCCAACGCCACGACGGTAAGCTCTGGAATTTGAACGCATACAGAACAGATGTTATCCAGGCCTTGGGTGGTGTTGAAACCATCCTGGAGCACACATTGTTCAAGGCGACGGCTTTCCCATCGTGGGAAGGCCTCTTCTGGGAAAAGGCATCAGGTTTCGAAGAGTCAATGAAGTTCAAGAAGCTTACCAACGCCCAACGTTCCGGTCTTAACCAGATTCCCAACCGTCGCTTCACTCTTTGGTGGTCACCAACCATCAACCGCGCCAACGTCTATGTCGGTTTCCAGGTCCAACTGGATCTTACGGGTATCTTCTTGCACGGAAAGATCCCCACGCTCAAGATCTCGCTCATTCAAATTTTCCGAGCCCATTTGTGGCAGAAGATTCACGAGTCGGTTGTCATGGATTTGTGTCAGGTCTTCGACCAGGAGCTCGAAGCTCTTGGTATCGAGACTGTCCAGAAGGAGACTATCCATCCCCGAAAGTCGTACAAGATGAACAGCTCTTGCGCTGACATCCTGCTTTTCGCCAGCCACAAGTGGAGTGTCTCACCGCCGTCTATGCTTTACGACACCAAGGATACCATGAGCGCTACCACAACGAACAAGTTCTGGATAGACGTCCAACTGCGATATGGTGACTACGATTCTCATGACATCGAGCGATACGTACGCGCCAAGTACCTTGACTACACTCAGGATAGCATGAGTATCTACCCGTCTGCTACAGGTCTTATGATTGGTATCGATCTGGCCTACAACCTGTACTCAGCGTACGGACAATACTTCCCTGGTCTCAAACAGCTCGTTCAGCAAGCAATGGCCAAGGTCATGAAGGCCAACCCTGCCCTTTACGTCCTTCGTGAGCGTATCAGGAAGGGTCTTCAGCTGTACGCGTCAGAGAGTTCTCAAGAGTTCCTCAACTCGCAGAATTACTCTGAACTGTTCAGCAACCAGATCCAATTGTTTATCGACGACACCAACGTCTATCGTGTAACAATCCACAAGACCTTCGAAGGTAACTTGACGACCAAGCCTATCAACGGTGCCATCTTCATCTTCAACCCTCGCACTGGACAACTGTTCTTGAAGATTATCCACACGAGTGTCTGGGCTGGTCAGAAGCGTCTTGGTCAATTGGCGAAGTGGAAGACTGCTGAAGAAGTGGCGGCTCTCATCCGATCTCTGCCTGTGGAAGAACAGCCGAAGCAGCTTATCGTGACCCGTAAGGGTCTGCTCGACCCTCTCGAGGTGCATTTGCTTGATTTCCCCAACATCTCCATCCGTGCCTCGGAATTGCAACTCCCCTTCCAGGCTGCTATGAAGGTCGAGAAGCTTGGTGACATGATTCTTCGAGCGACCGGACCTCAGATGGTGCTCTTCAACTTGTACGACGAATGGCTCAAGACGATCTCTTCGTACACCGCCTTCTCTCGTTTGATCCTCATTTTGCGTGCATTGCACGTCAACCAGGACAAGACCAAGCTACTGCTGCGGCCAGATAAGACCGTCATCACGCAAGAGCATCACATCTGGCCCTCACTAGCTGATGAAGACTGGATCAAGGTCGAGGTACAATTGCGAGATCTCATCCTGCTTGACTACGGAAAGAAGAACAACGTCAACACTTCATCGCTCACCAGCAGTGAAGTCCGTGACATTATCCTCGGTATGGAGATCTCTGCACCTTCAATGCAACGTCAGCAAGCTGCCGAAATCGACAAGCAGCAAGAAGAGCAACAACAGTTGACTGCTGTGACGACCAAGACCCAAAACATCCACGGTGAGGAGATGGTTGTCACAACTACGTCGCAATACGAACAGGCGTCGTTTGCTTCCAAGACTGAGTGGCGGACGAGGGCCGTGGCTACTTCCAACTTGCGCACTCGTGCTAATAACATCTACATCAACTCTGAGGATGTCAAGGAAGAGGGCCACTTTACGTACGTCATGCCCAAGAATGTGCTGAAGCGCTTCATCACCATCGCCGACCTCCGTGTCCAGGTTGCTGGTTACCTGTACGGAAGGTCACCGCCAGACAACGACCAGGTCAAGGAGATTAGTACGATTGTCATGATTCCTCAAGTCGGAAACACCCGGGATGTTCAGCTTCCCAAGGAATTGCCCAGACATGAGTACCTCGATAACCTTGAGCCTCTGGGAATTATTCACACTGTCAGTGGTAATGAGCCACCATACATGCAAGCCAGTGATGTTACCCAGCACGCTCGCCTCATGAACCAGCACGCCAGTTGGGACAAGAAGACTGTCTCCATGACCGTCTCCTTCACCCCTGGTTCCGTTTCACTCGCTGCCTGGGCTCTCACCCCGAACGGCTACAAATGGGGTGCTGAGAACAAGGACACCATGTCCGACAACCCGACAGGTTTCAGCACCAGCTTTGGCGAGAAGTGCCAGTTGCTGCTGTCAGACAAAATCCGAGGCTACTTCCTGGTGCCAGATAACGGCATTTGGAACTACAGCTTCATGGGTAGCACATTCGGTTCTGTGGAAAAGAAGCCAGTTCACGTGCGTCTCGATACGCCTGTCCGCTTTTACGACAGTATACATCGACCACTGCATTTCCACAACTTTGCCGAGTTGGAAGACGTCTGGGTCGATCGCGAGAACCAGTTTGAGTAGGTGGATTAGTGTACAAGAAAGAAGGGGTGCATTGAGGAGGCTTATACCATCTCACGGAGTTCCTAAGGGTTGGCGTTTTTGCATCACATGATCAACTGCATGGAAAGTGGAGAATGGGCGATGATTGAGATTTAGTCAAAAATGTGCATAGTGTATTATAATGTTATAAGCGAAATGCAAGTGCTACTTTCAGTTATATTGTCGACGTGTCCAAAGAGTTCGCTGATTCGTTTTGATCTAAGCTTGTTCGCATTTGCTCTCCAGTGCTGTCGCCAAAGCCGATCTTATGTATTGCACTCTAAAACATGCACCGTATTAAAGAGAAAAAACAAACTTCCTCTTTAAGAGTACTCCTTCCTACTACAAAAGAGCATATTAAGAGTATATAGATATAGATTAAAAACCTAAAAGACTACAATACTGTTAACCTTTATACGTTTTCTAATTAGAAGATAATGTAGGCTGCAAGGTAAAGCTTGTTATATCTATACCTGTTCGGTTTTTTCCTCGTATACGGTGCATGGGTTATAACCTATTGAAAACGATCAAGTTGATGTAAATTACAAACTTATATACAGCTTTGCGAAGTCTTCTAAGTCGTCTACTCAAAGTACGTCCGGCTTTAGTGATGGCATCAGAGTTTCTACCGATGGGCTAGCATTTTAGTTTTGCGCTCCAGGACCTTTGGTTCTAACAACGGCGATGGCGTGAGGAGAGGGTTGAAAGTTGTGATTGTTGGGTAGCTTAGTATCGCACTCAGCTCTTGAAGTGATGAACATACCCTTGCTATTCCTGTTCTCGAGAGTAAATGCCAAGTCTCCCTTGTCCGTTACAGCTGAAGAAGCAGAAGTTGACGTCATCGGATTCATCGCAGGCTTTAGAGGCCGCTTTCCGCTGGACAACGATTCGCGCGGCATCACTAATGTCAAGGTTAAAGTCCAAACTCGAACGGCGTTAAAGATTGGCTATTCGGCTGGTAGGGGTTCTAAGTTGTTGATAGGAGATGCGCACCTCCTGCAAGCGGTACCCCGCACCTCCCTCTTCGGGCAGCCACGCGGGGTGTTTGCGTCGCACAACCGACCACTATCTAATGAAGTTGCGAAGACGCAAATGCGATGACATACATTATATCCTGGAGAACGATATCACGGTTGTCAGCACGAAGACGTAATGGTGCTAAGCGCGGTCGTCAACAATATGTCAATTTGGAGCTGATATAGATGAACTTGAACACACTCTTCCTTCTCTTAGTCGACGCTTCTCTCGGTCTATTGAATCACAATGATTAGCACTATTTTCAGTCTAGTTACGGTACAGAATGCTGAGTATACTGTTGTTAGCTTGGGTGTCTACGTGATTATCTCAGCCAATCTATGTCTATGCTGTACTAATGTATCTCCAGATTACTTTGCTATGTATCTATCGCGTCTACTTTCACCCTTTATCCTCATTCCCCGGTCCTCTGTCCTACAAGATAAGCGGATGGCCTCTCCTCTGGCAGGCCTATATCGGCAATCGTCACATCTGCCACCTCCTCGATCATCAGAAATATGGTTCTGTGGTTCGGATTTCTCCTAACGCGCTTTCCTTCAATACTGCGTCTGCACTCCATACTATTTATGCACCGCGCAACGCCAATGTGAAGAAGGGAGAGTGGTATAAAACTTTCGATATAGCTGCTGGAACGTATAGCAGCTTCACAGAAACGAGTAGGGAGAAACATGCAGCAAAGAGGAGGTGGATGGGTCCTATTTTTTCGCCTGAGAGTCTGAACTCAAATGAGCAGACGGTGCGTGGTATCATAGAACGGTTTTGCGAGACTTTGAGGAGTTTCAGGCAAGACTGTAAAGAAGAAAGCAACGGTGATTGGGGAGAGAAATGGAATGCTAGCGAGATGAGCACATACCTCGGATTTGATATCATGGGGGCACTCGTGTTTGGAAGCAGATTTGAGACGGTGCAAAAAGAAATGTTTAGGCCGTTGGCCAGCTCAGTTTTACCGGCTAGCATGTTGATGTATTGGGTACGAGTTCTCTCTACACCGGGATACCGCTACTCTTAGGGCTAATTTCGAATAACAGATATCCTATCTGCCTCCGGCATTTATCGTACGGCCTATCCTACGAACCAGGTTGTTCGAGGCATTAGGCGGTAAATCTGTTACAGACAATAACCGCTTGATCGATTATGGTGCCACCCAAGTTCAATTACAACAATCGAAAGTTAAGGCAGAGAGAGATAGTAATTCCCAACGAGTAGATTTTCTGTCGCATCTAGTCACAGCGAGGGACAAGAAAACTGATTGGCATCCTTCGACAGCAGATCTCGGTACTGAGTGTCTCAACCTGATGAACGCTGGGGCGGATCCTTTCAGTGGGGTCCTTGCCGGAGCTATCTTCTACCTGGTGCGAAACCAGGATGCACTTCGCGGAGTTACTCAAGAGATAAGATCATCCTTTACCTCGCCTTCCGAGATTGTCAGTGGCCCGGTACTAAATCATTGCACTTATCTCTACGCTGTCATCGAAGAGACCCTTCGTCGCACCGCGCCAGTACCCAGCCATCTTCCACGCATCGTCTTAGACGGAGGTATTGAGATCGATGGCGTTCGCATTCCGGCTGGCACAACAGTAGGCGTACCAATGTATGCTCTACATAACGATCCCACCCATTTCCCTGCACCGTTTGCTTTCTTACCCGAACGCTGGATCGAGTCGCCTTCCAACCCCGCTTCCTCCATCGCCTTGGCTCGAAGGGCATTTTTCCCGTTCAGCATTGGCAGTAGGATGTGCAGTGGCAGGAACCTGGCATACTTGCAATTGAAGTTGACACTGGCACATTTACTCTGGCGCTTCGACCTACGATTGGCCCCTGATGAGCCCGAGTCTGGAGGTGGGAAGCCAGGATTGGGTATTGGAAGAGAAAGATCTGATGAATTTCAGATGTGGGATGCACTTGGATTTGGGAGAGACGGACCGATGGTCCAGGTTAGGGTTGCACAGGTGGAGTCTTGACGGTTTAGATGGAAAGAAAGAGAGAAGGTATTGATTTGGAGTGTCAAATAACGGAATGCTGAATTGGTGCGACTGATTGTGAACTCTTGAATGCATCTTTGCCATAATGTCTCCATGCATCTATTGCTCCCCATCTCATACTCAGTTTCAAAAGCGTTGTATGATCAGGGTGTTCACTCGCCTGATTATTCTGAAACGCCAGACGTTGCAATCAGCACACTCGTCTTTGCACACGGTAGATGTTTACTAGCAAACCCCTCAACATTAGGCTCTCAGTCGAGAAACCATCATCTATATCAGCCGTCCCTCTAGCGGGCTATCCCTATCCCATCGCGACCTCAACAATTCCTCAACCTCATCATCGTACCACTTCCAACTGACAGGTACCTCGCAGCCAAACTTTTCCCACCCATGTCTCAAGCTAGTCGAACCATTTGATATCCAACGTGGTGGCTTCTCTACATCTTCCAATGCCTCTATCTGGGTAAAACTAATCTCCTTGTACCGCCTTGCAACAATGCTACAAGCAGGGTTTCCACCATCGGTAGGATCGACAAGATACTCGTACTTCAAACATTGGGCAGCGACGGAATTAAAGAGAACATAGTAGTAGGATGGTGTGTCTCGAAGTCTTCCATGGTTGTCTTCGATGGGTGGAGGGTTGGGCTCAGGTATGATCCGGAAGCTCGTGTAGGTAATTGGGATGGTGGATTTAGTCGGTTGACGAATTCCGTCAGTATCCAAAGCTATCGTCCATGTATGTCTATCTCCCATGCGCCGATGGCCGTGGTCTACACGGGACACTAGCTGCCTCGAGAGAGCTGGAGGTGAAAGTGCAGTCGGATTTGCATTTTGTGCATCTCGAAGGTCTAGAGGCTCAGTTGGTAGATCGAGGATATGCTTCTTGGACCGCAATACCTGCCCCAGACGTTGCGGAGAACGATTGACTGCATTCTCTAAGAGAAAGGAGCGTTTGAGGATGAAAGTTGTATACGGTAGAAGTGAATACGCGTGTGACCACGTTATGATGTTGAGTGCTTCTGTGACGTGTGGATCGAACAGCGCAGTGGAAAGCGCAGACTCGCATGTGGCCCCAAGACACAGATGGGGACAGAAGCAGGGATTCCAATTATCTGTCTCATTCTTCCTTACCCTGTTAGGGCAGCTAGCAGTATGCTTGTCGAAATAATGTAACTATTCGTCGTCAACCTTGGATTTGGATCAACACATAGCAAAGCCTACCCCGTCGTACTTCTCATGCGCTACAGTTTCTCCGATCTCATGCCAACCGTCTTCCTTGAGGTAATCGAGCATCCTTGTAGCAGGAGTTCCTTTGCCCACAAATATCGAAATTCCTGTGAAGGGTCTACGAAGAAAGAAGTAGAGTGCGGTGCTGTTGCAGATGATGGCATCAGTTTCCGCTTGCACGTTTCGGAATTCGATTGGTGAATTGAAGAACCGCCTCAAGCCATTATTGATGTTGTACTGAGTTTTGATTGTGGTGTTGTAGACGTGACTCAATTTCTTACACACACGAGATAAGGATATGATATCTCGGATCTCCAGTTGCTGCAAGATAGACGCTTGAGCTGGAGCGTATCTGTTGATAAGACCAACGAGATTTATGGGGGGCAGGTGAGTCATGCTGGCGAAAGTCTCCGTAGTAGCAGCGACGCAGTAGACCGTGTGGCGAGGTTGTAGGAGAAAAAAGGAAAGAACAAGGTCAAACTTTTATACTAGTCTCGAAGTGTGACAGAGATTCTTGAATAAGTCTTGATATGCTGGCGGAGAACATCAATACGAGGGAACATCACCAGATCTAAATCCATCCACACCCTATCTCATATCCACATACTCACATCTACTAGTAACGCCATTAAGTTGGCAACAACTTTCATTCCTGCCTCTTCAACCACGCCAGATTTACTGCACTCAAACAACCACTCTCCCCCTTCTCCAACCATCCAAGCAAGTTCTCCATACCCAATCTCTCAAACCCAACATGGCTCTCTACACTCGCTCCAGCTGTATGGCTTAACACCATAACATTACTTCTCTCTGCCAACCTCTTATTGACATATGGTTCATTGGCATGAACGTCGAGCCCAGCCGCCGAAATTGTCCCATTATCCAACGCAACATTGAGCGCCTCCTCATCCACTAGCTTCCCCCTCGCAATATTAACAAGTCTCGCCCCATGTTTAAACTGGCTAAACTCCTTTGCAGAAAGTAGCGTCTCCCCCGAAAACGGCGTAGCAAGTAACACACAGTCTGATGTGGACAGAAGCTCCTCAAGTGTTTCACACCACCTTGCACCAATCTCCTTCTCCCTATCCGACATTCTGACAACATCGTAGTATGCAATCTTCATCTCGAAAGCGCGGGCCGCCTTCTCCGCAACTCGCATACCGATTCGACCAAGACCCACGATACCGAGCGTACTGCCATTGGGATTGTGCGTCACAGCCGCAATGTTCTGGTTTGCGTTGCGGAATTGATCGTGATCACAGGAACGTGCTGCAAGGAAGGACCAGGTGATTGCGCGAAAGCAAGATAGGATGAGGACAATGGCGGCATCGGCAACGGATTCAGTGCAGGCAGATGCACTATTACAGTATATGGTGCCGTGCGAGGCGAGGTATTGAACGTCGACCCAGTCGAAGCCTGCGCCAGCTGAGGCGTAGATCTTGCAAGAGGTGGGAAGGAGGTCAATGAGCTCTTTATCCCAATTCCCCATTTCTCCTCCTGTGTTCCAGAAGGGACGGTACATTCCTACAAAATCACCCCATCTTTTCTCTTTCAATGCTTTCATGAACTCTTCCCTTCCCATTGAGTTTGTTCGTACAATGTTGAACGTGTCATTTAGCTTAGCATATAATTCATGATTCCATCGGATATCGTCACCAAGATGTAGTATAGTCGGTTTTGACGAAGAAGAAGTGTTTGATAGTAATGACGAGGATCGATATGGCGTTGCGGGTGCAGGAAGACCGGAGTCCTGAGGTGTCGGTGTTACTGAGGACATGATGTAATGCCTTCGAGTTTGTTTCCGAAAGATACCTTGTGGAGGCGACGACCGGATCAGGTACTTGTACAGATATGAGAAAATGCAATCAAAACAGATTTGGAACGGGGTCGAGACGTGCGACGGATGAGTCCACAAAGCTGTACCTCGACTTCTAGATATCTTTTCGTCCCACGAACCACTTCTTATAGCACCAAGTGATTGGCACTTCGCGACCAAATACTCGGGTGCACCTGACTAGTACAGCAGCTTGTTGAGATTCCGCCTCTTTAACCGTTTGTTCACAGCCGGGAAACAACCACCGCACGTCGCAAGATACTGTACTGTTCTTGAGCGCAAATTATTCGTACACACTGTGGTGTTGTCGTTCAAGCATGTACAGCGAGATGCAGCATAGCATGTATGTGAGAGTCGACGTACGCGGGGTATAAGCCGCTGGCAAGCGGTGAAGCTCAGGTTATCGATACCAAGAGCAGCACCAACGCAATCAGAGCCTCCACGTGGTAATACATGCGCCTTATCCCTGCCGCATCCCTGCGTGGTCGCCGCTAGATATCTGAACATGGGATCTGCTAACATCAAGGTATGTACTGATCCTTCTTGCTTAGATCCGAGAGTAATAAAAGCATAGTTGTTGGTTTTATACAATATATAGAATTTCAATGTTATCAAATACAGGGTATAACGATCGTTTCCTCGCTCAATGCAAGCCACAAATAGATGGAGTAGAGCTCTTTCTCGCCCAAACGCCGTAAACACCCATCATGGCTTCGTGAAAGATAATGCTTTAGACAGACAATCAATCAGAACCAGGGCACGAGGCCAGCCGTACTAGCCGGATTCGTCGGGGTTCCTTCGATCCCATACTGATTCACCATGTCATCCCAAAGTGTCCAGTCCATATCCCCATCGTCCATCATCACAGCTTCTTGAACGTGCTGCTGCCTATTGCCATTGATATTGGCATTACTCAAACCTGCAGTGTTATTGCTATCGATGCTAAAATCCATACTTGTGGTTGGAAGCATGCCATCTCCGAATGTAGGATAGCCATTTGCGGCTGTGGGCGGGTTCATCCCGTGTGTACCGTATGAGTGTATTGAGGTGGTGTTCGAGGTAGCAGGCTGAGCTGTCATGGTCGTGGGGGTATATGCGGGCCAGTTCAGGACTGTTCCGTCGAGGACCCCACCGGATCCCATAACGTCGTTAATCACGTTATCAAGGCCGTATTCGAACAAATCTCCAAACTCTTTTCCAGGCGAGGCGCTCTTGCCTCTTGCGCTATTTGACTGTTCGTTTGGCAATGGTTGTTGCTGAATCGAGCTCTTTCCATCTTGCAGCGAGTTGGTTCGTGACTTGGCTTGCGCAGGGCTGCTGGGCCAACTCGGGAGTTCAGCGCTAGGCATCTCACCCAGTTTCGGTGCCGAAGGTCGCAACATGCTGTCCAAGATCTTGGCTTCGTGTTGAGCTGTAGTGGCTGCTGACTGATTTGCCTGATTCAGCGCATTCGGACCTTGGAAAGCAAATGCGCTGTTGGCAAACTGCCCATTCCGGAGAGCCAGGCTAGCCCGCTCGAGGGCCAGCTCTCGTTCCCGCGCTGCCCTTGCTTTTGCAAGAAGTTTTCGTAGCGGTTTCCAAAGAGTTCCTTGTTGGCCTTTACGGAGTGGTGAAGCATCATTGAGCGGGAACCACCAACGGCCAGCAGTTGCTTCCAGGGCTCTCCACGCGCGCTCTACAGCCTCGCCTTTGGTGCGGACGCATAATTCAGAGAGCAGGAAGGCGATGGCGTGCCACTGGACATATGTGCGGAAGAGCCAGCCCCACTTCATGGTACGCGCTTCGGTCTCGAGCAGGATAGAGTACTCGACGTTCTCAAGCGAGGTGATGAAGAGTTTGTCTTTGGTCTCTTGCGGCAATGTTGCACCTCCATCTTTTCGTTGGTGTGGGTGATAGACAACCAACCACATTTTGCTCATGATGAGCCTTGAGATAGTCGCTGTAACCCAACAGATCGGAATACTCATATCGCAATTCTTAAGATACTTGTCTTCCATGGCCTGGTGAGCATCGCTAATCCATTTCTCCTTTTGCTCGATTGTCAGACCAGAGAAATATTCGGTGCATCTATTAGGGCCCGGGGGGACGTATATGATACGGCGGAAAATGTGGGTGATTTCGAAGCGAAGGAGGCAGAAGGTCATGTCGGTGAAACCTTGGCGGTCTTCGGGAAACTCGGTCATGTCGGGGTGTAGGTCGGTATCGTTGACATTAAGTGGCTGTAGGGTAGTTGTTAGTATGTGATTGTAGACATGAGACGAACTGACATACCATCTTGGTGTCAAACTGGGCTTCGACAATGGTCGGATCGCAACCGTGATCTTCCGAAGATCTCGCATCAAGAATGCAGACCTGCCACCACAGGCGCCTACGCATTTCGATCTCGAATGGCGGCAGACCAAAATGACTACCATCTCGGTGTATACCAAGCGTCTGCGCAATGCGCACGGCCAAGCCAGTCAGAGTCCAAATCTTGCGCGCGTCGTCGTTGCGCCGCAGTAAGACGAGGAAGATGACAAAGGATTGGAGGATGATGACTTCGTCGCAGTAGAGGAAGTTTGCTCTTGCCAGCGCCTGTTCCAACCCAAACCGATATTTGTTGAGGAGTGCGTTTCGGTCTTCGCCCCACCTTTCCAGACAGACTTCCGCGGTTGTGCTTGTTACTGCGCCGTAGTATATGGCGAACAAGAGTGTTTCCATTCCCTTGCTCACTTTGTCGATATGCGCAAAAGCGTCGAAGATGACAGGCTCGAAACTGGGAACGTGGAGCACTTTGACCAAAGACTCGACGTGGTCCTTGTAGACGTCCCAGAATTCGCGCGCTTGCTGCTCGGGAGGGTGAAGCGCGTGCATGTCGACGTTGGAGGAGCTGTAACCAAAGACGAAGCTCTGGTGCGAGGACATGTTGGACGACTCGGGCGAGGGCGCATCGTCTTCGTCGTCGGATGGCTCGATAAGGATCGACTTGAGGTCTTCGACCTCGTTGTTCAAAGAGGCCCAGAAGCTGTTGTTGATGTAGCGGCTCCGGCCTTTTTCCACCACCAGCCGTCCGAAGCGGTTCTCAAGGCCCTCTACACTGTTGTCGGTTTCGACTCTTGCGCCATGCTGCTTGGTCGGCCATGGGACCTGGGGCTGCCCGCTCGGACAGCCTCCCTCTGCACTTGCGCTGTTCTTTCGTTCCCTCTCGCGGTCGGCCGCCTCCTGCTCGTGGCCCTCGACCTGGGCGTTCAGACTGGTGACGACGCCCTCCAGGCGGCGCAGTCTCTCCAACAACTCGGCATCGGGTGGCTTTCTGCTCTTTCGCGGCGCGCGTCCAGGTCCAGGGAAGATGCAGTCGATTTTGGCGCGCACGCAGTTGGAACACGGGTTCTTTTTGTCGCATTTGACCTTGCGCCTACGGCAGGTAACGCACGACCGGGGGTTTGGCGTCGGCCCAGCACCTCCACCGGGTGAGGGGCCGCTGACACTGCCGTTGAGCCTCTGGGTGCCATTGGGCGACGTTTGGCTAGACTGTATCTCGTCGGACATTGTATAAGGGATGAGTGATACAGGAAGCTGCCTCTTCCCTCTGCCGAAATCCCTCTTCTTGCTCTCGACACTCGTTCCTCCGTGTGGCTTGACTTTTGCGGCGAGACCCTAGTCGATTGTCGGCGCTGACCCAACTTCAGGCTCCGATCGCTTTGTACGACACCAGTACGAAGCGGAACGTCCCTGGTGGGGCCTGGCGAATCAAAGCTTGTCGTCTGGCTATCCCACACTGCACACGCCGGTCAAGACAGGGACTTTGCGAAAACAAGTCGTCGACTCAGACCGCTTGACACGCATATCTGCGGAGGAACCACCGTCCATCACCTCTTATGCCCGCCTAAGGCCGGCCCAACGTCATTCCACCGGCTGAACATCACCCTCTGCTATGCACAATCTCGTATGAGGGGACGTCTGAGTCATCCATGTAGGCCTAGCCGGCCCTGTCTTTCGTCGTGACTACTCTGCAGACAGGATCAAGGTTTATCAAGTGCTACCCATTTACGCCTGTCGCATCCCGTGGACTGCGATCGGTGAGAAATTCGGAGCCTGCCAAGTCACCTCAGCAGATCCATTTCCATCTGATAAGCGCACGCTCTAGAATCTCACCAGAACATTCATTGTGCATCCAAACAAGTTGTTGCCTAGTCTGAATCATGTACCATGGGTATCGCCGAAAGCGCATCCTCCCGTGACTCCAATATTTTCCTAAACGCCATCAAGTTGAGTCGTTGCATCACGCTTCCCGGCTCCGAGTCTATCTCCGCTCACTTCGGCCGCCAATGTTCTTCTCTTTCCTGCGTCTGCTATTCTCGACCGAGAGACGGGCCTTGTCCTCCGCCTCTTCCTCCATCTCTCGATCGATTGCCTCCCTCACTCTCATGAGCTCTTCCAGCGGGATACCCTTTGTGTCTACGACCACACTAGGTGCGCCCTCTAAGTACCTCAGATTCTCTAGTGCTTGTTCGACTAGCTTATGCAATTTAGCCTGCGAGTTCAGGTTGTCGTGACGCTTCGTGTTGTGTAGATCAGGGTACAAAACCCCATCGCCATTCTCTGCTCCTTGAAAGGCTTGGAGGTAGGGTATGTGAGCGGGTAGCTCATTGTGAAGCGTTGCACCTACACAGACAGACGTTTCGTGACACCATGTCCGTGCAACATTGCGAGGTGTGTAGCCACCACCACCTATAATGAGCAGAGGACGACCGTAAGCTTTTACTGTTTCTACGCAATAGCCGTGCGCTTTGATGTTGAGGTTGAAGCGACCGAGGCGGTCACCCCCAAGAGAGTCGGCACCCGACTGCAGGACGATAGCTTGCGGGTTGTATTTTTCTATTACTGCGCCGGTAACCGTCTTGAAGAGCCACTTGTACTGGTCGTCGTCGATGCCATCATCGATGGGAATATTCAGGCTGTGGGCCTTGCCGGGATTTCTAGGATCCGCGGGACCCGTCTCGTCGATGGCTCCTGTACCTGGGAAGAACGGATAGCCGTGCTTGTCGATACCATACTTGTGGTACGAGAGCGTGAATACACGATCTGTAGACTCAAATGCCTGTTCGACACCATCGCCGTGGTGGACGTCGATATCAATGTACAGGACGCGCTGGTTCCGCGAGAGCAGAGTTTGGATCGCTATCACAATGTCGTTGACATAGCAGAACCCGGAGGCAAGATTCTTTTTCGCGTGATGTAAGCCTCCAGACCAGTTGATGGCGATATTAGACTGGTTGTTGATGAGATTGTAGGCAGCGCTCATTGTGGCACCCGTATAAAGTGATACGTAGTTCCACAGTCCATCAAATACTGGGCAGTCGTTCGACTCGCCACCAAAGCCATACGCTATATACTGAGGGTCCTCAGGCTGTGCGTTCTGAGGCGTGATTTTGCTGAGGTAGGCTAGATATTCGCGGTCGTGGAACACAGCAAGGTCCTGGAAGCTGGCTGGTCTTGGCTCGAAGAGATCCATGGTATACTCCAACCCATACGCAAGAACGAGTTGTTTCGTCAGCGTCAGACGCCATGGTTTCATCGGATGTGAGCTGCCAAAGTGATGATACTCCACGTGCGGATTGTAATGGAAAGACACATTCCAGCCTTTCGGCCTCTCGAGACCATGTTCTTCGGCTTCACGCGCAATCACGTCCTTTTTCTCGGCATCAGTAAGTACCTTGAAATCCTGGTAATTGGCGACCCAAGGATCGTCCGGAGAGAGGTACTCCTGCACAATATCACTGGGTCCGCCTGGCGGAGCATAACCGGCAACTCGCATGTTTCGAGGAACCTGTCACGCGTCGTCGTGAAATCCTCTGTTTGGGTTGATAAGACGTGGGTTCGGAGCACCCTCGTAGATCTAGCGCTTCAGGTCGTCTTTGTTGCTGATGAATGTCTTAACAAAAGATTCGGGCCTCAATTCCTCTTCCCAAATTCTGTTCCAACGTGCTAGAGTCTTAGGCTCGAGCACAGGATGCGGGATCCGATTATCGTCCGCTGCACGGTACTGCGGCAGTTAGCGAGTGTCGAAGAATACCAGAGCTTTCTAAGCCTCCAGAAATCAGTAGACACAATATTATGAGTCTTCATTGTTTGGATGGGATCTTTGGTGTAGAGAAGGGATGTTTACCTTTGCTTTACGAGGACGTTTTCTCGTTGCAATTTGCGACGGCTTCTTGCAGCTGTAGTCTGCTCTGGTCGCGCGACGCGTGTTCGGATTTGATTTCTGCCACTGTGGTCCGTTCAGGAGAGCAGCGAGCTGAGGTTTGACATGTGCGCCGGTAGAATCGTGACTGTATGCGAAAACTTCTTGGTCTTCGTTCTGAATGTCTTCTCTGTTGTAGTTGTAGTTGTCGTCGTGACAAGGTTCGCTTGCGGTGGATGAGCCAACCTTGTCTTGGGCGCAATCATCTGATTGGGTATGATAGCGCAGCATCTTGCCGAACACGTAATCGAGCCTCTTTGTCAGCGGCTGTTCCTGCATGTCAACGCGTTACAACACGACTCCATTAGTCTATCGCGAGAGCGAAGCTTACGAAATAATCCGACTCAAGATACAAACAGAACTTGAGCACCAAAAGAAAAGTGGACACGAAGTGAGGGTCGAACGGAAAGGTTTTGCGCTGCGTTGTTTGTTTCTCTGTCGCGACACGGCTCTTTCACTCCCAAAGGCATCAACGTTCCATCAAATTTCATCAAAATTGCAAGTGCAACGGGCAAGCAACTCGTTTTCTGCCCCTTTGCTCTCTAGCGGGTCCTATCGACCGCGTCCTGGCTGCGCGAAGTATACCTTGACAAGATCATCGCCACACGCGTCTATACGCCCGACGACATAGGACCTAACATCTCAACATGGCTATCGCAGAAGATGCAGCGACAGTACTCGAACAGTTCATACATGATGGTATTTCCACTTATCATCTTTAACACGATCATCGCAGCTGACATGTGGCAGTCGCGAACCTTCCCGCAGAGATCACGCATCTTTACGAAGAAGTCCAAGCCAAGGACAATCAGATTCAAGAACTGCGCTCTGCAATACAGCAGCGAGACGGCAGCATACAGAAATTCATCAAGCTCAACGGAAGCCTAGTTGAGAATCCAAAAGAGGCTGGATATTCGAAAACCATCATGGCAAATTACGAGAAAGCGCAGATACTGCAAGAAGAGAAGATTGGACTTGTCGACAAAGCTGCTGCACTTGTACGTTGTTGATCTGCAATGTTCGTTCTATCTACTTACAACAACATAGCTCGACCGGCATGTAAAGCGCCTGGATATCAAGCTGCGCGACCTGCAGAATGATGGCTCAATACCCACTGACCCCCAGATGCCCTCGCTGCTCAGGGACTCTCCTGGGAATTTGGTTCCGCCAGCGTCACAATCGAATACGGGGTCCAGCACACCGCTGCTCCCCGTGTCTGGTAATGGGGGCGGCGCTCCAAATCTCGCCCAGGCAGCTGCCATCGCGCGACTGACAAATGCGACGAATGTGGGCCTCAACTCGAGGATGAACCCATCACTGCAGAACATGCAAACACAAGCCCTTCTAAACCAACAGCGACTGACCAACGCGCAAAGTGCCATACAAGCAAATGCACGACAGGAGCGGGAACTCTCAGCGGGAAGCGACAGCAAGCGTCGCCGGCCGACAGGAAGCATTGGTCCCCTCCCTGCAGCATCTTCAAACCTGGGCCGACAAGGGTCCATAGGGCCCGGGACTCCGAAACCCTCAACACCAGGCTCACGCGCAGGCAGCGTAGGACCCCGACCGCAAAAGAATGCACTCACAGTCAAAAAGGCGAAACCTCAGCAACCGCTGCGCAAGGCGGCCCTTACAGCCAAGTCCGGGGTCAACAAGAAACGGCGCAAGGGTGGATCCCGAGCATCGCCGTCGACAACTGCAGACGACGAGAGTGTGGCAAGTGAGGCGGGCACGGAAGACGAGGACATGTCAGGCATGGGAGGCGGCGATGCAGAGGAGGACGAGTCGGATGACACCAAGTACTGCACATGCCAGCGCGTCAGCTTCGGCGATATGGTAGCGTGCGACAACGACAATTGTCGGTATCAGTGGTTCCACTGGGAGTGTGTAGGTATCAAAGAGGAGCCATTGGGAGACTGGCTTTGTCCAGAGTGCAGGAATCAGGCGCCTTCAAAGATCAAGAGAGCACGTTAGGAACGGGCTTGAGACAAATCTACGCGGGCATTGAGGGTTCACGGTTTGGCACGTGACAGACTAGACAGGTGCTGTGGCTTGGCAGAGTCGCACTTGGCTGATGGCGTGCGGGAGAGGCGCTGAGTGGGAAAAGCCACGAGCGAGTCGCCCGGCATCAGATGGCTCTCTTGTACGTGGTAGTTGCTATACGATATACTGTTCTATACCCCATCAAATTGCGTACTCGCTGCACGAAATTAGCACCGTCTCCACAGTACTGGCCATGATCGCCGGGCCAGACCCGAGGCCCGGGATGGCCATGGTAATCTCCTCGTAAATAGGCTGACTACGGAGGGCCATGCAAGTTGGGAAAAAGGAAGCGTGACCGGTGACAAGACATGCAATGCAGCAAAACAAAGCCAGGCAGGCATAACCGCTCCGGGCTGTCGAGCGGTGATATGGAAACCTCGAGCGGCCGTTCGAGCGCCCTTGCCATGCATCGTCGTCGCCCGCGCGGCGGGCAGCTAGCGCCTAAATCCCCCAGCCAAGGCGCAGGCGAAAGGGGCAGCATCACCGACATTGGATAACAGCAGCGGAAAGCCTCATAAGAGTTGTTGGCCCCGGCTGCCGGTTCCTGCATACTCGTATCACCGTCGCTCTCTCTTCGCACCGCGGCCTCTTTGACTAGACGCTGGCGTGCATTCACACTCCCTTGGCTAGTTGACGCACTGCTTTGTTTGCATCCGCTCCTTCACCGCATCGCACATTCAGATTCGGAACAGTGCCGGGCGTCCGTCGACTCCTACCACGCCTAGAGTTTCACCAGCAGCCTTCCTCCGCAGCCACTCTGCCAGTTCCGCACTGCTTTTGCAAACCTTCGCTCCAGTCTGAAGCCCACTAACACGCTCCGATACGGATACGATCCTGGTTGACAGCGGCAACCCGCGGGGTGAAACGCGACGCAGCCACCATGAATGCCATGAACACGCGCAATGGCGCTCTGTCGCCCCTCTCCACCGACAGCCAAGAGTGGTCGCCCATTACAGGCTACCGGAACATCGCCGGCGACAACCCATACTCGCCCACGATCCCTCCCAACGCATATGGGCCCAGCAACCCCGATGGCGGCATGCTCAATGGTATGCGCCCTGGCACCAGCAATGGAAACCCCTCGCCGCCCAGTTCAGTAGGCCGATCGAGCGACGGCACGGGGCTGTATGCCTCGAGCATAAGTGATAGTACACGCCCCATCATGGATGGTAGGAAGATGCAGGCGCTAGAGGAGACCATGTCGGAACATTTTAGAGTGCTCAAGGCATACCTAGGGCCCTACCTCAATGACGAGAAGGGCAATCCGCGCCCGAGCAGGGCCAAGGACAAGCTGACCAGACTATCTGCTGTCCAGTTCCAGGAGCTCAGCACCGACGTATATGATGAGTCGATACGCAGAGAAACGGACCGCAAGCGGGGAGGGCCAGGTGCGCCTGGCAACGACACTCCCAAATATCTTCTACCCAAGAATAATTTCCATCCCAAGCGCAACCAGGCGAGGCAAAAGCTCTCCACACTGCCTCTCGAGCGCTTCCGTCAACTCGCAACCGACGTCTTCTACGAACTCGAACGGAGATTCCCGCGCTTCACCGGAGGTGACATGCCCCCACGACCCTCGAGCCCCAACGGCAGCATCGCGAGTCGCATAAGTAATAGAGGACCTCCGAGTAGAGGCGGCACACCGAATAGCATGGGCGGACGACCCCCGCCAGGACCGGGCTACAGAGGGCCACCTCCAATGGGCGGGCCCATGGGGCCCATGGGTGGACCCCCAGGAGGACCTCCAGGTCCACCGGGAGGACTGCGGCCCGGTTCAGGGAACGAGCCAGGTTCTTTCGGGCGCCCGCTTCCGAAGACGTTCCAATCCAACACAATTGTGCCAAACAAGGGCACACTAGTCGAAGACGACGACGATAGCGGAGCGGACGATGACGACGCATTTAACCTAGAAGGCGCTGCTGCGAGAAGACAGACAAACAAGAGCGCAAAGAGCATGAGCATGGCGCACGAGAAGATAACTGCGGATTTGCAAAATCAAGTCTCTGAGTTGCAGGGCAAGGTTGACTCATTAGAGGCTACCATACGTAACAAGGACGACGAGCTGCAGCGATTCCAAGACGATGATAGAACACGCGATGGCGCTTCGGCCTCTGAGCGTGCCGAGTGGGACGAACTCCGGTATGCGCTCGAGGAGAAGGTTGAGAAAGCAGAGAATCTCAATTCCTCACTTCGTTCCGAAATAGACAAACTACGCAGCGAAAACGAAAGTGTAGAGAATAGCCTCCGTGCCCAGATCGCAGATCTCGAGTCCCGCCCGCCTCAGCAAGCGTACGATGACGGAGACGCTCAATGGAGACAACGGTGCGAGGAGCTTGAACGGGAATTGAACGAACAACAACAGGTAGCAGAGGAAGTACGGAGAGACGCATCCATGTTCTTGCAAGAGATGAAGGAACTGTCAGCCCGCAGCGATGCCGCAGCCGAGAAGGAAGAGCAGATGGCGAATCAAGTGTCATCATTAGAGGCTGAGCTCAAGGACTGGAAATCGAGATACGCCAAGGCTAAGACGCAGCTTCGAAATTTGAAAGCATCTTCTATGGGCTTATCGCAACTTGCGTCGCCGGACCTGCTCAACTACTCCCGCGATGCAGCTTTTACAACGCCGGACGGATTGGTCAAGGACGTCCATGTTACCAAGTTCCAGCTTAGCATTGATGAGCTGCTTCAAAACGCGCGAAGAGCAAATTCGGAGCAGACTCTCGAGAGTATGCGTCATGTCGTGAAATGTGTACGAGCCATCACGGGCGATATCGATAGCACGTCTCTTTCGCAGATCCAGTCTCCTACCAGTAGTGTGAGTGGCGACATTTTCGCGAGTCCTGAGAAGCAGCAAGCAAAACTCAAGTCTCGCGTCAGTGCTACAGCCAACAACCTCATCACAGCTACCAAGAATCATACTTCATCTGGAGGATTGTCACCAGTCAGTCTGCTGGACGCCGCAGCTAGTCACTTGTCGACAGCCGTTGTGGAGCTGGTCAAGCACGTCAAAGTGCGGCCCACACCGGAAGACGAACTCGAAGGAGATGACGAGGATGCCGATAGGCCCATGCCGTTGAAGTCGAACGTATACAACAACTACAATGCTTCCTCGCCAAGCAACATCAACGACAACACGAATAGCAGCGGTGTCACCTCAGCATACGGTCATCACCGCAGTCGCAGCAGCAAAGGCGGCAGCAGTGATACTACTAGATACAGCGCCTACAGTTCTCCATACAGTGGATACGATGGTCAAACCGGCGGCATGAACGGTGCCAATGGCACAGGCGATAGCGGCATGATTGAGTTCAAGGTATGTTCTTAACAAGCCTAGTAGTCATACCTACTAACGCGTACAGAACTACCTCGAGGATCAAACAGCAACCCTTGTTCAGAGCATACAACCACTAGTTAACCTCATCCGTGCAAACCCCGAATCTACTCCTGGGGATGAGCAGCAAATCTACGATTACATCCAAGACATCTCGCAAGCGGTCGATGACACTGGCAACAAAACCTACGATGCTGTGAACCAGCTTTCCAACCCTGCATTGAAGAAGCATGCGCTTCCCGTTGTAGAGGTGCTTGACGAATGCAGACAAAACATGCTTTCTGTCGACATCAGGGGTGAGGGTCGCGAGAAGATCCCGCCACTTGCGTTCAAGACCGCTAGGGCTCTCAAGGTAAGCTACACAAAAGCAACAGCAACTTGTACACATGCTGATCATAATACAGGAGCTCGTACTTCGCGTAGACCGCATCGAGTCCGGCGAGCTCACTGTCGACCAAACGCTCAAAACAGAGCTATAATGCGACAACTGACACAAACTGATTTTAACGTACGATACGACTACGTCGTATATCTCAGGGCGACCTTTCATTGCAACATGTTTTGCTATTCTTCAGCTTTCTACATCTGGCATGGCGTTTACGGATCCCACGGCCTCATAGCATCCATCAATCTGTGTTTTCTTGGCTACTACCACCAGCAATGCTGGATACCACCTCTTCGATGCGACGTCAGGACACGAGGGCATGCGAGGCTTGGAACCCATTATAGGACATATTATTATTGTTTATTATGACAGTGGTCGGTTTATGATCTTGTGCCAGACTTCATGTAGGCATAGGTTTAGGGCATAGGATAAGCCGTCTTGGATAATCGGCCTATTCAGACTGAACTATGAGGTACTACGAACACGGACGGCTTGTTATATGGTAATATAGCTGAACTAGGAAGAATCTTTAGTTGGTAGTGGAATCACAACACGATTTAGGATGGTCAATCACCGCTACAATCAGTAAGGTGGCTTGCACCTTCCCCACATCAGCGCTTTTTTGGACCCTGTTTTCGCCTCGGCAATTATTGCCAATTGTTTCGCACCATGCGTTCCCACCCTTTCGGACCGTTCCCATGCCTATTGCTCAAGGTGAAGTTGCCCGGCTGTTGTGGTACCAAGGAAACGAATGTAAACGATGACGTCATCATACAGCTGTTACGCGCGTGCGCCTGACGGGGCTGAGACCACATGCCCACGCAGCCACCGCTATTAGGATAGTTCTAGATTGTTGAACCGCTTACACTTGCGCTTCTTCTGAGAGCAGACTTCGATTACCCCTCCAGAAGTCTAGGTCTGTTCAAGCTATACGTCCCACCAGCACTAGAAATCGGAGCAAAGCAAAGAGCAGTCGACAACATGGCGCAACAACTGCAGCCGGCATGGCCTCAACAGAGACCTGCATACAACGATACGATTCTCACCATCACGCACAGCAGCTGTGCGGATCCGTACGTACTCTGGGACAAGGGTACGTATTATATGACCTTTACCTGCGGCGGCCACATCGAGATCTGGTCTGCAGACTCCCTCTTCGATTTCGAAAAGAAGTGCAAAAAGAACGTAATTTGGCGTCCTCCACCAGACCAGCCCTACTCCGCCGATCTATGGGCGCCCGAACTACACTCAATCCACGGTCGGTGGTATGTATACTTTGCGGCTGACGACCCCAAACATGGCAACAAATCGCACCGCATGTATGTCCTTGCTGGACCATCATCAGAGGAGGACCCTCTCGAACCAAGCAAATGGAACTTTTTCGGCCGTCTAGGTGGCCTCCCTGAAGAGCAATGGGCAATCGATGGCACAGTTGTTACGCTCGGTGGTTCCATGCTCTTTGTCTACTCTGGCTGGCCCCTCGGTACGCACGCCGATGAATCTCGCCAGGAAATTTTCATCATCGAGATGGTGTCACCAACAGAATGTACCGGTCATCCCATTCGCATCAGCACACCAGACCTGCAATTTGAGTTTTCTGGTAGCAGCGGCATCAACGAGGGTCCGCAGTTTCTCTGCTCTCCTGATGGCCGTTGGATGGGCCTTGTGTACAGTTGCGCGGGAAGCTGGACACACGAGTACAAGATGAATATCTTGTACTACACTGGCGGTCACCCTCTCGATCCACATTCTTGGGCCAAGTCCAACAAACCTCTTCTCAAAGCCGCTCGCGACGATTCTCCACCCTATGGACCAGGTCACGGAAATTTCGTCCTAGTCAACGGCCCCGGTGGTCCAGAAGTCTGGGGCGTCTTCCACGCTACTGATGCGAAAACGGGATGGGAAGGTCGTAAAGCGCGCGTCATGCGCGTCGGGTGGGGCCAAGGAGGTCCATTTATGGGTTCTGGCGAATGTGGAAGATGTTGTTGTGAAATCGAGCATTTCATCCAAGGTTGTCCTGGGGGCGCTTGTGGAGGCCAAGGTCATTGTGGCGGTGCTGGGGGTGCGGGCGGAGGGTTCATGGAGCCAGGACATCAGGGCGGCAACTCGACGGATGATATCAAGAGGGAGGTAAAGAATCTGATCAAAGGTGGAAAAGGTCTTGTGAGTAAGTTCCTCAAGTGAAGCTTACGGGTAGTAATCACTCAAAAGAAACTGGGGCAATGGTGCCGAGGCATATGGTGATGAACAAGTGCTCGCATACAGGGAGTTGTAGCGGCTGTGGTTGCTTGCGTTTCAACAAATAGGTGATACTTTATAGAAGAGAAAATAGTGCGCGAGTCGTAGATACAAGTACTCCGATTCTTTTTCACTCGGTTTTAAACCATTGTATCTCCGTACTCTTGGAATATCAAATCCCGGGCTTCTCCGCACTCGGTAGCTTTGCTCCCGCCTTTACCGCTTGTCGAATTGCGGAGAACGGTGGAATACCGCCGATCCTCCGCGCGAGAACATCGAAAAGGGACTGGTACTACACCTAACGTCAAGCACCACTATAGTCAATAGCACTACTTGTGCCGCAATTCGTCCCCGAACGTTGTCACGTCACGGTATTTGGTCAAGATGAGAGGCTGTATGGTTACTTGCCTATGACATAGCCCTGGAGGTGAGAAAGGAGCAAGGATCTGGCCAAAGCATGTAGCCAAGTGATCTCAGCACTTTTCGTTGGCTTGTCGCCTTTCACGATCACTATTCAATAGGTACTCCACTCTCGGGCGTTGGTTCCCGTGGCGTCAAAAGATGCACGCCATACGAGATGAACCCTGCAGGTAGAATCCACTACCGTCCTTCACATGGCGGAATCGGAATACCGCGACTCCGCAACCAATACGTGAAACGCAAAACTTCGGGCATCCGTTTACTCATCCCGCTAATTCCATGTCTGTTGTGCCAGCAACGCGGAAGTTCGGGTACTCGTCAACCCGGTGCCCTAATCTGCCATGTTTGCTTAAAGCAGTGGATACATATAATAGTTGGTGCTTCAGGTTTCCGACCATCACGAATACAACATACATACAATACAAAAGCGTTTGAAGGTACCCGGAACTTCAGCAGGAACTTCTATCACGATGGCCAAAGTCCAAGGAACCTGCGAGCCCCGCTTCGCCAAGGTCAAAGACCTCTTCCAGTCCTACCTCGACGCTGGAGAAGAGCTCGGCGCGTCTGTCTGCGTCAACGTTGACGGCAAAGATGTCGTCGACATCTGGGGGGGTCACGCAGATGAAGCTCGAACCTGCTCGTGGGAGGAAGACACTGTAACGTGTATCTGGTCTTCCACCAAGACTGTCTGCGCCTTGGCAGCTCTGGTATGCATCGACCGCGGGCTACTGGATCCATACGAGAAGGTGTCAAGATACTGGCCTGAATTCGCTGCAAATGGAAAGGAAGGCGTGGAAGTCCGACATTTTCTTTCGCACGCGAGCGGACTGAGTGGATGGGAGGAGTCCATCACTATAGAAGATATGTGCAACATCGAGAAGAGCACAAAGCTCCTCGAGCAACAAGCGCCCTGGTGGGAGCCTGGTACGGCGACTGGTTACCACGGCTGGACAATGGGTCACCTCGTCGGCGAACTAGTCCGTCGCGTAACAGGAAAGCCGATTAAAGAATTCATCGCCGAAGAGCTCGCCCGCCCACTCGCCGCGGACTTCCAACTGGGCATTCCCGAGAAGGAGTGGAACAGAGTCGCTGATATCATTCCTCCACCAATGCCCGCAAAACAAGAGATGCAGGCGTTTGCACTCGATCCAAACAATCTCATGTTCAGGTCTCTAGGCAAGAACCCTGGTATGGACGCCAACTGGGCCAATTAGTCCCTCTTGAGAAACTCTGCTATCGCCGCAGGAAACGGGTATAGCAACGCCCGCGGCCTTGTCCGCCTCCTCTCCGTCATCTCTCTGGAAAATCGTTCATTCCTCTCCGCCAAAACTATTGACCGAATCTTCTCAACGCAGCAAGAGCACAAGGATCTCGTTATACCGGTGAAGGTTCGTTTCGGACTCGGGTTCGGGTTACCCGCCGAAGGAAGCATGATGGCGAATCTACCTCAGGGACGCGTGACGAGTTGGGGTGGATGGGGTGGAAGTCAGGTTGTTGCTGATGCGGACAGAAAGTTGACGATTGGCTATGTTATGAACAAGATGGAGGCGGCTGGGCTAGGGCAGCAGGAGGGGGGTAAAGGCGGTATGGGTAATACCAGGACAAAAGCGTTTATTGCGGCGGTTTATGAGGCATTTGGGATTCAGCCTTGAGGAACGACCTCTTACTTTAGATCCTGAGGAATTCAAATCCTTTAGCTCTCGGCGTCTTGCTGATAACGTTGTTGCTGCTGCTGGTTGACAACTTGTTTTGGCCATGCCATCCATTCAGCCCAGTACGATCCTAGGCAATCATCGACCACGCCGACGATACTCTTCCCGCAACTATCTGTCCACCAATCTTGAAGAGTCTGCTCTAGTAATGCACCAAAGTAGGCAAAGATGAGCAAAGCCAAAGGCTGCCTTTGCCGCTGTAGCTTGAAGTACTCCTTGGGTACTACTGATAACCAAACAAACGGCTGTATTGATGGAAGAAATATTGTTCATTAGTCAAAGCGTCCATTTGAGATATAGAGAGAAATATCGAGTGACTCACAGCGGACCAGCCACCATTGTATCCCCACTCTTCTTGTTGCGCCTCCCAAGTGTTCAGGAAATGTACCTCCCACGCACTCATCTTTCTTAACAAGTACAATGTCTCATCATAAGTTGCCTTGTTCTCATCGTCCGCCCATGTTTGTTTGATGCGCAACAAGTGCTCGTCGTCAGGCCCAGGGTGTACGTCAGGATCCATAGTATCCCAGTCCTTCAGATGGAGTGTTGATCGCAAAGGTCCCTCTTGGAGGTAGTCGTATACTGAGCGTACCACGGTCCCTACGCCGTGGACTAGGGGTATCCATTCTGCGCCTAGGATACGCGATGTACGAGCTGAGATGCTGCTGGCATTGTCGCCATCATGCTGTATGTCCACCATTTCGTCTGAAAGTTTAGAAAATGTACAAAAGGCGTATAAGAACATGAGTGTTGAAGTGGCAAATATTGCATCAGCATTCTCTGCCCTGATAGAGTAAGTGTCTGCCCTAAACCCGCTAAGAGCGAGCGTGTGGTGATGCGCGGCAATATGTAGGTTTGTGCGTCTATCGTTTGGACGAACATAGGCAATATGTAAGGCTGAGAGACTGATGAGACTATGCATCATGTAAGCGTGGTTATATGCGATTTCTGGGAAAACATCCCGCCAAAGGCGGTTGACTGCTGGCACGCCAGGTCGTATCGAATGGCTCGTGGCTATTGTCCAATGGTGCAACAGGGACATGTCTTTGAGCGAAAACGAGGAGATGATTTTCGTTTCTGAGCATGGTGTGCTGGCCGCGAAAGGATCGTTCTGAGGTGTAGCCAAGTGTAGTATTGCATCTGGAGTTGTTGGTGGCAGTCCGGGAGATGTTGCGGCCGCGCTTGAGCTTTTGGCTCGCGGTGGCACCAAATCTGGATATACACATGCAACTTCATGCCGGACGCAGTGCGAACATCGCGGCTTTCCTTCGTCGCACTATGTCGTGTGTCAGAACAGATGTTCGCATAGGAAATGGGCCATACCTTGATCCGGCGACGTTTACAGGTGCCACAGCCCGTCCGCGATTTTGTGTGAGCTTTTCTCTTCAAAACCATTGGATCTGACCAATTGCAATCCCTGCTTGGCTCGTTGTGTAAGAAAAAGTAGTGAAAGAGGTACGCAGGCGACAGGAGGCTTGAGGGTAAACGAGAAACGAAGAACGAAATACGCAGCGGTGGGGTCTGCGTTAGAACTATTGATGGAAACATGATGAATCTAACCCGATATGGTTCGACCAACAGGGTTCCGGCTGGTTGTACTAACGGACGATTCCGACTCCTTGACACGACAAGATCAACTTGCAACATCCGCAGGTTATAGTCGTTTATATGACTCGCATAATGGAGACCTTCTTATGTATCCGTAATTCATTTGGATCTGGAAAGTATGCTTTCCAATAATGTCTAAAACCCATGCCCAAACCCATGCCATGACAACCGAACGCCCTATGAATGCTGGGAATCTTTTTCGCCGCCAGTAAAATGGTACTGCAAAGAGCGCAGTTACATTGATGCCATCAAGCTCTCTCGTACAGCCCGATAATCTCGCTATCCAACTTTTTCGCTGCCCCATGGTTCGTCCCGAACACGTCATCGGCACGTACAACATGAAACAAAATCTGAACCACGAACATGGGTAGCGTATCGAAGATATACATGTAAACCTCATGAGAAGCCAGATATCCACTGTGACCCTGTGCAAACTCAATAACGCGATAGATGCATCGGAGGATGATGACGACGGCCGCAATGGCGAGAAGTTTGTACTACCATACCGTTAGTGTATATTCCGTTGACGAAAAGAGATGTATGGCTCGAATTAAGAAGAAGGGTGCAAGAACCATAATGAGAGAGAGACTTACCAAAGCCGGCCACCCATACTTTCCATACTGTGGGATGGTATGTCTCTGTGGCGAACTCCTCATCCTCATATAGAAGATGACACTAATCACCACAAAAAACCCAAAGAACAACAACTGCACAAACAGTCCGAGCAACATGATCTTCTGTCCCATGTCTGTCATGCTAGCCTGCGCCATCATACCTCCACCACTGGCCTGCATGAGGAATGCGAGGACATCACCGCAAACAAAGATCTTGGTTACCCGTGTAGGTCGGATGATTGATGCGTGTTCAGCGTTTACGAAGATGACGAGGCGTCCGTAGATCATGTAGATTGTTGCGGCGTAGAGAGAGGGAGGCAGGATTATGAAGAGCGATTGAAGGATGTAGGTCATCAGTTTGGCGGGGGACTGAGCAGAAAGGTAGCGGGCTGCGTAACCGACCGTCATCACTGGTAGACCGTTAGTTCATGCGAAGTTCTGGAAAACGTGTTGAATGTACGTAAGGGAAAGAGAACGTACTTATTGCTCCGACGACGAATGCGGTGTAAAACCATGCTCGTCCTCTGATCATCTGGAAAAGATGATAGAGTGTACTTAGGCCGAAGAGCCCAGCAAAGAGGATGGCGCCGACCTCACTAGGGGAGTAGGGATAGAGACCATTGTTTCCGGCTTGGGAAGGTGTGTCACCTGCCATTGTGATATTCCGAGGGTACTCTCAGTTGAAGATGTCTAGAAGTGCAGTACAATGGGGTGAAGAGGAAGCGAGCACGTCTTACAGAAGAAGGTTAATTGCTGTAAACGAACGTAGAAAGAAAGAAAGTCGTGTGTAAGAGAATGAACAGATGAAAGTAGATGAAGTGAATGTGTGGTTTGCAAGACTCATCAACATGCATACCACTTCTCCTTATACAACTGAAATCCTGCTCGCAAGTTGCGCCCAAAGTGCACAAGCCTGTGTAAAGATCCACTGCCAGACGAATACGCGGATAGCCCTACGGCATGAGACCGTGCGCTCAGGAACAAGATGCGGGATCCACTTTCGCGTACCCTGAAACCCTGCATCGCCCGGCGCTAACGAAATACGATATACGGGCACGATCTAGAAGATTGGTTGTCTCGAGGATTTGATGCGGTACCTCTAAGCCTTCTACATGACGTTGCCATCACTGCGCCACTGCCCAGAAGTACGAAACAGATAGTATTGCGAATCCTTACATCGCCGTTCCTCCATTATTCCTTCGGGCGTTCCATATCACGCTTGTAGAAGGTAAAGCGATCCATAACCACAGTGATGCTCGACTACTCAGGTCGCCAGTATGCACTCTCAATTTCCGCTTGCGTAAGCCCAACAAAAGCAGACGCATATCTGATCATGAGCCATTGCTCTACATGTGATATGTCCGCGTCTCGCATAGCAAGCGAATCGACCGACATATCGGCATTTTCTAGAGGTAGCAGCGCGGACGTGCTATAAGCGGCAGAACTCTTCGGCACTTCTTCATCTATCGAAGTCTCTGATCGCGCAAGTGGGCAGCGATCAAGAGACGGAAGGTTCTTCTGGATAGATCCGTGGCTCTTCGTGTCAGGTGATGTAAGCGATTGTGCGCTCGCAGTATCTGTGGATACATCGGAATGTTGCAAGGACCGGCGCCTCCTTGCGTCTGTGAAACCCTTGGAAAGCGCTGACCACGACGTACATTGATCTAGAGGGAATTTATTGTTGTCGTCCCTCAGTTCGGAGGTGACCATGTACGGCACTGGGGCTTTTACCTTCATAGATCGTGGTTCTGCGTCGTATTCCAACGAATTGGCTGATGATACTGGAACGTTTGCTTTAGCTGGCAGTGATTTCGCATCCATGGGAACATGGCTTTTCGTATTGGGTATATCTTTGCCAAAGTTGCGATCATTCTTGCGCTGCTTCTGCTTCTGCGGCAAGTCTTCGCGCACTCCGACCTTTTGCCAACTATCCAAGGATTTTGCGTGATCCTCTTCTTCGCGATTTGGAGAGTCACCACAACTACCATGAAGTGTGCGCTTCTCAGCTGATATTCCGGTGTACACGTTTGCTGCGATTACCTTGCTCTCTTGCGCTACAGCCTCCTTGTCGCGTGAGTCTTCCCGAGCGGGACCTTCCTCGACTGACGTATTGTCGGTGGGATCTCTAGCCGACGTCAAGCAGACGCCATCGTCATCAGTACTGCCACAATCTTCGTCCTTCAATACTTCTACCATTGTCGTCCTCATGCTAGTGGCATTGCCGCCGCTATTGGCGTTGTTGCCTATGACCGATCGCTTGTACTCCTCCACGACAGACGACTCCGATCGCTCAACAGCTCTGAGTTTCTTTAGCTTCTTCTTCATACTTTTCCTGTCCTTCTTCGATGGCTTCCGCTCGCTCTTCTCAAGCGGCTGTTGTACGGTAGGCAAAGACGGAAGTATCTCGACAGTGGCTGCAGAAGATTGCTGATGAGATACCAGCTGCTCCCCAGGTACTGGTTGAGTCTCAAGCGGGTGGTGCTTTGGCAAAGCTGGATCTTGCACCGGCTCAACATCTCTATCACCCTTCGATTTACTCTTCCTTTTCCTCTTCGATCTTTTCTTTTCACCTTCTTCGACGGTCCCTTGCGATTTCGAAAGATTGTCCTTCCGCTTCAAGACTAATGGCCGCGACTGCGGGTATTCCAATGGCACATCCTCTCGGATATGCCTGTAAAAGGACTCCCAAAATACCAGACTTGGCGTTGACATCGGCTTAGTACTGTATTGAGGAAAGTTTTTTGCGTCGTAAGTGTTGTACATCTGAACAAGACTGTGCCACAGCGTCTCCACTCCAGGATGCCTGTGTTGTAGGTAATCGAACAAAGTTTTGCGGGCTTTCGCGCCATCCATACTCAGCTCGTGTATGTCGTGTAGGTCGTGCAGAAGTTGAGCATTGATCCAGATCAATGATGAAGAGCCAGTAGCTAAAGGACGAATATAGACCTCAAGCGCCTTGAGCGCATGGCCAAGTAAGGGACCGACGAATTTGAATTGCGGATTGTGCAGTATAGCTCGACAATGTGCTGTCGCATCTCGCTTGACTCTCTCGCGGATCGTCGTAGGTATCTTCTTGTACTTTTCACACGTTACACGATTTACCTATACCGTTGCGTGTACTGCACACCATAAGACTTCGAAGGGCTCCAGGTCGGGTCGTGTGCGGGTCAGAAAAATGATAAGGTCTGCGATGTCTGCAGCGTAACGGAGAGCCAGAAATTCTCTGGCGTTTTTATACTCTTCGTTGAGGGCTGAGGCTACCTGCAACGGAATGCCACCAAGCAGGTTACGTGCTTGAAGGAGCGGTAGAACATTGTCGGTCATATGATCTGCAGGAAGGAGGAAATTGAAAAAGATGATGGCAGGGTCCATCGTGGCATTCCAGATGACTTTGTCGCTATCGATCTCGAACGAGCCGTCCCAAAAGCCGCAACATTCCTTGTTGAATATTGACATGCTCAGAACACAATCCCTGGCCCGTGATTGTGGATTCTCTAGCTCTAGGGGTAGAATGTCTATGAATGAGATCATCACATGATACTATCTGTTCAAATCCCTGTTCCCTACGCTTGAGACGGCTTCTGGACTCATGATGACAGGATTTTGGCTCAATGTATCCTTGTATTCTGCAGCCTCCGGTGGTGGGTCTTCAGATGATGGGTGGCCAGAAGATGTGTCGTCAGGCAGCGGCGGTTCGACGGTTGGCCCACCAGTCGCGCGTTGGGCCTTTTTGTAGAGGGCATTGCGGTATTTCTCCTGTACTTTGAGGTAGGTAAAGTTTTCGACGGGCAACGGCCAGTATTCGTCGGCAATATAGCGGCATATCCGCAACTCGAGAACACCTCGCTTGGCCTCTGGAATGCCGTCTAGGTAGTCTCCGATAAACTTGCCTATTGGCAGCAGTTTCTCATTAAGAACCTGAGCATGCGACCTGGTAGCAAAGTCCAAGTTGCCTGGCGGCAGACTCTCGGGCGTCAGCGCCTTCAGCGCCTGCAGGTCTGCGAGAATGGGTGCTAATATATGGCTTAGTGAAGTGTGAGAGCCTTCGCGAACTTGCGACACCATCTGCGCTCTGTGGCGGTCGGCGTCTGTGGACGGCAGGAATCGATTGATGTTGCGGGATAAGTTGCCGAGTCTGAGCGAACGGAGGATAGAATGCATAGGATCTGAATCGAGTGTAATTGCTGGAAGCGACGGGCTACGAATAATCGATGGTTCTGCGACGGTGAAAGAATCGTTGTGGTACATACTCGAGGTCGGCGAATAGCTGCATCCCACCCCTTCATCGTGGAAGTCGCTCTCGGACAGGAGTAGCGGCCTCGCATCCAAGGCTGCTTCCTCATCCGCAATCTCAACACGCGGGCCAAACGTCCATCTTATCCCATTCATTGAAGCGTCTTCCATTGTTTCCCAAGTTCGGGTGAGCGCAATGAGGACGATGGAGAGGACGGAAGATAAGTTGCGGTTCAAGCAGTCGAACAGCATTGGCTTGCTAGATGTGACTTGCTATCGGGCCACGTGCTTTGTTGGGAAGGCGTGATTGAGGGAGACGATTTGAGCGAGGAGGTCGCGACTGTAAATTAAATCAGCGTTTGTTTGCTCGGGCGCGAGCGGGTACGCGAACAAACGCGAGATATCCCGTAGCTAAGTAGATAAAGATAGCGATGACAATGACAGAGAAAATATACGAAAGGAAGGTCGGGTACAGAAGTTGATTTTCGGGCCCCCAAGAACAATGGAATGTCTGCAGGTAATATAATACAATAAATGTGTTCAACTTGGTAAGTATGTCTTACAAGATCGCCGACTCACCCGCTCGTGTCCTTGTACAGTGGCGGGTCGCTGGACCTTCCTGTCGCCTCTTCTGCAGAGACAAGACGAATCTTTGTCTTCCATGACACCCATACGGGCTGGGCATCTTTGCTGTATGGATGTTCGCTATCATGCAGATTGTCATCTAGGATAGCTGTGAGCCACCAAGGCGTGAGATTTCTGAGGAATTGTGATGAGATGATTGTATACTACGGTTAGTGTGAAATCCCTCGGCCCTCTCTCCAGCCTATAGGTATAAGCGCTGCTGCGACCTGCCCTACACCCCTTTCCGTTGCGAGTAGATTGAACTGCGCCGCCGCGTTCCTAGTATCTTGAACTTCTAGTCGTATGCCCAAATCATTGAGGTATTTGCGAACCGCAGGCGCAAGGGGGATAGTGTTGGGGCCGGTGCCGACGATGAGCAGATCTGCCGCGCCATTGTCAGTTTCCATTCTTGCCAAATCCTTGTAGGGAGACCCTAAACATACCAGGCTTTGGATATAGCAACTCCAGCACTCCCCAAGCCCGCTCCTGCACTTCCCATTGGCCCTTTGCATTCAGCAGTCTGCCCGTCATCATATCATCTCCTGTGCCTCCTCCAGCAACAGTACCTTCTTTCCTTCCTTCGCGTAGCCATGGCCGCCATCGATATGCTTCACCGCCTATTAAGAGAATTCCGCACCCGCTAATGCGCATCTGATTGTTGAGTGCGAAGCCATCGCCTGTGCAGGCATCGATTGACGTAGCAGGCGCAACTGTATTTCGGAAGACGTCGAGAGCGCTGAAGTCAGTCTGTGTGTCTTCATCACTCTTGGGGCCGCGATCGCGCGTTTTGGGAGGTTTGGATTGGAGAAGGGCGGGGCGTGTCGTGTGTAGGAAGCGTGCTTGTCGTGCTGATGCGACGGCCGAGGGCTTATGTTTTGGCAGACTACGACATGATGTCTGCGCTGTACATCTTGAAAAGAGACGCGTGCATTGCAGTAGGCTTCGCTCCATAGTCGTTGTATGCAATTGATTGTTGTGGCGTATCTCTATGGACAGACCGAAAGTTATGCTAAAGGCCATGATCGATGCTGTCATCGATGCACAAGAGAGCTTGGACCAGCCAACAAGCGAGGCGTCTTGATACAGCCTGCCTCGCCTTACACTCCCCCACTCGTCGCCTGCTCAGAATCATGTACAGATGTATGCCCATGTGACCATTCCATACAGCGAGCCTTGTGGCAGCATGACTCTCCAACCGATGCACGTGTGGACCTTTGTTCCTGTGCCCGCTATTTCACCCCTAGCTACCCCTTGCGACACCTGTTGACCATCAAGCAGGCAGTGGTGCTTAGCAGCCTCTATTGTCTCATCGACGGGCATGCCAGATATCTTCACGTTCCTCCTCGTCATCTGAGTCGAATGTTGAAGGAAGCTCCGTACAGTCCAATCCCTCGGACGCGAATTCCTCCGCCAACGTCAATCTTCTTTTCTCCATCGATCTTGTCTCAAAGGACGCTGTGAGCTCTGAACTGGTGTTTACTCGTCTCGGCGCTTGCCTGAAAAACTGGATAGGTGCTGTGCTCGTTTTCGGTCTGGCATCCTTATCTTGCTCGCTCACTCTCATCCAGCTCATGTCTGTTCCTCGCCTTCGCTCGCGATGGTCATGAACGCGAAACTTGACTGGCTGTACGATGGGCTTTGGCTGATCTGCGCCCAAGTAGCACCACTCGCCTGCCGGAGGGTTGTAAGTGGGCGTCATGCCGCGATCTCTCAAGAGGTCTGAGGCTTTCAGTTCCCCAGGCGGTGTGATTCGCTCTGGTGCCGTGCTGAAGCCACTCCAATGAGGTAAACCGATAGCGCGGCAGCTGCGAGGCATGGCTGGCAGGTTTATCGTAGGGCCGAGCAGCTCGCGTAGATACACATTGCTGGAAGAGGATGGCTTACACCCAAGCAGAAAAAATTGCGTGCTGTCGCGCTGGTGGATACACAACCCAGATTCTGGCTCGTACGGGAAGCAGTCTTGTGAGAACATACTGATCTGTTTCGCTCAAAGCGAAGGATTCCGTGGTGTTTTGATTGCCTTGGAGACTTGACTCACAGTTCACCTTACAAGTTTGCGACTCGAGTTTGGTGTTTGGAGCAGTTGGAAGCCGAGGTTGGTGAGTCTGGGTCAGTATTGTGGAAATTTTCGCTGTCATGAGTTGTAGAACTTTCTGGTGAAGGAGAAATAACACGAGTGGCTGGTACCAATTCTCTATTGCCCTGGTTCATTGTCACCACCCATGGTATGTGGTTGCGTTCACCTGTCAAGCGTCCAATAGGACAAGGTCAAAATCAAAGCCATACCGCCACATTCACTTTTCGGTGACAGCGTCGACAAGCAGGGCGTTATATTTATGACCTCGTGGAGAATCTCGGGAAGAGCAGAGGATGAGTTGTGTGGTAGCTGTTCGTTGTACGGCGCGGAAGCAAACTGCGACGGGCACTCACTGGCGCCTGCTGTTTGTGCGCGTTTCTGGAAAGCTCCCCACGAGGCCCCAAATCATTCAATCGGAATGGAAAACTCATAGTGTGCTACTTGTGCACCACTGTCATCGGATCCGCTACGTTTGATTCATCGCATCGCCAGCGATGATTAGCATTCACTCCATACCGTAGCTAAGCGAGGGACTGAAACTTGGTGCTTGAGTTGCCATTTCCGTTTCCACTTCAGCACCCTCTCCACGCATGTCGTTTGGTTTGGGCATGCATGAGACACTGTTTTAGGTGGTAGAGATGTCTTCTCGATTTCGCGAGTTCTGCGACTACCAAGAGTTGTAGACTTGTTGCGTCATTTATCACGGGAACTCGCGTCGCGCTCCTGCGCTCCTTCCATATTGAAAAAAAGGACTCTCTCACTTCTCTGGACGTCGCGTCTGCCTAATCAACTATACTCAACCCAGCAGTCAGCGACTTGACTTATTCCCGTCCAACTCGATACGCTACAGCAGACATGCCTTCTAACGGGTATATGTTGTCCTAGATCACTTTGTCAGTCATCTCGTGTTTTCTGACCGATCAACAGACGCAGAGGCCACATCTTTCCGACGATTAAAGGCCGGAAGAGTAACAGCGGCAAGAGGAGTGACAGATCACTCAGCGATAAGAGTACGACCGAGTTTGGGGTCAATCGTTGCTACCTCCTCGAGTTGCCTGCCGGTATGTCCCTCTTTTTTCTGCCTACATTCCCGGTGGCTAATAAGCCGCAGAGATTCGCAATCGCATATACCACTTCACCAAGGAGAAGGTGTATGATGAATGGCTGACACCACCACTGCTGAGTAAGAAGTGTCCCTGTACGAACTGTATGTGAGACAAACACTGACTTCGCACACGTCCCTTTTAGGCAGGGGCCACAAAAATCCAATTGGAGGCACTGTCAGCCCAAGTCAACTAGGCACTCTGCGCTATCGTGCATTCACTCAAGTCTGCCAGCAGATTCGGGCCGAGTTCCGGCCTATCTGGCTTCGCCAATCGTGCTTCCGTATGGAGCTCCCAGCAGTTGCTCAATTTATCAAAACGTACTACCCTAAAGTCACGGATTATCAGAACGCCCCGAAGCTTCTACTGATTTCTTGGGATCATGGACTCATTGAAGATGAGTTTGGAGAAGTCTATGAAGACTTTGACGGCCTTGACGAGGATTCGATGGAGGATGTTCTGACAGACATCACGCTCCTGGTCCGTCTGCGCGCGCATTGCCCCACCTTTACTGCCAAATTCGTCTCCCGCCGGGTACTCGAAGACGATGTGCCGAACTGCCCATGCGGTGATTGTGGACATAGTATTCATTGCGCATGCGATGACTATTGCGATCACGAAGACGCTTTCGATATAGCACGCTTGGAAATGGAGGAGAGCTATCGGTACTTGAAGGGACTAAACACATTTCTCAGTAACAGCAACAATTCCTGGCTCAAGATCTTCCGCGACACCGTCCGTGTAGGTACTCTCGTGGAGTTCACTTTCGACATCAACACTCAACATCCCACTATCTTCATTCGCTTCCCTCAAGGTTGCGCTCCTAAAGGATTTCATTTGAAGAACATGTACAGCTGTTCTCTAGTCCTTCTCGACCGCTTGGGTATGTTGGATCTCGAGCACTACGAGCTACTTGACTATGTTATCGGCGAAGCAACTGGCAAATATACGCGTCATGTGGGCGGACATGGTTTACAGGTACACTACAACCAGATTCACTTTGATGGACGTACCATCGCCAGCTGGAAGAAAGGGAAGGAGGCTAAGGCATCGACTCCCTAGAAGCCTCGCTATGAGTTGAAGCGGCTCGTATCCTATCTTGGGTCGAAGCTCTGCTTTCCTCAGTCGTACCCATTAAGGATGTACCTGGATCGTATATGCGCCGAAGAGAATTCACATCCTAATACATAAATAGCCGTGTTTATATCTATCTCAAGCTTAGCTATCTACGTCACGCTTCAATCGAGACAAACTTCTCGTAAAGACGATGGTCCTTGTCTCGACGTCAGAGAGTGTACAGACGCGCTTGCTGAAATTCGGTTAACCCCTTTTCTCCTATGAAATTGGATTCGACATCGATGACTGATGTTCTCCTGCAGCTGCAAACGAACTTGCAATGTGTATAAGCAAAGTGTGTGAACTTGGTCAATGCGCGCTCTGAGCAGGGCACACCTCGGCCGGTTCGAGCCGGCCGAACTAAGGCGCGTCCTGAACACCCCACCGCCGTCAATCTTACCACGCATGTATAGGGTATACACCTACAATGATCACTAAACCCAATAGCACCAATACCCCTACGCAAGCGGTGAAGATGGCGTAGAGTGATGCATCTGAGCTTGACGATGCGCTCAGTCACGCTACGCTGTCACGATCGACTTGTTGACTGACCAGCGCCGAACGCTTGTATCGATGTTTCCTCCGTTTACCAGGCGGATTACTCAACTTTCACAACCCACAGAGAACCGCTCCGTCGGATTCTGCCTCCTCAAGAAGCTTGTTTGAGCCGCTGTGACGTTTCCAACAGTAGGCGCTGCGCGTGTTACGATGTGGCGCAGGTCTTGCCAATTGGAGTGGACGGGTCGTGTGGCCCCGCCTCGGCCCGTCCGGTGAAGATATTCTAGACTGGCAGAGGATGCGCACCCTGTTCGAGCTAATTTCCATGAAGGACTTCGGTCGACAGCTCGCACGAGGCGCAGCATCGGTATACCGCTGTGTTATCGTACACCAAAAATCGGTAGCCTATCATGTGGCTAGCACAGCCGAGCTGAACTCAATCCTGCTGACTACCCACAGCGTGATGCCTAATCGGACCCCATTGGCTGCAATTATATCCTCTAGGCCCTCTGTATCCCTGTGGGGTCAGCAACTAGGCAGCATCAGTTGGTAAGGCTTCGGTGGAGGGCTGCTATGGGAGGTCGACACAACAAGGCTGACAAGTCCTGGGATGTGGTACTCCCCAGGGTATATGTAGCCCAGCTCCTCTCTCCAGACATGAGCAGCTGAGACACAAATTTCTTGTCGTTTCTTACCTCTGCATTATCACTCAAGAGTTTGTTTGTTACCCTAATTAATTTGCATATTACCTGGCAGGCTTTGACGATGGCCTCTGAATCATCGGAATCCCTCCCTATTCCTCAGCCTCCCCCTCACTTGTTCGTGGGTAATTTCGCTGAGATCGATCCCAATGATGCGCCAGGATCTTTTCAGCGGCTTGCGGACATCTATGGCGAGATCTACCAACTCGAACTTCCAGGACGAGATGGCAAGCTCATCGTTGTCTCTTCGTATGATACGATAAACGACTGTTGCGACAGCGAGAGGTTCGAAAAGCCCATCAATGCAACCCTGGAGGAGGTACGCGCATTGACTGGAGATGGTTTGTTCACAGCCTACCCTGGCGAAAAGGTACGTAATGAACATTCGATCTTATCGTATACACATTAATAGAGGACTCAGGCCTGGGGTGTTGCACATCGGCTACTGATGCCGGTGTTTGGACCGATGGGGATACGGAAGATGTTCGACGGCATGATGGACATCTCAACACAAATGCTGCTTCGATGGGACCGTTTCGGTCCAGAGCACGAGATAGAATGCAGTGATGATTTCACAAGGTAACCATCACACCCTTCTCGCACGACCTGCCATTCTTTACTAATACCTTCGAGGTTGACATTTGACATGATCGGGTTGTGTGCATTCGGTTACAGGTTCAACAATTTCTATACCGACCGCGCACATCCCTTCGTGGAAGAGATGGTCGAGGTTCTGATAGAGTCCGGAAGAAGAGCCACCCGCACGTCTGTCGAAAATAAGCTTCGTGTCTTTGCCGAAGCTCATCGGCAGGAAAACGTGAAGAAGATGCACGAACTGTGCGACCAGATCATTGCAGACCGGATTGCTCACCCTCAGCCAGATGCTAAGGATCTACTGAACCCTATGCTTGAAGGTGTCGATAAGGAGACAGGAGAAAAGATGACAAAAGAATCTGTAAGGTACAACATGGTGACTTTCTTGGTCGCCGGGCATGAGACCACAAGTGGAACCTTGGGGTTCTTGTTCTATCACCTACTCAGAAACCCAGAGAAGTATCTGAAGGCTCAGCAAGAAGTTGACGAAGTACTTGGCGACGGACCGCTTGAACTCAAGCACATCCCGAAGCTCACCTACATAAAGTTCGCAATCTACGAGGCATTGCGTTTCCTTGGCCCCATTGCAATCAATGGAAAGCACTCGTTGAAGCCTACTAAGATTGCAGTAAGTTTATTTTCCCAGCAATATGATTGGTGTGCTAATGGCAACAAGGGAAAATATCAGGTGCAGCCAAAGGACCAGATTCTGATGAACCTAAAAGGACTCCATCATGACCCTAAAGTCTATGGCGACGATGCTGACGTGTTTCGGCCCGAGCGTTTTCTCAACGGCGGTTGGGAGAATCTTCCTCCAAACGCATGGAAGGCTTTCGGCGATGGAATACGCGCTTGTATTGGTAGGACATTCGCTGAGCAGGAGATGATCATGGTTGTCGCACTCATTTTGCAGAAGTTTCAGGTTGAGCTAGCGGATCCTGGTTACCAGCTTCGTATGTGTATCATTTTCCTGATGTACAGGAACACTGCTGATCCAATTATTCAGATGTCGCAGTCACCATCACGCAAAAACCGAAGGATTTGAAGATCAAAGTGCGCAGGCGACCTGGACGTACAATGGCTAGTCTGGGTGGCGCTGGTACCAGTACCACTGCTGCCAAGAAGGATGATGGCGATGGATTCGGCAAGACTGGAGAACCAAATGCACCTACCAAAGATGCCAAGCCCATTACAGTACTCTACGGTTCGAACGCCGGTACATGCAAGTCCTATGCCGAGGACTTAGAGACCAATGCTGGGCGATACGGATTCAAGGCAAACATAGGCAGTTTGGACTCAGCCACTGAGCATATTCCTAAGGACCAGCCTATCGTCATCATTGAACCGTCTTACGAAGGCAAGCCAGCTGACAATGCAAAGAAGTTCACCGCATGGCTTGAGAGCAATGCAAACTCCAAGCTGCTTGAGGGAGTTCAGTATGCTGTCTTTGGGGTCGGAAATAGCGACTGGACTCATTCATATCACCGTGTTCCCAAACTTACCGATGAGTTGTTCGAGAAGATGGGCGCGAAACACTTTACTGAGACCGGTTTCGTCAATGTGAAAGAAGATATCATGGGTCCGTGGGAGAAGTGGTCTGAACAAATGTGGAGTGATCTTCGCAAGTCGAGTGGCACTACTACTGAAATACTCGGTGGACAGCTTCAGGCCGACATCACACCTCCGAAGTTCGCCACGTACCTCGGAGGTAAAGAAATCGGTTACGGTGAAGTTAAGGTCAACAAGGATTTGGGTGGCGGCGAGGTCGGCCTTACCAAAAAGCACATGGAGATTGAACTTCCACCGGGGACATCATATCGTTCAGGCGACTATATGGTCATCCTGCCGCTCAACAGCATATCCAATGTCAGACGGGTGATGAAGCGCTTCGACCTGTCACCTGATGACAACATCCATATCACTGGAACCAACAAGACTTTCATCACGACCGAAGCACCAATCTCGATCTTCGATCTGCTGATGACACGTGTGGAACTGGGTACGCCGATCTCGCAAAAGCAACTACAAACTCTTGCAGAGGCGACACCGGAGAACAAACGGGCCAGACTATTGGACCTAGCAAATGACGAGACGTACAAGAAAGAAGTCATACCCAAGCGCTACAGTATTCTTGATATTCTCGAAGACCATCCAGACTGTCAGCTACCTTTTGCGGTTTATCTCGACTCACTCAAACCACTGTCTCCTCGTCAATACAGCATTTCGTCATCGCCCCTCGCTAATGTTGAGTTTGTCCAGACAGCTGAAGGAAACGCTAGCCAGCGTCTGACTGCATCTCTGACTTACGACGTCCACGACGAGGCTGCATGGAGCGGTGATGATCGCCGCTTCCACGGTGTCGCATCTACATACCTAGCACGTCAAGAGCCGGGAGAGAAGATTCGTTGCTTCCCGCGTCCGACAAACATCAATTTTCACCTACCTTCCGACCCGACTGTACCCGTTATCATGATATGTGCAGGCTCAGGTCTCGCTCCCATGCGGGGCTTCATCCAAGAGCGCGCAACCATTAAGAAGGCTCGTAACGCGAAGGTCGGTCCGGCGATTTTGTACTTCGGCTGTCGTCATTACGAGAAGGACTTCATCTATTCTGATGAGTTGAAGCAGTGGGAGACCGATGGCGTCGTCAGTGTGCGTGGCTGTTTCTCGAAGGTCGCTCCTAGCGGTGAGAAAGCGCAACGTGTGCCTGATCGCATGTGGGACGAGCGGAAGGAGTTAGCCGAGCTATTTGGGGACGGAGGCGCGAAGATCTTCATCTGTGGTAGTGCAAGTAAGTTGGCAAAGAGCACAGCAGAAGTGTGCATGAAAATCTTTAGGGATACTTTCCCAGGCAAGACGGAACAAGATGCCTTGGAGTGGCTGGAAAAGATCAAGGAGGATAGGTACGTGAGCGATGTGTTCGAGTAGAAGAGTTTCATAGTTTAAGCTGTTCTCTTGGGATCAGAGACTTCGAATTTCGGTACTGTATCTAGTAAATATTTTGATGCGCTTTGAATCCAAGCGTCCTCCGATTGATTGTATTAGCGGCACCATGAATCAATGAATTCTAGAACAACATGCGAAACCTCTTACCCGTCCCGCTGTAAAAGCGATGAAACAGGATGGCTGATCTTGGTAACCTTGGCAGCGGAACAATATGCACAAGATAACGCGGCGGAGAAATATGCTGCCAAGAAACGTCTAGCGGGGTGAATCAACCCGAGTAGGCTGCATATTCACGTGGAGCCATGGCGTCGCGTGATGCGCGCAAACGAGGTTTTGCGGGGGATACGCACCCCGGACGATCACTTAAACTGTAACCATGAGGCACAGGGAGTAGATGCACCGAACTGGCTGTCGACAACACACGACATCGTGTATGCAGTAATGCGGAAGGTTTACGCAAACGAGACAAGTATCGGATACTACCGCAATATGGATATGTTCTGGGGTAGTACAGTGGTGGAGATTTTCCCAAACATGCCGGGAAGTAGTTAATCTGCCGAGCTTGGAAATATCTGGGGTTGCTAAAACTATGAAACGAGAGTGGCGCGGGCGCCAATAGTCTTGGACGACATGGTAGCGTTTGAGAGCCTGGTATGATAGGTGGTATATCCGGATACTGGTGTTTGCAATTGATCGGCGGGACTACGGCAAAGACTACTTTGGGAGATGTTTGTCTGACAGTGACGAGTGGGCCGCTTATTGGCATACTTCGCTGTTTTGCATATGACTCCGAAATGGTGAAAGCGGTCCGATGGAGGTCATATCGGAGTCTTGGTATTATTTGGAGAGGAGAAGTGCAGGAGTGAAGGATCGTCGCCGTACTTTTCGGTCCTATAAGAAGTGCGCCCCTGATGATCTGTGAATGGTACCAACCATAGCATATCTTCTCTGTTCCTTTCCCTTCGTCCAAGCGATAAACATGGTTCAATTCACTGGTCTCACGGCGGTGCTGGCGCTTGCCTCAGCTGCCTATGCTCAATGCGGTTCCGGCACACCCGACGCACGAGTCACTGGATCCGGTAGCTCTTACACAGCAACCAAGGGCTCGACAAACCTCTACACTGGCTCCGACTACCGCCTAGCCATCCAACGTGCGCTCGATGGAATCAGCAGTGGACAGCGTGTTTCCGTTATAGCGTCCGGTAACATTGGCGCGAGCACCCTTACCATCACGAGTGGAAAGACGTTCGAAGGCTGCGGGACTATCACAGTTTCTCCCAAAAGCGGAGGAGGAAACATTGAAGTGACCGATCAGTCCGGCGTCAAGATCCCTTACCTGACCATGGCTGGTTCCACCTACTTTGGCATGCGCTTCTCTGGCACCAAAGACCTGACTCTAGGCACCATCAACTTCAATCTCAAGGAAGGGATGGGAATTCGATTCGACCGTGACCGAGCAGCCAACACAAACGTCAAGATGGGCACCATCACCTGCACCGGCGGCACGTCGCACTGCGTCGAGACATGGAACATCGACAAGCTTGAGGTCGGCTCCGTAATCGGCAAGAATGTCGGAGAGTGTGGTCTACTTGTTCAAAAGGTTACAAACGCAAACATCGGCACCGTAGACTGCGACAATTGCGGCGCAGGCACCGGATACGCCGCCTTACGTTTTGCTAACGAAGCTGGAAAGCTCAACGGCGGATACGCAACTAATATCAAGGTCAACCGTGTCAAGGCTCGTGGTGGTGGTCGCGGAATCTTCTGTGTCTCTGCTTCTGGTGGTGTGGAGATTGGCACCATTGATGTCGCCAACACTGGAAACAACGCCATCTTGCTCGAGAACTGCTACAATGTCAACATCAAGGCTGGTACTGTTAGCGGCGGTGGTGAAGTTCGTCTTGCCGCCAGGACCGAATTTGCAAACAGCAGGGACATCGCGATCGCGATTAAGGTTGATGGAACTACTGTGAGAGAGAGCCGTAAGTATCCCCATACGAACTGCAAGTGAAACATGTACTGACTTGGTATACCCAAATCTAGCTTGCACAGCTAACAAGACTAAGTGGAGTCTTACTGGCAATGGTGGGAGGACCATCTGCACCTAAAGCTTTCCTAAGCTGGTCTTGAGCATCTCGTAGTGCTCTTTCAGGAGGGCTGAACTGTGCCATATTCGCGACTTCATTGTATATATTGACAATACCAAGTACATACATACCTTCATCTCAAAGACTGATGAGCTTCGCTAATGGTATGGGCTATGGTCTATCGCTTCCGTTTATGACAATACAAAAGGCTGACAGCTAAAGGGTAAGCTGGTGTTACTCAAGGTCGAATACCGCAGAAATAACGATGCTTCAAGCGGGACTTCCGTTGTACTTTGGTTATAGTTAGAGGGCTATACTCGGTGAGGCGAAGTCCGGTGAGACGGTTGGGGCGTAAAGGCTTACGTGCTTGAGATTACCTGCTACCATATCAGCCAACCGTTGTAAGCGTCGAGTGTTACAAGGCTGAGCAGACTCACAAACCTCGTTTGTTGCTCAAGCTCGGTGTCTGGTTCGCTGTGTCTCACTGGTGGCAGTCAAAATCGATGAAAGTTAGCCCCCAGCGCTTTGCGAGCGGTGGTAAGCCAATCTTTCAAAAGGGGCCTGTTACTTGGTACCAAAACCAGCTCGAATCTCATCTTGGTTTTTGGCTCTTCAGTCATTCCAGCCTCCTGTCGTGTCGCGTTATATAGTCACCGTACTTCTACTACAACATCACACTTTCCTGCAGAAAGCGATGGCAGCCTGCTATTGGCGCAACGGAACCGAGAATACGCATCCTGCGTACGCACCAAGAATTAACGATACCTCGAATCCACTCAGCACCATTTGCTGCGCTTCGTGGGATAACTTACTACCGAACGGACTGTGCCAGAATAAGGATTCGTCGACCATCTATCGAGAAACGTGTACGAAGAGCAGCTGGGAAGGAGGAGGATGCCAGGAGCTTTGCTCAGCGGAGGTACACAAGGCACGGCGTTTGTATAGGCCACTAAAGCTAACTTGAAAAAGAGCCCTTCGCAAAGAGACAACGATGAAATAGTCACACCTTGTACTGGTGCTGCTGATTCGGCAACGTGGTGTTGCGGGTCTTCGAATCAATGCTGCGCTGAGAGGAGCACTATCCCGCGATACACGATCGCGGCGCGTTTCGGGGACCCTATACCTACAGCGACTTCATCGATTGTCTCTTCAACCATGTCGTCCATGATCTCGTCTTCGATAACGACGCTGCCAGCAACGAGCACAGCGATAGCCACCGGCAACAGTGAACTGTCTGCGGGTGCGAAAGCTGGCATCGGTGTTGGGGCAGCACTCGGAGCTATCGCCTTGATTGGTTTGGGGATTTTCATCGCTCAGGCGTTGCGATGGCGCAAGAGAGCGCGAGATGCGACTCCCTCGACCCGTGTACCTGAAGAGTACACGCCAAAGGACATTTATCGATACGAGCAGGATGGCAACCCTGCACAGTTAGCTGGCGGGGAAAGTGAACTGCACGAAATGCCAGGATCTGTGAGGGTTTCCGAGCTAGATCAGGTTCCTTACAGTCGTCCAGTGGGCGGACTTGCTGCGAAAGCTTGATGCGTAGCGGATGCGCGTCGATTAGCGGGGGCGGGGACGCCCAACCAACAGGCGTGGATGTAAAGTAAAATTTAGAGTTGTGAAGGCGGCGGGAGGGCTGACGCTAAACGTCGGCTTGTGGATCAAGAGGGAGGAAATTCGACCCTGGGCATCACCGTCCAGCCACCTCTTCATCCACCTGCATCATCGCTGTCACCTTGGGATTGGCGATAGTCTCTACTGCCGCCGATCGCGTGTTTCGTGTCTTTTATGTACCCTACTATTTAGAGAGCGACAGTCGGGTCTTCAGACCCCAAACACTACGTCATTCAATGCCGCTAATCGGCTTGCTTCACGGAAGCCGTCATCGTCCGAGATTCAGTTCTTCGTAAGACGACTCAGGGGCTGCATACCTTGCAGAAACGGTGTCGATTGTCACTGTTCATCTCCAAACGATGTGCTATTCAAATATCAAACGTTTGTGGCTAAGTGCTGCCCGAACGAGGCAAGGCTGATATGTTGAGAGCATAGAGCGTGAACAACAGACCTATCACAGATTGAAGAGTAAGCGCTTGACAGGGTATCCGCAATGCACGATAGTATATGTTTGCTTGGCCTCGAATGGCCGTTGGGTAAAAGTAGCAGCTTATGCTGCACAGCTCCTTGACACACATGCATGCCATCGCCTTGTACGGCGTATGATCATCAGTTATGTATGCAGTTTTTAAGGCTAATGTCTGCGGAAAAAAAAACTTGCGTCGATAAGAAAAGAAGTTGGCCCGATGTTCCTGAGATGACTTTTCTAAATCAGACGACTGCCTGGGCCGATGATGAAAATGACAGAAAAGACGCTGGTCAGTTCAGAGTGCGATATAACGAGCACCAACAAGGAGACTGTACAAGATGCTGTCGAGGGCCAGAGGGCTAATGGCGCAGGAGGCCTTGAAGGAGGGGCACTACACGTACGCTCACAGTCCAAGTACACGATTTCTCTAATGCCCTTCAGCGATACATCAATACCCCCTCTTCGGTAAACTTTAATTTCCTCATGCAATGTTCATGGGAAGCATCTGCAGTTACTTTCCAATTCGCGTTGAGCAATGGCGGTCCAGCCTCCATCGTCTATGGCAGCATCTTCGCTTGGGCTGGAACAATATTAGTGGCCCTGTCACTTGCTGAAATGTCATCCATGGATCCTACGGTCGGCGCTCAGTATAGGTGGTCTGCTACTTTTGCACCGAGGTGGAACCGCTTCTTCGGTTTGATGCAAGGGTGGATTACGGTTTTCGCCTGGGTCTGTAGCTGTGCTTCCAATCCAGCATTGATAGCGAACATTGTCGTCGGTTTGGCTTCCTTTAACAACCAGGGATACGTCTCCCAGCGATGGCATACTACACTTATCATGTGCGCTGCGACAGCCATTCCTTTTATTGGCAACCTCTGGCTACCCAAGTTTATCAACATACTCGAAACAGTCGGAGCGATATGCCATGTTGGATTTTTTCTTGCGGGTGTCATTACATTATTAGGTATGCTAGACTCTACGAAGTGCACGTGAGGCATATGTTGACTCTGTGTCTTCCCATCTGCAGTCATGGCACAGAAAAGCTCTACAGAATACGTCTTCCAAACCTTGACCAAGGACGTCAGCGGATGGGACAACTCGGCAGTAGCCTGGGGTATAGGACTCATCACTGTTACTTACCCTCTATGTGGTAAGCTAGCGGAAGTAATCTCTAACTCGGACATACTAATGATCTGTAGGTTTCGATAGTATCATTCACATGTCTGATGAAGTCAAACAAGCACGTACCCGGGTTCCACGGTCTATCATCTTCTCCGTCGTGGTTAACGGCCTCATGCAACTCATTTATATGATCACTGTCTTGTTCACCATTGGTGACGCAAAACGTGTCTCCGCTTCACCTCTGCCGATCATCGAGGTCTACTACCAAGCCACTGGATCTAAAGCAGCTACGAACCTGTTCATCTTTATGCTAATATATATCATCTTTGTATCCTTTTTCAACGTCTTCGCTTCAGTCTCACGTCTCATCTGGGCTTTCTCAAGAGACGGGGGATTACCATGTTCGTCTGCATTCGCAAAGGTTCATCCGACCTTTGGAGTGCCGGTCAACGCGCTATATCTCAGTGCTCTTTGTGTTTGCATACTCGCTCTGATCAACGTCGGTTCAAGCACGGCGTTCAACGCTATCATCTCTCTCACAGCATTGGGCTTGTACCTTTCGTACTTCCTTCCTGTCTTGTTCCTTTTGTGGCATCGAATGTCGAGGACGGCACCATCGCCAATTCCATGGGGACCATTTAGATTGGGCATTGCGGGGCCATATATCAACATTGGTGCCTTGTGCTACATCCTATTCACCTTCATTTGGATGCCGCTCCCGACTGTCCTTCCTCTGGACAGGTTCAATATGAACGTAAGTGTCTCCATGTTAAGTGCATGTGAAATATACGCTGAATCCATACATCCATATCTAGTATGCCGGACCGATTCTTGGTGCGATTATCCTAGGCGCTGCGCTAGACTGGTCTTGGAATGGAAAAAGGAGATTTAGAGTGCCAGTCGCAAGCCAGAGTCTTGAGTGATTGTACTGGTGAAGCTGGAATAGGCATCATGGCAGCTAGTCAATACATACGTAGTAGGCGTCGGAGGCTCATCGAAGCCGTCGCCCACTCGTCTGGCTATGAAGATCTTCTAAACTTTATGACGTTGATGAATCCAAGCTCCCTAACAACGCGCAGTCGGTATGACGTAGGCCGCTTTATCAACCATGTGTCGGTGGGCGCCTTTGATATCGTGGAAATACCCAGGATATTCAATCTCAATGTGATTGATGGATGCAGGCACCGATAGGTTGAGTCATGAGACGGCTAGTCTGTATTCGGTGTCGACGTTCACCGCTCCCCGTGACCGTGGTCAAGGTCAGGACATCAGTGACGAGGTAACGAGACATGGTCAGCAAGTGTCGCGATTGGGTGACACAGTGGCCCCTGACGTCTTTCTGGGCGTGTGAGGAGATGAGGATGAGTAGACCACCGTCTGGAGACCACGTAGCATTCTCCATAGAAACATCCATGGATATGCTCCGCGAGACCCTGATCTGCCAGTATCCCACGCGATGGTGCGGGGGAACGGTCGGTCCTTTTGGAGCGCGCGCAAGCTGGCCAGTCGAGTGTGGCTATCGGCTATGGCTTGCAGGAGTGGGCCCGGGCAGAGGTGCTACCCATGCACGATGATCGCAGCCTACATACACAGCCCACTCGACCTCTGCCACGCCGTCGCGAAGCTTCGAAAAGCGTCGGAAGCCCCGCAAAAATCCAATTCTGCGCTACGGGCTGAGGCAATAGGGCAGATGACGACATGGTGTCTTGTGAGACTGAGCTGAGAGCTGCAGCCCTGCCGAGAGCCGCGCTTTAAGTGTCAGATGCTCGCCGCCTGCCATTAGGCCACACTTCCTTGTCCACATTCAAACCTCAACACCACCACCACAGCCAACTTCACCACACAAACACCACCCGCCTACGAGTATGGGACGCCGTGACAGAAATAGAGACCCGTCCATATCGCCGCCGCCGCCTCCGCCCATGGGGCAGCCACCACCCCGTAAGATGCCATTGCCCAGTCTGTAGGCACAGCGCTAACAAGGCACAGCAGATTCCACATACCACTTTGAGAACTACGAAAATGGCAAGCCGAAATGGGCGCCTGGAAAGGACAACCAGAGAGACTACCGCGACTATCGCAATAGCCGCAGGGGCGATCATCGTCGTCCCCGAAAGGAACGGCCTGCTGAAGACGATGCGCCGCCGCCGCCATACCCAATGAACCCTCCTCCCCCACCCGGCGCTGCACACTATCCACCACCCCCGCCGGGAGCTTCAGAATATCCGCCTCCCCCGCCCGGTGCATCAGACTACCCTCCCCCTCCACCTGGAGCATCAGACTACCCCCCTCCCCCTCCGCCAGGTATGTTGGCTCGTCAAGGCAGTTTCCCAACACCGGCTAACAGAAAGCAAGATCCTCGTGACCACCGAGACCGCGGCGCTCGCCCACGTCGCCATCGCAGACAGCCCTCGTACTCGTCCGACGACTCGGAATCAGACTCCCCGCCCCCTCCGCGACGCAGTCACCGCGACGACCGCCCCCGCGACGATCGTCCCCGTAGATCTAGGCGCGAGGATACCTACGACTCATACGACGAACACTATCCGCCTCGCAGACCCAAGGACGACGGCCGGCGTGAACGCGATGGCTACAAGTCTGAAGGCTACAAGTCGGACCGCCGCCGCAAGGACCGCGACCCTTACTACGATGACCGCGACCGCCGAGACAAGCCACGTGACGATCGCAGACGCCGCGATGACCGCTACGACGACCGCTACGACGACATGTTCAACACCAAGCCGCGTCGCGACTCTCGCTACGACGACAGGGATCGTGACAGGCGCGGTCGATACGATGACGACCGCTATGATGACCGCCGTAGGAGCGGTAGAGGAGACGTGGGCAAGCCAGGAAAGCCCGGACAGCCTGAGTGGCAGAGGCAGGCTATGGGCATGTTCAAGGACTACGCGCTGCCCATCATCAAGAAAGAGGGTGCCAAGTATGTACAGAAACAGATGGCCAATGGCTTTGGACGGCGCTAGTAAATTTTAGTCGACATGACATAATAATGATTTGATGGGGGGTTTTGCACGGCGTAATGGTTTGGCAGCGGGAACACCCTTCATTCTTGACGACTCTTTGATATGGCATGCTTTTCCGGTTTTGGGCGTTTTGGGTATGTACTGAACATGATATCCAATCTACACATTATCTGCTCTATCAATACTAAACATTAGATTTCTGGACTTTCACATGGATCTGCGGCGAGAAGACTAATCTGACTCGGTTCTGACTGATTTCTATTGTGCACAAGGGCAACGAATGGCTGGCCAGTCTATAGGCCCTACATGAAAGCATGCGTGTCTCCAACCCTATCAACTCTACTTCAACAGTGAATCAGGATCCTCCCCATCCAGTACCGCTCCACTACGCTTCAATCGCTCGATGCAGTACCTTAGGCACAATAGGCGATGAGACAGTTGATCTGGCAGGCGAACGCCGGAGCGAGCGGGCTGCAGTTAGAACGGCAGATGTCATATGAGTCTTGGTGGGCACAAGCGGCCGCCTGAGCGTCTAACATGAGAACCAATCGTTAGCCAGGGCTTTCACTATCCAAGTACCCCGGACGTGGAGACTGGTGACAGAAACATCACGTACCAAGAGATGCACCCGTCTGCTCTAGCGAGGTTGCGGGAAGCGCGGTGGCCGTGACGGCGAGGGCAGCGATGATGGCAGCGAAACGCATGGTGATTGCAAGAGGATGATTGGTTGCTTCTTGAGAGAAGAGTGCTGTTCTGGGTAATGGAACGTGAAGAGAGGATGCGAGTTGTGTTGATGAGGGGATATCCAAGATGACACAGGACGACTTTATACACCTTTCGAGGCCTTTACCAAATTGATTCCTTAGGAGGCTATGAATAACCATTACCAAATGGAGAATAGAAACCGGGAAGAACGGCTGCGCGACGGATCGCGACCTGCATGGAACTAAACCTCATCTCTCTGCACTCCCGAAACCTGGGGGTGGGTAAGGCGTTCCGTACGCCCCGTGGGGTCTAAATACAACACCTTACGAGGAAGATCAGGTATGATTGAGGCTAATTGAACCAGTCTGTGTTCCACTATAGATTAAATGTCTTCGTATGCTGAGGGTGGCCTTGCATTGAAGCATCCTTCTATCACCGCAACCCCAACCTTCCCCACAAGACGAAGTAACTTTGGGTAATCCTCTACCACTGTCGTCACTCCAAGGCCTTGTCATTGCTTGTATCCGCCCGAAGGATCGAGTGGCTGCCTGGGTCCTCCTAGCTCTTCCCATCTAACGTAGTCGATGTTGCATCGGCTGCGACGAAGCGTATGCACTGGGATTTGCTCGCCGGGTAAGCTTCATCCCGAGAAGCTGAGCTGTGCCTTCCAACCCGAGACCTTTTCCTCGGAGATTCAGCGTGACGGTTGGATGACACCAAGATAGGGCTTACCATTACATGAATGACGATGGATGCTCAGATGCAGCACAGCAATCCTTCGGTCATGAGAATCGAAGTAAGACCTCTGGTGGTTACATCAAAGGTCAAGATTTGCACTAGATTATACGAGCGTACCAACCAAGATGTAGGTGCGGTCACACTACGTAGAGACAATACCAGATCTGACTTCTCCCCGGACGACATCCTCCGCTCGCCTGATCAAACAAAATTAGCAACCCAAACATCCATCGCCCGAACTCCCTTCGGTCCTCCCGGCACGTTCTCCAAGCTCGCCTCACATGCATCCCGCAATGCTAAAACCACCCCTCGTTCCCTTTCATCACTTATCTTCTCCTCTACTTGTCTTTCAAAAGAAGGAGAGAGACAAGCAGCGACTTCCCATTGTCCGTCCAACAACCCCTCTCCACTCTGCACACGGCTCTCACTCTCCAATTGCCACCCGGCAGCCAGAGCTAGCTCGGTAAGACGCTTTGGCCCCAGCACTGTGCGTATATTTGAGATACTATTGGGTTTACGGCACTCCAGCGCTGCCTGCGCGAGCGCAGCTAGTACGTGAGGCTGAGAAGAGGAGTGTGTCGCTACCAAAGACCACTCGGCAAGGAGCAGACGTTTGCTGTGCTGCTTGATGGCCCGGAAAGTGGAAAGAATAAGTGAAGGGGAGGAGAAGTACCACAGACAGTGGGCGAGCACTGTAGCATCGAACTCTTGACTGCTGCTGGTTGGCAGTGATGAGAGATAGTCCACGGGAGACTGTTGGACCCAAGCAATCTGCCTACCTAACGGGCTTCGCGAGATGTGATCCTGTGCTTGGCCTAGAGTATATGGAGAGCCTGTAAGAGGATTAGTCCGCTACGCTTTGCTCATCCATAAAGACAGCAGTAAGGTAGGAACGGAAAAGAGGTACCATAGTCCAATTCCGCTGGATCAACGGCGACGACCTTGCCCTGTTCACCCACGGCGGAGGCAAGCACAGTCGTACAATCTCCTTGCCCACATCCTAGTTCCAGTACTTTCGAACCAGTGGAAACTCTCCAGTGCTGCAGAATTGCTAGACGGTGAAGGGTTTGGGAATGCTGAATGCCGAAGTTGGTCGCGTCGTGTAGAGAGAGACGAGCGATAGACTCAGCGTCAAATTGGGTAGACATGTTGTGCTTGATGAGTGTTGTACAACAGACCACTAGGCGGGTTCTGTGTGGGCTATCTATAAGATATCATGAACACAATGTTGTGAGAATCGAGCTAAGCTTGTGTGGGAAGGTGGGTTACATCCTTGCCAAAGTACCCACGTGACATTATTCGTGGTAGGATGATAGTTGAGGAAAGGTAGACTAAGGTGATCGTGTGTCAATAGATTTTACTACAAATCATCGGTTCTACATCCCGTCCTCAGTCTAGTGTGGTCTCTCGAACAGAGCTTGTGTTCTCATGCAGGATCGTGGCATTTTGTCATCCGTACTATATAGATAAAGACGCGGGTGGGAAGCAACATAACTACTCTACTTCCGCTCATTCTTGTCTCCTTGCCAGACTAAACCCGAAACCCGAGGCCACGTCAAGCTGATTATAGCTTAAATGACACGCCACCCGCTGACACCTCATCTCCACGATCAGATTCTGTGCCTCGCTGGGGCAGGCGAACTCCAATGTTGTGCTATTCAGCTTGACCGTGAGATCCAGTACCCCGAGAAGCTCTCCACGCACAGGAAGGGTCGAGTATGACAGGGTATCATAGTCGAGCTCATCCATACCAGAGGGGGTGATGGCGGAGGCGGGAGAGGGCGCGATCAGCTGCCAGACCTCGATCTCCGTGATATCCCCTTTCGTTGTGAAGTTCCAAGTACGCGCAGAAAACTCAAGAGGCGGACTCCAGGTAAGTGCGCAAGCATTGATGCCAGGGGAGGGGACCGGAAAGCGCATTATTGTCGAGTCCTTCTTGTTCGTTAGCAGATGCGGACCTAAGAGTCGAGGCAGAGTAGGTAGATGACTCATTAAAGGAGACGCAGAAGAAGCAAATACAAAAGACGAACCTCAACCGTGACATACACCTGTACCCCCTGGCCCCACACAGTACTCTTCAACTTTCGGCTCACTCGTGCAATTCTATCTGCCCAAGAATATTGATATATATGGGAAGGGGCAAGCATGCCCGCTGCTCTGTTTAGTCCTAGTCTGGCATCGCCGTGAGGAAGCGCCTCAAGCTCAGAGTCAGAGAATGGGTAGGCTTGATATTCTGCTAGAGTGACGTTGAGGAGAGCGATATTTGCTGCTGATAGCAGTGCCAGGGCGAAGGAGAGATAAGCGACGATTTTGGGTAGCTGGAAGAGTTTGGATGGTGCAAGGGAGGGCAGATTGTTTGATGCAATCAGGGAAAGGGAAGAGTCGTCATCCTCAGAGATGGACCGCTTCTCGGGACTTTTGATGGTCTCCTCACCGTCAGCGTCTATCGCCAGGGGGGCATATTTGGAGGAGCTAGGTTTGGCTTTGGAGAAGAACATGGAGAGACGTGGTCAGAGAGCGGAGTGAGGGGAAGGGACTGCGCCGTGAGCGAAGCGAAGGTCAAAACAGGCGCTGGCTCAGAAAATGGGGTTGCATGGCGCCAGATAAGCCTTGCCGTTCTCTCTTGCTATCGAATACACTCGCTCTCGCCGAAAGACTTTCCGTTAGCCAGAGAAAGCACGTTTGGTTACAAGCTGGCCGTGCCTTCGAGATTGTGCAGGATCTCACATGCATCTCTGCGTGGCGGGACTAAACCCTGTGCATCTTTGTGGCAGGCGGGAGGCCTAAAGACAAGCAACCATGCCAAAAAGCTTGCGTGTGACTTGCAGAAGGCTTGTGTGAGCCGCCCCGCCCCGCTTGGTATATTAATATTAAGTCTTATCTGAAGCTACCAAAACTGGGCCGACCCGAGAGCGATCAGCGTCTAGCCATATTGGGGTGGGACCCTACACGACTCGCAAGGCTTCCTAACTCTGGCATTAGACCGACTGAGCCCACTACATCTTGCTCTGGCATTCCACCTTGCAGAACGTAAACTCACCTCTATCAATCATGGCCCCTCTTACTACAATCACATTCCTATTTGCCATTAGCGCCGACCTAGTCTACGCCGCACACGCCGGCTTTCACGTCCAATTTCCATGGATGACTCGCGGACGACCATCGATTGATAGATACGTTCCTTTTTGTGGTATGTACTCATATCTTTCCTTGTCTTTGGCTCGACCGCGTGGGCTGATACCAGGAAGGGGAGATATTGCATAACCCGCAACGGTACTCCCGCCGATCCCGCGGTTTTCTCTCGTTTTCAGGCCATCCTGGGGATCTTGTGACGGTCCTCTATACCCGACATAGGGTGCCGAGAGAGAGGGAAGACTTCCCCTTCATCATCATGCAAGACGTACCCATCCAGCCTTCTGGACAACTATGTGTGAATGTCACGATACCGTTCGAGACAGCTGTTGACGAGATTGGTGTCATGTATTTTGAGGCCAAAGATTCAAAGACGGGCAATTGGGAATACTATGTCAGTTGCTTCAGCTTGTGAGAGATAGAGCTCATGCTGATGCAAAGACAGTGCTCAGACGTTAAGATGGCCAACATGATGGCTCTACCAGAGGATCATCCGGCCATGTGCGCGGCTAACAACGAGACGCTTATCTCTATGCCAGATGAGTACCTTTAGGTAAAATGTTTAAGAGCAGTAGTTTTATGTAAATATAGTGTGATTTTCTTCTGAACCTGTTTTACATTCGAGTCACAGCGGGAGAAGGACTTTCAGCTAGGAAGGAAAACAAACTTAAGACTGAGTAGGGGGAAGGAGGCACAGCTGTGTTTCTCCATTCGAGCGAGCAAATTGGCTCTTGTATTTGAAGTATAATAACCTATCTTGTGTTGTATGTATTGTCTCTTATGGTGATCAAATGAGTGTGGTGAGTATAATAGAGCTGAGCTAAATCCACGCAATACTACCGCCAAGGCACCCTGGCCTACCGCACTTCCCACAAAACTTAAGCCAACTACTCGAGCAGGCTTTTGTGAAGCTTGGTCATCTGAACTCAGTAATCCGCAACTGCGCGATATTCATGGGCTTTCTCGTCGTTGTCGCTTCTGTACTCATGGGCCTTCTCGTCATTGTCGCTCCTGTATTCGTGGGCTTTCTCGTCGGGATCGCGTCTGTATTCATGGGCATAGTCAGAGCGACGGACGGGCATGTCCAACTCTGCCTCAGCACGGCGACGATGTGGTACCTCATCGTCCCATTGATAGCGAGGGCCCAAGGCAGCAGCGACGGGAACCACCGCAGATTGAACAGGAAGGACATTTGCGCCAATGCTGGCGAGGCTGAGAAGAGTGATGATGAGCTGCATTGTTGCAATTTGGTAAGAAGTAGATGCTTTGGTTGTAAAAGGCAAAGGAGTAGACTGTGGATGGGATGCTATTAGTTTTGGTCTTTCTCTTGAGTATTTATGCAGTTTACCCTCTGAACAGATCTTCTAAGGAAGGTCAACGAAGATGCATATGGAGAAGGTAGATTGGCGGTCGTCTGTAACAACTGCATGACAAGTTAGCGCTCCGCTGTTAGCGCATTTGACGTGATCGTGGTTCAGAGTGAAACCAAAGCAACCAGGCCTTGGTGGCTGTATACCCTGGTCAAAACCTGACTGCTTTGCAGAGATAAGACTAAAAGCCCAGTGCGCTAAAAGGCTTGTTCCTGGCTAGCAGCTGCATGTGCATCGGGTGTCTTCCACCTGAACAGGATTGGTCAGCTCGTATAGCTCTGCTAACTCCTCCAAGTAGTCCATACCTATCGACCTGCAAGGAAACCTTTTGGCGATCGTTTCGAGTTCTCGTGAGCTTCACAAGCTATCTGATTGAGCTATTTGTATATCGTCTTATTAAGTGGTGCCTACTGGTGTTATGTTACTGCCATCATAGATATCTCATCGCTATATCCACGTGTCAAAATCTTCAGCATTTAGACCTCTGAAACGCAGAGAACGTTTGAAGCCAAACAGGAAGCGCGCAAGTTCGTACTATTAGGACCCACCGAAGACGCAATCAGCTGCTTCGCCGTTCCAGCTTTCTTGCCGATCAGGAAGAAGCTATTGATAAGTGGCGGATTGGTGACTGGATTGATGGTGTATTAACCACCGCTAGATCACCTGCTCAGTTGGCCTGTTGTTGCATGAAGCACTACTCCGTTGCAATCCAGCGTCATGGTGGGAGAGAGTACAGTAGTAACCCCGGTAGCGCCGTCCAGACTAGCTACAATACTTGTGTAAATCAGTAGATCCGTCTCTCACCCCCAACTTCATACACTAAGCCGCTTGATATGTACCATTACTGGCTCAAGACTGCGTTATCATACGAGGCGTTTCTCCACCTACTGGCGTACCCTACCAAATAAGGTGCCTGTGATCGGCAAAGTCATATAAATTCGTAGAGCTCCGTTATGTGGAGCATTCCCGCAGGGGTCTTCTCCTATCTCGCTCTTCTGAATGCGTGACTCGGCGGAGATAGACTTGTAAACAGTTCCCTCCTGGTGGTCAACCATCTCCCGTCTCCTTCTACTACCTCAACGCATCACCCCTACCAGCACATTAAGATGGTTCCTAAATCTCTAGCCCCGCACCTACGTGGCCTCTTCTGTAGCTTGATCGCTGCGCTATGCGTCTCCATCCTTTTGAATTTTGCCATCCTCTTCTTCTCCCTTAGCATCTTAACGCGCCGACCGCGGGAGTACAGTGAGCGATGTCACAGCTTCATCTGACGTTCGGAGCTAACATGCAGCAGCCTATCTCGCTGGTGACCGACCCCGCGAGCTGCCCCTGAAGGTTCGCACCATTCAGGCCGCCTTTCATGATGACCCATCACACTATGGGATAGAAGGCATCACCGCTCAGGCTGAATGGGACGCGATTCTTCCTCCAGGGAAGGGTTTCGTTGTTCTAGGGGAGGAGCATTTGGCCTTCGGGGTGTCGATGTGGCACCAAATGCACTGCCTTAACCACATACGCGGTTCGCTCGTTAAAGGAAACGACGGCGCAGAGTATACAGCGCACTGCTTCCATTATTTGCGGCAGAGCATTCTCTGCGCCGCAGACACAACCCTAGAACCGGGGAACATGAGTATGAAATTGGCTAGTGGGGATACAGTCGCCTCCGGGGTAGGGACTCTGCATACCTGTCGGGATTGGAGACAGGTGCATGATTGGATGGAAAGGCGTCATGGGGAGTGGAATTTGGGGATGAATGAGAGCATAGATGAGACTAGTGGGTACGGTCAGATGGGAAATACGACCATAAGGAACGATTGATATGGCATCGCTCGCAAGTGAGTGGAACTCTGCAAGGCGTACCGTGTTATGCGAGTGCTGCCTTTCTTTGCCTCGCATAAAGAGAAATGGATGATCAGATGGCTGTTTACGTCCTCCCTAGCCACACGTTAGCGTCAGATCTTCTGGGCAGATGTAATTCGAAAAGGCAGGAGCTTGTGAAGATAATGCGGGAGAGATGTGGGGTTGACGATGCTGGTTTATCTGAGATAAGATCCACTCTCGGATGCAAGGCGGTTTGGGAGACAGGTACCAGGATGTGTCGCTAAGTACGTGACATCAGGGAGTATCCGTCGTACCCCGTGCCTTTGCACTAATGAGTTGGTATGGAGCCTACCTATTTAGGCGGTGGGATGTACTGCGATTACCCAAGTATTGCGACCTCATCACTTCTCTGTGCCTACTCGCTGTTCTCTATCTGGTTACGTGGCAGTTATGGGCCGTTCGATGCTATTTCTCTGCGTACTCACCATCTTTCCCAGCTTCCACCTCTCTTATGCGCACGACTGGAAGGAACCAGAGTCACATAAGTGTGGTGAACTGCTGACACGCAAGGAGTGGCGGACGTTGACAACTAGCGAGAAAAGAGAGTGGGTGGGAGCAGTCAAGTGCTTAGCAAGCATACGACACGAACGGCTATCCTTGACCAAGGATCAGGATATGCTTGAGGGAAAGAGGAGCCTCTACGACGATTTTTCTTACTCACATGCATCGACCGAACATAGTGCGCATAAAAACGCCTACTTTTTGCCGTGGCGGGCGTCCCGTCCCGCTCCTCCCCAAACACATGCTTACGTGGCCGCAGATCGCTGGTTTCTCCACCTATTCGACACCTCTCTTCGCCAGACATGCGGGTACAGCGGACCAACGCCATACTGGGACTGGTCACGCGATCACGCAAACATGTTCGATGCACCAGTGTTCGAGGATTCTCCCGAATATGGGCTGGGAGGAACGGGGGATTGCGATTCGTCCCCCGATGCAGATTGTATCGTTACCACAGGCGCTTTTGCCCCGTCCACCGGGAACTTCGAGCTCTCTTGGCCTATTCCCCATCCACTGCGGAGAAACCTGACACTCATAACCGGCTGGTTCGACGATGAGCTACCTCAAAACCTGACCCTTGGGCCAGACTTTGTGCGTAATGCGACGCAGCAAACGACAGGCGACTTCTTCAGGTTCCAGTTCGCAATGGCACTCATGCACAACCATGTACACAATTTTGTTGGGGGCGACTTGGCAGGGGACTGTCCAAAGGTCCTGCCTAAGGAAGATTGCCGGGGTATGAAGATAAGCTTCACGCCTAATGACCCGCTTTTCTGGCTGCATCATGCGCAACTCGATCGGCTGTGGAGTAAGGTGCGCCTTCGTACCCCTGTACCCTACTACCATCCCAACTGCTGACATGGATTGCATAGTGGCAGCGCCAACACCCATCTAACTTTGCTGCCTTCTCCGGCATACCTCTAAATCCGCAGAACATGACCGACGAGCGCTATGACCTCAATGCTCACGCCGATCATCACATGGGCTTCGACGTCCAGAGTGTGCCTGTAGCGCCGAAGGATACGTTTGATATCGAGGCTTGGCCGTTGTGTTATCGATATACGGATGAGGAATGACAGGCGCCAGACTAGACTGATAGTCACACCTTATCACATCCTTCACGCTTGTATATACACTGCTTTCCCTCGCGGTACTGACGGTACGTCCATTTGGAGCCACGAGCACAACCATGCGCACCTCCCTCTACCTCACTCGTTTCCTCACTCTCCTCTTCTGCCTTGTCTTCCCCCTCTACCTCGCCCTTCGTGCCGCCGCTTCTCTATCCGACATTAAACTTCTCATATCTTCCCTATCTGAGCGTACTGAAGCGCTTCACATTGCCCTCACCTCCCAGCTTGCCGCCTCTTCCACACAGATCTCCAAAGATGCCAAGGCTGCCAATTCATACAAGAGTGAAAGGAGGAAGTACCCTTCCCTCTCCGATGGACTAGCTCACTGTATCAACTCCTTCGAGCAGTATCCTTTCCTCGCTGAGCGTGTGCTCCAAAGGAAATATGCGCGATACACCAAGCAGACACCTACGCAGAAAACCATAAGCAACAAACTCGGCTATCCTGCGCACTTTGAAAAAGCCAGGAAGGGAATCGAGGTGAACGCCCGTTTCTCGGAACAGATGGCGCATATAGCGAGAGAATATTACCACACCGGCCCAGAAGCACTCGAGGACAAAGAAGACGCTGATTTCGGGGCGGTGGACCTGGTCTTTGGACACCTTTCGCGAGACTGGAGCCCGCAGGGTGCAAAGGAGAGACAAACTGTGTTTCCGCCTGTTTTGCATGGGCTTGAGCAACACTTTGGTGGAAACGGGAGGGGGAAAAGGATACTTGTTCCAGGAAGTGGTTTGGGCCGTCTGGCAAGCGATATCGCTGATCTTGGTGCGTCCATTATCCCTTCTTGTTGACGCAGGCTTACACAGGCGCAGGGTACGACGTCACGGCTAACGAGCTGGACTACGGTTCCATCATGGCCTACCACCTGCTGACGAACCACACGAGCTCGCTGCACCAACACACATTCCAGCCCTTTGTGACCAAATGGACGCATCAGTCCAATCCCTCCTCACGCTACTCCACCCTGACAGTGCCGGATCATTGGCCGAACAAAGCGGTCAAGCTCGTAGAGGGTGATTTTCTGGACATGTTTCCTCAGGACGGAGAGTTCGACGCTGTTGTCACACTGTTTTTTATCGATATTTCCAAGAACGTGGTTGACTTCTTGGGTAATATACATCGGCTGCTGAAGCCTGGTGGACTGTGGATTAATCTTGGACGTAAGTTACTGTCGTCTTCTCCTGGATCCCTAATCTTTGTACATTTCCTGTGACCCTTTCACCGCCTCACTCTGGTTAATGCGTATACAGCGCTTAAATGGGGTACTCATTCCGCTATCCAACTCTCTGCTGAAGAAATGCTCCAGCTGGCAGATCTGCTCGGTTTCGACGTGGACCATACGTCAAGGAAGAGCATCGATAGCCTATATGCTGAACAGCCGGACACGCTGCTGAAGTTCACTTATAGTGAGTGCTTTCCTTCTTTTGTGACGAGTAAACACGGTTGCTGATAAAAAGAGTAGTTACGCAGTTCTGGTCTGCGACGAAGAGAGTGTAAAGCGATTCGTGGTTCGTGCGGATGTTGCCCAGGCGGCGGACAGTTTGCGGAGAAAAAATGCTTAAAGCATATCGGATGAGTTTTGTCGTCGAAGACTGAGATTCGCGATGCACAATCTGGTAAGTAATGCGTTCGTGTGTTGCGTGGGGTAGTCCTTTGCAGAGTGATCGGTCACGTATCTGCTATTAGTCATGGTCTTGGAGGATCTCCATCCTGATCAGTGGTCGTGCGGCGTAGTTGCGGCGTGGGTGTCAGCGTTTTGACCCTTAAGTCGTGACAAGTATCCCCGCAACTCAAATAGACCCAGATAGGACAATGTTCTCTGTCGGTAACACTAGCCCGCTGATCCTGATATGCCAATGGTTACCATGAGTAAAACACCCCGAGATGAACTACACTATTGTTGCTGCGAGACGGTAACATCCTATCGATTCGGATAGCGCGCTACATCGACGTACTGGTAGACATTGTCACAAAATCCCGTTCGCTTTCTCCACAAAGCTTTCGTTTTGTTTTTAACAAGCTTCTATTGTTATCTTGTTAGCTTGTTTGACGATAATTCTATCAAGCTAAATATTCGGTTCGCTTCCATAGCACCTTAAGCAGTGAAACCTTGTGCTAGGTGTTTGCAACAGTTTGGCTCCTTTAGAAAAGAGCCTTTTGCCACCAACTACACCGTGTGTTTGTATTGCTGTCGTGTACTTCATCGATACTAGTGATATTGAGTTTTAGAACTGATGCATTTGATCCGTACATTTTGAATGTAGGAATGCCATTTGCAGTCGGCTGACCTTCCTTAGCAAAGCTTGTGATGAACCGTTGCATTGTAGTCGCAATGGTTGTATTTGCAACTGCAAGTGACGCAGGACCTCCAGTGTAGTAAGTATAGGATACGTCTAGGCCATGGAGTGCTGGAGGAACGGCGAATAGATAAGAGTATGTTTTGTTGCCGAGACCGGTAGATAGATAGTTCGTGTTGCATGTAAATATGCCTTCTGATACGAGCAAAGCAGCACGCGAGTATTGATCGTGGTAAGGAAACGACCCATCGAAGACTGGCGGATATACGGTGTCTGTGATATGACTAATGACTTGCTGCGATGCGACCGGAAACAACCCCTTCAAATAAGCCTGTAGGGTTTCATCTGAATGGATCGTTGTTGGAGTGAAGAATGCTCCCTCGTCTGCGTTGTGACCAACCATGACACGGACATCCTTGTCAAACCGCCCTTGCGCAAGAAGCTGTCCTGGTCGGAGTGGTACAAAATTTCCATCTACGACCGGACCATAGGTAAATGTGCCGTATGGTGAGTTGTAGAAGACTTGTTGGGTATTGGCACGCATGATCACCTCCGACGGTAAAGCGCGAAGACCCGCAAGGGAGGAGGTATTCGTCAGATTAAGAAGTTTCTGATACGTGTCTTCCGTTTGGACGTTGGACTGAATCGGAAACCAACCGGGGCTTTGAGGAAGGGCTTGTTGGAAGGGTGCCTTGCCCTTTGCTCCTCCGTAGGCGGTGATCTGATGGATGATACTTCCTCCTCCGGCGCTTTCACCGAAAACTGTGACACGGTTCTTGTCGCCTCCAAAGTGGTGAATGTATTTTTGGACCCATTCAAGCGCAAAGCGCTGATCGTATAATCCAAGATTAGAGACACCGCCCTCAGCATTGAAAGAAGGGCCAGCTAGAAATCCAAGCGCACCAAGTCGATAGTTTAGGGCTACATAGATCACTTCTCCATGTGAAGAATTACCGGATGCAGCGAGCAATCCGGCAGGGTCGTTAGCTTTTGATCCGATCGTGTAGCCACCGCCATAGATCTAGACAAGGACAGGAACACCAAAACCTTTACCTGCTTTGGTTAAAACATCTTTTGGAACAAAGACGTCTAGGAAAAGACAGTCTTCTGTCTCGTTTGGGTTCTGTGCTGGCACTGCACTGCTAGATTTTGCGCCAGATGGAGTATAAGGCTGGGTCATGTTATAAGGCAGCCCTAGCAGACGACTAATGCCGTACGCCGTGGCTTCTTGGAACCACCCCGGTTCAGCCTGTGGGCACATCCTACTTTAGTCAGCACTATCACATTGTATCCATGCACAATTTGTTCATCCGAAACGTGCGCTGGGCCTGTTAAAGTACCTCGGAATACTACCATTGTTGACAAATGATCGATTTTCTTCAGGAGCTTGGGGGGGCGCAAAACGAAGATCGCCAACTGGAGGTGCGGCGTATCGAATATTGGTAAAGTTGTAGAAGTTACCGATGCTCTGTCATGCGTTAGCGATATGCATTTACAACTTCAATTCGCTTACGTTGAAGCCAGCAGCTTGATGGACCTCGTATCCTAGATCAACCTCTGGCAATGGTGAACTTTGTGTATACACCGCGCCGACAAGAGCTTTGACTATAAGTAGCTTCAACATCGCACCAAGAAGACCTTGAAATGCTATAACCACGGGAGGCAGACGGTCGAGTTAGTCACACAGTATAGCCTGTACGAAAAAGAAAATAGAATTCAAAAATAAGGCAAGAGCTGGCATCTGAATGCAATGAGGCCTTGTAAGGCATTTCATATAGCATTCCCCGTAGGGCTGTTTCGGAGGTGATGTCAAGCCAAGCCAAGCTATCGCGCAAGTTCCTCCGAAAGCTTGGGATGACAATATGCGGTGTATCTCGGCGAAAAGCTATGATGGTATGGTTGCATTACGCTTAGATGTTATCTCTGTTTAACGGAAGAGTGGCAATGCAATCTCTGGGAGCCAATAGCAGCGACTTAGTCTCGTATCGATGCGTATTTCGCAACGAGTACGCGGCTGTGCGAGTCAAGTTACCAACCGTCCAGTCGCTATCCTGTGCCACTTTCTTTATTGATTTCTAGACCCTTGAAGTGGATAAACAGAGGGTAGACGATTGCTGAAAGTGTATCGTCTAATCTCACAAGCATGTCGATTGCATCACTCTTTCGGTACGAATACGACATTGGATATGTTTATATTTGGGCCAGATCTGTTGGAAAGAAATAATCATCATCAACATTCCACATGGTCCCTCCCAATTGTGCGCCTGCCCACAACTGGTTCCTGAACAACCCTATCGTTAAACATGGATTTACTTCGCCTTGAACCGCGTGGTGTCGCCGATTTTGACCTCTTCCCTTATGTTCCTTCAGCGGGCGCTGGTTGGACTTTTGTCGTACTATTTGGGATCACAGCAATAGCACATTTTGTGTTAATGATCATTTATCAGAGCTGGTTCTTTATTCCCTTCATTCTTGGATGTATAGGTAGGATGACCAGTTACAATGTTCTATCTTATGAGGTTTAGCTAATGCTTTTTTCCTAGGAGAGGCAGCAGGATATTATGGACGAGCATGGGCTAGCCAAAATATTCGCAACGGAACCCCTTATCTCCTTCAAATGATGCTCATCCTTGGTTCTGCACCACTACTCGCAGCGACCGTGTACATGACGCTCGGTCGAATCATACGTGGCCTCGGTGCTGAAGAGCACTCCATTGTAAGGTCAAATTGGATTTCTAAAATCTATATTACTATCGACATTGCGAGCTTTGTGTGTCAGATTATGGGGACTGCAGCGCAAGCCAGTGGTGCAGAAGGAGCAAAGAAAGGAATGCAGATTGTTATGTGGGGACTTGCTATCCAGCTTATCGCGTTTGCGTTCTTTCTGGCAATGACTACAATCTTGCACCAAAGGCTTCTGAGAGTTCCTACTGCTACATCTCAAAGGAGCAATGTTCCCTGGGAACGGGTGGTTTGGATTCTCTACGTAGTGAGCACGCTCATTATAGCAAGAAGTGTCTTTCGATTTATCGAGTTCGCGGAAGGTGCAGGAGGCTCTATCTACAAGACTGAGGCATTGATGTATGTCTTCGATGCATCTCTTTTGTTTTTAACCGCGGTTTGTTTCGCGATCGTTCATCCGGGAAAGTTTTTCAGGTCTATTGCTAGAGCAGGACTCATTCCAGTGCCAGAAGACGATACTGTGCCCTTAAGGCGTTACAGAAAATGAATCACGCCCCAATGAGTATAGGAAGACAATGAAAAGCGGCTATCGACAAGGTTGGCTATGTTGGCACCTTTGACACAATCAATCGAATGCCACGAATATCTTTAACGTGTAGGATGCTGTGTGGGACGGTCTACAGTGCCCATGCAGCGGACAAGCTACTTTTTACCATTACAGATCCTTTCTTGAAACTAATTATCCAAGTGATGTAGAAGGATGAATCGAAACCTTTTAGGTGAAAAACACCTTCTGTGCGCACCTAAAGAGCGAAGTCAGCCAACGACTGTAAGAGCCTACTCTGAGGGAGCTATCCCACAGGCATACTAGAGTTGTTCTCGATAGGGAGCTAAGCTCTAGGCTACGTAGATGAGATCTTGCCTCTATATTAAATACAATCTCTAGTATACCTGTGGGATAGCTCCCTTCGCGTAGCCCCTTACATTAACTAAACCTAGGAATCAGCTGCACTAGTGTAACGGGCGGGCATTACTAGGCCTTGCATGCAACTACACTCGTCGTCAGGGTAGCTAAAAGGCTAGCATAAGACAATAAAGCTGCGTGTTGTCTTACATAGTTAATACTTAAGGTGTTGCTGCACCCCGCAATGTAAGTTGTACTACTAAGGTATAACGAAGTCTTATACTCTAGGCTCTAGCCTATTAGAACCGGCACTGTAAAAGAAATATCCCCAAGAGCCAATTGCATGACTGCAATTCTACTTTTCTCATCATGTCATCATACCGCATTCTGTCACTGCGGCTTTCTTTGCGAGAATACATGAACCTCAGCACTCATTTAGCACGGAGCCAAGACATATGCTTGAGGCTCCGATACGTTCTTGCGACGTTTTAGGAGTGATTGCCACTATGGCCGTGATGTCTATACAGCGCAAAATTGCGATGATGTTTACTGGTCTCTGTACCGCCCATCTGTTCAACACACCGATGCGTCCTCTGATTAGCCTTTCAAATCTCCAACATCGTGGTCAAAACGAATCTCCCCTGACTCGAATCTGGCGGAAGTCATAAGAAGCGGACTGATTCGAGAAAAAAAAACACTACGAGCCTCCATTGATAAGGGTAGCGATCACAAATCCATACATGGCAACGACGGAGCAGGTTCCTCCAGCAATATATGCAAATTACTGTGACTATCTACTTTCTAACAGTGACAACGGCTTACGATTCACCTCCCTTGGTTCCGTTAGTGGTGCAGTTGACCTGGCTCCCAATGCCATCGATGTTCGCGCAAGTGTACTGGTTGGTTCCACTTGGGCTGGTGACATTGACGTTCTCAATGTTGATGTTGGAGCATACTGTTGGGCTGGAGCAGACAAGGTATCCAACTAGCGGGTCGTACTTCTTGCTGGTAGTACCATGGAAGTTCTTGACAGTAATGTCGGAGATGGTGAGGTTGGATGGGAACTGTTATTTTGCGTTAGAACCATAGTACAAGCAAACCGCCATATTTTCACTTACTTGGTTGCAAAGAGTTAGATTCTTTTGGCCATAGCATTGAGTAATCTCAATAGCGTAGTCGACGTTGGAGATGGTCATGCCGTCGTATGTGATGTTCTTGACTGCACCACCACCGCCACCACCCTGCAGATCACCAGAGAGAGCGGAGGCAGCGCCGGGCCAGACCTTGATACGCGCACCGTCTGAAGCATTGGACATGCTAATGTTGTACACGTAGACGTTCTCAACGTAGTCGACCTCGCCAGGGTACTGGCCCAAAGAGCCTACGCTGATGCCGTGGCTACCGTTGCAGACAAGGTTCTGAACAACCATGTTGGTGCTGTTAGGCTTGAACGAGACACAGTCGTCGCCGTTGTCGATGTGTGAGTTTTGGATGACAATGTTGTCGGAACGGTACGTGTCCCAGCCGTCAGTGTTCTTCGCGGGGTTCTTGCTGACACTACCGCCAAAGATGTCGATGTTATCAAAGACAACGTCACTTGAGTTGGCAACCAATGTGTACCACTGCGGGCTGTATCTGAACTTCAGATCCGAGATCACGGCACCTTCAGCACCAATAAGACCGAAGAGAATAGGTCGTAGGATGTAGATGTCCTTGGCATAGAGATCGTACCAAGCCTGACCATTACCATCGAGGGTACCACCTCCGTAAACGTTGATGTCCTTGCCACCGAGCTGGAAGAAGGTGGTGGCATTTTGGAACACTTGCTTAAAAGCATTGGCTTGCCAATAATCCGTGTCGTTGGTGAATTGAATAGATCCTTGGATGTCTGTTCTGGTGATAAGCGCTGAACGACCAACAAGTCCAGGGTCTTACATACCAAGATCAATACCGTTGAGGAAGGTCAAATCCAGCGCGGTTCCGATGGTGAACTTCTGGTCCTTGGGGAAAACGACGTGCCCGCCATTGTTGCACTTCTTAATAGCAGCCAAGATGTTGGCAGAATCGTCTTTACCGTTGCCGAGAGCCTTGACGCTGCAGGTCTTGGTTCGTGGCGGTGAGACTGGACACGCCTTCTTTGGGTGGTACGGATACGCGGGATGGTGTGGCCTCTTGGAAGCAGCAACGCTCACGCTTCGCTCATCGAGAGGTGTCGATAGTACTGCTGATGCTTGCAGCAAAGCGTATGTGAGGAGTTCGTTGACACGCATCTTGGCAGACGTTCAGGGGCCGACGGTATTAATTGACAAGATTGAGGTCAACGTCTGTATCTCCAAAACTATCGCGACGACGGCCAGTCTAATATACCCTCATCGTAGTATTACCAGCCGTCCGAGCCGCGGCCTTGGCCCCGGTTCCTGACCATGATATGCGCTCCCGTAAGATTGGAGGCGCGGAGGAACTTTGGGAATTTTGCTGGGTCATCCTGGGGTCCCCTCACGGCCACAGTGGCTAATTGGAGCAAGACTGTGGCGCTAAGCCAAGACGAGCGAAGCTTTCCCCACACGCCTGGGCGCTTGGCTCCTCGGATTGGTGGAGTTTCTGCTACCCCAGATTCCGGACCTGTCGCCCCACGGCAGCTTCCAAAAGACGGTCTACGCGTCAACGGCTACGTTCTTCGAACAACATGCATCCTCGTGGCGGTTGAATGTATTGCCGCGGAACGACCGGCCAAAAGAAGCTCGGCAGGGTCTGCTTGGAACTTCTAGGCTTTGTCAAATTCGCAGCGCGACCGCCTCCATTATGAAGATAACGTTGGCAGCAACGATGATATGCGGACGTGTTTCGGTCATTTGATATCCTCTGCGTTCCGGCTCCGTCCTGATATCGAACCGAAATTACGCCAAAAGACACAATACTAATCCTGCTCACAACATGAAACTTTCGTGACGGGCGCCAGAACCCAAGAAGCGGCTTGAGCCAAGAGCACTCTTTTCGTTCCGACCCGAAAGCTTAGCAATTCATTTGCATTACTGATACCACGAAGACCTGAGGCCGGTAAGATATCACAACCGTCTTCACGATTTATCGCTCCAGGTGTCGATTAAGCACTTTTGTGTAATCCCAGGGATGGTCAGCTTGTATACGACGTCTATATGTATGTCGGTCAGCGTGCATCCCGCATACTCGACATGCAACCTTTGGGTGCTACGTTCTGATATATAAGACAAAGTCCTGTGGTATGGTCTCATGCATCGAATTGTTGTTTGGCTGGAGGAAGGAAAAGTGAGACTTGCAAAAACTAATCGTTGACAGGAAGATAACTCAGTCGAACAGAACAGTATAGGAAGAGGTAAACTCCGTTGTTGAAATGCTACTGACAAAGCCTGATGCTATTTGAACGGTCGAGGATATCTCACGAAGGTGACTCTCCGAGATCGCTATGCGAACGATACAAGGCATGCTCGATATGCATTAGACTCTACTTTAGCATATACTATGCACCTAACGCCAGTTCGCCCTAAAATAGCACAGATGCACAATCTCAAAAAGCCAAAATACATTGCAGAAGACGATAGGGAGCATCTCGGCTAAGTCCGACTGACTGACACGCCAACATCTCTTGATCAACAGCGGGTCAACCGGCATATGGTCGGTAACCATGCTGATCATCAAACACACACGGCGGACCCATTCCTACATCTTCCTGCCAGCCTTGGTCCACAGGTGTTTGCGGCTCGTCAGTGCTAGGACTAGGGCTGTTTGTAAACAGGCTCTCAGTCGGACTCTGATCAAGTACATAAGCTGTGTCCGTGATTGGCATGCCTTGCGATATAGGACTCCCTGTGTACGACCTTGCTGGCGAAAAGAGATTAAGATGAGCATGTCCGAGTACAGGGACGCTACCAAAGTCGTCATTTCTGGAGGCGTAGCCAAAGTCCACTTCGCTTCCGTAGTACGGAGAAGGTGGGTAGGATATCGAGGAGTCTGGACCGTGGTAGGACGGATCGAATGCTGCGGGCACGGAACGTGAGATGTATTGATCGTTGCGATATGTATCCTGCATGCGGCCCGAGCGCTTCATCCTTGCTGAACGACGAGCAGCTTGACCACCTTTAGCCCCCGAGGCCTGGCGCTGCGGCTGCGGTTGTTGGGTACGGTGACCACGTTTGTTGGGCTGCTTACTGCGGTAGCGTGTCGTTGACTTGACACCTTCGCGAATCGCCTCATCGGTAAGACGCCACATGAAACCTTTGCGGGATTCTTCGCCTGGTTGGTCAACTTTCTCAAAGGCCTAGTATTCTATTAGGTCGCTCAGTGTTGTGGATGAGAGACAGACATACCCCGTTCATTGATAGATTGTGCCTGATACTGTTCTGCCATCCTTTTGTTTCCGAGGCACTGGCTTTGTCGGTGTTGTTCTTGAACCATTCGTAGATATCACGCAGTATCATCGTCTTATTCGGCGCATTGAGCAGCGCCTGGTAGATCAGCTGGGCATACGGTTGCTCTTTATCGATAATGCCACCTTCACCTGCAATAAGGTCATGCGGGTGTAGAGAGGAATCATCATGGGGGGTAGAAACTCGAGTCAGGTCAGAGTATGGGCTCTGGTAGTCATTAAGATCTTCGGCCTTTACGTGAGAGCCATATTGGTGATGATCATAGTCGTTGCTCAGCTGCATGAGCTGATCGCTGATTTCATGATCTGACAGGTCCATGGCATCATGATGTTTTGGTGGCTCGATGTGGTATGCAGTTGGTGGGTATGAGTCCGTCATATCGATGTCGTTAGGAAGGCCGGTGAGGTCGATGCCGGTGTACGATCGTGGACAGCTTGAGCTAGAATATTGTGGTGGGTATGTGATATTGAAGTTGTCGTTGTATGACATGCCGTTCTCGGCGTAGTGGTAAAGGTCTCCAGTGCTAGGTGGGAACGGATTAGGCGCATGGTAACCAGCAGCATTTTGGATCATGGAGCCGAGTAGAAAATTTGCTGGAGCAGTCCACTGCATTGACTCTTGTTCGTCGAGGCTCATACTGGAGTTCGTGATTGTGTGTTCGTTGGAAGGTGCAATGTCCTGGGCGGTGGCCGCGGTGGTCGGGACCTCAATGGGTAGTCTGGAAGTGAGCGACAATAGCGGATTTGGGACGTGAAATGGAAGCGGGGTGCGCAAGGCGTCTTTGGGTGGGTGAGCGGTATCACAAAATGCGTCTTTAGATAAGTGGACAGTATCAAATTCACCACAGGTGTCTGTAGAAGAGGGGCGATGAGTTGACTGCGTATGTGGCATGGCTGTCGTGTTGTTGGCCTCTCACAGGTATGGACAATAGAGATGATAAGCGTATCGATATGGGATACGCGGAAACGAGTGCCAACGTGCTGTGTGAAACCAAAAGACTGGCAGAAAATGAGAGTAGTGAGAGACTATGCTCACAAATGAAGCGGCCGTTAAGACATTATGATGTTCCGCTATGCCCCAACGAATGGGATTGCTTGGAAACCATGTCATTGTCACCTAGATGCTTCTTGGACGGGTTCCTGCTGCCAGCACACCTGCAGGCTTGATACTGCGGCAGGGCTTGGGTGGGCAAACAAAGCATGAGATCTCATCGCAAAGACAGAGAATCTGAAGATATCGCTGGGCGCAGCAGCAGGGCTGTTGTCACGGGTCCAGAAGTGCCGACATTGCATCATTGCCTCACGGGCCGAGACGTAGCCTACAGACCCTCATTACACTACTCCATCAGGCATTCGGAGTGACTCTCTGTACGACCATTACAGCCAACGATTGCCAGCTTGACACAGCGTAGGCGGGAAGTTGCATACTGCTGGGCCATTTGCAACATCGAAACGTCCATCGGCCTGTGCGGTAATGTCCCGGTGTTCGATGTGTATGTCCGGCTTCTGTACATGCGACGGAAACGGTCCACTGTAGGTCTTGTCCCCGTTCAAGTCAGGCAGCAGTTCTCCATTGTAAGGTTTTATTATCTATGTTCAGGCCCCTTTCACGAACTACAGCAATCGTCCCATAAGAGGCAAGTCTCTTCAGGAACAGACAATAGGTTTTTTACGTGCAAACTCTTTTCGAAAAAGGACGCCAACGGCGAATGTTCTGCATGCGCAGGGGTGTGACATGATGTGCTGCGCATGCAAAGAGGCAAGATGCGAGCAACCGCTTGGGAGCAGACCCTACAGAAGCATGTAACACAGCTCTTGCGACCCTGCTTCCGGTGAAGTTCATTCGTAGTCCTTGCTCGAGCTCACATAAAGTAACAATTGTCTGTGATTGGCCGATGGCGTGAGGCCTGTCACCGCTCGAATAGGATTGTACACCGCCAACGGTCCCGGAGATGAAGATACTCCATCGTGGGAACGAAGAAGGGTCGGTTGAGACGTCACCGCCAAAGTGGTGACCACGGGTGACGGCACAGCAAGGAAAACCTGGCATTGATGGTATAGCCTGCCGGATGATGTGCCTATAGGTGCGCAGGGACTCGTGTAACGTCCGCCCTACTCTTGGTCCTATCGCTGCCGCTGAATCCAGGAGGGGCCAGATGTAGCGGAGTAGGCTGTGGATCGTCCATGTCATTGATAGGAGGTTCAGCTACTTTCGATAGTATATCTGCCACGCGTTAGTCGTGATACCGTTTCGGTCATGCGATCTTGACATACCTTCTTGAATTGGAAGTGAAGTTGCAGGATGCCCTGAATTGCGTTAGCCACGTAGCCAGCGATGGCAGAGAAAGCTGGGTCATACCTTGTCAAAGCTGCTCTTGAAGCCGCGTTCGCGCTTAGCGCTATAATCCCACTCCTTGTCAATGATTCTGAAAGCGATGTCTTCGTACGGTGGGCCGGCGATGAAGCGGATGAGGCATGTGTCGTCTTCACCGGCGGGAGCAAAGGATTGGCCCTTCTTGCGGCCATTCTCCCGCTCGATCTTGTAGGTGGGCGCCTTTGACTTGTCGATGAGGTCGGGATAGAAGATGTTGAACTTGTAGCCCTGTACGACTTTGGGCGGGGGATTGTCGTGATCGTAGTGCGTCTGGTTGTACTTGTTCCATTCATAGCCCATCTGAACACGATTGAAGTAGCGGGGTTTCCGGGGCTTGTAGTTACCAGCCCACTGGGGTCGGGCGGTTGTGACTTCCTCTTCGGCGGTGAATATCTCCTCGCCTTCCTCGACGCCTCGCGCGACTTCCCTCTCGTATAGTGCCATGGTTGCCTTGGAGTAATCCTCCTTCTCCACGGGCGCAAATCGTGAGGCGCTTGTGGTTACAGTCTGGCTCGTTGTGGGCTGACTACTGCTGACAGTAGCATCACTTGATTTGGCCTGAGAGGGCACGTAGCCAATCTTTTGGATCTTCCTCCTCTCAGCTGCCAGGTGCTCCAGAAACGCTTTCTCGTCAGTCTGTGGTAGGGCTTTGTCTTCTGCGCGCAACTTCAGCAGCGGTTGTGGATCGAAGGCTGCATCGTAGGCGACAGTCGTCGGTTGCGCGTCGCCCGCTTCGTCGGCGCCGTTGAGCATAGCGTAGATGCTGTTTTGTACCGACGCAGCAGCCTCAGCCTGCTGCTTGCGCAACGTCTGTAGGCGCTCCCTGACGATCTCCTGCGAGACACGACGCAGCCTCGCTTTGGCCTTCCACACGCGCAAGCTTCGCAGCAGTTGCTCCCAGTAGTCATAGTCGATGGGCTCGTCCGAGTCGAGCTTCTTCTTGACCTGCACCTCGAGTGTCTCAAGCTGTTCGAACGTTTTAGGGGCGAGGAGCTGGTCGATGTCAGCAGCCACGGAGCCGGTGCCGCGTGCTTCGGACTTGGACGACTTGGATTTGCGGCGCATGTCTTTGCAGATTGCTTTGAGGGACTGGGAGGATTAGCTGTGCAAGACACGCCTATGGGTGTGTCACTCACGTTCCAGTAGTCGCGGTTACTCTTGCTTGTCTCGAGGGCGAGGTAGTTTTCAATCTCCTTTTCCAGCTCTGAGATATCGTCGTTGCTGAGGCCTTCCAAGACGCCCTCGGGGTCTACGATGTCCAGCTCGTGGTCTTCCACCTCCTCGTCGAGTATCGACTTCTCTGTAGGGTCGATGAAGCGCAGCGTAACGGCCAGCCAGTCAATGGGCCTCGCGCGTCCGCCCTTGACGCGCAGTGCCGCCTTCTTCTTCGCCTGCTGCAGCACGAAGCGATCCTCGTCTGCCACCCATGCCTCCTCGGCCGCGTTCGTTGACCGCTTCGCAGGATTGTCGTGTGCTCGTGAGTCGGCTGACCGCTTTGCTGGAATAGACGAAGACGGCGCGTCGCGCTGGGGCAGACGGCTGCGCTCGTTGCGCCATGGAGGTTCACGTGACGACATGTTATCGAGACGTAGAAAATGCGGCTGTTGTGGTGATGTCTGACTGCGTCAATGCCCAGGTCGGCGCAGATCGCGAAATCTTTGGCCGAGGCTGGTGACGTACGGCTGGCCTGCCTACCGCGCCTGCAGGCATCTACTCCCCTTTTGGCAACTGCTCGCCCATCCTTGGCGCGGCTGCCTTTCACTTGCGCCTCGCGCTGACATTCACCTGTCACATCGAGACTCCACAAAAGGTTGCGTGGAATCGCGCGTCTCCCTCTCTTTGCAAACATGCGTGCCAATCCATCCTTCTGTCCGGGTTGAAATGTCTTGTTGGCGCGTGCTGGAGCTCTGCGAGCAGCCTGACGGCAAGCACATCCCCCAGCTACTCATCAAACCCGCCTTCGACCTGGACTCGTACATTGTGCATCTTACCGACCTCAGCAACATATGGTGCGAAGAGCTAGACGTCTATGGCATAGTCAAACGAGCTGCACAGGAGCAATCGCCTATCGAAGTTAGCAAACAGGATACTGCGCAGCTTGTCATTCTTCTCGAGAATGTTGAGAAATCCCTGGCGAGTGGAGAGGATGCCATATGCCGTGTGACTCGCAACGACACGGACGGCATCACCTTGCACACTAGCATCTGCCTTCCAGAGCCCCTCGACCGCTTGACGTGGACATTCAACCTGCAAAAGCGAGCGTCTGCAACTCTAAAGAACGAACTGATTCTTCCGCTACTTGTATCATCTCACATCCAGAATGAACGAATCACCACACTTATATCTACTGTTACCGAAAAGGACAGGGCAATATCTCGACTCGTAGATCAGTTTGATTCCAACAACGTAGACCTGGCTGCCGCTTTCCCCAGCATCGGCGGAACCAAGACGGGGAGGAAGGTGGTCAAACGCGAACAAGCGGCGAAGCACGTTCCCGCCTTACGACCGTTTCGCGAAGAAGCATGGAGGCAGGAGACGGAGCAATTGGAAGACGCAAACCTGACTACGCTTGGCTTGTTCCAAGAAGCATTGGCGCAGACTACCCCGAGAGTACCACGGAAACTGAAATCAGATCAAGAATTTACGTGGTGGACTGAGATACCTACTCAGTTGGGACCAGTCACAGTTCCGGCTAAAAGCAAAGCTAAGAAGCCTGCTCCAGCTACAAAGTCAATGAAGGTTACTGCGAACTCAGATGAAGAGACGGAGGACGAGTTTGAAACTCATGAAAATTTTAACGTAAGCACATGAGAGCACAACACGAAGCGAAGCTGCTAACAGTCTCACAGACACGCGATATCGTCAGAAGGCGCGTAGAATCCTCAGTGCCCATACCCTCTTCGCCGCATAAGAAGACCAGTGAGACAGAGGGTGATAGTACTGAAGACGACGAGGATTTGGATGCACTTCCCAAAAGTCAGAGCCAAAGCAAGGGCCAGACAATACAAGAGACAATTCGCGAGAGGTCGCTCACACCTGAACATCACTCCCCGCCCAAGACGGCTTCATCCCCAGTCCAGAAGGCCAAGGTAAGCAGTTTCCGAATAGGCGGCAAATCAACAAGGGTGGAATCCCCTCAACCATTGCCGGGGAGTATAGATGCGGAACAGGAGTCGGAGATCCTACCGACCAGAGAGTTTGTGCCTTCTTCGCAAACGACCCAATCAGTCATGACACCAAAGAAAGCCCGTAAGCCTTTCCGAATCGGAGGCAAAGGAAAGACAGTAGATGGAGACGCTTCACAACGCGCGATAACAATCTCACCAAGTACCAACCGTATCAGAACCACACAATCACCTACTGCAGAACCACCGTCCTCCCCGCCACCGTCTAGGGTGGTGAAAGAGATGTCGCCCGTCAAGGAGGTCCACGAGGAAACGCCAGAGGAGAAAGCAGAGCGAAAGCGGGCTGAACTCAAGCGGAAGAATGAGGAAGCAGCGAAGAAACAGGCCCAGGCGAAAAAGAAGAAGAGATTCTGAGTCATCAAATAATGAACATGTTATCTCACAACAGCCGTCAAGAAGAAGACCATCCACCCCTGACGCTTCAGTCTACGTGCTTGAAGGACCACAAGTGTTGAGACGTAAAACGACTGGTTCCGGATCTATCGCTAATATTCGCATGGTCGACTCTGTTCTTGACGTTTGTTCGACTCGTTCAATGTTTTCACTGCTTTATCTTACATGAACGTGGAAACTTACATGTCCGATTCAGTCTCGTATCTATAATATGACGTCTGGCAAACGTTGTACAAAATTTCTAACAATGCGTTGGAGTATGGCTATTCATACTTCTCGACAGTTTCCACTTTCACTTGCTATTGCGCATTCCTTCCGCGTTCGTTTGTTTACCTAGTCCCTGCTACTCATACGCCGCATTCAACGCCGCGCTTTCTGTTGCGTCGCTCCCACCTCTCCCCACCTGCATCCCTTTTGGATAATCGACATCGACCTTTCCTGCTGGTTGCAGTCGACAACCGCTACCCGACATCATGTGTGTTTATCATTACTCTTATGTCTCGACCTGTTGCCACGCCGAGTTCACCAGAATATCCTACTGTAACAACGCGATAGCACTCGGTCTGCCCAGAAAGTAAGCACCGTTCCTGTGATATAACTGGCACACAACTGATAGTGACAGTCATTCGCCAGACGACCAGAGTGCAGACAATAACCTCAACGATAAACCCGACGCTCAGTCTGGCTCATCTGCTCATCCACCTGCATCATCCGCCAACAACGGTAGCTCATCGCATTCGCAGTTACCATCGCATACTCAGCAACAGCACCAATCACAGTACAACGATAACATGTCAATTATCAAGCCGTCTGAAGCCGGGCACGCATCAACTTGGGACGTCGTCGTGCAAGAGCGAGATGTACAATCCCATCATCAGGCTGCTTTCATTCCACGCTCTGCCCTTATTGACGGCCCTCGGCAACAACAAAACAGTCTTAGCGACGCTAGCCCAGTACTGGACAGGCAGAGCTACAGCAACGTCGACATTGATATGCCCTTGAATACACAGTCTTCATTGCATATGAAGGTTACTCACGACGGTAAGGTTCCTGAACTGTTTGCTCGATTTGAGTCATGTAGCGGGCACTCTAACGCCCGCGAAGGATCTCACGACGAGTCTGTCGATTCGACTACTGATCTTGATACGATCGCTATGCATCATCAAGAACAAGCGGACTATCGGTACGCCGCGCATAGAGTTGGTGCAGCGGGTCACAGTCCTCGCAAGTCCATACCTACCCAGTGGTTGGTGAAGAGCACTGGTCCCAATCTCGCAACCGCTCAGCGGGCAAAGGCACGAACTTCGAAAGATAGCTGGGACAGTGATTCTCCAGACAAGGTCAAGACACTAAGGGAAACACGTAGTTCAACCGATCTGAGAAGAACACATAGCAAAGAAGGTGCACTATACCTCACAAAAGAGGCCCTAGCTGCTGTCGATAGCACCATAGCATCACCCACCTCTCCGCTCAGCCCTAGCAGACTACACGGCTCTCCAACAAAGCGACCATGGAACAGTCCTACTGGACCCTTACGTAGCAGCGTGCGTCAGCAAAATCTCTCCTTCAGGACATCGCCTAGCAAGTCGACACATCTCAGCACCGAGTCGATATCAGCAGCGCACTCACGAACACCTAGTAGTGTTGCTACTTCTACTGGCCGGATGTCGTTTCATACCGCAGAAGGATCGCCAGTAAGGAGTTCTGCAAGCACGGAACATAGCTTTCAGTCTGCTGCAGAGAACCCCGAAGACCTTGATGTTCCTGATTTTGACCTCAAGGCTAACATTGATGATGAACAGATGCATCATGACTCCAACAGTTCGCGTTCGACGACAGCGAAAGGGAACACAGAAGGCAAGCGGAGTTCATTGACACCAAAGCTTGCGCTCAAAATTCCTCCAACTGTTTCATGCCATGATCTTCATAGAGATTCTTCATCGGCACCAACAGTAGCGCCGAGCGGCTCGTATATGTTGAGAAGTCCGCAAAGTCCGGTATCTCCTACACAAATGTCTCGCATCCCACGTGTTGGCGCTACCAGCAAGATTGCGGTTCCCCTTCGGAACCCAACCGTCCAGCGAGTTGAGTCGGTGAAGTCTTTGCAATGCAAGCTCAAAACGCTGCAAGCTATGCAGTCAGACGCGTCAAAAGTGCCTCTACCCGAAACGCCAAAGCCTTTGCCAGCATCTCTGCGTCACGTACGCACCGTCGACAGTACTGGCTCAACTCCGATTATCTCCCGGACATCTGAATTACATGGTGATGATCAAACACTGGACACTGTTTTTAAGGCCGAGCAGAAACAGCTAGCTCACGTTGACAGTCCCATGTCTGCTCCGAATATCGAGGTTTCAGGCCTACCAAAGAATATCTCACAATGCGGCGCAAGCTTTGTCCACGTCAACAACTGTACGGTCGACCATGAGGCTTCATACAAGACTGTGAAGCCAGAGAACATGTCATGGGATGCCCCACCAGCTTTTACTCATGGTACGACGCTTACATGTTCTACAAGCATACCCGCAATCGTCGTCATGATGGCTCACAATTTGGATGCAGAAAACACAAACATCGAAGTCAAACAAGAAGAGCCTGTCTCTGCCTCCACGGACGATATCGATGACGCTGTTGGTAACGTGACTTCCGTTCGAGGAAGAGGTGAGTGGTATGTTTCTGATGAGGGTAAACAAAGAGATAGCGGTTGTTCAACTCAATCTAGTGTGGGCTCTCTTCGAGCAACTGCTGCGGAATTCGTACCTCAGGCTTCGTCCATAGCTGGCCCGATCGAAGCTACCACGAGAACCGTACCTCCGGTCTCGTCTCATGACATCGTTGGTCTGCCAGATGCAACGGTACTCGATAGAAACGGCATACCGTTCCTGTGGTATATGTACGGTGTACAATTTGCTTACGAGCAGGGCTATCGTAATGGTCGTCCAAAATCGCCCAAGAAGTTCAAGCAATCCAGAAAACAGCGCACGTCTCTGTCTTCTCCGGTCGATTCTCCTCATCCTTCTTCAAAGGCGATTCCCATCATGACCCCCAGGCCAGCGACTCCTCGCTCTGCTGCAGCGAATCAGCGCTCAAATTCCGCGGAGCTAATGCCTCCACCACCTTTGCCTACGACTCGGCGTCGTGAAGAGACCCGCCAAGAGAATTGTCATCCTGCTTCCAACCGAGAGGTCTCAATCCCGCACAATGCCAACGCTGGAGCAAATCGACCTTTTGAGAATCAGCTCAATATGATATCTAAACAGGCTGCCCTCAACAGTCACTCGAACAGCAACGCTCCACGCCACTTCAACGTCGATCTCACCACTGTGCGCAACGTTGGCTTCCCGTCCGGACCTCGCAACATGTACCCTCCCAGCTACTACACGGTTCCTCGCCACGGCCACCGGAACAATCGTGGCAATGGTTTGTATGGTGGTCGCGGCAGCGCCGGTGTTCCCATTGACGCTACGGCACCGTTCCCGAACCCTGTCCCGCCGCAAGGCCGACCAGACCAAGGTCAAACCTACGGCGCTCACCCATTTGATTACTCTGGATACACGATTGGGAACGAATCCTGTGGTTTGGTCAACATCACCGTCGCGACCGAGCGGGGCGGTGGCGAGCCATGTAATGCATGCGCTCCCGACCATTGACCTAGTAGCGATGTCTTCGAAGAAAGCTTGAATAAGAGGACCGTAAGAACAGAGCATTTTGGAAACAGAAGGTCTATTGGTATCGCGATGAAAACATGCTTTGGTTGCATATGATTATGAGGCATGGGATTGGGAAGGAATGAATACGATAGTGGGCGAATCACTTGGCAGTAGCTGATAACGAAGAATGAACTGCAAGTGAATCTGTTTTGTTCTTTTCTTTTCCTCATCTACACACGTCTGCAGCAATAGAATCCCGTTCTTATGGGCCTTTCTCGACCGAGCAGACCTTGCCCTAAAGATATACAATTTTACGATGAAGTGATTATGCAACATGGTTGTGCAAGGTAACAAAGCGGAGCCTGTTATTCTGGCAGGCAGAACGCGAAGTCGGTGGGTCGGCGAACGGTGGGGCTCGGCAGGCGGCTGACTAATACGCTAGTCGGACCTTGGACAAAACTCTCCGCGTCGCCGCCACTCTCTCTTCTTTTTCCATATAGAAAGTTGCACCCACAGAATTTGACCTCACTCTTTGTTCCTCTACAAGATTGAAGTTGACATAAGCTGGGGAGATCGAACCTCTTTGCCCCCAAGAACTGCCTGCCCCTACCGAATGGGCTGACGGTCCCGTGGCTCCGAGACATCCTCTTAAGAATTTTCATCATTGCTACGTCTCCTCTCGCCTCGAACGATACCGATACGTATACGCACGAGTGACGCGATGGATGCATAAATACAACCAAAGCGACAAAAGTGATCGCTTTGGAGGGTGCTGTTCAATAGGATGGCGCGTAAATCGAAGGCGATTGACCACATGGTCAATCGCATGAGCAAAGTGCGGCTGGTGGATGAGCGGGCTGCTGCACCGCCGCAATCTCAGGACGATCCAGTGGAAGACGGCAAGGAAGCCGCTCAGCGCCAGCCTTTTCGCTTCTTCGATCTTCCCTACGAACTGCGATTGCGCGTTTACGAAGAGCTTCTGATCTTCCCCAAGACTATCGATCTCGATGAAGCCAACTATCGCACGATCGCACCCGCCCTCCGCCTCTTCCTCGTAGACCACCGTATGCACGACGAAGCGTCGCGCGTTTTCTACGGTGGCAACACCTTCCGCGTGTTCCCTATCGGACGTTACATCAACCGCAAGCATCCGCTACTCGCGTGGTTCCCTCGCAAATACAGAGCACAGCTCACACGTTTGGAGTTGAGACTAGGGCCAGGCTTCACCAAACCGCCGAAATGCTGGGTGGTGGACAGCCGCCTTGGCCTGGCGGCGATGAAGAAGGTGTATAAACTCAAGGTCTTTGTAGAGCTCGACCCTGCATCCAACGATGTATTTGAAGGGTTCCGTGCCGGCAAAAACTTCTACACTGAGTACTGCGTCGGGCTGCTGAGAGGTTTGCTCGCACAGTTGCCGTCGATCGACGACGTCGAGTTCGACGCCTACCCGAGTGTGTCTAAATCCAGCCCACTCCTGAGGGGCTTGCTAGAAGAGACAAAGCTCAACCAGAAGCGCGTTGCCTGGGGCCCTGAGAGGGGCTGGGACGAGATCGTGGAGGTCGACCTGGTAGGCGTCCTGCAGAAGATGGGGCTGGATACTTTTTGAGCCATCTTTGCTCTAATACATGTGGCCTGAGCTATTGCGCTGTACGCTGCATTCTTTACAGTACTTTATGTATATTTGTCTCACGAGCGATGATTAATGAACACGACATACCCAAAGCTCTTCGTTCACTCCGCCTTTCTTTTCCTCTTTCCCATGCCTACATGCGCACTTTCCATTCCACCAAGCATTTGTTCCGCCTAGCATCTTGGTCGGTAATTTAACGACTACATCTAAGGCAGCGCTCCTTTGTTTGCATCTATGAGTTCTCTAGGCATTGCTACGTCACTTGCGTCTCGTGTTCGCGAGGCTGAGCAGTGGGCCGCAACACCTCAGACCCCGCTCTCATTTTGCCTTCCTCATGTCTATCATCGCAGCACAAAACACGTGCATTAATCGCAGAAAAGCCTTTTGTTTCTGAGGAAGGGCGTCCTTGTGACACAGCATGCAGGACTTCCTGAACCGCAACCAGGAGCGAAAGGCCGTTGCAGAAGGGCAGAGTAGCACCAGTCTACCGCTCGTCTCAGCAAAACCCAAGCTTTCTGAGCCTGCTCGATCTACACCTCAGTCGCGCCCTTTGACACCAACCACTAAGCTCGACGAACTAGATTCGGTCGCAAGCAAAGACCCGTATGTTTATGGGCTTCTGACCCCTGTTGGACACAACATCAGACTGATCAAGGTCCACCGGGCTTCTGCATATCCCTACCCACACCTCGGAGGAGCTAGTTTTGGCTGTACGATTGATGTATATGAGATCGACCGAGCTCCACCTTACATTGCTCTCTCTTATACCTGGGGTGCTCCACTTCCCACACACAGGGTCTGGTTGAACGGTAAATGCTGGTTTGTTCGCGAGAATCTGTACAACTTCCTTAACGCCTTTAGTCAGAGCGAGAAGGCGCAACAAACCAAGCATATATGGGTGGATTCACTCTGCATCAACCAGACCAATATACAGGAGCGAAACCATCAAGTCGGCATGATGGCTGAAGTATACGGCAATAGTCATACTGTCATTACTTGGCTAGATGATTCCTGCTATCAGCCGCTTCAACGGATCATGGATGGTACTTTCGAATACAAACATTTCGAGTAGATATTTAGTAATCGCTATTTTACGCGCATATGGATTGTTCAGGAGATCGTACTCGCTCAGAAGGTTCAGATCATGAGTGGCGATCTCTTAGTCGACTGGCTCCACTTTAGAAGAACGTTCTCCGAACTTGAGAGGACTATGCTACGCAGGAACAACAATATAGCAACCTGGTTGTTCTCCGACGTTATGACGAAGAATCCATCAGGTCCTAAAAGTAAGTTCTTATGGAGCTTGTCTGATCGCCTTGATCTCTACTCGCAATTTGAGTGCGAAGACCCTCGTGACAAAGTATACGGGCTCCTGGGGATAGTCAACCGTTCTTCCAGTGTCCCAGAGATCGACTATAACAAATCGATTCAGCAAGTCTATTTCGATACGGTACGTATTCTTTTGACAGAGAAGGGGGAAGAGCCCCACAACGGACTTTTGGAAATATCTGCAAAGCTTAGCCACGACATGCATCTTTGTAGAAAACAACAGAGGGTATTAAGCAAGGTGTTTGGTGACATTCGGCGGCGCGTGGTCAGCAACGCTCAGAAGACTGGAGAATCCCCAGTCGTCGACGCTATTGGTTTCCGGACGTCAGGAGTATGGAATGAATGGTGGTATGAACAACTTGGACAAAGGGTGTCTTTTCGGGGATGGCTTGGGGGAAGATTAGTGTGCAAAAGCATCCGCCCAAGTGGATAGAAAACTCGTATGAAGAGTAGGCTGTTGGTGGCACTTCATACATGGAGATTGTCGTACCCTCCAATGCGTGTTTTAAACCTATTCACGGCCAATCGGAAATAACGCGCATCATCTGGGCCTAGCGGCCCATCCCCGCCACGTTCATTTCCACGGACGCGTACCCGCTGCAATGCCAATGACGTGAACATGCACGCGTCGAAACCCTTTGCAATACCGTCTGTCTAGCTTACCTGCACGAGCCCACGATTTTCTGTCCAACAAAATTGCGCAACTCTCCACCGACACATTCGTTGCTATCTATCCATTGTGTTATCTGACGAGACTTTGAGCGGCAACCCTCGTTTGGGGCTGTTCGCAACTTCGTTCCACTCCCACTTCGATGCTTTGTTCCAAGTGTACCAGCATCCATTTCAGGCATATCGAAGCATGCCCTCCAGCTGTACAGCAACTCCAGGTACCATTACTTGGTTATATGAAAGACATTAAAAATGATCACATACTGTTCTTCCAACATTCGTGCAACCTTCAGTGTTTGCAACGTACTGCTGACACCGGTTGTCAATTCTGTCTCAAGATTCAAGCACTATTGCAGATTGGTCGGCGTCTGCGAAAGAAAAATGACACCGAGTCACGCATCATCCTCAGCATTAGTCGGAAGCTCCAGGAAGAGACTCTGGCTTCGCTTGAAACAGCTGTCCTGAGTGTATACTTTGAGGCGATGGTTTACGGATTCAGATGCTTGGTACCTCGGATGGCTGGTGGGTGCTCGAAATCACTTCGAAGACAGGCATTGCGCTGAGTCTGTGCTAGAACCGTTTTCAACCATGGTGGCAACTCTAACCAAGTCGAGTAAACCAAAATCGGACGCATTAAGTGCAGAAGCAATAGCCCAGCAAGACGAGGAACAACACAGCAACCACGAATTCTCCCCAGAGTGCGACGCGTCAACTTTGTCAGATGCAAACATTGCCTTGGCTTCAGCATGGCTCAAGACATGCTCGGAAACCCACACTGCCTGTCGAGACGCTATATCCGCCTCGTATTTACCCACGCGCCTAATCAACATTGTCAATCCAAGCCATCCCTTTCTAGAAGACAACGAGGTGGTTAGCATACGTTCATACGCCACGCTGAGCTATGTATGGGGTAACGTCACGAAAAGATACGTAACTAACTCTGGAAATTTCGAGCAGCACTACAACTCAATCCCACGATGTGACCTTCCGAAAACCTTCCAGGAGGCCGTTGACCTCGCTTCTCGATTGGGGTTTAAACATATCTGGATAGATGCCCTAACGATCATCCAGGACTCAGTCGAGGACTCACGCACAGAGATTGCACGAATGGGCGATGTATATAAACAGTCCGCGTTGACAATATTCGCTGGCGCTGGAGACAACGTTGATGCGGGCCTGTCTATGACACGAGATCCCAGATTGACCAAGCCTTGTCAACTGGACTTTGCAGCTACTATTGGAGACGAGACGCATCAAATTTCAGCGTACGTGCAATCCTTGCCCGAAAGAAGTCCGTGTCCGCTGGACACTAGGGGATGGATTCTGCAAGAGGAGGTGCTTGCGCCACGACAACTGGGTTTTCGGCATTCAGAGATGCAGTGGACATGCCGGAGCTGTGAGCTGTCAGAAAGCATGCCTACTACCCATGCGGCATCCCCTGATACCCTCGACGACGTTAAAAAGGGCCTTGTTGGACGTAAACCTGAGATGGTCACAACATATTTACCACTATTGCATTTTTGGCTGGACAGCACCAATGCACCAGAGGTTTCACTCCACGCAACTAAAGGCCTATTTGAAACATGGTATAGAGTCGTAGAAGCCTTTTCGCGCCGATCCTTGAGCTATAGTTCCGATGTACTACCAGCTCTTGCCGGTCTTGCAACCATTTTTGCAGCCAATCACCATATCTTTTACCTGAATGGGATCTGGAAAGAAGATTTTACATCTGGTCTATTATGGGCCGTGCATAGCAGTCGCAAGGACAAGCATCCTGGCCCACAAGTACAAGATTCAGTGACCAGGCTGTCGCTCTGCTCGATCTCGTGGAGTTGGGTGTCTCAGTGGGGTGAGAACATCAAATTTGAACCCAATAAGAAAGGGAAGCAAACACATGTTCTTTACAGCATCAAGGTGGATGCTATTACCAGCGATGAGAACTCAGAGTATGTTCAACCGACTATGGACATGCAAGGTATAGTCAACAAATCCTTGACACTGTATGGGCGCTGCATCGATCTTGAGATCGGCACGGTGTTGGTAACCAAAGAGAGAAAAATGCTATGGCAGAAGTCACGACATACCGCATTCCATTACAACAATTATCTGGAAATGGACTACAGTAAGCGAGCTAGGCCAGTCGTTGAGTCAAAGCGGCAGACAGCTTATGGATGGCTGCTTCTCGACTCTAGTCTTGTCGACACTCCGACAAACAACATCAAATTTTGCTTGTGCAAGGTTTTGGATTCTGGAAATCGATCGAAAAATACAGAAGAGTCCCATTCCAGAACCTCGCAAGTCGGAAGCATGCTACACAAAAGTATCCTCTCCAATCCGAGATTACGCAAGGCGAAGGCACGCATAGAAGAATCGACTCAGCGGCCAGGACCAGCGGAGAAAGTCCAAGCTTGCTTTACATTACTTGGGCTGGCCTTAGTCCCAACGGATAGCGATGGACATTACAGAAGGGTGGGGCTCTTGAAGACTTGCATCCATTTCGACGAGGAGATCACCAAAGTTCCAAACTTCGCTCCTTTGGAGCATTTACCACATCCTTGGCACCACGCCCAAGGAGAGACTTTCACGCTGGTATGACAAGGTTACAGGTACCAAAATTTGCCGTGAACAACCTATAAACTCATTATAAAGATAATCTATAGGTTTATGTTATCCCTTGATCTTATATATGCGAACCTACGTTCCCCCAAAGGATTATGATGAGCACCCACAAGAGTATTACCGTCAAGACACCAAAAACCACTCGGCTTTCCACGTTGCACCACTTGACCTCTTCGTCTCGCCAAAGAAGCAATTCAAGAACTCCTTCTATGCACTCCTCCCAAAGCTCCAGGATAGCAGCTGTAGAACCAGAAATAGCCTGGATTATAGAGGCGGGGCCTTCATTTAATACTACACGATTACGGGTCTCATCGTCGCAATGCGCCTCCACCCACTCAGCAAGCAGCGTCCAGAGATATACGTTCAATTCGCGCTGGAGCTGTTGGATACTTATCAGATGATGGTCCTGAGAGCGTAGTATGCGATGGAAGTACAAGCGCATGATCCTGAAGATATGGTCGACTGCAGCATAAGCAATCTCTTCTTCGTGGCCTGGGTAGTCGCAGTGCACAGCACGTACCAAATACTCGTTGTGCAGCGCCAAAGATCTGGCACGCTCTTGGAGGTGTGCAAGTATCTTGAAAACTTCGTTATAGTAAACATCAATCTCATGAAGCGGGCCAGCGTTGGCGATCGAGTCTTCGATGGAGTTCATGACTAAATAGTCGAGATCCATCTCTGGTCGGTACCAAGTCATGACCGTCTTTTCTTCCTTAGGCTCACGTTCTTCGGATCCACACTGGCATGCTAGAGAATCCAATCCTTTCATGCTTAAGTGCATGCAGACCCGATGGCCGCAATGTAACGTACAGTGCGGCGCCAACGCTGGTACGCCCTGGCCTATAGTGAGCGGGTCCTGGAAGGCGGGAAATCGATGTATGTTGATGTCTTCGTTGATGCCATCGAACAAGGGAGATGGTTGTGCGACAGGAAGATGAAGATTTGAGCATGAGGCATTGATGTGGAATGACGGCTTGGGACGAACTGCTGTAGAAGTGATTGCGGAGGCGAAGTTAGTGTCTGTAGACTTCATTGTCGTGCTTGATGGTGGCTGCGCAATGGATCGCTCGGCTGCTATTTCAAGGGCGAAAGAAATACAAATAGCTTGATCAGTAACGTTTTGTTCTCGAGAAACGAGACATTGTGCAGACATGCAGCCGCGGCCTCAGCGTTGTATGCAGGTTCATCCCGCTATACGTTGATAACAACAATGGCTGTACGATGAGGTTGCTACTCACCGAGTCACTGGCAAGGTTACTGCAAGTCGATATCATATCGGCTGACTGCGACGAGGTATATCCCGTCTTCTTTGTCGATGTCACCGAACATCAACTGTGCGATGACTGTGAAACGACATGTCGAGCTCGGGACGCGTTGGTTCAACGCGCAGGAGATTAGGCTTATTTGGGAAAGGTGCCAACAATGACGCAACGCGTTTTTGTCTCATCCCACTCTGGACGGTACCGCCTTGCATCCACAACGAAGTTCAACCCTCTCCCGCAATGCGACCGCTTTGAATCCTTACCACAAAACCATCGGTCGCATAATTCGATATGGCGCTTCCTCTAGGCATCTTCCTTGGCGGCTGCGTGGTCGCCATTCCTGTCGTTACTGGTGTCGCGCAAGGTGTCGAGCACCAAAAGAAGCAGAACGAAGAAGCCGCCAACGAGTCGCGCATGTGGAAGTTCAACTGCCTTGTAGCCTGCGATGATCCCGATCCGATCGCGAAAGAAGAAGTCAACAATGGCATCCTCGTTGTGCGCCACGATAAAGTCTGGGTTGTGCCGAGGGACGCGGATAACAAACCGATGTGGCCGGATGGGGTAGACGGTGAAGGACGGGAGCCGTTGCATCCATTTGCAGGTTTCTATATTGCATATCCTGACGAGGATCGCTGCCCCCCGGAAAGGGGACTGGTTAGCACCATCAGCGACGACCCGCCTATGCTGAACTGGATATACTGCGACAGAGAGACGTATGAGCTACGCTACTCGAATCGCACGGGCAGTATCGTGCATCATGTAGGCGTTTGGGACTGGACCGAAGACGAGACCCACCTGACATTCGACGGCTGGGAAGGCTTCATGGCTATCGACGAATGGGATGGTGCTGATGAAGATCCCGATACACCGTGGGGCAAAGAAGGACTACGCTGGGCAGTATACTTCGACAAAGACGACAACGGGCTCAAGGGGAGACATAAAGGAAGGGACATGTTCGAGATCAGTCTCAAGCGCCGGATACAGAGTGCCGAAGAGCAACTGAAGCAGAATGAAGCAGCGGAGAAGAAAATGCAAGTCAAGAGTAGAGGTGGTCTCAGTACTCAATTCGCTGCACCGCAGAAGGAGAGAGACAAAGAGTGGGAGAAGAAGTTTGGCGAGAAAGCGAGGCAGGAGTTGGAAAAGAAATTAGCGAAAGACAAAGAGGAAGGGCAGGGACCAGAGTGGGCCAGAGGCGATGTTGGAAAAGAGAGCTGAGGAAGGACGAGAGACAAGATGTCCAATGTGCTGGACGACGGTGTTTGTCAATTTGGTGTACGCGATGATGCTCCTGAGCTCAACTAGCGCTGGAAGTTTGTCGTTTTGACTGTTCACATATCGAATCGCGTTATAGCTGAGGAAGATTGATAGCAATCTACCACGCTACGGGACTATCGGCTGCTTTCGGACGCCAACGACTCATTGTCGTCCTTGGGTTCAGCCGGTTCAGACGCCTCCACTACCTGCAGGTAGTCTTGTCAAACCATCGACAGGATGCTCTCACTACCTGGCATCAAGCTGGTCACGGTTATACACTGCACACTCGTCCCCGTCATGCGAGATAGACGGCTCAGCAGAGGATCGCGTTCTGGAGAAGAAAGTTTGGCACGTGGCTCAAGAGGTGTGGCCTAGGCGACCTTCGCAGCACCCTTGTATCGAATCGACATCGGTTACTGCAGCCTACGATCGACGCCTCACACACACACACACCCTAATAGTTTGTACAACGCACAAGACCTTTCCATGAATTAGGCATGTCTATTTGTCAGGCCACGCGAGAGTGCTATACCTCAAGGATCACCGAAGTGGAAAATCATTCTGGAGGTTATGACAAATGAATTAGCATGAGTCTTCAAGGTACGCTTGAGTTAAAGACAAAACGGTTTCGGAAGGAAAACACTATTCGAGTTACGCACTCCGCTCATGACTACGGCAGACCGATCGGCAATGGCCCTAGTGACGTCGAGAAGTTCCTTACTTCCTTTCTTCCACTTGTGAACCATGGTTCCATAATCAACTTACGCAACTTTCCTTGTCTCCTCTTCTTATACCATAGGATAAAAGGAGGTTTGAAGATTTCAAACTGCGTAGCCAGACCAGCTGCCCGTACAGTCTCCTATACCTGATATGAGCGATCAACTAAATTGTCGAAGCGTGGGCGCTGAGCAGGTGGGCATGAATCTTTGTCGAGTTGTGCATCTCTGGCAGTGCGCTTCAGTGCTTGGGAGGAACTCGGAACATCGCCAGGGTGAAGATAGCAAACACCTGCGTAGTTTGAGCGGGGTGTGTGGCTGGCATTGTACAAATTGCCACTGACATGGTGGTTGCCTTCGTACCGTCCTGTGACAATATTACCTCGCTCAGAGTTGCCGTAAATTCCGTTTAAGTGGGAGTCTCCGCAAGGAGCTGATCTATCATTGACAGAACAAATATGAGTATGGTGTGTATCGCTTGTGGGCGCAGGTGAAGGGGAACGAACAGAGACTGGTATATCCTGGCGAGCATCTTCAGTGTGCGCTTGGCCCACTGCGATGTCCAAACTCGAAACCTCTGAGCTAATATACTCGTCGGTGTTCACCGGCATTGACTGTATCTTTTTGTTGGCTGCACCGTTCTTGTCCTTCCAAACCGGTCGTCCTTCCTTGATAAATTCTTGACGCTTACTGTTTTGTACACAGTTTACGATGGTGCCTGAGCATCGCTGGGCTGGCGATGCAACTGTAGTTTCAATATTCTCACCTAAATATCAGTGTGCCAAGTCAGTAGTTGTCTTACATGCGGTCCGTACAGAGACATTGCTTACCCTTGAGTAGCGAGAAACAGCGGTACTTGGATAATCGTAACAGCGCACTGAGATGACTCATGCGTTGTCCAAAGGTAAGATAGCGTGATTTTCGGGCCATTGCAAGCGCCAGCTTGTCATAGATCGGAAGCGACGCTGGACCATCGATGTGCAAACGTTCAGCGACATCAACAAGCTGCCAACAGACCTTCTCCATATGTGTTGAATGTGGCGCGTTAATAGCATTAGGAGTCCAGCGGCTCATGAACGCGGGTGTCTCGCGCTTGTCTGAGCATGCCGAAGTATCTTTCATTGCGTCCAACAGTTCGGCAACATATGTAGCTCGTTCTTCATCGTTAGTAGGAATTGTACTGTCACCAATTGGCGCGAACCAGGCTTTGTCGAGATGGCGGGAAAGCATGGCTTTCTTCGCCTCCACAAGACTACGGAATGCCAATTCACAGGTACCACCTCGCGCTGACGCAATTTTAGTAGTTTGAGTGCGTTCATGCGGATTGAGCGTTGCACACCCCCGATAATCTTGAGCGCGCGCATCGGATGCGTCTTTCTGGGCACCCACAAAGCTGGTAGGCTTTTGGAATAACTGATAAGGCGGATCTGGTATGTATGGGACACGCTGAGCTACCAGTTGCTCAAGTGCTTGTTCAGCCCTTCGGGTGGCGCTATGTTGATGCTGAACGTTGTTGTTTCCGTATCCAAAAACATCATCCAGATCACTGCCTTCTGTTTCTGGGGCCCAGTCTTCGGGAAAGTTGAACACGGTGATGCCACTATCAGAAGTCCATTGTGCGCTTCCGTCGTCCGATGCTGTTTGATGTTGAGCTTCAAAATCGTATTGGTTTCCAGGAAATTCTAGGCCAAAGTCCTTGTTAACAGCAGAGTTCTCGACCGGGAGGTAGCCCTGAGACATGCTGTAGTTAATGGTGTCCCCTGGCTTCGATTGAGCCATGCCCAAGTGATAACAGAAGTAGTGGTCGTGGTTTATGGAGGTGCTGGTTCGTGGAAACTCTTGGATGGTTGGGAGATGCTTTGAATGTTCGCGAACAAATCAAACGCTAGTCGGATCAGGACAATTGTAGGCAGTACTTAGTTGAGAGACTGGAAGGTTGTGGTCTGATGACCATCGAGGTGGAAGAGTCCACTGTTGTCCTGTATGCGTCGTGGTGCTTCTCGTCCAGTGAATCCATAGTATCCGTTAAAGTTTATAGATGGATAATCCATGCGCTGTGTAGCAACGATTACCAGGAAAGCAGAGATGTTCTAGCAACAGCGGTTCGTGGATGTCTTAGTACTTAGCCAACGTCGAACTGGAAACGAAAACATAAGTCTTATCTGGGTCAAGTGTAGTAGGGCGTACTGTAAGATAGTTTTTCGACATTTCGCTAGCATTGTTTGCGCGTCCGAGTCGCCATCATTGCAAAACGGTAGTCTTGCTAAGCTAACAAGCATCTAATTGAAGGTGGACTGTTGATACGGGCAATCTCCTAGTGATCCGTTTCTTCTAGCTACAGCGTTGTGCAAATATTGTTCGACATCAGGAGGGAGTTAACTAGGAAACAGAATGTGCATGTAAGATTTCTATTGAGGGTCGTTGTGTAATACGTGATCGATAATGATTCAAAATACTAGGGTAAAGCTACATTGTCGCTAAAATACGTGTATGAAGCATACAGAACGCTGGAAGGTACTAGAAGAAATACAGGTCTGCAGCAGCGATGCGGACCTCTGTCTACTCATTCACTTCACATCGCCCCCTACTTTCACTGCCGTATAATCTATGCAGCAGGCTTCCTTGGTTCTAACTTGCGCGGTGCCTTCTTCGGAGTAGATGGTTGACTTGGACCGCCGCTCTTCTGTGTGTTGCTCCCCTGCTGACCCAACTTTCTCGGCTTCCTTTTTTCTTTTGAGGTAGTGGCTGGGGCATTGTTTTCTTTGTTATCGCTAAAGGACACACGCTTTGGTTGACTGGAGGTATTGGCGGGCTTGCTCGTTGAGTTCGATTTCTGTGACGAGGTCTTTGACTGACTTGTGGTCTGTTGTGCACTCGGTGCCTGATTCTGCTGAGACGATTGGGGATTAGCAGGCCCTCTGGTGGTAGGCGGCCGCTGAGAACGAGGTTTGGGTGCTTCCTTTGGTGGTTCATTGGATTGTGGTTTCTCTTGCTTTGGCGGTTGTGGGTTGTTTGTCTTTGGTTGTTGTGGCTTTGTTTGAGAATTTTTCTGAGGCTGGGTCGATTGTTTGGGCTGACTCGGAGCCTGTTGAGCCTGCTTTTGAGGCTGTTGCTTCGGTTGTGATGAGCTCTGCTGCGGCTGTTGTTGCTGTTGACTCTGTCCTCCCCATGGATTCATCGCGGCACCTATTCCACCCAGTCCCAATGCACCCCCCATACCCTTAGCTGATGGCATGCTCGGCATGCTCGGCCTCCAGGCTGTCATGTCTTTGGCCGACTGAGACCAAGACTGCGGCATCTGGTCTGGTGCGTCGTTCTTCATTTGCTCCAGCTCCTCTTTGGATGGCGCTTGGGTTTCCTTTGTTTGCATGATCATCTTCTCCAAAGCCTTCTTCTGCGATGGAGTCGACTTGATGTCCGGAAGGAAGTCTCCGACAACTCCCTGGACACCTTGACTTGCCATCTCACCAAGGTCCCACATGGGACCGTTCATCGCTCCGTAAACGGACCCGATGCCACCTCCGAGCAATCCTGTCACTGTAGATATTGTGCCACCAACCAGGGCACCAGTCAATTTTCCGATGGTGACACCCGGCTGCACTCCCAATCCGGCACCAGCTGCAAGACCCTGGAAAGCGCCCGACTGCGTGTACTTCGCCGCTTTTCCAAAAGACTCTGCCTCGATCTCCTTGTTGATTGCTTTCGCCAAAATCTCTTCTCTTGCCTTTGCGTCGCCCGCTCCATGCGCAGCTTGCCTCAACTCCCACGCCTTCTGACCCGCCTGGAGCGCCATGCTCGCTGATACGCCGGCGTTCTGTTTGATCTCATGGTCTGGAATGCCACCTTGTTGGCCACCGGCGCTGTTGTTAGCCATATTCTGGCTTGGTGGATTTGCGGCGTTTGGTTTTGGTTTCTGTTGTGCTTGTTTCGGTGGCATCTTTTCGTCCAGGTGTAATTCTGGTAATGTTATGGCAAGGGTCCAGACAGAAGGCTGGGTCAATGGGTTAGTGCTAGTGTGACAGCTCAAGTGCGAATATGCTACGTCATTCAGATCGTCGAGATCGTCGTGGTCGTACGCGACCCGTGTGGCTAAATGACAACCTGTTTTGACCCGAGTACACGAGACGTAGTCTTTACAACATGTAGGGTTATCCCTTCTAGGTCCGGTCAATACCTCAATAACAAGACCGATGGGCTGCCACTCAGTGGTTCTTGTCTCAGTGACAGCGAGCCATGACGTCAGCGGTTCGACGCCAGGGTCTCTGGTTTCCCACATTCCGGTATGCACTACGCTACAAATTGCACCGCGTCTTTTAACAGCGACTTACGTCTGCACGTTTTTGGCCGAGCTTTTAGCTATCCGGACGCTTAACATAGTGTCGAGCATGTCACCTTGTTCGCCAGTTACACGCTTGAGACTCATCCCGTGACTAGATCCATTTATCCTATATCTAGCTCGGGACATTCTGATAGTCCGAGACCAAAGACTTGAACATAAGTATTCTTTAGCGCACTCATCGGTCACCACGACGGCCGCGATATGTATCGCTGCATCGTAGTTCTTGGTGTCTTCGTTGTTGCGGATCCATAAGTAATATGAGCCGTGTACTTACAGCCTTCTTCAACTCATCCTTTACACAATGCTGGGATAGTGTATATTTAGGAACAATGTCTCATTCACTTCACTTCTCACACTTTTCGCATGTTGAGGAATATCGACGAGTTGGAGGCATAGATTGTCTTGTCATCTTTTTTGAGTAATGCGTCGAGCTCTTCAACCCATTTTAGGTGTCAATAACATTCGATCCAAGCCCTCTGGTGGTTGTCGTTACGGATGCTCACCTGCTTAAACACAGATGTGTTGTGAGTGATGCTCTCATCATGCAGGTCAGTCTTTTGGGATACTGCTAATTTCTGGAGACGATGACTGATCTAGCGTTTACGTAGTATGCTTATGACAAAATACTGCGTTCACGACTGTGTGATCGCATATCAAGCACAGCGAAAGGAAAGGTCACAGTTGAATAGCGTCCATGCGAAGACAACGTGTTAGCTCCGAAAGTACTGATACTATCATCAATGGCCTCATCATAACAACCTTCCACGCTTTCCTCCACTTCCCGATGAAATCTTATATTCTCAGTCACCAAGATGATGGCGTCTCTCATCAATCCGCTAATTCTACGTAAAGCTCCAATTCAGTTCTGCCCTCCTGATCCGGGATACTTCAGATCTGCTAAGGGAAAGTATAGCGCCTTGATCTAATCTGATCTACTACCATAGCAGCGGAGACACGCTTAAGTTCTTCGCGCGTGAGGATGACTGCTAGACTGACTCTTGTTCATGTACAGAAAATCATACATGGCCCATTCTGGAACATCTCGAAGGAGATGGCTGTGCTCTCAGGAGCCAGGTCCCAGTGTTTCGCCATGATACGAAGACGAGCTATCGTTTCGGAAAGAGCTTCGTGATTGTGAGACATACTATGTCGACGTTGGGCACGACCAAGAATCCCCGATTCAGAGGCTATTACAGACAGATCCAACTCATAGTATCTCATGTGTCTGTCTTGGAACAAACCGTACGCGTTTCTTTCCAATTGGAACACCTGTGGAGCAGGAAATTCGTTTACTGTCAAGTGTTGATGCAATTCTTGGAATGATAATTGGTGGGATTCATCCACGTCAGCAGTGAAGCTCGAACAAATGTCTATCGCCTGATGTTTGCGGTGTGAGCCGGTAGGCAGCGGGGATCCGGTGTCCAGAGGCCGCGCAGCTGGCATCTATATGTCGAATGTACGTGGCTTGAGCAAACGACTAATGTTTGATAGATAGATGAGCGGATGCAGCAGGCCTGTCCTGTCATCAGGATTGACAGCTTACTGGTCTGTGCGAATCGATAATAATAGCCTATGGAAACGGCGGACGCGATTTGAAGCGGACTATGATGTAGTTTCTTTTACGACACGTCGCTTTCTGGGAGGCGCCATAAACATATAAAATTCACCACGCGCTGCCGCTAACGTGTGGTCAACCGTCGTCGCCCGCCACAATGGACCCTCTCCTCGCCGCTGCGGATGCCGCCGCCGCAGCCTCAGACGCGACGCGTACCCCACCTAGCTCCCCGCCATGCGCCGAAACACCTCCAGCGAGCCGTCTCTGGGGTATCAGCGATATACACCTCTCTTTCAAAGGCAACCGCGAAGCTCTCGAGAAGCTCCTCCCGCACCCGCACGATGACCTGATACTCTGCGGCGATGTCGGCGAGTCCGCAGAGCATTGCCGCATAGCCTTCACCAAGGTCAAGGAATGCTTTCGCCAGGTCTTCTGGGTGCCAGGGAACCACGAGCTATATACGCTTCCCTCGGAGAAAGACCACGGCGCGAGAGGCGAGGCGAAATACATGGAGTGCGTCGCCATTGCGCGCGAGTATGGCATTCTCACACCTGAGGATGGATACACTTTGTGGGAGGGCGAGGGAGGCCCATGTCTCATTGCACCCATCTTCACCTTGTATGATTACTCCTTCCGACCCAGTAATGTGAAGCTAGAAGATGCTCTCGACTGGGCGAGGGAGGAAGACATAGAAGCGACCGACGAGCACCTGCTGCATCCGGATCCCTACTCGTCGCGTATCGAATGGTGTAACGCTCTCCTCGACAAGACAGAGAAGAAGCTCGCGGCTGCCGTCGCAGCGCATCCAGATATCCCACTGATAATAGCAGGCCACTGGCCGCTCCGGGAAGACCTGGTGAAACTCTTCAGAGTCCCACGCTTCTCACTGTGGTGCGGCACCAAGAAGACGGAAGACTGGCACAACAAATACAACGCGAAAATCGTCGTCTCTGGCCATCTGCACATCAGGAGAACAGACTGGATAGACGATACGCGCTTTGAAGAGGTCAGTCTGGGATACCCAAGACAGTGGCATGATTGTCAGGAGCGAGGTCTGGACATTAACGACATGCTCCGTGAGCTAATGCCAGGCCCCGACACACCACCAAAAGATCAGCGGAATACTGTCTGGAGACAGTTCGGATGATTGACTGCATCGCGGAATATGATCACCCATTTTTCCGTTCGATAACCGCCATCATGCATTGTGTCCTCCAGTGACTGTAGGTATGTTTAATGCTCCAACCAGCCCATGCCAACGCGTCACCATCTCCGTGTCTGCTACCATAAACCTGATGCATTTCTTGTTTTGTTTCTACTTGCTCCCACACGTTATGTTCACCTCCCCTGCACCTGCCTGATATGGTCTCGGCTTAGCCTCGGCCACGGACCAATTGTTCGGTCACGATCAACCACGCGATTTTTTCCTATTCGCCAGCAAAGCACCATCCTGGCCCTCAATCTGTTCGATCGACATCTTGCGTTACCGTCCGCAGATGTTTCCTCCGAGCGTAGACATGCACGTCTTGAGTCGTCCCGTGCCGGACGCCGGTGTGCTGCAGGTACCCCAGTGACAACGTCGGCAACATTGCTACGTATCCAAGGTAGCGTAACGAACGGCCAATCGTTACTAGTATATTAGGGCATGTGCGCTGCACACGCGCTGTCCACGGTCCTCAGCACTTCGCCTTTGCGTTAGTCTCATCGTGAACTTCCTCATTGAGACCTCGGGAGATATAGAGGGGAAAACACGATTACTCGCTGAGCAAGACACCGGAAAGAGCCGAAGACAACTCGAATCACTTCCTATAAAACCCATTGTACCCGACATATCACGAAGAACAAGCCAACTCATTACCGGCTCAAGGACGTTCGTCACTCGCTAGACAGTTACCTTGACATTCGCTTCTACGCTCGTTCACTTTACAGTCAAGATCAAGATGCTCAACTTCGCCCTTCAGCTCCTCGCAGCCGCGAGTGTCGTCCTCGCGTCACCTGTCAATCTCCAAAGCCGTGCTGTCATCAATCATGATGCTGTTGTTGGCTTCCCCGAAACTGTCCCCTCTGGTATCGTAGGCCAGCTCATGCTGAAGTACAAACCCTTCCTAAAGGTCGAGAATGGCTGCGTTCCTTTCCCTGCTGTCAATGCCGCAGGTGACACTGGGTAAGTTCTCGTACACGCATCTATACAACTGTAGGCTAACAGTTCACGACAGCGGCGGCCTGGCCACCTCTGGCGACCCCTCAGGAATGTGCAGCTCTAGCCCCGGCCAAGTCTACGCCCGTGCCGGCGCTCACAACGGCGCCTACGCCATCATGTACTCGTGGTACATGCCCAAAGACAGCCCTGGCCCTGGTCTCGGCCACCGCCACGATTGGGAGAACATTGTGGTATGGCTGTCAGCTCAATCCACCACCGCCACTATCCGCGGCGTCGCCATCTCTGCTCATGGTGACTACCAAAAGGTTACTAAGCCGAACCTTGACGGTACTCGTCCCCTCATTGGTTACAGGTCCATTTTCCCTGTCAACCACCAGCTTATTTCTACAACCACAAAGGGTGGAGAGCAGCCGGTGATTGCGTGGGATAGCATGCCTGCCGCGGCGAAGAGTGCGATTGAGAACACAGACTTTGGTGACGCGACACCATCCTTCCGGGACAGCAACTTCGAATCCTACCTCACTGATGCTTTCATTTAGAGTAGTCAAGTGTAATCAACAACATAATTATGGAGTGTATATAGGAGCATCTCATATAGTACTTTATCAATTCATGCATTCTCCCATGTCATCGAATGTTCTTGAAGAGTTATCTCATCAGAAGACCCAGCGGCCAATTTCACAATGGTGGTCAGGTACCATGTCCTGTCGTGCATCACAACTCAAGTGACATTGTATGCCTGCGGCGTCTCTGCGATAGACCCGTCGAACCCCCTACGGAAAGATCCTCTCGAATACGAGATTCCGCAATTATAGAATGCTAGACGTAAAGCTCTTGCCAGTGCTTCGCTTCAGCTTCTGAGCCGTAAATACATGTTTTCACGTCTTTGATTATACTACGAAACTACCGAGGTACGCATATCGTTACGAGCTTCATGTGCAATCATATAAGGATCCTCTATCTACTGTACGAGAACTGAAGTTATGCCGAGCCCCTATAGCATACTAAGCATAGTACCAGGGTATCCGGCCCGAATGAAGGCTCCGCCATCCCCCGTATCAACAAGTACATGCACGACATGCTGCTCAAGCCGAGTACCCAGGTGGCGGGCCGGCCGGCGCAGTATACTCAGGCGGAGGGGCCTCATCACCCGAAGACATGAAACCTCCCATAGCGGCGTTTGCTTGCGCACCACCAAGTACCCTCCTGAACGCCTCTTCGCGCGCTTGCTGTAGCTCTAATCTCGAGTGCTGCAATTTGGCTTTTGCCTGGTCCACTTCCCTCTGCAGACTCTTCTCCTGCGCTTCGCGCTGCCTAATGATATCGCTGCATTTGTTGCCTGCACGGTCAACCTGTACAATAGACTGCTTGACCTGATCGTGCATCTGCATATCCGTGAAGATGTTGTCAAAAACTACATCACTCCAGATACTGCCCATTGCAATGTTGAGTTGACCCAGCCCGGGTATTTCGGGCGCGACTTGTTTGACCTGCTGTTGTAGCATGCGCACCTGTTGTATAGCGCTCTCTGCGCGCTCGAGATAATTGCGCTTCTGCATACTGGCCATTGTTCCGCCACCAAACATATCGTATTGACTCATGCCGTACGCGCCGTCGAGATATTCACGCGCCGCCGAGAGCTTGACGACGGTTTGTCCGAGGAGGAAAAGGATGTGACGCTCGCGCTCGAGGCGTTGGTTCAAGCTCTGGACTTGGGCAGATGCGGCGTTGCAAGCCTCTTCTTTGCGGTCTTCATCGGGGAATTCGGGCGTATGGCCGGCGAAGATTGAGTTGTAAAGCGCATCGAGTTCGGCTTGTAGGGTATCGTGACGGTTAGATTGCGATGTAATTTCGTTTTTGCGTATCTCAGCTTCGTCACGTAGTTGCTTGACGTAGGCTAGTTCGTCTTCGGCACTCTTCTGCTCCTGGATCGCATCAAAGTACTCTTTCTCTTCCTTTGCTGCCTTCTCGGCAAACTTCTCCTTCTTGCCGCTGGCCTTGTGTGCAAAACGGCGGAAAGTTGAGTCGCGGTACTTTTCGTGATCCTTTAGCTCACTAGCAGTCTTCTTTTTTAGGTCGTTGACACGCTTTCTGGTGTTGTTGATTTGCGAGTCGAGGTCAGCAATGTATGCGTTCTGCTGCTTGAGCTGTGAGGGTGCAGCGTCGGTTTCCTCTAGCCCGCGGAGGAGTTGCTCATTTTGATGGGCTGCCTGCTGGATCTTGTTATGGATTGACATGTCGGAATACGGTGTTAGGATTGATATCTCTGTGAGCAGTAACGATATGGGCGTAGTACGTGCGCTAGATATCAAGGAAGCAGCAAGGAACACAGCCTACCTCCTACCGGATGCTATACGTCAAAGGGTTATGATCGTTCATTCTTGGCGGACGGATTAGCGGCACAAATGTATGGTCGTGCCTTGGGTGACTGGGCGCCTGAATCCTGAATTACATTGCTGTCCTTTGATCGTGGCTGGTGGTGTTGAAGCGGGGCAGGTAGATTGAAGGACGTCATAGCATGCAAGGCTGAGCTACGATTTAATGCAGCCTAGTTGTGGCGCAGACGACTGAGCCGCACTACACTAAGAATGCGTGGCAACGGCTATTTCGCATCTTGTTGTGAAGAGTCCGAGGCGGATGGTGAGGCGACTGCCACCAAGTCCATTCAGAAGATGGTGAGGGGCAACCTGAGGCGGAGAAGGACGGGTGGAAAGTATAGCCGGCTTTACTCCAGACGGAAGGGGCTGCCTAAGGACACCGCATCCGCTGCTCAACGCCCCACCTTTGTGAGACGTCGTGGTACAACTTCGGTTGCTTTTTGTCTAACATCGAAGGACCACAACAGCTCAACAGCATGAAGACAGAAGCTTGTCTTCCATTATATTCGTAGTCGACCTTGCCCTCCTTATCGCCCGAAACTAGATCATCCAATATGGCTACCGAGAGACTCCAGACATACGCGCAAAAGCCCCGCGTGTTCATCTTATCCGACATCTCTAATGAACCGGATGATGCCGAATCGCTATGTCGATACCTTCTGTACTCCAATGAGTTCGATACACAGGGCCTTGTAGCTTGTACAAGCACCTGGATGAAGAACAGAGTGTGCCCGCAAGACATGGAAAAAATCATCGACGCATATGCCGACGTTGTTGACAACCTGAATAAGCACGTACACCCGGAATGGCAATACCCAACCGCAGACCATATGCGTGGGTTGATCCGCAAGGGCGCCGAGGTATGCTTCCATTTGCTAAACAACATGCAACGTGTCACTTGCGAATGGCGCTGATAGTGTGTAGACCTACGGCATGTCTGCTGTTGGCACAGACATCCCACTGTCTCCAGGTGGTCAGTTGTTGTACGATCGGATCATCGCACCCTCCACACAGCCGCTGTGGATCCTTTGCTGGGGCGGAACAAACACACTCGCCTCGGCATTGCTCAAAGTAGACGACGATTTCGAGCCTGAGGACTCCAAGCGCCTGCTCTCACGTCTACGTGTTTACGCCATCTCCGACCAAGATGACACGGGCGCGTGGATTCGCAACAACTTCCCTGACGTCTTCTACATCGCTTCCATCCACGGCTGGAACCAGTATGGTATGGCTGCATGGACTGGTATCTCCGGCGACAAGTACTACGGCTTCGATGAGGGTGGGCCGGACTTCTCCAAAATGGAAAAGAGTTGGATCAAGGATAACATCCAGATTGGGCCACTTGGAAGCGCGTACCCTGACTATCTTTTCATTCCGGAAGGCGACACACCGACGTTTCTCTACCTCATCCAAAACGGTTTAGGTGTACCGGATTGCCCGAACTACGGATCTTGGGGAGGTCGCTATGGACGGACTGATGTCAGCGCCGAGGGACTGAACAGCAACCACTACAGTGATGTGGTGGACAGAGTCAAAGTCGGTGATAAGACCTACACATCGAATCATGCGACTATCTGGCGCTGGCGCGATGCGTTTCAGAATGACTTTGCTGCGCGTATCAAATGGAGCATGGAGTCTGACTTTGCAAAAGCGAACCATCACCCAGTCATCAATATCAGTGGTTTCAAAGGCTTGGCACCTGCGCAGATCACTGCAGAGGCCGGATCAACCGTCCTTCTTGACGCCTCTGCTACTTACGATCCTGATGGCAGAAAGCTCACGTTCAAATGGTGGCATTATCGTGAACCCACAGCTACGCAATGGTGGGTTGATGCCGAAGTTGCGGAACTCGGAATCAAGAAGCTAGACGACGAGGGCAGAAAGGTCGAGATTACGCTTCCACCGCCTGAGAAGTGCGCGGTAGAGCTGATGAGCAGAAAGCCGGTTGCTCAAGGTCAACTGCTTCATCTGATACTTGAAGTTACCGATGACGGGACGCCGTCTCTAACAAGCTACCGGAGAGTATTGATTCAGGCAACGAACAAGGAGCTAAGAGGTGGTGGAAAGGGAGCTGACGCTATTGGCGACGTAATGAAACAAGCATGAATATCTCTGTATACGCTATTACAGCAGCGCGCTGAGCGAGTGAACCACAGTTAATGGATAAGTATCTGAATATTAGAACAGGCAATCTGATCGGAGAATATGGCTTATCAACAATGGAAATGCAGGGACCAATTAACAATCCGCAGCCAGCTTATGCGCTTGGGTCAGATACAGACAAATCTACATTAAACAGGAGGTAAAAGTTTGACTAAGCTAACGGTGTAACCGCGGTGATAATGATGTCATCGTCATGCGCCTGACGAAAATCCATCAAAAATACTAGGGACTGACTTCAACATTGGGTGTTCAGCCTTGCAAAAGCACCTATCAGTGATGCAGGAGCAACAAGCATCGGTAATAGTATAAGAAGCCTTATGCTAGCGATCGTTCGGAGGAGAACCATATTGCCGACCAGCAGTTACCGGGGCAAACGCCGCGGCAACCTACACTTTGCTCCGAGTCAAGCAACCAAGCCAAGCTTATAGCCAAGCTAAACAACGTCCGACCTCATTACCGTTACTTAGGCATATGGCTTGTATCCATGGATCGGCTACTTGGCGGCTAGATGACGCGCCAGCGTAATTGACAAGAACCGAGTGCTATTTGGCGCGACGATCGGCGACAAAACTATAACAAGAGATGGAAGCCCAGGTGACGGTGATTTGGAAAACAATAATCGTCACCATCGTTACGAATATTATGTCGAGCATCATCCCCGTGGACCTGGTATCCTTTGCGACGGACCCGTTGTACCTGAATACCCTAGTCACTACCAATGCCTCCAACCCCAGTGTCATCAACCTTCTCGCATACGATGAAAGCTTCGTGTCTGTGGTCGGAGAGAATGCAACAGCGCGACAACTTCACAATCTCGATTGGCAAGCTTTCCACGAGGCCGGTGTTTACAATAGGGATGCAAAGAAGCTTTACGTCACAAGCAACTGGGCCGGCGACTTGAACAACCCCATCAACGTTACGATAATCGACCTGGCAAACAACTATTCTATCAGCTCAACACGGTACTCAGCTCTTGCGGAAGCTAATGGTGCAACGTCCTACTATCCACCTGGTACCCAGACCAACAGCTCGACCCCATCACGCGTCTTGTACTGTGACCAAGGTGATCTAGTCAACCCAGCAGGTCTGGTATCCGTAGACCCCGTCACAGGCGAGTCTGAAAAGATCCTGAACAACTACCTTGGTCGGAATTTTAGCTCACCCAACGACGCACGTCAACATCCTGTGACAGGCGACATTTGGTTCACAGACGCGGACTATGGCTACATCCAACACTTCCGACCTGCACCGACCATCCCCAAGCATGTTTACCGCTTCTCTCCCGGGACTGGTGAAATTGCTGCTGTGGCAGATGGATTCACTCAACCCAACGGCCTTGAGTTCAGCCCTGACTATAAGACGCTATACGTTTCTGACACCGGCGCTGTGGAGTTTGACAAAAACCTTACGCGGCCAGCAACACTATACGCTTTCGATATTACGGAAGACGGAAAGAGGCTGACTGGAAGACGCACATTCGCTTACTCAGACAACGGGTTTCCTGATGGTTTGCACACAGATACGGAGGGTAATGTTTGGGCTGGATGTGGTGACGGCATACACATTTGGAATCCCCTGGGAACGCTAATTGGAAAGATCTGGGTTGGTGTTGAGACAAACAACTTTGCCTTCCTGCCAGGCGCTGTGTTGGTCTTCAGCAACGCACAGTTGTGGATTGTCGAGAACTTGAAGGCTGTGGGGAGGGAGATTAGCAAAGACTTTGGGGTCTGAGAATATGGTTGCGAGTCGCAAATAAACAAAGTAAATCATCACGACGCTTGCGCACGGGCTGATCCAAAAGAGGAAGTGCTCTCGATTGAGCTTTGTGATTGATCTAGTGTCCAGATGTCTTCCGAAAGTGGTGAGTTCTGTTCCGAGAAGTTCCAGATCACGACCACAGCGAGGCCTCGCTTATCGTGCGCTAAGCACGGCGCCCCTGTACAGTCTAGTCTGAAGTCTGGCCAGGCACAACCGTCACAAAATCTCTCGCCTTCTGTCGATCAACAGTCACGATAACGTACCCACAACCCACGTACCTATACCCACAATGGCATTCCTCCGATCATTCAACTCTGGCATAAGTATACGTGACATACGAAATTGACCCACAATCCACGCGACAGTTTGCCATCCATTGCCTGGCCCTTTGCTAGACACCGAGGGGCATAGTTGTTCACCGCATACTCCGCGGGATACGATTGCTTTTTGACTCCTGAACGGAGCGCCGATTTATTCACCCGCCAGTCCGCTTGTGTGTGTGTGTGCTACTAATTCATCGATACCGCTGCAATGGACGCCCCCGAAAGCGACTCGTCTGTCCCTGTAGCCAGTGACTCGGTCTTCAGTGTCTCACGCCCTTCATCAGCCTCTTCGATACATCCGCCCGATACACCCAAGGATCTGCCAGCGGGCGCACCGATATCCTCTCTCTTCCAAGTCCGACACACACCGACCGCCGGCCGCGCCGTTTTCGCTAGTCAAGACATCCCAGAGGGCACACTTGTGTGGCGCTCAGAAGATTTGACCCTCAACGTCCTCCTCCGCGAATATCGACGCGAAGTATGTGGACAGTGTTTCGGATACGAATACGGGCGGGATCTGGATATACGAGACAAGACGGTGGGGTTCGCGTTCTGCTCAAAGGCATGCCAGGACAAATGGCGAGAAGAGAACGGCGAGATTGGTGTTCAAGCGTGGACGGCTGTCGAGGCTTTAGTAAAAAAGCGAAGCAAGGAGGATAGCGACATGGTGGACGCCGACCTACCACGACCAAAGGTCAAGGAGATTCAGCAGGCTTGGGGGAATGTTGCTGCGCAGGCGGCGCTGATACGGGCCGCACGGGTAAGCGAACAAGCTATACCGGACAAGGAGGATGTGGCTCCAATCACAAAGCAGCACAAGAAGGCTGTGTCTAAAGCACTACAAGCTAACATTACACCTGATGTGATGAGCTTTTGTGTGAGTGGCCTGGTATGGCGATACCTTCATCCCGAGCAATGGGAACGCCTGGAGGCACTCGCAGACGACAAGACTCCTTACCACAGCTCCGACGATCTCGGCGCGTTTATAAGAACCTACTTACATCTGCTTGCGATCCTTCCCCTACCGCTCCTACCACTTGTAACGGCAGAGACGCTAATCACGCTCTCGTCCCGCGACTCGCACAACTCCTTCGGTATTCGCTCCCTGGAAGATGACGGCTCAGAGTTCTTCGGATACGGTTGCTGGCCCGCGGCAAGCTACTTCAACCATTCGTGCGGGCCGAACATTGAGAAGAATAGGAATGGCAAGACATGGTATTTCAAAGCTGGGAGAGACATCGGGAAAGGAGAGGAACTGTGCATTACATATCTTAGCGGGGAGGAGAGGAAGCTGAGTCGTGGTAAGAGACTGTTGAGGTTAAAGAAGACGTGGGGGTTTGACTGTGCGTGTGAGAGGTGTGAAGCACTATAGTAGTAGCAATAGTAGTCGCCGATAGGTAATTGATGTTAGACTTACGATTTCTGTATGCCTAATGTGTTCATTCTTTACTACTCAAAAGAGTATTCAAGTGAGAACTACTGTAAACAATGGATTGAGCAGGTAGCCACTAGGACGACTTGTAGAACCGTAAGATTTTTTTCTTTTTTGAAAATGTGCTGAAAACCTCTAGCGTCATCTAACATCGCTCTAGTAACGAGCACTATATCCCCCAATTTTGTATTCGCAAGTTGTCTTGCTATGCGGGTTGACTCACGTGTCGAAAAGTTTGGTTCAATAGATGTTGCATGAACTCTATTAATGTTGAGTGGAAGCTGCTGCTAAGTGCGGCATGTTGTCCCTTCCGAGCCGCTCCCTGGCTTCGTACGGCTATCGGCTCGCTAGTGATATTGAACGCGTAGGATTGTTCTCAGCACCTACTTGACTGAACAAACATGGCTTGTTGAGTTATATTTCAACCCAGTATATTTGCTGTTCTAGGCTTCGAGGAATATGAGCCTAGAGCGGCGGTTCTCGTTGACGGAACCGCCGGGTTAGTCATGTCATCGAGGGTCCAGATGATTGCCACGAGGATGGTGTGGGAAAGGGTCTCTTGGTTGCTAGATCAGATTCATTGCAGCCCAAATTCTGACGGGGACTTTGCTGCCGAATGTCCATGTCGGCTCCGCTCGCAACCCTGCATATCACGCAGAAAGCACGCGCAATGATAGATGGACGGTCCGAATTTCATGCGCGAGGCCGTGGCATTGGACCGACACTAAAGCGACGTACTGGATGTATCCTATGTAAGAGGTCTCGTGGCCTGCCCAATGCGATCTGCAAATGGGTCATGGCCAATATGCGAAGACGCCGTAAGCGGCGGATATGTTTCAGCCCAGAATGTCAAGAGGGCGAAGATTGACGTCTTCAATGAACGTTCCCCACTAGACGGTGACGTAACGGATCCGCTGCGCTAATTGGACCCTGCAGGTTGCTAGGCCGTTGCACTGCTCAGAGGGATAAATTAGAATTGCGGGCGCTGGGAGGACGCATGCATGGGAGATTGCCATAGTTGCTACCCACAAAGCATCATGGGTGCTGCCTTGGTCTTATATGCGGTCATTGGGCGCTTTTCAGGCCGTCTGGGGACCCTCTTCCAAGGTCGTAATGAGGTTTGCATGCAGCGTGGCGTCGGCGGTAGCGTCCCTAGCGAGCCTCTCAGCCTCTAGATGGTGCCAGGCTCGACTCTGCGAGTCTACTGGGAACTGGGAGGAGGCTGCCGGAGATTCCGCGGGCGTCAGCGTGTGCCACTATTGCTGAAGAGTATTCGCGCGGAGGTAGCGCAGTCGCCTTGTCCAAGCAAAAGACAAATAACATGACTTTGCGCAAAACGCTTTCAAAGGGTACATAGGCTTCTTCCTCTTCCTCCTCTTGCTACTACATCATACCGCCGCACTTGCCCGTCCCCATCGCGCGCCTGTCTTGCCATATCACGACTCACACGCCGCCCCCAGCCATCATCGAGATCGGATCCTTCCGCTGAGCAGGTCAGGCTCCAGGAACGGTGCTCCCTTTCACCCTCGAATCAAACCCTTGCCCAAGCTAGCGGAAGCCGTAAGATCTCTCTCCCAGACGGGACGCGGAATCGCAATACGAGCGTCATACCTCCACCAGGCGGTAGGGCACGAACGAAGCACTCCAGGGCTACCATCGAGATCCCAATCTCTACATGCAGTCCAAAAACACCTCTCCACGAGGCGGACGCACCAAGAAGATGGGCCTCCCAGTAATCGAGGTACGATATATTTCTTCCTCTACACTGCAAATGCTAGAAGCTTCTCGAGGCGCCACGCCTATCATTTCGTGTGCGCGTGGTGCAGCTTGTTTGGCGATGATGTAGCCTGCATCGTCATGAAGTCCGTGCACCAATGACGCAACGTCGCTCCTCTCTTGTTCCGGCTTCACTCCTCCTCGTCCATGCATGACCTTCTTTCCAACCAAGTCTCTTCCTTGAATTCCCCCCTCACTGCACGAGCATTTCTGTCGCACTACCGCTGGTCTATTCTCTGCCACAAGAAACGGCTGCACCCGTTTGTTTCCTCTACTTTGCACCATCGCAGCCTCTTCGACCCCGCTACTGACAGCGGCTTTGTAATTCAACTTTCTACCCCCCCAACCAGACACTAAACATGGCCGCGATACAGAATTTTAAGAACTTCCTGCGACATGGAAAGCAGGCCCGCCAGAACGCGGAGCCCACGACCAATGTCTCCAATGTGCACGCTCAGTCTCAACATCAACGGTACAATCAGCACCCGGACCCAGTACATCATGGCATCTCAGAGCCCGTAATGGACCACAAGCCGCTTCAGAACCATGCTGCTCCCCATGGCGACTTCTCCGTCGGCGCTGGCGCTGGAGATAACCGCAATATTGCCGCCCAAGCAGGTGATGCCGCTGCGCACGCAGCTGCCAAGGACCAGAAGAAGCAGGCCGCTGCCAAGAACGCAGGCGTCGACCCATCAGTACTCGAGCGCATTGTCGCCGAGGAGCGCGAGGCCAAGGGCAAGTTGCCTAGATATCCCGGACTTGAGCGATGGACGCTGCTCGAAAAGATGGGCGACGGCGCCTTCAGCAACGTATATCGCGCACGAGACACGACCGGTCAATGGGATGAAGTGGCCATCAAGGTCGTCCGTAAGTTCGAGATGAACTCACAGCAGGTTAGTACTACCCAATCCCTGCCCTTCCCTGCACATTCCCTTGTTGTTTTCCCCATCACGTTGAACAGTCGGGTGTTTTTGGACGTTACCAACGCGAGGCCGGTGTAGGACAAGCATGTGCATCCGGACTTCAAGACGCCCAAAGCAGCCGAGGTGCGATAATCTTACCCCCGATGCTCGACTCTGAGCATCCTCCACCCCATCACGACTGGGCTTGCAAGGGCAGACACTAACTGCCCTATAGAGAGCGAACATCCTCAAGGAAGTACAGATTATGCGCCAACTAGACCACCCCAACATCGTCAAACTTATCGACTTTTCCGAATCACGGCAGTACTACTACATCGTGCTCGAGCTGTGCCCAGGAGGCGAACTGTTCCATCAAATCGTCCGTCTAACGTACTTCTCCGAGGACCTTTCCCGTCACACCATCATTCAGGTGGCCAAGGCTCTGCAGTACCTGCACGAGGAAGCAGGTGTTGTCCATCGGTTCGTATTTTTTGTCACGATGCCAAGCATTCTCACTGACGTCATATCACAGAGACATCAAGCCTGAGAACCTCTTGTTCTATCCCACACCATTCATCCCCACACGCAACCCAAAGCCAAGGGGACCAGACGATGAAGACAAGGCTGACGAGGGAGAGTTCGTCAAGGGCAAGGGCGCTGGTGGTATCGGCCTAATCAAGATTGCCGACTTCGGCCTTAGCAAGGTTATCTGGGACACGCAAACCATGACACCTTGCGGTACTGTCGGCTATACTGCACCTGAGATTGTCAAGGATGAGCGTTACTCTAAGAGTGTCGACATGTGGGCGTTGGGTTGTGTGCTTTACACACTTCTCTGTGGTTTCCCGCCGTTCTACGACGAGTCCATCCAAACCCTCACTGAGAAGGTTGCTCGTGGCCAGTACACCTTCCTCTCACCCTGGTGGGACGATATCTCTAAGTCCGCGCAAGACTTGGTCTCCCATCTGCTGACAGTCGACCCGGAAAAGCGATATGACATCAACCAATTCCTCAACCACCCATGGATACGTGAAGCCGATGAGCCAACCTACTCTGCCTACGACGCACCACCCCTCGCCACACCTGCCGCCAAAAAGGAGCGTCTGCAACCAGACTTCTCGCACTTGGAGTCACCGGGTGCTCGTCGCATGGACTTCCGCTCTCCTGGTGCCGTCAACCTCCGAGAAGTATTCGATGTCAGTTATGCTGTACATCGACAGGAAGAGGAGGGCAAGAGGAAGAAGCAGTTCAAGCAGGGTTACCGTGGCGCCAACGCCATGAACTCGTTGAACGCCCTCGATGAGGGTGAAGACGATGACGAGTATGCTGCTGAATCTGTCCCATACGACCCATCATCGCAACATCCACCAGCGAAGCTCCCTAAGTCTCAAGGTGCTGATGTCACTGGTATGGAGCAGAAGATGCGCACCACCACACTATCCGCCGCAGCTCAGGCCCGCCAGCAACAATCAGCACCACGACAGCAAGAGCGAGGATATGGCCAACACTCTCCAGCTGTTGCGGCTGCAGCGAAGCGCCAAGTCAGGAACAAGGGCGCATTTGAGCTCAACATGGACAGCTCGACATTACTCGGTCGTCGAAACAAGAAGGGTCCTGAGCCAAGCGGCTTAAGAAACACAACTACGGTTGGCGGTACATGACAGCCATTGTCACTCGCGAAAGATTGGTGAGAGTCGCACCTTGTGACGAGATGGATGAGATATTTCATGATGGCGTTCTTGCGTTTCTTTAATCACTCATTTCCTGTTCCCGGTTCTACGAATTTTGGTTATATCATGTATGCGAGCTTTGTTCGTTCTCCTCTCATGGCATAGTTTTACGGTCCCTGTCATCGGAATGATGGGTTAGAACATGAAGAGAGGGACCGAGTGCATAGTTCGATTGAGCACGGCGATGGGAAATCAACGCGAAACATGCGATCGATGGCGTGTATGCCAGATAGCATGAATGATAATTCTGAAAACAACATTGTCATTGGTACATCTAGTGTGTGATGATATAGTATGATTGGGTATATTAGTCACACGTTACTTTACTCTGGGAAGGCTAGGACTATCATCATTTTTTGACCGACAAGGAGCACATCCAATACAGGACGACCTCTCGACTTCTTCAGAACATCGCCATCATTGCATCCAACATGCTCTTCAAGCTGCCTCCCGATGCATCCCCTATTATTTATGTTTTGACTTAATCCAGTGCCTAGAAACCTACTTCCCTGTTCACCTGAACTGGATCCATATGATCGAGCAGTTTTCAGCGCACATATGTGAGCTTTGTGCTTATCTCGATCATGCCTTCAACCCTTCTGTCTATCCTGCTTTGCTTGCATTCAGTGAATTACTTTATCCTGTGCCGGAAGCTTTTTTTCGAATGCCTCGTTTTTCATGCTAATAAAATCAAGCTTTCCAAGGTTTGCTTCAACTCGAGATTCTCTTCTTCACAGGCGGCGAATGCGCCCTCAGCAGTAATGCGCTGTCGTAAATGCTCGCGTGCATCGCTTCTAGGTTCAATTATGGCTTAGCGTTCGTCGATGATGTCGATTTCAAGGTCCAGTTCGCGTCTTTCAGCTTTCTCATCGTGCTCCTATATCTTTACAAGCGACGACGCTTACAACCCGAGGTCACTGACACCATGTTGATATTGTATATTGTACAAATCAACGGGGAGAAGCCAAAGCGGTAATTTGCCATACAGCTCAGGGAAAGATGTAGACCAAAGAAGCTTCCTTTGCGCGTTTTTAAGGTGACACAACTCCGTACACGGGGAAGCCTGGTTAATACGAATGAGCCTGACAACAGCGCGATGATTACTCTGTATGCACCTTTTTGATTCCGTGTCCATGAACTCAGCTTACATATTCTTTCAGGTTGATGGTAGGACTGGAAGACACTCAAAACTGCACTTGTGCTTAGCATCTTAGTACAACATGACTACCAAGTGTAACAAGTCAGTTTCCCCGCACGAACGTCATTGTACATCTCAGTCTTTGCCAAGTACCTACTGTGGGTATTTCAGGCTGTACATCTCAAGTTTATGTCAAATCATTGCATATCTACGCCTAAGTGCGACCCTCTCTAGGCTCACTAATCCACACGATCAGTCAACTAGCCCTATCAACAGCCAATACAAAGTTTTAGGCATCAGTTCGAGTTGGAGCAGATTGCTCTTCTGCGATTGGGTTTTGTCTGAACATAAAGTATCGACACAACGTACGTGCCTGAAACTAGATTCGTGTCGTATCAGAATACAAGAGAAGTTGGCACCGGGAAGACATGCAATAGGCTGAAGAGTACCATGGTATCTACCCACAACCGGTGTGCACCAAGTGCATGTACTCCAAAAACTTAGTGCGAATTGGCGTTCGTTATGCCAAACGCTAGACGGATCCTCGGAAAATTCAGATGTTCCACGCCATACCCAATTTTGTATCCAGTCAGAGTGTTTTTCGATTTGATAATACGTATGCCTCAAGTAGCTCCTCACTTCCTAGGCCGACCACAGCTTCGATAAAGAAATACTAACCTCGCAACTGGACACTGCCAATATTACAGCAATGTGATACTGCAATAGACCAACTCGGATGGCATCTCTGAGGCTAGATCTGAGCGCGGATACGTTTCGCTCAGCGAAATGATCCATTGTTACCATAGATACCTAGGAAGGTAACAAGGTTTGACTTCTCAGCTCCAATCTAGTAGTCGCCACCACATGGCAAACATTTCGTTAATAGGAAGGATGCAACATCAATCTCTTTTAGGGGTCGAGCCAATCGAATTATCCGCTACAGCTAGGGCGTATATAAATTTGGATGGCTCGAAATAAAGTCCGTGTTGGCAACACACTAGCCTCTTAGGTATGTGAGCAGCCAAGGCGATCTATGGGTTTAGTATCCGACTATTGACTTTGAGCCAGCGCTCAATGTCAAGATGTGGTGCGGGGTTCGAGGCCAGAGTGCCCCTTTGGTAAGGTTGTTGCGAATGTTGCTACTTGCACTTTCGCTCGGGTGTGGGTAGTCGTGACCTACCCAGGTAATTTAGAGCAGATTTCACATTCTTCATATGTGCAGATGGTAGCTCGTGCTCAGCCTGTACTGTGGGTTGGAGTTGTATCTTTCGACCCGATGGACTGGAAGTATGTACCGCTAGGTGATCGTCTAAATACCGTGACGATGGAAAGGGAAGCAGTACCGACCCAGTCCGGCAATTTGATGTGTCACGTCGCCAAGACGCTACCCCGGATGGCGCTTTGTCCGCGGCTGAGGAGCTTCGCTCTCCAACCTCTCAGCATCTCACATGTTTGCGCCATCTTCATCCGACGTATCCGGTACAAGAAAGCCTTCTTTTTGATTTCACGACGGCGTCTTGGAAGATGTCCTCCCGTGCTACCAGATCATCCGCGATCGCGATGTTTGCAGTTGTCTTGACCAACGGGTAGAGCCAGCCAAGGCTATTATACGAGAACTCGAATGTTTCCGCCATAGTCGTCACAGCAAACTCTCGAATCTCTCTCGCAACTGACCTCTCTGAGCGCAGTGGAGTATAATCCGATCCATGAAGCAGCTCTGGGCAATATTTCCCTGCGTAGCGACCACGATGTTCGCTCTCTCACTACACCAGCTAACGATGTCCAACACCAAATCATGACTTCATATCATTAGCTTCAAGCTCTAGGAAGAGGGCCTGATATGCGTATCTCAAGGTTTAGAGTGCCACGACGGTGTTTTGGCTGCGCTCCAAGACCGTGGGGCGTCCTGAAGCCAAAATTCAATATTCTGAGACGTAACTGTGCATATCTCTAGCTAAGAAGAGAGGGATTAATGGAATAGGGACGATTCAAACAATGCATCGTTCAAGTATAAAGATGAGAGAGATAACCTGCACTGTCTCGACATCGGCCACCAAGCGGATATCGATCATACAACAAAGTCGGTAACTGCGGTCCTCCGCATTCCACCATTCGTTTACACGAGCAAACTTCGATCACCAAATACTCAATCATTCGTAATACTGCTCGACCTTGACCATGCGTCTCACTCAAGCTGCTGTCGTTGCCATTCTGGCCTTTACTGCCGCAGCGACGCCGATCGCCGTCCGTGGAGATGACGCAAAGGCCACTGAGGAGTATCAAAGGTGCTGTGAGCAACGCGACAAGTACGACCATAGCAAGATCTGCATCCCTCCAAAGGTGGATGTTCCTCATGTACCCGAACCTATAGGGGATGGCAAAGAACATGGAGATAAGGACGAGCACGACGACGGAAGCTACAAGCCCAACAAGCCACAGCCAGACCCTCCAGTCAAACCAGAAGAAGATAAAGATGAAAACGATGACGGTGGCTATGAGCCCCATCCACCTAAGCCTCAACCAGAGCATCCACCCCCGAAGCCGGAGCACCCGACTCCTCCAAAGCCAGAACATCCACCTCCAAAGCCAGAACCACCTAAGCCAGAGCATCCTAAGCCAGAGCATCCTAAGCCAGAACCACCCAAGCCAGAACCTGAGCATCCCAAGCCAGAGCCTCCGAAACCAGAGCATCCACCTCCAAAGCCGGAGCATCCCAAGCCAGAACCCCCCAAACCGGAACCCCCCAGGCCAGAACCCCCCAAGCCAGAGCACCCAACTCCTCCCAAGCCGGAACATCCACCCCCAAAGCCCGAACACCCAGTTCCTCCTAAGCCACAACCTGAGCATCCCGCTCCTCCCAAGCCGCAGCCCGAGCACCCGCCTCCAAAGCCCGAGCACCCCACTCCTCCTAAGCCGCAGCCCGAACACCCAGCCCCTCAGCCGGAGAAGGAGGAGGATGATAAGCCAGATCCAGCACCACAGCCAAAGCCCGTCCCGGAAGCCGATCAACACGGTTACTACACTTTTGGGGAGGAGATCAGCCTCAAGTGTGAGGGCGGTAAGATCGTGGTCAAGGGTCACAAGTATTAAGCATTACTACGATCAGGAACATGAGAGGAGAATTGTTGGTGCTGTGAGAATGTCGCGTGTCAGGCTTAGGGGTTTGCGATGAGGCGTGTTTCCCGGACTACGGAGTCAGCTATATCAAATCATCCGAGTTATACAAATACACAGCATGCATATACTGTGTTGTGTGCAATTCCCTCCCGAGATGTTCTTCTCTTCTTCCACTCTTTCAACTGTTTTGATGACAAATCTTCCAACGGGACAGAATACGACATTCCGTTCCAATTGAAATTGGATGGATAGTTCGTGAATGCTTCCTTCGCTTCCGCCGTATTGTTCTTGATGCTCGACCTGTCCATCCACCTCTGAATCGTCGCGTAGTCGTAAACAACAAAGGACGGCGGCTTGCTTTGCCCAACCCATTGAGGAGGAAGGTTCTTGACAGTGGCGGACGGCCATGTTTTGGGATCTTCAATCTTGTAGCCTCCGATGAAATCGCCGATATTCGTTGTGCCTTCGAAGATCCCAGGGAACTGAGGGCCTTGTGCCATTCCACAAGCTGCTAACGAGTGAAAGAGCAACTGACTAGGGATGATGTTTGGTTCAGCCTGTACTACTCCGGGTTTCTATCTTGGAGTCCAATAGTATGGATCAGAGGGCGGAGTTATGTAATCGTGGACGTCTTTAGTCTTTGATCAAACACACCATGTGAAACAGGTGGCAGAAATGGTTTCATGTGCGTCCTCGGTGCTCTCTAGCTTGGATGAGCTTTTGGACGATCAGTTTTGTGTCTTAGAAGCACTCAGATATCATAAGAGGTGGTCTTCGGCAGGAGAAGCTCTTGGGGGGTGAAAAAGATAGCGTAAAGTTAATTAATAGGTTGTAGAAGGCTGTAGCAGTGTTAGAGGTAGTTTTTTAGCAGCAGAAGCCCTCGAGGGGTGGGAGAGATAGTGTGAAGCTAATCAATGGGCTGTGGAAGCCTTTACCTAGGTAGCTATACTAGAGGTAAAGCTTGGAGCCTGACTGCTCTCTAGGCGTAAAATCCGAGGCTTGAGGGACTTGGAGAAGATAGAAAGAGTTGATTGTAAAGATTCAAGTCTGCGCATAGTCCATGTACGTAGGACGGGCAATCGGCGTTGTAAAATACATTTTCAAGGCTCCCTGCATGAATCCCGGGTAGTCAGGTAAGCAATACGTCATACTCGTTTGTTACACGGGGTTAGGCTATACTTCTCTAGGCTCGGTCCGTACTAAGGCGAGGTAGACTAAAGCGGTAGTCCGTGAGGTATCGTATGGAATGATCAGGTGGAAAAGAGTTATCGTTGTAACCAAAA